>NC_134427.1:16255000-16880000 GCF_030867145.1 Opisthocomus hoazin
CAGATAAAACTTCCTAATTTAAACTCGTGTTAGTTCTGAAAACTTCTTTCACAGCTGCAGCAACTAAATCCTCAACTTTTGCTTTTGTTTTCTTAAACAGCCTCCAAATTCTGGAGGAATCTGGAGAAAACCTAACTACTGTACGTATCTCCCATGTCACAGCTTTCAAAGGAGGAATATTCCATCCCTTGTAGAACTCTGCTGTAGGTACACAAACTGTCTGCTCCTGCACAAGCAGGCTTCCTTTGGACCGGCAGACTAAGGCCTCTAAGGCAACAGAAGAGCTGTTCAAGATGGGATGCCTTGCAAGATATGATACTTATGTGAATGAGGCTCAAGAAAACCCTGTGCTGAAATCCAAGCCTATACAACAGACAAACCGATTTGAGGTATTGCCTAAATTTGAAAGAGAAGATGGAAAAAATGCAGACATGCAGTCTGAGAGTTCCCTGTTCACTCATCCAAATGTACAACCTGTTTCACACCAACATTTAAGCTAAATGGGTGAATTTTCACTCTACTATGTGTTAAAACTATGGCCAGAGGAAGCAGGAGTAAGACAACTGCAGTCGTATTTTGAGACTGGAACAAAGGGGAGCACTTCCTAGCTCTACTTAGTGACACCGCCTGACGGGTAATTTCTGCTCCTGAACGCCATGCACAAGGTTGCTCCACACTCAAACCTGCTCAAATGAAACTGCAGCGGCAACTGCAGCTTCCAGGGACTCCATACAGAAAATCAGCAACAAAACCAGCTTGTGAGCCAATGTCAGCCACGACTCCCTGCCACGTAGCATTGTGCAGAACGTGGCCTCTGTGAGAGAGGAGTCATCGACACACGCTGAAGGACACAGCTCCAGCTTTGGCAAGAAACCTTCTGATGGAAGCTTTAGAAGAACGGTCTCTTTTCCTTTGGCAGTCACTCCTCAGTCCCACTCCAACTAGAGCATCAGGCTTTGTCTCTGTCCTAACTCTATCCAAAACCTAAGCTTAGGCTTTCAGCTCAAAGACCTGCAGCCATTGCATATACTTGACACTTAGCACGAGCATAAATCACTTCTCAGTTCTGCAAAGACTTTGCTGGGCCGAACACACACTTCACATACTGCTGAATTGCGTGGGCACCCAAATAGTAACACTCTTAGTTTCTTTTGATTCTTCTGTACATTTGAAATTTGTAAATCACCGGCTTCCAAAATACAGGCAAGTAAACGACTACTCCTTGGCCAAAATATGTGTGTGCCAAATCCCAGGTCGAGCTATTATAAGTGGCGCGTTTATACTGAACCCATATGCAGCAGGAGTTTGATTCTGACACCAGCATGCCATACTAGCTACACAAGCATGACACTGCAGCATGGCATGACTAAAGAAAAGCAGACTAGTCATTCTCCTCTTCATTAGTGTTATTTCCCTTATGAGACCACACAAAACGCATAAGGCCCATTTCTATGGGGTAAAGGAGGCCATTACTTTGAACAGAAATACACCAAATAATGCTATACAATGCTCTTTGTCAAAGGATCTGAGGACAGGTAGGAAATTAACCCATCCCGGCACTGCTGTAAATCTGGGTGACAGGTAGGAACACACAAGCCAGGGTCATCCGAAAAGATCCACGATCTCTCCCCAATGTAAGCTATTACTTTCTGCTTGTTGATTCCTCTATGGACCAAACAGAATGAGCAGAAGCAGAATGAAATGTCAGCTTGTGTCACTCACGAGCTACAGGCATGTCATAAACCAACTGTCCCTCTCTCACATGGAACTGTATGGTCACAAGGATGGTCCAAATCACATTAACGTTCACTAGGAAAGGGAGCTCAGCATTTTATTTAAACGTCTATGCCTATTTCCTAGAAGGACACATCTGTGGAGCCCTCTTCCACACGGATCTTGACAGAGGGATCCAAAATTTATCAGGCCTGTCAAAATTCATGCCTGTCATCTTCAGCCTGCACTGGTTTGAATGTTTCCTGTGCAGTGGTACCCAGTCTTGGAGCTAGGAAAGATGGCAGGCAGGTACAAGACCCCCACAGCTGAGTGCATTTACTCTGAAGAAAACCACATAAATGTTCTCCCTACTGAGGGATCGGGTCAGCAGCTCTCCGCAGCACCCCAGATGCTGAAATACTGCAAGCTGGTTGACAAATACTTTCAGTGCAATGTTCTTGACCCTGGTGTGCACCAGCAGTAACGAATGACATTGGCTCCTGTGCCTCGGGGCTGTGATGCCCTAAGTGGCAAATAATGATGACGGACAGGCTTGCAAGTGACATGCCAATATAATCCCACTGTCAGACAAAACATTTCCAGACGTTCCTTGTGTATGTCATGCATGCACAGAACCCAACGTACCCTTAAACTGGTAACATCCCAAACCCAGGCTTTGGATCTAGCAGATCTTCATTTTGCAGCCCAGTGCTTCTTGATGAACAGCATGGTAGGATGCTTGGCTCCTAGATAATCCAAGCTGGCCAGTTTGTATCATGTACTTCCATTCTAAATTCATTACAATGACTTTTGCTGTGAATTTTTCTCCTCCTGCTGCCTTTTCTTTACAAACAAGGCCTCCAATTCTTCCACTTCCCAGTTAGTCTGAGACAATAGTCCATTCTTAATCTCATCAGTACATACTGCCCACTTGTCAAGATCTTGCCCAACATTAAGCCCACCCCTCCAAGTCTCTATAGCATTTCTAATTAAGTGTTACTACACAACTGAAAATTATCATGTTTTCTAGCTATTCAAAAACCAGTAAAAATCATCACATCGCTAACTGCTAGGGAAGGCTTGCTGAAAGGTTTCCCTGGTGCCAATTATCACTGCCTCAGTGATCACTGACTCTGTGAAAAAATCATGACATATACACAAAGTCAACAGTCTGTTAGCACAGCAGAGTCAAAGAGCCACAGCTGGCAAACACCAGTTACATTGCGCTCCTATACTAACAACACTCCTCCTGTGGAAATGGTCCACAATGAAGTCATGTTACATGCCTCTAATTTTGCTTCCTGAATGCAGACAAATCAATATAATTGCCAGCTTCTTAGATCAAAATCCTAACCCCAAGTAAGATGACCTTCGGCTGGATCGAGTGGTTGAGATGGTACTTTTGAGCTATTTCAAATTAAAATGACAGTTTTCTATGTGGGAATTTGGGGTACCTGCCTGTGGTTACAGTCCTGTAACAGAACATATATAAAACCCAACAACCTCAAAATGTCTTCTCTAAAATGAATCATTTTGAAAATCGGACAAAATTGATAACATTGAATATCAGAATGGGAAAAGATATTACCATTTTCTGGAATTCTTTTTATGAATATTAAACATGATGCAACTTTGATTTATTAATATTGTTGTTATTATTATTGTTATTATTACTATTATTATTAAACTCAAACCATTTAACTTTTTAGTAAGGGTGATCTCAAGACCGGTGTTTTTGTGCTCCTCATGATTTTTTGTTTAAAAGGAAGGAAAGTCAATTTGGAAAATCTGCAATCTGTCTGGCAAAACAAAATGGTTCCTCCAAACCAAAAAATATACTATGTTAACAGCTACCTTCTCCTCTGCAAGAGTGGATAACGTCAGGTACAGTCACCCTGCCTCACAAAAGACTTTTATGTTAATGTAATACAACCTCATCAATCCATCTCATCCTGAAACAGCAAGAATAGGAAGAGGTATAGTGCCTGACAATGTATGTTTATCCTCTTATAACTAAAATTCATTTACTGATCCAATATTCATCTTTTGTCTGGAAATCCTCCTGTATTCAAATTTCTAATTCTTCAGGACAGCAGTGTTGTAGACCTTGCTCTCAATAAAAGAATATAACTCTGGGCACAGTTAAGTCACACAAGCCCCGATGACCTGCTGTTCTGACAGTTACGCTGAACTGTTCTCATACAGCAGATGGAGGTTTCTGTCTTTAAGCACAGCCTCATCAGATACCTGTGTGTGAGGTCCAACACTTTCCCCAAATACACCACTACTCAACCAATTTACATGAAAAATGTAGCTTTCTATCAACTGGTCTTCCAGCCAGCATATTGAAAAGCCAACACACTCACACTATCTGCATGCAAGCGTACATTGCAGATGCCACATCTCACCAGAGCTCAGGGGCTGGCATGTGCTGATACCTGTCCTCGCCTCCAGCCAGGAGAGGCCATGGGATGGAGCCAGCACTGTCACCGTCACATGGACACTTCGCTCCAGTGTCAGCAACTCCCTACTGCGTCCTCTACAAACCTGTCTAGCTTCACCTGGCACCTTCCAGCTTCTGTTTTGTCTTCTTCAGTGACCATCAGTGAGCCCTTCTATGTGAAAGCACCACACACACCATCAGAAAGGCACCTTCCCAGTACTTCTATCAGCAGAGAGATTAAATTCTCTCAATATTAAGCCCTTTCAACACGCTCTTATCACTAGTCTCTTCCTGCCAACAAGTGCCCTGGTCACGCACCAAGGAACCATCGTGGCTCCCACCAGCACAGCACCACAATGTGCTCTCACCCCTGGGCTCCTCAGGGTGCTTTAGGTTTTCGGGATACACTTTGTGGGTGTGCCTGGCTCCCCTTCTCGCTGGGCACATCACTTTTTGCCAGTGTTAAAACATATTCTGGTTTAATATATCCAGCTTGACAACTGATCCGGATAATGCTCTGAATTTTTAATAGGGCAGGGCCAGTTTTGATCAATAGGTGTCTGCTAAGAAAACAGGATCATAAATAAAACAAATTTTATTTGTAATAATAGAATTAACATCTAATGGAAACCCTAGCAAAGCAGGAGCAAAGCTATTATAACCCTTACTTAAAAGTCTTTATCGTCTTGGGAACTTTCAATAAATAATTCTTGCCTGTGTAACAAATCTACTGCTTGCTCTTCGATTTTCACATGCCTTAACCTCTACTGTTTTGGGAGGGTGACAGAAAGACCCGCAGTACCTTTGGAAAGCTGACAGTAAATTTAACGTTATTTACTTAGGCACACAATGCCCTGACCCACTTTCAGATCCCCACTAAGGAAACGGCTCCCCATACAGTGTCACACAACAGGGCCGTTTGTAAGGAGGGACTATGGCAACAAAATCCTATCTGGAAAGTCATCTTCACTTAAAAGAACAATGTTTCAGCTAAAAGACATTATTGGCACTGGAATAAGAGGCCATAATTGACCATGAATTCATTTAAGCTATGAAGAGGTATTTTAACCACCAGAAAAGCAAGCATTTAGAATAGGCTTTGACTAAAGAAAGTAGGGGTAAAATAGCTCGATTTCATTTAAAACAAGACTGACTAGCTTATAATGTGAAATATTTGATCTGGTTATAAAGGAAACTGCAACAGATGACCTGCGAAGTCCCTGCCAAATGCTGTTCTTATTTAGATCAATAAAGAGAAAAGAGTCTTGCTGTACAAGAAGAAGGAATTTGCAAACACTGGAAAGCAGCATTTCGTACCTTCACCATGTCGCCATTTGAAAGCAGACAAAACTTCTTGCTAAGTAGTAGAACCTCTTTTTCCATTAAAATGCTAATAGGAAGGTTAACTTCAGCTTAAACCATTGCAAAAAAAGCAGCATAAGCAAAAGAGTTTAGCTTGAGGTTATACTTTGGAAAAAAAACAATTTTAAGCTAAATGGGATTTCCACTGAGAAAGAAAACTCAAACAGGAAAAAAAAACACAACAAAGTGGGGAGCAATTCTAATACCTGCATTTGCTTATGTGACACAGCCATGGATTAACGCTTTCCTTTAAGAAACACAAATGCTGTGGCCAAAACTAATGCCTCCTGAGTGGAAGTGTATCACATGGTAGTCTTGCCTTCTGCATACTGTAAAACTTGCTAGAACACATCACTCCCCTATGCCTGTGCTGTAAAGAGAGCACTGCACAGTCCCTGTGCTGATCTCCTGGGCACACAGGGAACGAGTCCTCACGGTCTGTGTGGGAATCGCTTCGCCGAAGCTTTTGTACATACTCTGCAGCACCTCAGAGATAAGGATCAAACTCTGTAACGATATGCCTGTGTGGCTAATGAATGCAAATCTGCCTTCACTCCTTCATCTGAGAATTGGGGCTCTTCTTTCATGCTTGATTATGCTGATGGTTTTTCACGCAGCATATGGGGCACATGCAGGCAAGTGAACATTTTGACTTTGCCAAAATTCAGCTGTGACTACCAAACGGCCTCGTCCTTCACTGGTGCAGACACAGACTAAGAAGTTCTTTCACACAGATAGCTTCGTCCATACTGAGCACATGCCCCTTCTTGCCCTTTTGACAGAGAACATTGCATGCAGTATAATGAGTGTCAGGCTATGGAGTTCGGAATCACTAATTACACAGTGCAAAAGAGCTGCTGCAATACTCCAGATGAAATGAGAATTTCAGACCTGACTGCAGTCAAGGGATAGAAGAAGGTAAAGGTGAAAGGAGGAAACAGCCTCAACAAATTTCTACCACACAGCCCTGAACTGTGCATCCATACTGGTCCGTAGGCAGTGGTTTCCATTTTCATTTCATGAGCAATTGCATCAAAGCTATGTGAAAACTTGTTCTTTAAGCAAAGCCCAGCCAGCAGCCTCCAATATTCTTAGATTTACACAAAATCTGAATCTTGCTTGTAATGTGGCCTAAGTTCATTTCCATTTCACATTGAGGTCCCTTTTAGAATCTAGCTTTTATTCTCAGACTAGCAAAATGAGGGGAGAATGGATTTCTTCTGAGGACTATACTCAGTATTTTCACTGTTTTCTACGTCCTTCCAGGAACAGAGGTATCTGCATCCACTGATGTTAATTCTAGTCTGAAGAATCCAAATGGTAAAAGTTTTTTCAAGTTGGAAGACAAGATGTATTGATCTACACCAGAGTTGTATGAGCATGAACTACAAGAAAGTTTTACTTCAAGGATCTACCACAAAAGCTGTTGAGATAACCATGACACGTTCAAATCTAAGAAAGAAAACAACTGGTTCCAGTGCTGAGCAAATATTTCCTACAGCACGAGGAGTAGCCTTGTAAAGATGCAACGCATCTCCTTGAGTTCAAAGTATACCACATGCAGGAGGGAGGAAAACTGGCATGTTGTCAATACGAAGGCTACAAAACTGAAAAACTAAAGCACACATCCTGATTTTCTTCCCATTTTTGTGCAACTGCTATGTGAAAGGCTGTCTCTTCAGCTTGCTTTCTCACATGTCCTCACTGTTGCCCTGAGACTCTACAAACACAAGCACTCAGGAGGGAGGCATTCTCTCAAGCCATTCAAAATGGCAAAGTTCAGGTGCACATCATAGCACGACAGCTAACCACCCTGCAGACCAGTGGAAAATGCAGCTACGTAAGGCGGAGTAAAACTATCCCATGAAAACAGAGTTTGAGGAGCGGAGCCCACCTTTTCTAGCAGGCTCTTACGGACACCACAGTAAGAGTTATAGCATGATATGCAGCATAATTTCTAGTGGGCTTAGATGCTCTTCAACCCCACAGATGAGAGATGTGACTTACCGAACTGAGGAAACTCACACTGTTCAAATATATAAATTTTAACTCATAGCATAAGACAAACATGAATTCCCTCATTGGCTTTGTTTTAGAATGACGGAATAGGTGGAAGGTTGAAAAAAACATAATATCCAGTAACAGCCGCCCTATTACCTGTGATAGTGTGCAACTTTATGCCAATTTATAAAGTGACCTTTCCAATGGTTGCTGTAAGTATGATATTAAAAACCAGCATAAGACTAAAAATATCCAGAAGGTGTCATTCTGCTGTCTCCAACCACCTCTCATAGACACAGGACAAAATTCAGAACAAAAAAACCTCACAACTCCAAAGTGCCTTCCATAAGTGTTGCCTCTTCTAGTGAAACTGCAAATAAATAAATAAATTCCTCTTTTAAATATGTTCTTAGATTCTAAGAGACTATTCTGCATAATACTGTTAAACAATAACTTCCAAAAGGTGATTAATGTGTTACCCAGCCAAACTTCGACTCATAATGCTTCTGGTTTGTTTTAAGGCTCACACAGAGCCTGTCTGTTTCCATGAACTTTTTAATGTATCATGATCTTCTGCAGGAGAACTGCAGCTGTAAATTTCATAAAATAGTTTCACAGAGCCTGGAATCAAGACATTAATGTAACAGACAATGTTTTGATTTTCTCCAATACTTTGGGTGCAGGGTCTTTCATACATTTTAAAATCCAGTATTTCAAAATGTCATTTGCTTGCCTGAGGACAGCATGGAGAATGCCATTATCGACTCTCAAACAAACTGCATTTTGGATGTTATTCCTGTTAGTAAGATTTTTACAATGAAAAGGTACATTGATCTGCAACTTTTTCAAATGATCCCACTGTAAAAAACTAACAAGACACTCAAATTTCTAAGAACAAAGTACATTAAAATCAGTTGTACAACTGTTGGTCACTATTCTAACTGTCAAGTAACTGGGCAAGTCAGTACACTAAGTACACTAAATGAGACTGATGTGATCACAGATTGCACGCACACGCCCCACCAAATCTTCACATATGGTGGAATTCTCCTCATGCTTCAGGGACCTTTAGTGCTTGAAAGGGTCTCAGGAGTAGAAATAATGACAGGCAGAGAAATAAAAGCAGCTAGATATATTATCATTGCTACATTTTACTGACGGCCGACAAATCTCTTCCAACAGAAACTGGCAAGCTACCTGTACAGACCATCTTCGCCAGTCCCCAATTCAAAGGAGGATCAGCTCCACCTTCAACAATCCTCTACCACCACTCCTTTCCTGACAAGTGTTGATCCAACCTTCTCTTCAATATTACAATAAGTTATTCAAGGTGATACGGAGTGACTGTCTGAAATGTGCTTTGGAAGCCTGTTCTTTAATATTTCATACATTTTATACAAGCAAAGCTCAAGTATTCTCAAACCGAGCTCAGGTATTAAGACCAAACCAAAGTACTCCAAGAGCACTAGTGCAAGTAAACATGCTCAGAATCAGATAGCACACATATTGTTAATCAAAACCAAAAAATCCTTAGGTCAGCATTGATTCTCCCATAACAAAAACAAAGTCAGAATGGACATGCACTGCCTTCTTCCCTTTTCTTTTGACTTTACCACCCCCAGTGTATCTCCGTGTGTGGTTTGCCTTATTTGCAATGGAACACACTGTTGTCTCATTTTCGACTTGGCATCCACTGTAACCACCAGGCCCTTTCCAGCAGCCCTCTGTGCAGGAGCAAATTGCAGTCTCTGAGGTTGTTCACACAAGGCTAAACACTTTCAGCTCCCACTGGCAGAAAACTATCTAAGTTTTTAGTGAGATGAGGGTATGGGATTCCTGTAAGTTTGGGTTCACTGCGTGTCAAGTGTTCCCTACTTTCCCTTAGGCACCTCGCTGAAATGTCTTAATACTCTGAAATCTGTTTTCCACTTCACATGTCCCTAATGAACAGCTGGGAATGGGAGGTTCCCAATTAAGTGCTTTTCTTCATTAGAAATGCTCGAGAAAGGGCTTTAACTGGATTCTTCCAGTCACTTAGTCATGATGGGAAATATCTGAAACTTTTCCAATTCTTGAACTTCTAAAAAGTTATCTGAGGGATGGGAACTTGTAGCTACCTCATATTCACTGATTAAGTACAATAGTTGGGTCAAATTACAATGGCAAAAGAGAAAGTTGGCTCAAGGCCTTCAAATCTCTGCTCTGTAGTCTTAAGCCCAAGGCATATTTTTCAGGTCTTATTAAAAAAAATCCCCTGAAGGAGGGATACTTGGAGGACTGCATCCTTATCTTATTCACGACAGCCTTCAGTTCAGGATTCATCATTTTTTAAACTACAGGTGCTAATGTATTCTTTTATAATCTTTTTATTATTATTATTTTACCAGACTGTGACTTTATCCTGCACTGTGTTTAATTCTCTAGTTTCACTGTAAAAACGTTCTTAACTTGTTAGATAGGCAATCATTAAGATGAGGAGTCTTCCTTTGACAGGAATTGTCCCTTGATGACACCTTTGCTTCAAATGTCAGACTATAATGTTCATTTTATGCATTTTATGCACGTACTTCCATGTCCAGAACAGAAAAGAGACTGAGAAGGGATACAGAGGACCAGCTGTCTGCCCATTCTGCAAGTTCATCTCCTAATTAGCAGTCACTCCTGCATTAAGAGGATCTTTTTATGACATTTTCTGTTAAACACTGCAGAAAGCTATACTCATGCAGCAAGAACCAGCAAAAGAACAACCTGCAGAGAACGGAGGCAGTACCCTATTCCAACCACTGCTTGGTTTGGCTCCATGGCATTTTCCATGTTCAGCTGAAGCTGCTCAGTGCCAGAGGTTATCTCACTTTGAAAACCAGGTTACCGAAGGCGTCTCACAGAAAGCTTCAAAGGAGAGCTTAAACAGCACAGATAACGTACACATTTCTCCAAGATACTGGCTACCCCACACTGATTCCGCCCCCCCCCCCCCCCAACTTTTTTTTTCATTTTATTTGAAACCCTGCCCTCCAGCAGTGACAGCATTCACTAGAGCACACGCAGTTGGAATACTCAGCACTGGAAAGAGTCAGGATGCCCACACCGGGTTGTATCTTCATTCAACTAGGGACTTCCAACCTGTAGCACAAAAATAATCTTTGAGAAATTGCCACAAATTGTCCTATTAATACAAAATTCAAGACTGTAAGATTTCCAACTTATTTATCACTATGGGCTAGAGAGTCAGCTGGAGCTAAGCAGATTATCTCACTAGACTGTAATGGGAGCTATACTGATTTTCACCAGCATGATTTACGATAATGAACTAAATACACCTATTCAGTTGAGAGTAGGAAGAGTACATGCATCTGCATACACACGAGCATTTGTGAGCGTCGTATCCTGCCACTCTGATTTATGAGTTCTTTTGTGCTAATGGGAATAAATGCATTATTCTGACCACTGAGGATAAAGCTCGTAACTCACATTCAGTTTATGTCTTAAAAAATATTTCATTGTCAAAATACCTTATGCACTATTTAAACCTGCATCACTCTGCATGCAGTATCTCAAAAGCAAAAAATAGTTTTGATAGGCACCGTGTTTCTTTAGTAATTCAAATACCAAAACTATTTTAGGCTTTGGTACATATCCTTGAGAAATAACACAGCATTATTTTGCAGATGAGTTCTGACCATCACACAGTAAAATGGAATGCCCAGAGCTTAGCCTGTTCATAAGCATTTGATTTCTTGTATTATTATTTTTAAAATCTGTTTCTTGTGAAACTCTATTGCTCGAAAGAAATTGCAAAACTTAACTGTGATGTAAAGCTCCATGACCATGACATGGTTCACACAATATATCAGAGAGATTAGAGACGGAAAGCTAAGCTGAAAGACTGATAAGTTGGTACAAACCAGGTTATGTATTGTGCAGCAAAAGGACATAATTTTATTCTTAAAGTTAGGATGGATTTTGTATCACAAGGCTCTACAGATTTGTACACAATATGATCAGTATCAGTTGCAGGCACAGTGGATGCTTTTAAAAGCGCTTTGCCATACGATCTCTAGGCCAAGCTGTACCACAAACCATACCGCTGACGACACGCTTGCCTCTGTGCCAGCATCTGACTGGTATGTGTCCTCCCTCCTACAGGTACCCACCGGAAAAATGAGCGGAGTTCAGCACGGCATGGGAATACTGGAGCAACTGTACTGAGGAAAGCACACCCCGTGGATACCAAGCATGACTCCCACATGCTCATCTTTGAATTTCAGTATTTACTTAGATAAATCCTACGTTTAGAGAACAAGCAGCTAGGGGCCAATATGCAGAACTGAAGCTGCAGCCCCTTGAAGGAAAAGGTCCCACAGGATTTTAGCAAGAGACAGATCTGACTTTTCTGCAAAATTAAAAAGTCCAGCCATATAACTTAACAGACTTAACCTGCTCCAGAACGCCCCTCCACCATTTCAACGCAATCGTCAGAATAACGTGATTCTGAGGAAAGTCACAATAACAATTTTTCTATGGGTGTTACTTGAACAGAAGAATTTTTCTGGTAGTTTTATAAAATTAATATACTGCTGGACAACAAAAAGCAAATCATAAAGTATATATTTGAGGGGCATCTCTAGGCTCCATCCATAACGTAAGGAAACAGAAACCAGGCAGTAAGCTAGCTGAACTACTTCAAAATTTATCACTGAGACTAAAATAATTGGCTTACTTTTCTGCTCTGCAAAATATATGTTAATGATATGCAAAACATTACAGTACTTGAGAGGAACACATAACCAAAGGATTTCCTGACCAAGTGTAGCTCAAAATGACACTTCTCTCTCTCACTTTTTTCAGGCTTTTTGCCCCACTTCGCTTTCACGTGGCAAACCACCCTTAATATGTAAGATTACCCATACTATGGTCTCTCTGCTCCTTCTTGGGAAAAGAAACATGTTAAATCAAAGCTCTGACCAAGATATGAGTACCTCCCAGACCAAGATACCCATACCAAGTATATTCCCAACCCTTCTGCAAATCAGTAATCTACATAATTATGAGGAGTCCTACTGAAATGAATGCAGAGCGCGGCGAGAGGCTGTGCCTGGCTGCTTCAGGGAGAAGCTTGGTTTAATGAGCAAATGATAGTTGCCTTTCTCTATACAAACATACCAGGACAGCAAAGCCCTGCTGCAGAGGTGCCCACTCTGGCCTGAGACAGTTCACCACTAGCACTGGCCAAAAAACAGACTCAACTTGTTCACAGTTCAGTTCATCACTCTACTCCTAAGGGTGTCTATACTCCCATTTTACAGTGGAGAAAGGAGCACTACCCAACTCAACGTATCAGAGCTGTAGAAGAGTGGAGTGGGAATACAGATCTCAAAATGCTCGCTATCCTAAGGTTTTGTTTGTTTTTATGTGGATTAATGCTGTAAAGCATATCTTCTTTTGCATCCCAGGAAAAGCACTGTGTCTTACCAGAAAGTCAGAGAAAAGGCTTGGTTTAGGTTCAGCCCCATCTCCTGGGGTATGTCCCAGAGTGAAGCAAGCGCAGAGGGGGTTTACGCCTTACACTCAGGTCCCACAGGTTCTCCCTCCTGAGCCAGGAGCAGCACCTGAAGTAAGCTGTGAGTGATACCACATCACGGGACCTTGGTCATCACCAGTGGGATCAGGTACAGAGCAATGACTCAGATTTTTAGTGAAATACAGCAGCATCCCTGCTAATTTAAAGCACTGCTACAACCTTACGTCCCATTTCCTATTACCATTTCTCCAGAAAACATTTCAGGTGTTAACGGTCTCCAAAGACCTTATAATATCCAATCCTATGACACAGCAAAAACCAGGACAGAATAAAGACAAGTGTGAAAAGCAGTAAGAGTACTTCCTTCCATTTACAGAAGACAATTTTCTGAATAAAATAGCTCTCTAGCAACAAAGTAATGAAATCACAGAATGTAACAGGGAAAGAAACATCTTGGAAAGGTAAGCTATGTTCAAACCAGTAACACAGCTACAGGACCAAAAAAGAAGTCTTGGGAACAGCAGCTGGAAGAACAAAGAAGAAGTACTGTAGTAAACACATACAAAACCACATTAAATATTAAAGTATCATCACTTATACTGACACAATTTCACGCTAAGAATTCCTTGGCAGCCAATTATTTATCATCAGAAATACAGCTCCCTTCTTGTGCTACAAATCTCAATTGACTCTAATAAGGAACTAATTAACAAAGATTAGCACCCTTTTTGTGTAACGAGCCACAAAGCCAGTCAAGACAAGATGATAACAAGATGCAATCAAGAGGTATTAAAGACAACAAAATAGTGCCTAAGACTAGCGAGAAATATGCTGCAAGACACGAAATATCCAGCCATAGAGGAGTCTTCTTCCTAATTAATTGGTAGCTTCACATTTTTAAATGTTCATTCAACGTGTTGAAGAGAGGGCAAAGTTTGCTCTGATAATTGAGAGCTGGGTTGAGTTACCGAGATTTCCAGACTCTGGTAAAATCTTTGTCCTGTTGTCACCCAACACCAATAAAGGACTTGCTAATTCATTTTCCAGGGGACGTAATACACCTGCCCTGCACTCCCGTGCACACAAGCTGGAGGACATACACAACGGTCTCCTGTGCCGGTTCCCAGGGCTACACTGCAATTCACAGCAGAAGGCATTTGTCCCTTTCCACAGATCTCCGAGCTGTGCAGGGAGCAGTCAGCTCAGCTGTGCAGAGCGCTCAAAGATGCACCCGACCCAGAGCAGGAGTGGCACAAGGCAATTCCCCTTCCACCACTGAGAGCGGATAATGAAATGCTGCAATGGGGAGATGCTCGTGATGTTAATCACCTGTGACAACAGCATTAAATGGAATGATTCTCAGACCTTGAAACAATTTAGGCTATGACACCAAGGGATACCCTAAGGGCTGATGCGTGTACAGTGTGCAAGTCAAGACCAAGAGTTTGGGTCAAACATAATTCATGTCCATTTTCCATTCTTTACAACTGCAATGATTTAAGGATAATCAGAAAAAAAGCAATTCAACCTGGCAGGAAATTAGGAGGAAACAGGTTTTTTTCCCAAAACTGTTTCTAATCTATAAGCAAATCCTGATCTTTCTTTCCCAAAACATCAGAACAGGAGACACCAGAACAGAAGCAGCAGTAGTCTGGTAGAAAGGGCAAATAGCTAATTGGAGATGAGAACTTCAGCCTCCCCGAGGTGACTGCATGAACAATCAGCCTCCTGGCTGTTCCCGTCATGCACTCACTTCTGCCAGTATCCTGGCATTTGCACTAATAGCCATGTATTTCCACGGGCAGGTCCATATTGATGAGCCGGCATTTCACAAACCAAAAATAAAAGTTTTATTTAAAAGATTTTGAAAGCTTTTCTTGTCAATTAAATATGTATTTTTTAAAATTAATTCTGTCTTTTAATCCTGTGTAATTGCATGAGGCTGGGTTAAAACACAGTCGCTAATGTCAGGAGCTAAAATAATCCCAATTGTAAAGAGTTCTTGACTAATAACTAAAGCTTCTATAAAAAGCAACATTTCAATTTAATTATAAATTTCTGTTAAAATGTTGATACAATAAAAAACGGGATACTTTCATACCTTGTCTGTATGAAAATCTAAATCACCACAAAAAATTCACATTCATTAACTACTTCTAAATGGAAATAAGATGGGAGTTAACAGGCACTGTATTCACTTAAAGGCTTGTGATCAGATCTGTTCTCAACGGAACATCTTAATCCTTCAAGTATTTACCCTGTGATAGCATTTACATTCAATTCACAGGACATTCTTTATCAGCTTCCTTTGTTTCACCAAAAAGATGTTTCACATTTCCACTCCCCTATCAAAACCTGAATGCAGTAATAGTCTGGCTTCTGTAATGAATTCTACAGCAATCTGCTTGCTAAACCTGCATTAAGGTGGCAAGATACGTCAGATCTGATAAACCATGAGATAAACCATGCTGATTGCTAGAAAAATGCAGCGATCACTGACCATTGTCCTTCCCTTCTCCCTGCCCTACCTGACCTTGGTGGGGCAGAAACAGGCAGCGTGGAAGGCAACCCTGCCGCTGTTTGCTGGGAAAGTGCAAAACCGCTGCTGGTGTCATATTAACCTGGGGTATTTTTAAGGCAGATAAATTATGTGATTGCATGGGATAGCGAAGCTGTCCCCAATCCTGTTCGTGGCTGGGACAGAGCGGGTGGGCAGCAGTGCCGTGTGCCGGTGCTGCGCACACCAAAGGTGCAACAGTGCGGGAAGGATCCGGCCAGCAGCTGACCCACACGCGGGAGTGCAGGGTGCCCGTGCAGGGCGAGGCTGCAGGCTGGCTGTGCACACCCTGCCCGCCCTCACCCCCGCTGCCTGGGAACAACTGCCCCAGTCCCTGTGTGCCACCCGTGCTGGCTGCCCAGGAGCCACCCGCTCCGGCCTCGTGTGCCCCGGCACTGACGTGACGTGCACTCTTGCCAGGCAAACACAGCCCCTCACCTGCTTTGCGGAACCTCTCACTCAACCTTCAAAGTTAAAAAAAGGGTTTTCTAGAGAAAGCAGCAGCTGTGGATTTTATCATAGGCCTGTCTCAAAATGAATAAATTACACACTAGAATTTCATAATTATGCATACACCAAATTGTATAATGAGAGATCACTTCAGTAGTTCTGCCACTACAGAGATAGCCAACGGTCAATGCAAGGCTATTAAAATAAACTCATAGGATAAAAAGCATCTGAAGGGACCATGCTGCAAATGGGAACACTGAGCCACTTAGAGTCTAGAACACCTGTAGATCAGAATGAGAGCACAGCAGCCTTTCCTGGCATGCCACTGCATGCAAAAGCCCATTTTAAAAAGC
Organism: Opisthocomus hoazin; assembly: GCF_030867145.1. Taxonomy (NCBI): domain Eukaryota; kingdom Metazoa; phylum Chordata; class Aves; order Opisthocomiformes; family Opisthocomidae; genus Opisthocomus; species Opisthocomus hoazin. Next base: position 16,271,401 of record NC_134427.1, read on the forward strand.
ATCATACCTGGGTTGAAAAGCCTCTATTCCTTATGGCAAATAATGAAGTATTCTGCCTGTGTAGAGTTAGGCAGGTGCCAGAACTTGTGTAGGCTAACAGGTTGTATCTGTGGAAATGGTTCCACTGTAGATGCCCATTTCTGAGCCTGCAGCATTTAGTCATCATGGTTTTGCACACATCTATGTGTCTGTCTGTACACCTACATGAAGCTTCCCCTCTTAACAAATACTGGGGATGTGAAGAAATTATAATTATGCACCTATTCTCCTTACTCACACAACTGCAAAGAACATCTGGGGAAATGGAAAAAGTAAAACAAAATCCAGAATTGGAAAGAAACCACGGGTGATGATATTGGGGGAGATCATTCATAAAGACAATGAAGAAAACACACCATCCTCTTTCTCTCTGCTGTGTCTGAGGCCATGTGAAGTGCTCCCTGCCTGAGATTTTATCATGCATCCTCACTTCAGAGCTAGACTTGCTGGGATTCACAGGCAAGCCAGCCTTCTCCAGGTACTGCCAAAACCTGCTGCCGCTCCTAATTCCGTATTTCTCCTGTTCCTTGCCCCCCGCCCCAGCCACAGGAAAGCTCTGTGACAGCTCTAGGCAGACAAAGCTGCTGCCACAGTGAGGCAGGATCGTCTAAGGGTAAGAAGATTTCTGGCACCACAAATGACCAGCGGCTCTGGTGAGCTGCTCCAGCCACCAACACCCACATCTCCAGGCCTGTCCTCCCTGCTCTGTTTGATTAGACCAGCCTGTGTATAAAGGAAGAAGAGGCTTCTACGTCTTATTCCCAAGAAAATCAGGCTTAAGATTTGGTCCTGCATGTACCTGTGATACCGTATCTTGCAAGCAGACAGAAAAGATTACCTCTGTGCACGCAACTAGCACGGCACGTGGCACTGCAGAGAACAACAACCTCTTGCACATTACGGACAGGCTGTTAGACTGACAGGGAGTCTCTGGTTGAGCTACATGGTGAAAAACAAAAAAAAATCTCACAGTAATCAGAGAAGTGCTGATGGGAAGGCTGCAAGATGGCAGGACCAGACTGCTGCCACTCCCAGCACTGAGGAGAGAGCAGCAAGAAAAGGAATTTTATTCACTAAAGACTGAAAAATAGGTTAATATAAAATCTAAAGGGCCAGAAGCAAATTTTGTATTTCTTGCAGGTTGGGGAGGTAAGGACACTGTCCAGACAATAGCAAATAACAGTGAGTAAACAGTAGATATTACTTGGGAATGTCTCACCAAATGCAACAGCGCTTTCATCAGGAGCAGAGAAAAAACAGCGGACTTCATTGAGTGCTTCCCCAAGTCCCTATGAGCTTTGGCCTCTCAACTGCATCAAAGCAAGGAGAAACCTTTAATTTCACAGGTCACCTTTAAGGAAACTATTCTCTATTCCTGTAAACGAAATGAATACAAAAGTAACCCTACTAGAAGTAACCTACAGGGGCACTCTGCAGAGATTTGGGATGGCTCTCTTTCATTTTGTGCAACCAAGATTAATGTCAGATGTTCCCAAAACCAAAATCAAGAGAGAGGCCCCCTACTATGCATGTCTCCAAGCTCTCCACTGTTCATTCCTGACAACTGGGTTAAGTCCATTTTTTACACAGTCCGATTTTCTTGTATTTTCTTACAAATGGCATATTCAAACACAGTTTTTATAGTACTCTTAATCTGCAATCTGAAGAAGGTAGGCACAAACGGGGTTTGACACTGTCTCTTCCATTGAAAAGACAATAAACCAAACATCTAAAAATCTACTAATATAAAAGCAGTTCTTGAAAAGGGGCAATTTCCCCTAGCATCTACATTCCTGATATCTTTCCTGTTATTTGAACCAGACTTCTTCTTGAAGTTAACAAGAAATAATCACAAAAACAGACAAAGGGCAAACCAATACATTCCCCTCCTGTACAGTGCTGACCAGGGTTTTTTAGTAGCTAGAGTATACGTAGTCTCTGAGCTCATTTAGGAGTAGTAAGCTCTATGCCAGTGAAAGAATGAGCTCAACAGAAGCACGATAGGCTTTGGAGTGCTTCAGTGTTTCTAGCAAACTGTAAGAACAAAATAAACCCCACACCACCCCCTCCGCCCTTCAAAGTACCATGCTCTATGTATCTACTGGTTAACGGATGCACAAGCAGTAGGCAGCGTGGCACATACAGAATAAACCATGCCAGACAAACTGATTGCCCTTTGGCAGATTTATAATTGTAAAGGCAGGCAGCAACACAGATAATAAATTCAGATGTTCACAAAGTACCTGACATTGCACCTTATAAATTAATTACAGAAATGTATAGAAACATCCCAAGAAATCCATGCTGGCACATCAACTGAAATCTGGCTGCTAAGTTGGATGGAAGAGTGGAGTTACAAACTCTGCCAGCCGCTAGAACGCAGAACAGCCCCTTACAGAGACAGCGCGTGGAGTGGGGCATATAGCATTAGGGAAGCAGGGCTCCTCCAAAGAGAAAAGTAGGGTCGTTTCTGTATTGGTTTTGTACTTCTTATGTCTGTAAGCAATTTTAAAACTGACAGCTCAGTCTCCTAGAATCATCTGCAACCCATTTGCTCAGGGAGAGCTTTCAGGGAGTGAACAGAAAGGGCAGGATTGTGTGGATGGATGGGCATCATCCATCCCCTCTGCAACGTCCAGGGAAGGCGAATGAACCTCCACCAGGGTGAAGGTTTGTCCAGTGAAACTGCCAGAGGAATGAGCCCCCGGAGCTAATGCCAAGAAACGCGGCATGGCTATGTCCTGAGCGAAACGTACTCCTTGTTCAGGGAGTTATTATGCCTTGAAAAGTGTGAATGTGGACACACAAATCACTGGGATTGGATTTGCAAACTCTTACCAGGTGAGGTAAGCTCTAAAGCTTCTAAAAATGAGAAACCTGAGCCATATAAAAGCTCCTCAAAAGACCTATTTTTAAAGTATTTCCTATAAATTAATATTTTAGCTCAGGAACTGCTTATGTGAGAATTATTTCTTATCTCAAGGCCCTTCAGCATGTCCGAATGGACAAATCCCTTTTGTCAGCTGAGCTCCATTACTCTCTTCTGAATGAACGCCTCTGGGATGGATACAATAGATATAATTTTTAACAGCATATCTAGTCTGCTAATAAAATGATGCCAGACACTGTCTGCACAGATATTTAACACCAGCAGGACTCTCCAGAAAATTTTTTCTCCTATTGTGGTGGATAACTTCCAAGTAGGCTTGAATCATATGGTTCTCATCCAGATCTTCTTATTCCCTAGGAAGAAAATAGCTAATATGGAACTACCTGAATAGAGATGCCTTTGATGCCTTTCTAACAAGAGTGCTAATGTCACAGACGCCATGAGGAACAGACTCCTTGCTGTTATTTACCACAGTGTACAGCCCTGGGTTTTGTGTTACCACCTGAGAAGCTGGGTGAGCCCGAGGTCAGGTGCTTTGCAGCACGGTGCCCTTCATTTCTGAACCCAAAGTGACAGGCCAAAACTGGGAGATCTGCACCAATCCTCCTCATGCTCCCACGTTGCTGATTTAGTATCTCTGCATCCGTCACCATGTTTCTGATTTCAGGACAGACCTGCATTTGGTAGGACCTGTCTTAAAGGCGTGTGGATGAAGGACCAATACTGTAACACTTTACAGCAGTACATGGCCACTGTTCTTCCCCCACTTCTCTCTTTTAGGACTGGTGTGAATCTAAGCTAGTTGTACACTGTCCTGCTGGCAACTTACCAATTATTTGTTATTTGCCAGGGCATGGGCTTACAATCACCTCCACATTCCCAGCTAAAACACCCTCTGAGATTACATTATGATTTACCCAAACCTGTGAAAACTTTTCAGCCAAAGCCAAGTGCAGGAAGAATCAGGAGTTACACCCCTGGTAGATAACAACAACTACTATTTTTGCATTTATCCTTCTACCTACAGAAAACTGGAAGCACGAATTCACCAGCTATCCTACGCTGCACAAACAGTATGCATGCTCAAATTTCTGTTGGGAGGGGAAAAGGACACACTACGAATTTAATAACTGGTTCAAAGCCATGAGTTGAATAGGGTAAGCAGCAGAGCTGAAACTCTGAAGATTTATGTTTCGCCAGCTTCTGATCTCCATGCAGAGACACACACCAACCACAGTAAGGGAGTAAGTGCTGCTACTCGCAACCAGCTGTGATGTATTTTTACCATCCTGGGTCAACCACTAGTGGGGGACAAAGACTCATTCTCTACCAGGGTGGATGACATCTGTTCTATGTACTAATCACAAGCACCTCAGTAATAGATGAAGAGCGATGGCCACTGAAACCAGAAGCACTTGCACCCCCAGGGAATGCTCGCTACTGAAACAGGACCTTGCATAGAAACTCAGTATGTTTTTTCAAGCTCTGTTTTACAGCACTAAGTGTGTAAATCCTTCACAGCTTTCCACAGAGTTTGGAATGCAGACTTCCAGCAAATTAAAAATGTAATAAAATATACAACTGCTCCTACTTCTACAGGAAAAAGCAAAGCTGGCGAGTATGTATGGTAATTATAGGCTAAAAAGCTACACAATTTTCTTCAGATCGACCAGAATCTTACAGAATTGTTTTGAACAGATGATTATGTGTCTGCTGTTAAAGGAACTCAGTAAATTACATTATTATTTAGCAGTCAGCAAATTCACAGACAGTTGCATGTGCTCTAAGAATACAACCAACATGGCACGGGAGCAGTGACAGACATTATGTACATATTTATATTACATTTCTTTCTGCACTAATGCCAAAACTCAGAGTGCTTTGAATTTCAATGACCACCAGAAAAGTTTTATACTTCATTAAGCTATTTTGTATTTCACTAAAAATATCCCTCTTTAATTACAGGCCATTGTTTTTCAAGGGCAACAGAAGTAAAAATTATCTTCCTTTTCCATCTGAATGTGAGCTGAGTTATAGCAGCCAGAAAGATTCTTGTTTGAAAGGAATTCTTGCTCTGCTCAGATCATCATGGAAATAACCCCCACACCGTACAAGTGAATGTGCAATTTTAGGAAAAGTGAACAAAATATTTTCCCTGGGTTCCTTCCTTTGCAAACAAACACTATACAGAACAGATAATACAAACAGATACTATGATTTTTCCAGACTAAATTCTCCACCAGTGGTCCACATCAACGCACAGTGGTTTCTGTAATGACCTGTATTATTGCTGCCTCCTCTTCTGAACATATTCTTTGGACAGAACTGGTGGTGTGCTTTATAGATAACCGCACTTACTCCTCTGAGCTCTCACAGGCACTCCTGTAAACTAACAAACTTCTCGCTCGTCCTTTCCTAGAGAGGAAGCATGCAACTGCTTCATCCTTAAAATGAGATCTACTTGTGCAAAATCTGTAAATCTGATTTGGTTTTAGGTACCTGCTCTTCCTCCCTCCTTTGCCTCACACCGAATGACATAGCATCATGCAGTGCTGAGGAACGCATCAGCGCTAAGGGAACCATCTCAGGTGATTGAGCCCAAGATTGAAATGCCCTTTTAACCTTAATTTGCATAATTACAAACATGCTTTATAGTCAGAAAATTATTTCTTCCTCTTATTAACCTTGGTATTATCTTTAGCTAGCCAATTTCATACTGCACTTAAGCTTCTCATAAATCTTGTACCTAATACTTCCCAGACATCTCCCGTACTTATAATGTGTTGTGTTTTATTTTCAATACAGAAAAAAGACTAATCCCAGTGATCTTGATTTTTATAGTTGTCTTCCGACAGCCATTATCTCCACATCTTGTACAGAATTATGCAGTATCTTACTGCTCCCCTATTTTTTCAAAACCAACAAAGCTAGCAAATAAACTTAACTTTTTAACAGAAGGATACTGATGGCAGAAAACAAGCAAAGTACTGCAGGAGGATGCACAGGAGGAGTGTCGGTTACACTAGGGTATGCTCCATATCTAATGCAACATTCCTTTGGTCCCAAATTATTGTCAGAGGGTACTACTGCACTGGATTGCCACTTGCATGCAGCTTGATGGCACTGCACTTGACAAGCAGCTTTGCAAAAGTTATGTTAAAAAAAAAATAATAAAAGAGATACAGCAGCCCAAATGCATGCCTGTGCCAGAAGAATGAAAGTGCATGAAGTTAGAGTCAAATTCTCAATTGGTCTCACTTTTAAAAACTTGACATTTTGAAGAAGTGAACAGGTGTTGGAAATCAGAAATAAGTTACACTAGAGCTGAACAATGATCTACTCATGTGCACTGTTTTGTTATGATATCATCCCTTCCTTTGAATCTAAGACTGCTTGCCTTACAATGCCAAGAAACTTTTCCAAAATCTTTAGCTATTACATGCTCCCAGCAAAGAAAGTATTGCAGCAGAAAGCAAAATCAAAACTCATTCAATAGCCTTCAAATTCCACTGGCAGTTGGGGGCTTATTTTTCCCTTGTTCTTACCCTTGCAGAATTAATTTTGGACAAACTGAACCCAGACCATGTCCACATTACTAAGTAACACCTCATTCCAGCTGTAGAGATTTATTCATCAGGTGTCCAAATTAGGCACACCAAGTTAAAGGGCCGAGCATGTAACTGACTTTTATTGTTCTGTTCCTGTGTTTTGTTTCTGCTTTTCTCTCAAATCAGTGGAAAAATTCTGAGATAAGCATGTTGCAGAAGTGATGGATGCCACCACTATTAATTACTCCACCCATTACAAGACACTGTATAAATCACTTTTTGTCTGGTGACTGTCGCACCAAATTTGTAGAGCACAAAAGACACTGCAGATCTGTGATTTGGGTCTGTTCTCTCATTACATAAGCGATAAAGATACGCATACTTAATAAATACATTTATTTTAACAAGATGAAGACAGGCCTAATTGAAGCAGAAACACTTTCTGAACAGCTTTTTTTGTCATCATTATTACTTGGTACATGAGTACAAGACAAGCTTTATTTTCAACACAGCCTTCACAACAAAGAATGTTTTTCTGCCATTTATGTTTCTAGTAGCTGCAGCTAAAAATGCCATTCAGAGATGAAACTGCTGCACAAGTACACTTTGTTCAATACAAGACCCAATCATCCACTTCTATCATCAGCTCTGTAAGAAAAGATTCCTTATTCATACGATATCGATTCAGTGTAAGTTTCCCATATACTTTGAAGTGTTTGGGATTAGAGGGCATTAGAGAAAGGGACTGGATGTTTTACAACAACAGTGGTAGTTGCAGTGCTGGCACAGCTGGAAAAGCTGTGCTCTGACATGTGCCAGCCTCACGTAGTCAAGCTGGAGGGGAACAGAGGCAGCCTTGGGAGACAGAAGGACCCTGCAAAGGTTTTCACATGCACCGCTTCTCTGAAAATCCATTCTGTATCTGCCAAAGTCTTACACCATGTGACTGCCCTTAAGCATTGTGCTTAAACCTCACCAGCTTCAAGGAGAATAAAACACTCATTTATGTTTTGCTGAGCAGCAACAGACAATTGGTTATGGGATAGGCAATAGCCTCATGTTTAACCTTGGTCCCACAGAAACCAATTAAGGCCCCTGAGTACCCTCCTGACATTTCTGAGTAAGGGACTTCAGTGTCAGAATCGAGACTGGAAAGCTCAAGCAGCTCACAAAGTGTTTCTCCACACACACAGCTAAACCATCAGGAAGATGAGGAGGCAAAGAATGAGGAGCTCTGAGTAAACTCATGTATGTAGCAGCATTTCCACAATGCACAGCAAGACATATGTGCATGCCTGCTCCTGGTATCAATGCATTCCCACCTCCACCTTTACTTTAAGGTCCTCACATTTTTCTGCAGAGGTAAGAAGACAATCCAAAAACCAAGTGAATAAATTATTTTGCTGTTAGGAGACAACTGTTTCCTCTCTCTGCCCCTTTGTTTATCTTTTGAATGAACTGTTTAACATAAAATGCATTTTTCCTCTGTTAAATTCTTCAGGAGCATTTTTAAATGCTTGGGGATTTCACAACTGACTTCAGTTTCAAAACTCAAAACTTGATTTGAACTTAGTCCTGGATGAAGGCCTCTGCTGTGATATGCTTACAAAATTATAACTATGAAATGAAGCAGCAAAGTCATTTGAGACTAGTTTACCGTATGATCATTTTCACAGCTGGAACTGCATATCATTCTCTTTAGATGGGAACAAAGCATGGCTTGAAAAGCTTGCTCTCCATGGCAAAGCAAACTTAACACCCACCAAAAACTCACTCTCTTTTTGCCCACTCCCCTCACCTCTTACTTTTCTAACTCTTGACTCTATGCATCCTTCTCGAGCATCACCACATAGGTCTGCAACGGACCAAAAGCTCAACTGTACACTGGCGGAAGACCACTGAGTACACCACAAGTTACTTTGATTAACATTAATAGAAGGCAGTTGATTTCAGATGGTTTGCCCCTCCACTGACACAAGAGAGTGTCTAGGAATGGCACACCCATCTAAATGGTATTAGATCAAAAAAACTACCTGAGATAAAACAGTTTAATATACATGTTTGCTTTTGCATCCTAGATTTTTGTCACTGATGTTAACTGTTTTAGAGCACAGTCACCTTCATCTCAGGAAGCTGGCAAATACTCTTCATTCAGTTTCATGCTGCAATGGATTTCTTGCAAGCCATTTACTATTTACTCACTTGGTTACTTTTCCATCTCCTACACTTCTCACATTATGTTTGTCATTTTGAGTTTTCCTTGGTAGGTGCACATTAGCCCTTGTTACAATAGCTACAGCTATGCATATAAGTACACACACAAGGGTTGCACTTCTGTGCCAAGTCAGTGACTTACAAATCTTCCCCTTTCAGGCTGGATTTTCTCAGGCTTGATCAGTGGCCAGAGTTGATTTTGTTGTTGCCATTTTTGTTGCAAGAAAAATAGCTCTTCAGATGCTCTTTTTCTCTTTTAAAGGTCAGAAACTCAAAACCAAGGTCAAATTTAGAAAAAATACTTTGAAAATATTCAAAGCCTAGCACCAGCTTCCCATGAATTTTATACCAATGTAGCTATCAATTCCATGAACTTTGTTCTTCACACAAACCAGTATAAAGGATACCATAGCCACCCCCCTGCAGATCAGGTCTCACCCTCCCACCTCTAATACAAATGACTGCCTTGAGAAAATCAAACTCAGGCTGTAAAAAGCAACTTGCACTTACATGCTTAATTTTAGCAGCTGCTCAGACAACGAGCACACTGTATGTGTGTCTACACGATGCGATGGACCGCAGCACAGCAAACTTTCCGCAAGCAGTGCCTGCATTAGCAGCGCAGAAGCGTCCAGGTAGCCGGGGTGTGGGAGCTGTGCCAGCCACCCACTGCACAGTGCCACGAGGATGCGGCACCCCGTCAGCCTGGTGACATCTGCCCTTTCCCTTGGGACAGTCATCACGCCCTCTGACAGAGATGGGACAGAGCAACGTTCCTCCACCACTTTATATTACACACACATCTTGCCTCCAGGACAACCCTTGGAGTGATCTACAGCACACACGACAAAACCCCATCACTACAGCAGTTCACCTGTTATGTTGACAAATGAGCTTCATACAAGAAATTGCAGCCACATGCTTTCACGTGACTCCTTCTCTCCTCCAATCCTTGCTCTGGCTAAAAGGAAAATAGCATTTAATATTTCAAAAGTGCTCCTGCTATGAAGGGGTTTATGGCAAACACTTTAAATAATGATTTTAAATAGTAATTGGTACACTAGTTCTTCAGATGAGAGGAGAACAATCACTCTTGTTGTTACTTGTGTTATCTTGCAATGCCCTCTCTGGTGGCAAGCTCTTTAGCATATACAACAAGCTACAAGCTGAATCTAAATGCAGAAGAGCAATTTGTTAAACCCATTTCCACAATAAGCAACTGAGAATTTAATATAAAGGTCCTTGGTCAGTACAAAGCAGCACTGTCTCCTAGATTTTTGCTGCTGATTTGTGCCAGTCGAGGCTCTGGATTGCTTTTAGCACCTGTTCCACCTCTCCACCAAGCCTTTGGACTGATTCGGACCACTGACGCTGGGTCAGGGACTGCAGCTGCCCTTTGGAGACTCCCTCCTTCTCCCTCCATAACAATATAGCACAGCCTGGTTGTAAGTTCTCAGCTAGACACGAAAGCATGCAATGCTTTACATTACAATGAAGGAGAACCTCAAACGCAAACATGGACACAACTTCTGCTTGGTTTTAACTTTTATTTGGCTCAGGTTTAACAGGCATGGCTAGGTCATGGATTTGAGAATTCAAATTGCCACTTTACATACTGCAGATGTTGCTCATGTCAGCTTCTGGGATTTGACTATGTCTTATATTTAGCAAACATAAGAACAACAAAAAGATTTGCTCTAATTTGGGCATCTTTGCTTGAAGATAAGGATCTGCATTTTCATTTCCTTTTCTTATTTTCATAATGGAAACCCAGCAGGCTGTTATTCACCAAGCATGCTACCAACAGTGAAAGCAGAAAAACACAAATGTCTGTGAATTACAGCAGAATCAGAGATGTACAAGCACACTAAGCCAAAACCAATTCTATTTAAAGGATAGAAACATGCCATGAGGTGTCCAAATATAATTGATAACATTCTTGAAATGCAGTATTTTTACCAAAATGAGCACTCATCTGTTTTCCTTCATCACCCAGAAAATTCAAACAAAAGAACAGCCTGTAATGTTTAGATGAAAGTACATGCATTGCACAGTAACTTCTTTTTTAACCTAGACTTCATTATCAATTTTTTAAAATGTCATGTTTTAGCAATACTTTTCTATCCCACAGCTCAGCTCTTTTCAACCTCGATACTTCAAAAGAAATCCCAACAAGAGAGGTTGGTCTTTTTGTAATGTTGGGGGGGGGGAAATCCCTCTGTCATACACAAGAATGAGTCAGAATCAAAGGAAGGGGATGCCATCAAAGGTCCTGGGAGATGATGAAGAGCTTCAGGAAGGAAATGGACGTTTTTAATACGCAGTTTAACATTGAGAAAGAATGTAAATACCTAGCCTGGTTGTGCAGAGGGACGGAGGAGTCTGGGGAGAACAGGAGGAGATACAATGTACACAGGAGGGTATACAGCACTACACTGCAGATCAGGGGCTGAGTGTTTTCTTCCATGTTTTTCTTGAATTTCAACTGCCTGTCAAAGTAAACAGCCCCAATTATATTCAGCTGGATTGACACATACAGAGCTCAGGGCTAGGGAGAAGAATATTTCAATAAGCAGTTGAGTTACTGTAGGCATGAGGACATCAAGTTTTAGTTTTGCTTCCTCCTCCCCCTGACATTTTGAAATGCCAAGCTACTGTCCACATTGCTGCCCTATTTCCAACCTAGTCTGCAAGTGAGCAAGGGAAAGTTACCTGTTTACTGCATAAAAGGAACCACAGTATCACTGGAGATTTTAAAATGAGAAACATGCAACAACAAAGTTGGGAGTAACAGCACAACTATAGGTGAGGAACTATTTTAAAATTCTTATTTGAAAGACATAAGTTTGTGAATACCACAGTCCTGGGACAAATCGGTGAGGGCTCTGTGCTGGATGGGGTCTATCACACAGCACAGCAGGCTCCTAGCTCCATCGATGGCTGCACTACAGCGTCAGGCAGCACTTGTATCGCAGGGAGCTTCACTTGCATATCGGGGCAAGTTACAAGTTCCTGTCGCCTTCAGCTGAAACCCACATGTCAGCAGCAAAGCCTGTGAGGAGCACCTCATCTTAATGAGCAAAGGTCTTTCTTATGCCAAAAAAAGCTGGTGCAGTCCTTATTAAATGTGACAGCAACAGCTGTAGCAGCTAGAGCACTGGCAGAACAAGGAAAAGAATTAAAGCCCTATTGAGGGCTAGAAAAAGAAAACAGGTACCTTTTTAAATATTAAAATGAGGTCTGGGCTGATGGGGAATATGGATACAGTGGCAGATAGCCAGAGATCTTGGAGGTGCTGAAAGCTGTTTCTCTGACCCTCCCACAACTTAAAGAAAAGGAATCATTTTTAATTCTTTTCAGCCAATATCCTCTACATTAAACTAACATACATAAATCCCACTCCTTGTCTTCAGAGTATGATGGGTCACATTAACCTCTTCCCCACATCATGAGCTGCAGCTGAAATGAACCTCAGTATTTGCTTATGAAATACACAATTCCAGTCACAATGCCAGAACAGTGGATAGTGGAGAACAGAATTATTCATGTTTGGAAAGCAGAGAAAAAGCAGAAATCAAAAATAAAACCCAAAAAAGGGGTATTTTTCCCTACACGTAGAACGATACAACACGTACATTTTAGATTTGCCCAGCTTCCATGACTGCTTTTCTGGAATGAATGCATTGATAACTATCCTTGAGGGAACGGTTGGATATACTTCCATGCTTTACTATACGGCTTCAGTCATGATGGCATCATCTATAGGAACTTGAATTGTCCTTGTATGGGAAGCCACTAACACGGGAGAGAAATTTCTCTTTGATTAATTTGTTTAAAACAAACCATTCCAAATGAATTAACTTCAGCATATGAGTAAATTATAAAACATTTCTTTGCATAGGCTGTATGAAATGTGTTAAAGATGAGGATGTAACAGGCTTTGCCATTGCTGGAGGTGTAGGCACCACAATACCAACCCTTTAGCACCACCACCTTTCCAGACTGACCTCTCTACCATCTTTTCTTCCCACCTGCAGACTGTGCTCACAGTACCTCCTCTAAGTGCAGCATGGCCCAAAGCTCTAGTGCAGCTTCTTCGTCACGCAATGGAAAAAGTCTTCCAGTTAGGAAAACAGTGAATTCTCTGCCTCTGGAGAACACCACAGCAAAGCTGCAGTTTATCCCAGAATGGATTTTTTGCTATGGAAGGAAAAAAGTGTTTCATAAGGGGGCAAGTGCTAACATTCCTTCTTGACAAAACTCACGTCCTTTTTAGAAAACTCACATTTTTTTAATCAACCTGATGCTTTCATTAGGTTTTTCACAAGTTTCAAAGAGACTATTATATCAGAAAATTCAACCAAGTACTGAAGGCCTTCCTCTCTGTCCATCCAATTGGTACTTCTGAGGCCCCTTCCTCCCATATTGTCATCCACATCATGCTGAAAAACTTAATGAGTACCTCTCATTCCTATTTTATTTACAAATTAAGTTCCATTTATTTCTGCAACATCCTGTGTCCCAAGAGAAGCACAACTGAAATGACATCTCTAAATTAGATCACTTTACTGCACAGTCACATGTACATACATATATTCAGATAACAATATTCTCCTTAAAAACATCTGCCTAAATACAGTTGCTATGGCCACTTAGAGGTTATAGAGCTGTCACAGCCCTGGCAGGGTCACGCCCCCCTCATTCCAGATGCACCTCTTTTTCCTATTTAGGAAGAAAAAGAAGCATGTTAGTGTTTTCCAGAGTCATAAGGGCATATGCAGCTTATGGCAGATTGGTTCCTTCCCTGCCAGAAACTATAACCACTCATGGTTCAGGATGGGCAACTCAGCTATCCACAACTACTAATGTGCTATGTTCTCTTTAAAGATGAAAAGCCATCTGGTGCTTGAATCTAGTCTGCCTCGATATAACCAGAGGCCTTTTATCATCTCAAGCCATTATGAAATTATCCCAGACCAATTCCTGGCAGACAGGTACCCACACAAGAGAACTGGCATCAGCCAAGATAAAATAAAATCAGAGACCACACAGACCACACTACCCCTTGCTAGCAGAAACAGCCCTCTAGGTCCATAGCTGGGCTGTACCAGAAAAAAACACAGGATAAGAACCCAAAGCTGCCTCACAAATTTACAACTATATTGTTTATTAATTTTACTGCTAAATCATTTTGGTTTGCAATTCTGTTCATTATATTTCCTGTACTTTCTCAGCATACTTCAGCCTACAGGGCTTGTCATAAACAATACCTTTGAGAGCTTTTCATTTTAAGCCAAAGAAAAAGATGAAAAGTTAAATCACTTACTGTTCCCTTCCCATTGGTTGCAAATTTATTTACTGAAACATGCTTGCATTGCAAAAACCACTCAACACATACAATAAATAAGTCACTACATGAAAGTCTAATGTAACCTAGTAGCTACCTATCCCTTTGAAATAGAGTGGAGTCATAAAAACCTAAATACAAACTCAGTTAAACATTTGTTTTTTTCCTGCTTACAAGAGCTCAATCAATACTACCAAAGGCAAAAAAATTGCTTGGTTGGCCCTGATAAAAATTAAGAACATATATTGAATGCTGCTCCATGGTATTAAAGACAGACAGTGTACTTAACACCCCAACCAGATTTTTGTATGTCCTTTCAACTTAAAAATTGCAAGGCACAGAACAAACATGGGTAAGTTATTAGCTTCAGTCTTCTGGTGAACTTCAGAAGAGTAACATCAGAGCCTGAAGCAACACTACTACTGTCAGATCTCATAAGCTAAACAGGGTCAGGCCAAACAGGCACCTGAATGAGGCACCTTTGAGGATCACGTAAGTGCAGCAAGAAATAATGCTGACAACTCAGCAGTGAGCACTATTCCTTCCACAGCAGAACTTTCCATCTCAGATACTCAGCCACAAGGGCTATGCAGTATAAACCAGCTCTGAAAGGCGTCAATGTTGTGCAGAGAAAACATAACCCTAATCCCCCGCTAAAGTTACTACAGTTCACCTATTAAAATTTCTCCAGTCATTTCAAAGGAACTAGAGAGTCATTGCTTCTTATTCTCATGCTCTTCTTACAAGACAAAACATTAGTCCAGGTCTGCAGTGTTTCTCTGGGAGGGTGGGAAGGCTGCATGTTTATTGGGTAAAGCAATTTGCGCACTTGTGTATCTATTTTACCATTAGCAAAATGGTTTCAGGGGCAGTGTTACTCCATGTCTGTGCATCTATCTGCCTATCTATTATTAATAAAGAAGAATGAGCATCCAGCCTACACTTTCATGACGAAGGAAGCTTCTTTTATAAGGGAAATGAAAATGTACAGGTTTATTTCAGTGGCTGCGCTTTACCTCACTGTTGTGGGCAAAAACCCCACAATCCTATCATTTATACTAAATCACCTCCACTACTGAAAGCACAATACACTTAAAAGAATGTGGCTCAGCAGCTCCCAGAATAAAAGGCAATTCTTAAAGTGGGAGCTCATATCTGACATTTGCAGTATATAGTAAGTGATTCAGCAAGCTACAGTTACTGTGCACAATGACAGATCATTGGATAAATGAGCAACCGATAACAAGTGTGGAAGCCTTGGCAGTCCACATCAATAAATTAGACAATACCAAATAATCAATGCTACAAACTGCAAACTGCTGAATTAAGGCTGAAGGAAAAAAACTAGATGATGTTCAAGAACATGACAGAGAACTAGAGGGCATCACAGGTCAATAAAAAGTAACACTATTTGCCATTCTAATTACTTTGCATGTTCATGAGCTAGGAAGGCAGTTTGTGAAGCTGTAAGTGAAGCACCAAGAGTACTGACACTATATATAATTCATAGACTGCAGCATATTGCTATATTTCTCTTTGCCCTTAGAACTTGTACTTTCTCCAGGAAATATGGAGGTAATCCTTAATGTTTATCTTCCAAACTAGGTTTTCATGAGCCCTATATTAACAGGTCACTCTGGTGAATGGGGAAGTCATCAATCTGGATCATCTGAGGCACCGAAAACGAAGGAGCTTTTATCCTTGTGGATATATTGCGTTGTCACTTAAACAGCGACACAGTTCACACAGCAAGCACACATGGGCACGTGCACCCATCAGATACTGTCCAGATGCTCAACTGACTGACTTTGATGAGGTTGCTCTTAAAACCAGCAGAGTTGGGTCAATTCATCAGGACCTTGCTGGCTGTGTTACTTCTTCCAGGAGAATGGGCACTCGCCTTGTACTGATACCTTGCTCTGGATTGAATTTTCCTGTTGACTCCTCGCAGACAGAAAAGTTCCTGCAGATCTACGTTGGAGTTTTTGCGTGGTTGAACAAGGAGCATTCTGAAAGAGGCAGAGAAATTGCTCCATTTTCCAATTGCGGTCAAAAGCGAATGGCCACATTTCTCTTTCTGGATCATACTAAGTTTGCCTGAGGTACCTAGAAAAATTAAAGTCACTATAGAAACTAGTGGCTATTAGGTGTGCTTTGACCACAGAAACGTGCTTAGCTGTCTAAGCAGTGCTGCTGCCCAGACATGTAATAAGTCAGAATTCGAATTAGAGGTTTAATATAAATACTTTACTGTAAGAAACAGAAACCTAATATTTACAAAACAAGAACCTTGATAAAAATTAATACAAATCACATAAAATATATCAAAAGAAAACTAATTTTTGACACGTCCTATATGTAGCTTTAAATAGACAGTTATTTTGGCAATGGTTTGAGAACCCAGCTGTGAAATTCATTTCCTGATCTTTTAGTACTCTATTTGTCAGCACTTAACCCAATTCTGGCTTGGTTTCTGTCACAAAAAGGAAGGTTTCCTTTAGAAAAACAAAATACTAGAAGACGCAATGCATCATTTGTATGAAAACGCAGCAGAGAAAATGCTAAGAACAGTAACTCCTACTGAATGTTTTTTAAAGTTGGGGATTCTCAGTAAAAACTTAATTTGGGCAGGTTTTTCTCTATCCTTGGCATTTAATGAAAAACTGATTCCTCGTCTGTGCCAAGATATTGCAAACAGGTAGAAGAGATGAAGTCTTGCTACGGAAATGTGTAAGTTAGAGCAGCAAGAAAATGTCACTTCAGATATGACGTAAATGTTATATATTTTAACATGTTAACATTAGAAGGGAACAGGAAGGATTTTCTGTTCCCAAACAATCTGCAGTATCCCTCCCAGAAGTACAGAATTTCTGCAGATTTAACCTGTTCACTTAAGATTTCTCTTCTAAATTAAAGAAGTATCTCTGTTGCACAGTCATTAGAAGTGTACTAACAAGCATGCTGCTTCTCTCTTTGCCTTTTGTTTTTGTAAATATCCCCCACACACACAATAGGCTTCTCTAGATTTTTTTCATTTATTCTTTTTTGGTAAAAAATTGGTAAAAGTTCTGTTACAAAAAAAATGTTAAAAGGTGTTTTCCAGAAGGAAAGAAGGCCCTGCTGCCTCTACCACTACAAATACAGTCCACTGGCCAATGGCATGTACTAACAACATGAATTAAAAAGGAAATATAAGTCACTGTGAAAATCTTGCCAGCTTATTATCCACCCTAACTGCTTACAATTTGACGAAAATCTCAAAATGCATACTTTATTTTGAGCCCCGCGGCTCTGGTCAGTTGATCGTTCTGTCTCACCTTGTGACACTATTAGAGAACGACACCTAAAGCCCAATGCGGCACACAGGCAGACGGCAGCAAGCCGCAGCGTGAGCCCTCCTCTCCCTGCACCCTCCTGAGGCCGAGGGGTGAGATATGGCCTCACATCAGCCAAGGAAACAGGGTGCAAACGTCTACCATGCCCTTACTCTGGAAGCATTTTGCACAGCAATTTGCTGTCTGCATTACTAAGAGGGGAGGGAGTTATGCTTTATGGATTAAAATAGCTTGTTAAGTACAAAATTGGGCTCTAAAATAGAAAGTGCCAATGCTCTCTGACTGCACTGCAGCAGCTCCCCGTGAAGTTACGGAGAGCAGAAGTTGGGCCTTGGGCTGGAAGCAGTACATTTCCTGCCAAAGAGTGAGCTCTAGCTAGAGCAATCGCATGGGATACGATGGGGGACAGGCACCCTAGGCCATATGTCGAGAGTGGAGAGGACTGCCAAGCACATTGTTCATGGCAGGGAAAGAAGGGCTAAAGCTGCCAAGCCAGGAGAGAAGAGAAAGAAGGAAAAGCATGTTCCCAGGCCCAACAGCTGCTGACAGCTTCATCACCACTTCAGATGTGATACCATTCTGGTGAACCTAAATGGGGGAAATTTTTCATTTGGAGATGTGGAGCTAAAAAAAGACCTCTCTAGAAGGAGCCGCTGTTTCCAGGAAAAGGAAAACAGCTCTAAATGCAGCAAATACTTCCCATCCCTGTCAGCCCTGGCCATGCAAGTATGTGAGGAGGAGCAAACCCTGAAGGCCAGGCTAACTCCCACCATATCCACATCACCAGGTTTTACCTCGGAGTGCTTTTCACTCTGTTTCATCAGAGCAAATCACAGACTGCTTTAGGTTTTCCTTGAAATGTTTTCTGCTTTATTTGAGACAACAGGCATTCTGACCCATGTTTGAAAATACAAACAAATAAGAGAGAGGGAGAGCTAGCAGCTCTTACCAGATCCACCCGTCAATATCAGCACTGAAAATAGCCCTGCACTCAAAGCAGCTCCCAAATCCCAGGGATTAGGTGAGATGTCTAGTCCTGCCAGGAACTAGGGTCTGCATTTGGTGAAAATTCTGGCATTTCATGAGAAATTTTCCATAAAATATCAATTTGAATTTTTTTTTGAAATAGCAATTCCAAAAATTTATTGAATAGGAGCTATCAAAACATCTAATTTCAGGAATGCTGAAAGATTCCAGTAATACAAATTAGTAGCTACATGTATTACTAAAAATTGTGCACCAAAAATCAAGTCAAAATCTCTCGGCTCACAAAAAGGAAGTAATTTGACAAAACAAACTAAGAAATACAAAATGTTGAAACATGTTCTTTGATGTTAAAATTACATAAACCGAAATGGATGTTATTTCCACACAGTGCTCTTAATTGACATGTTACTGCTTTATTTGATGATAAAGTGGTGGCAACAACAGCTATTTCACCCCACCCCCAAAGAAAAGGCTCTGGAGCTTAGACTATGAAGCAATAATGGGAAGGTGAGAGCACATCCAGCCTCCACCAGGACCTGCAGTCTCTGCCCTCTCTACAGAGTGCAAGGCCAGGCAGAGATGTCAGAGTGACTTTGGGTACCAAAAGCCATACAAACACGTTAACTTGCTCTGCTGGAAAAGCTGCTTTAGAGTTAACTTAGGAATCCCCCCAGACCAGAGCTTTGTGCAACAGGCATGTCCTTAGCATAGTACCTCTTGCTGCAGAAAACTCTGCTGAGTACTTTCAGTTCATGCACTTTTACTCCTTAGCCACCGGCTTTTGAACCTGTGTCTTATGTCAGCCCTGCTTTTATATATATCGAATTCTCATCTGCACAACAATATTCAGAGCTCCATGACCTTCTAGAGCTAAACTGTTTTTTTGGGTAAGTAACTACTTAAGCAATACTGAAGTATTTCATAAATTCAGTTCAGATTACTAAACTGCTTGTGCCAAAACATAATGCCGTTGGGACAGAATTAATAATTAATAATTAACATAATTAAATGTTTTCCGATTTTTAAGCAAATAACAATTCTTACATTTTACATTATAAAAGGAAATCCCTTATAATCATCTGAATTCCAAAGGACATATTTCAATTTGGTTCAAATAAGCTTTTAATTTATCTTAACACTTTTTGCTGTGGTTGTTCTGCAAACTGTCAACAGCCAACAACGTTGTCAGTCAACATGTCATTTGTATGATTCTGCTGATAATATTTTATCCACCATAAACTGGTAAGGGTGCACTTACAGATTACTGCAGGTGTAAATTTGTACTGATCAGCACCCATTGATTCCTGCCAATGTCTCACTAGACTCCACTAGAAATAATGTAAGACAGCATACCCAGTTTACAGACACTTAAAAATGTGTAGAAAAGCAACCACCACCAAAAAGTGCATGTACTTTTAGCTCATATTCTCACTTACTCTGTGGTAGCTTGTCTCTGTACGTCCCTAGAGCTGCTGAAGGATATGACTAATCGTTTGCATCTTTAAATACAATTCCTCCCCTTGGCTTAACAATAGCAAATCACCATCAATTGCTTGTGCTAATAAAGGGGTCCGATACACACAAACAAAACCTAGCAACAGCAGCAGGTGTAATTTGAAAAGTGGGCAATGTAATGAGATTTGAAGGAATTTAATTGAAAAACTATGAGCAAAGGGTGAATTCAGGCAGAATCATTCAATTCATGTAGCCATGTGCAATAATTTGTCATTTACGATAGTCAAAACAAATATTGCTGCATAAATGACTTTTGGGAACAGCCAGGAATTTTAGTAGCCTATAAAGAATATGACAGAGTAGAGACTGAAGGAAACTTAGAGGCCAGGGCTGCTGGATAGAGTGGTCCAGTAATTCCTGCATGCCACTCCAGTCCATCACCAGCAGTTTATGAAGTTGGTCAGATGGCCACCTTCTGCTGTCTAACTGGAAAATCATTCACCAGTACAAGTTCACAAATCACCGCTTTTCACAGGGATCAGAAAGAACAAGGCAACCTTTCCCACCAGCGTAGCTGTCCATGGAAAAGCATATCCTTGAAAGATGTGTCCTCCATTTGCCAGGGGACACCTGGGCCACCCCATGAGAGCAGGGCTTGCTTCTTTCTCAGGGCGTCACCCTTTCCCCAGCCTCCAACCTACATCTGCTCACATCTTATTCTGTCTCCTTATAGACCAGTGTTCCAAAACAAAAAAAGAGTGCTGAAAACACCAGGTAAACATAGCAGGTATTTTTCTCAATTGCACCATTTCATCTCAAAAGCTATTGAAACATTGCTATGCAACAAGACAGAGTGAACTGGTTGGTAGGGTGGGGAAAGTAGGACCTTGCCCTAAATTGCCTTTCAAACACAAGATGTCTTTTTATATTTGGGTTTTTGTTTTTATATGAATAGTATAATTGTTCTTCGGTAAACACTGCCATTTAACAATACTAATTAAATTGCTTATGATTTCTGATATTACTGAATATCTGTAATTTTATTTAAAACTAATATATTCTGATATGGTTGATTATCTGTAACTTTATATGAGTACGTTCATTTTTTCTATGTGGGTACACTCTAATTTATTAGCTAATTAAAATCCAAGTTTCTGTTACATTTTTAGGCTTTAGAACGCTGGATCACAGTTGGTAATCTCACTTGTTTGTCCACAACAAAACTACCAAGAAGCAAAGTGAAAATGTATATATATTTTTCTACATAGACTGAAGGGTTACATGCGACTTGCTAAGAGACAACGCTGTTGCCATGTTTCTTCAGCAAAAAAGGCTGACAAGACTTGTTTCACATCTGTCTGCATAATATAACAAACCCATGAAGAACTAGTGATGAAAAAGCTGTTTTGTTGACAATCTATTATTGTTAAATGCACCCAAACACCAAGATCTAGGCATTGCTCATTAGTCCTGTATTGTAGCTCAGTATTTTGTCCCTGTAAATACTTTGTGTCAAGTTTTTTTTTTTAATATATTCTAGGCTGCAAGCCTTTTCCTTACAACCCCATAGAGCTACAGCCTCTGAAGCCTTCTATTATCTTCATCACACTTGCCTGTACCTTAACCATCGAAGGCACACGGTAACATTGCCAGCCATGCAGAGTACTCCATGTGTAGTCCAACTACCCCTTTCTACAAATGCCATAAACCTGTTTGTTTTGTGCTCTGCTTATCTACTAACACCACTCAGATCTCTTTGTCTTTCTTCCTGTGGCCAGGCATTACATTGATGGCTTTCAAGTTCCATCTATTGCTCCAGAGATCTTTTTCTTACAAATTATCTCTAACCACCTCTATTATTACTAATACATTAGTAGCTAACCTCATGACTTAGTCACAGCAAGAAGAAAGCGAGCAGGAACTCCCCTTCTACCTCTAACTGAGCCACTGAGATCTTCCGTTTGGGTCTGCAAAAGTGAGAAGGCAAGGCTGGGCTGGAGGCAAGCAGTGACTGAGGACCACCACAGGCCGTCCTTGCAGCTCCCTCGCACAGCCACAGCCACTCAGGCAACTGTCCCGACACTCTGGCACAGGAAGATAAGGCAGCACCTTCTAATAGTTCTAATGACTTCACTGGAAGTTCATTTAAATAACCACTGGATAAATAACTACTAAGAGCAGGGCTTTGCCCCTAATTAAAAGCCTTACCTAGCAGAGCCTACTTGAAAGAAATGCTTAAGCAATACTAATATGAATACCAAATACACAGTCATTCTTCACTTAGTCCACCACTGGTCTCTTGTCTGCAATTAACTTTGATCAGGCTGCCTTGTGGGACTGTATCTTCAGTAAAGCTGCTGCATTAGTCCTGGATATCATTAATTCTCCTAAATAACCTTTTCCAACAGCAAGTTAAAATGGTGCTTCTGGCTCCTGCACTTTCAAATTTTCCTGAAGCTTTCTGTTTTTCCAATTTCTGCTACATCAGCACTGCATTTATTCTGTTCTCGTTTCACTCTTTCAATGCCCATGCTGCTTTCACCTATGTATATCAGTTATTTAATATTGCCACTTCCATAACTACCAGAATCTCCAGAAAGGACTAAAAATTTCATGTACTAGATTTGATGCAACTTTAAAAAAGGAAAGGTCCTTGTCTTACAATCAAGAGATATAGTAAATAACTTAATTGACTTAACTGGTATTTCAAGTATTGTGTACTTCAGAGAATACCTGAAAGACTACAGGGAATCTAACCCAACCTCCTCTCTCTCCATGGCAGTGCAGCTCTCCTTGCTCGAGGGAGATGTGGAGTTGCCTGTTACACTTTCAGAATAACTCTTTACTCTTAATTTCAGGTTACCATGGCTGCTAGCTTTTTGAACTTGCTGTTCAAAATCTGTATTGTTAGAGGAACTCAGGCACTTGCCAATAAATGCTAATTCAGGCACATTAATAAGTAACAACACTAGAAACAGCATTAGAAAGCTCCTGCAGAAGAAAACGGTAAGATCCTGCATTGCAGGCTAGCAGAGACAATTCTACCACAGCTTTACTGGTAAGCCTTCAGCAGTATTTGCTAACATTGATTTACAAAGACCAGCAGGTTCAGCAGGCTGAGCCCTGGTCCCACCCTAGCTCTTCCTTGTACTGTATTTTGATGAGAACTCAGTTTTCATACAGGTGAATAATGTGGCCCTGTGCAACACCAATCCCACTACAAGACAGACATGGACATGCTGCAACAAGTCTGGTGAAGGGCCACAAAGTTGGTTAAGGAACTGAAATATCCATCTTGCAAGGAAAGGCTGAGAGAGCTGGGGTGGGCTGGTCTGGAGAAAAGAAGGCTCATGGGGATCTTATCCATGTGGATACCCATCACCTGGTGGGAAGGTGTAGAGAAGATTAATCCAGACTGTTCTCAAAGGTGCCCAATGAAAGACTAAGAGCCAATGGGCACACAAACTGAAATAAAAGAAATGCTGTTTAAACATCAGAAAAATCTTTTTTTACTGTGAGGGTGGTTGAACACTGTGGCAGTCTTGCCCAGAGAGGCTGTGGAGTCTATATTCTCAGAAATAATCAAAACCCAGCTGGGCACAGCCCGGGGCAGCCTGCTGTAGCTGATTCTGCTTGAGTTGGGGGTTGGATGGGATGATCTCCAGAGGTGCCTCCAACCTAGATCTGCACTAGCCGCGGGGAAAGCAAACTCTCAGGATGTGTGTCAACAACGACATCAGCATGTAATTTTCTTTCTGCCTCCCATGAGATGTATTCTTCAACAAAGTCCCTGACTATGTCATGTACCTGCTCCCAGTCCTGTGACCTGATCTGGCTCACGACCCTCCACCCAACGTGGCCAGCCACACTACACAAGTAATCCTCTGCTGGTTGTCATATGAGCTTTCATTGACCTCTTCCCCCTAAAGACCTAAACCCACATGCATATAAAAATCACAGACTGAAACAAAACAGAAACAGAAGAAAGAAATTTGGTGAAGCATAAAGCTACACAATAAGATGCTTACATGGTTCTATGTATTACATTTGCAGTTCTAATCTGCTTTTTCATGTTATCATCTAAAATGTACTAGCCTATTCCAAATATCTAGAAAGATTCAACCACCAAACACATAACATCAGGTAAGTCTCCAGACCACTTAAATCCGGAAAAGGTGTTTACTAACACGTGCTTTTATAAGCTAAAGAATCACAGAATCACAGAATCACAGAATCACAGAA
This sequence comes from Opisthocomus hoazin, assembly GCF_030867145.1. Classification (NCBI taxonomy): domain Eukaryota; kingdom Metazoa; phylum Chordata; class Aves; order Opisthocomiformes; family Opisthocomidae; genus Opisthocomus; species Opisthocomus hoazin. The sequence continues at coordinate 16,295,458 of NC_134427.1, forward strand.
TGGTAGGGGTTGGAAGGGACCTCTGTGGGTCATCTAGTCCAACCCCCCTGCCGAAGCAGGGTCACCTACAGCAGGCTGCACAGGATCTTGTCCAGGCGGGTCTTGAATATCTCCAGAGAAGGAGACTCCACAACCTCCCTGGGCAGCCTGTTCCACTGCTCCGTCACCCTCAGAGGGAAGAAGTTCCTCCTCATGTTCAGCTGGAACTTCCTGTGCTTCAGTTTGTGCCGATTGCCCCTTGTCCTGTCACTGGGCACCACTGAAAAGAGCTTGGCCCCATCCTCCTGACACCCACCCTTCAGATATTTGTAGGCATTTATAAGGTCCCCTCGCAGCCTTCTCTTCTTCAGGCTGAACAAGCCCAGTTCCCTCAACCTCTCCTCGGAGTGGAGATGCTCCAGTCCCCTCACCATCCTTGTAGCCCTCCGCTGGACTCTCTCCAGTAGCTCTTCATCCTTCTTGAACTGGGGAGCCCAGAACTGGACACAGTACTCCAGATGAGGCCTCACCAGGGCAGTGTAGAGGGGAAGGAGAACCTCCCTTGTCCTGCTGGCCACACTCTTCTTGATGCACCCCAGGATCCCATTGGCTTTCTTGGCAGCCAGGGCACACTGCTGGCTCATGGTTAACCTGTCGTCCACCAGGACACCCAGGTCCCTCTCCGCAGAGCTGCTCTGCAGCAGGTCCACCCCAAGCCTGTACTGGTGCATGAGGTTGTTCCTCCCCAGGTGCAGGACCCTGCACTTGCCCTTGTTGAACCTCATCAGGTTCCTCTCTGCCCAGCTTTCCAGCCTATCCAGGTCACGCTGAATGGCAGCACAGCCTTCTGGTGTATCTACCACACCTCCCAGTTTGGTGTCGTCAGCAAACTTGCTGAGGGTACATTCTAACTCTTCATCCAGGTCGTTGATGAAGAAGTTAAACAAGACTGGGCCCAGTACTGACCCCTGGGGGACACCACTTGTCACCAGCCTCCAACTAGACTCAGCGCCGCTGATGACAACCCTCTGAGTTCTGCCATTCAGCCAGTTCTCTATCCACTTCACCGACCACTCATCCAGCCCACACTTCCTCAGCTTCCCTAGGAGGGTATCATGGGAGACTGTGTCGAAAGCCTTGCTGAAGTCAAGGTAGATAACATCCACGGCTCTCCCTTCGTCTACCCAGCCAGTCATGCCATCGTAGAAAGCTATCAGATTGGTCAGGCATGATTTCCCCTTGGTGAATCCATGCTGACTACTCCTGATAACCTTCTTTTCTTCCACTTGCTTCATGATGGCCTCCAGGATAAGCTGCTCCATCACCTTTCCCGGGATGGAGGTGAGGCTGACCGGCCTGTAGTTCCCTGGGTCCTCCTTCTTGCCCTTTTTGAAGATTGGAGTGACATTGGCCTTTCTCCAGTCCTCGGGCACCTCTCCTGTCCTCCAGGACCTCTCAAAGATGATGGAGAGTGGCTCAGCAATGACATCCGCCAGCTCCCTCAGCACTCGTGGGTGCATTCCATCGGGGCCCATGGATTTGTGGATGTCCAGATCACTTAAGCGATCCCTCACACAGTCCTCCTCGACCAAGGGAAAGTCGTGCTCTTTGTAGGCTTCTTCTCTTACCTCCGGGGCCTGGGATTCCTGAGGGCCAGTCTTAGCACTGAAGACTGAAGCAAAGAAGGCATTCAGTAGCTCTGCCTTCTCCGCATCCTCCGTCACCAGGACACCCGCCTCATTCAGCAGCGGCCCCACGTTGTCCCTAGCCTTCCTTTTGCTGCTGATGTAGTTGAAGAAGCCCTTCTTGTTGTTTTTGACATCCCTTGCCAGCTTCAATTCCAGGTGAGCCTTGGCCTTCCTCGTCGCATCCCTGCATGCTCTCACCACGTTTCTGTACTCTTCCCAAGTGGCCTGTCCCTCTTTCCACATTCCATGCACCTTTCTCTTCTGCCTGATCTCCGCTAGAAGCTCCTTGTTTAACCATGCAGGTCTCCTGCCTCCTTTGCTCAATTTCTTTCTCAGGGGGATGCATTGCTCCTGTGCATGGAAGAAGTGTTGTTTAAAAAGCGACCAGCACTCATGGACCCCCCTGCCTTCGAGAGCCCTGGCCCACGGGATTCCTCCCAGTAGCTCCTTGAAGAGGGCAAAGTCAGCCCTCTTGAGGTCCAGGGTTTTGATCCTGCTTATCGCCCTGCTTCCTCCATGCAGGATCCTGAACTCGACCATTTCATGGTCACTGCAGCCGAGTCTACCTCCAACCTTCACGTCCTCCACCAGTCCCTCCTTGTTTGTTAACACGAGGTCCAGCAGCGCGCCTTTCCTTGTTGGTTCCTCCACCACTTGCATCAGAAAGTTATCATCGATGCTCTGTAGGAACCTCCTGGATTGCGCCTGCCTAGCTGTACGGTCTTCCCAGCTGATGTCAGGATGGTTGAAGTCCCCCATGAGAACCAGGGCCTGTGACTGTGAGGCTGCTTGCAGCTGCCTGCAGAAGGCCTCATCAACCTCCTCCTCCTGGTCAGGTGGCCTGTAGTATACACCCACCGTAATGTCACCCGTGTGAGCCTGTCCCTTAATTCTAACCCACAAGCTTTCAACTCCTTCTTCACTTGCCCCCAGGCCAAGCTCAATGCATTCCAGTTGCTCCCTCACATATAGAGCAACTCCCCCACCTCTCCTTGTTGGTCTGTCTTTCCTAAAGAGTCTGTAGCCATCTATGACAGCATGCCAATCATGCGAGTTGTCCCACCACGTTTCTGTGATGGCGACCAAGAAATATCATTTAATACAAATTTCACACCAAATTACAAGGGGAACAATCTCCTGGTGCCCAGTGACAGGACAAGGGGCAATGGGCACAAACTGAGGCACAGGAAGTTCCAGCTGAACATGAGGAAGAACTTCTTCCCTCTGAGGGTGACGGAGCCCTGGAACTGGCTGCACAGGGAGGCTGTGGAGTCTCCTTCTCTGGAGATATTCAAGACCCGCCTGGACAAGGTCCTGTGCAGCCTGCTGTAGGCAACCCTGCTTCGGCAGGAGGGCTGGACTAGATGAGCCACAGAGGTCCCTTCCAACCCCTACCACTCTGTGATTCTGTGAAGTACTTTGCAAAAAGGAGAACACTTGCATATTCCATATTTACATGTCTAATAATTCAGGGCATAAACATTTTAATAAAACAACTAACTTCAATACATACTATAGTTAGTTTCGGACAAATTCATTAAATTATGAAGCATGAATATACTACACCATCCAAATAATGAAGAGAACACATGAGTTCTAGAAAGGTCATGAGGAGAGGAAGAGCACAGAATATCTGTTATCTAAAGAATACCCATCATGGGGAACTGAATTAAATGCATCTCATTTTCACTTTGTCAGACTCAGTTCATATTCTGGTTGAAGACCAGCATGCTACCTAGGATAGCAACTACTCACAAAGCAGGTATTATATCTTCTTTTGACAGATCTGGGGTCAGGCAGGTCAAAGCAATACTTTAGAGATCTGTCCACAGTCAAGAATGGACAATATAGAGTCACATGATATATGAATCTGGCACACAGGGAAAAGAACTCATTTAAAATGAGGAATAATGATAAGAAAAGAAAAATGGCTTTTGCTAAAAATAAAGCACTGTATTTCAAGAACACATTAGAAATATATTAAAAATTAGAAATGGTGGAGTTTAAGATCCTGAGGGCAGTAAGGAGGGTGTGCAGCAAGCTCGCTACCCTGGACTTCAGGAGAGCAGACTTTGGCCTCCTCAGGGATCTGCTTGGTAGAATACCTTGGGATAAAGCCCTAGAGGGAAGAGGGGTCAAAAAAGCTGGTCAATATTCAAGGATCACCTCCTCCAAGCTCAGGAGCGATGCATCCCAACCAAGAGGAAGTCAGGCAGAAACACAAGGAGGCCTGCATAGATAAACAAGGAGCTCCTGGCCAAACTCAAGCAGAAAAAGGAGGCCTACAAAGGATGGAAACAAGGACAGGTAGCTTGGGAGGAATACAGAGAAATCATCCGCGTAGCCAGGGAGCAAGATAGGAAAGCTAAAGCCCTGACAGAATTAAATCTGGCCAGGGGTGTCAAAGGGAACAAGAAAGCCTTCTATAGGTATGTCAGTGATAGAAGGCAGACTAGGGAAAATGTGGACACTCTCCAGAAGGAAGCTGGAGACCTGGTTACCCAGCATGTGGAGAAAGCTGAGGTGCTGAATGACTTTTTTGCCTCAGTCTTCAACAGCAAGTGCTCTAGCCACACCGCCCAAGTTGCAGAAGGCAAAGGCAGCGACTGGGAGAATGAAGAACCGCCCACTGTAGAAGAAGACCAGGTTCGAGACTGCCTAAGGACCTGAATGTGCACAAGTCCATGGGGCCTGAGGAGATGCATCTGCGAGTCCTGAGGGAACGGGCAGACGAAGTTGCTAAACCCCTCTCCATCGTATTTGAGAGGTCGTGGTGGTCTGGGGAGCTCCCCACCGACTGGAGAAGGGGCAACATCACCCCCATTTTTAAAAAGGGAAAAAAGGAAGACCCAGGGAACTATAGACCAGTCAGTCTCACCTCTGTGCCTGGCAAGATGATGGAGCAGATCTTCCTCGAAACCATGCTAAGGCACACAGATAACAAGGAGGTGATTGGGGACAGCCAACACAGCTTCACCAAGGGCAAATCATGCCTGATCAACTTGATAGCCTTCTATGATGGGGTTACAGCGTTGGTGGACAAAGGGCAGGCAACTGACATCATCTACCTGGACTTGTGCAAGGCATTTTACACTGTCCCGCATGATGTCCTTGGCTCTAAATTGGAAGGACATAGATTTGACAGATGGACCATTCACTGGATAAGGAACTGGCTCGATGGATGCACTCAAAGAGTTACAGTCAATGGCTCAATATCCAGGTGGAGGTCAGTGATGAGTGGTGTGCCTCAGGGGCTGGTACTGTGGCCAGTGCTGTTTAATATCTTTGTTGGCGACATGGACAGTGGGACTGAGTGCACCCTCAGCAAGTTTGCCGATGACACCAAGCTGTGTGGTGTGGTTGACACGATGGAGGGAAGGGATGCCATTCAGAGGAACCTTGACAGGCTGGAGAGGTGGGCCTGTGTGACCCGCATGAAGTTCAACAAAGCCAAGTGCAAGGTCCTGCACATGGGTCGGGGCAATCCCAAACACAAGTACAGGCTGGGCAGAGAGTGGCTCGAGAGCAGCCCTGAGGAGAAGGACTTGGGGGTACTGGTGGATGAGAAGCTCAACATGAGCCAGCAATGTGCGCTTGTAGCCCAGAAAACCAATCGTATCCCGGGCTGCATCAAGAGAAGCGTGGCCAGCAGGGCGAGGGAGGGGATTCTGCCCCTTTACTCTGCTCTCATGAGACCCCACCTGGAGTACTGCGTTGGGGCCCCCAACATAAGAAGGGCATGGATGTGTCAGAGCAGGTCCAGAGGAGGACCACAAACATGATCAGAGGGCTGGAGTACCTCTCCTACAAGGACAGGCTGAGGGAGTTGGGGCTGTTCAGCCTGGAGAAGAGAAGGCTCCGGAGTGACCTTAGAGCAGCCTTCCAGTACCTTAAGGGGCCTACAGGAAGGGTGGAGAGGGGCTTTTCACAAGGGTGTGTAGCGACAGCACAAGGGGGAATGGCTCTAAACTGAAAGAGGGCAGATTTAGATTAGATATTAGGAAGAAATTCTTCACCATGAGGGTGGTGAGACACTGGCACAGGTTGCCCAGAGAAGCTGTGGATGCCCTCTCCCTGGCAGTGTTCGAGGCCAGGCTGGAGGGAGCTCTGAGCAACCTGGTCTGGTGGAAGATGACCCTGCTCATGGCAGGGGGGTTGGAACCAGATGATCTTTCAGGTCCCTTCCAACCCTTATCATTCTATGATTCTTTGATTCTATGAAATATCATATGGACTAATTCAGTTTGATATAAGAAAGCAGAATTCTAGTTAGCACCACTTTAAGTAGGATCCCACTTTAATCAGTATGTCAAAACACAGACAGGAAAATACCTAACCATTTGTTTATATGGTTTTGTGAGAAAGGCTGAAAAAAACTCAACTGTTCTCGGATACTCGCAAAGTTCTACAGACACTGAAGGCAAAATAATAATTATAGATTACATACTGTACAGTGGAATGGAAAGGGATCGGGAATAAATTGATAGGCAAATACTATTTTACCCATTCATTTCTGGTACCTGACAAAACCAGACAGAAACATAACTGTTGACTAGTAGATTACTACATGGACTCAGAAACATACAATGTATGACCTCCTGACAAGCAGGTTACTTTCCCCCTGACAGTCCGATGTTCCTAATTTCATTCTTGCAACAGGTTGTGCCACACTTTTCACTAAAGAAAAGCCCTAGACAAGAGAAGTTGATCACCATAAATTAAGCCAAAGCTTAAAAGCATGGAACAATTGCTCAAAAAATATTATTAATGACTCAAGATGTGTCTTTTGGCTGTGTTTTATTCTAGGACAAACCTCACCAAAAGCCTCTTTTACAGCTTCAGTCAACATTTCCTCTGTTTAGCACTGAAGACAAAACTGGAGTCTGAATTACTTCCAGTGTATGGGGAGGACTTAGGTCCACTTTACCTTTTGCTTTATAACCAGTATTTCCAGATTTTGTACAGAGCAAAAGGTAGAAGCAATCTTCTGTGGAATTTTATAAGATCTTGATATAAATTTCCCCTAGTTTGGGACTGCTTGGCTATTGGGATTTGGTTTGGACTTACTTCTATCAAATAGATTCACTGACACGTGAAAAACACTTCTTATTATTATTTCAAAGCTTTATTTTTTTCTATAAGCATAGAACAAAGATTCTTACCAGTAACCTTCAATTCAACTGTTCTTCGTATAAGCTTGCCTTCAAACTTCAGTTCACAGGTATAATTTCCTCCATCTTCTTCCTGGACCTCTTGTATCAAGAGAGTATTTCCCTTCTGAATTACAACGCTTCTCCACATTTTTGGCTTACATTCCTGCAGGAAAAAAGTCCATTGCCAAAATTACCCAGCTTGTAAGACATAAGACAGTGTTGCCTGATCAGATTTTCAGTATTATACATAAATAAACAGCCATCTCAATATATTTTGCAATTTAAATTCAAATGTAATTTCAGAAAGCACAGAGATCTGAAACTGGAATTAATTTGAAGACAGAAATTAAACACAAATGTTTTTAAGGTTCAGTAATTCCCACTGTATGACATGGGCCATGTTTAATACGCAGTACCCTGAAGCAATGGTTAAATATCTTCTCTTTTTCATGATGAACTGCCAAGACCTCTACTTTGGGATGGACCATTAAAATACATCTCTGTTTGAAGGGAGTAAGGGCAACATCTGTTAAGAGTTAGCCTGAAGGCAAACTTTATGCACAGTCTCAGGCTGGAATCATTTACCAACAGAAGAAAACAGGCAGAACAACAGCAGTTCTGTGAGCAAGAGAATTTGGGAAGCCTGGTTTCCTTATGGTCTCATTTCTCATCACAGGCTTCTCTGGCAGCAGATGAGGCCTGATCCAGCCTTTTCCCATCGCTGGGGTCTTTGTAGCATCACCCTGTTTTGGTTTCGGCTGCCGCCGGCAACAAAAGTGCCACGCGGCCGCCCCTCCCCCCGCCGGCGTGCGGAGGAGAATGAAAAGAAACAGGCAGAAACCGGTGGGTCGGGATAAGGGCAGTTTAACAGAACAGCAAACAAAGGAAAACAGTAACAACAACAGTACAAATAAGGAGAAAACACAACAACGAACCGCACGACCCAGACAGCCGCTCTCCCGAACAGGACCGGCGCCGCGGCCCCCCAAGCCGCGAGTGAGTTCCTGCCGCACCGCGCCCCCCCGCACCCCCACCCGCCCCGGGAGCCCAGCGTGACGTCACATGGTATGGAATACCGGGCTCTGTTTGGCCAGGTGGGGTCAGCCCCCACCCCCCGGCTGTGCCCCTTCCTGGAGTCCGGTGAAAATTAACCCTGTCCTGGCCAAACCCAGGACACACCCCGATGTACATCCTCTGATGGAGAAAGTGGTACTGATGGCTTGCAACTCTCCCTGACTTCCCCAGGCAGACCTTCGCTGTTATTTGGCAGATTTAGGTTCATCACTATGATTGTGATCCTTCTGGAACAGCACTTGAATCCTTCTGGATAGTGTGTGATACAGTAAAAGAAGAGGCTCTCCCCTTCCCAACATCCTGCATCCTTGCAGCCAGATCAGTCACCTTCCATGCTAACAGTACTCCTGGTTGAGTATCTTTTGGAATGCTCTGAACTAAAAGCATAGGTACAATCTGATCATTGTCTCTTTAAAATGGTACTTTAAGATTATATATCTATTGTTTCTCAATAACTTTAACATCAAGCCTGTTCTGCCCGCAGACAAAATCACGCTTTTCTCCGTTCCATAAAACAGTCAGTACTCCCCACAGTTTGGGAGGCTCTGGATAATTCTGTACCCAGAGCACACACAGTAACGCAGGGCCCGAGTACCTTTAGTGTCCCTCTACTGCCTCTCTCGAGGTGGCAACATGGAATAAGCTCTCAGACTGCAGCAGTTGCATCAGGCTCGGCAACTTCAGAGATTCATGTAAATAGCCCAGATCTGTGCCCCATTTTCTGCTCGTCTGCAACAGCAGTGCCAGAAATGCAGCAAACAAAATAGAAAAAAGCTTTCTCTTAAGAAAACAACCAAACACGAAAATACATTGGCGTGCAAAAATATTGCATGACAAGAAGAGATCATGATGACATAAACATAATTTTTTCATGGGGCTCCATACACGTTCCAAATCCACAATGTCAGTTTCTAAATTAAAGGATAATAATAAAAAAATAAAAAGATGGGACTGTGAGCTTCTGGCCTTGCACTTGAATATGGAGCCCTGAAGCATTTATTCCTACCCCTATTAGGCCAAATTCAGTTACAATGTAGTCAGATTTCGAATACTGAAACTGCAATTCTACTGCAGGCAACTGAGTGCTCAGGTTATCTTTCTGTTTCCAAAGTACCATTGTAAGGAAAGTGTAATCTTGCCTTCCAAGTGAACTTTAGTTATCGCTGATGACAGAGAATGATCAGAATCCAGATCCTATCTGCTGTGCTAAGAAGAATCAGAACTTATTTTTGTTACTAAATTACACTGACATCGCTTGAGACTCATGCAGGACACAGATCTGAGCCAGAAAATGCCATCAAATCCTTTCTCATTTGCAGACAATTTTTCAGTCCTATTTAAAGGTGCATTAACCACCTACTCGGAATAACTAAATCTGAACACTAGGCAAAGAATATGATTCAGTTCTAGTCAATCCTAATTTAGAAGGAACACAACTACCAAAATACAGAAAGTAAGCATATTTCAGACATGCACCCTTTCAGCGCAGCACTATCTTACCGGTTTTATATTCTCTATGTTATTTTAAAAAGTATGGGAGCAAAGAGATGAAAGATACATCTTCGTACGCTTTATATTTTTATATACTACATGTGCGTAGTAAGAAGGGCAACACCTTTATTACTACAGAGATTAATGATTTACCACAAACAATGTGCTATTGTGGTTTTACAGGGAGGAACTGTTTTGTTGGAAATGTACCACTAATTTCCTAATTAATTATTTTTGTATCTACTTAAGACTTCATTATAAAAAAATTATTTATAAGCCTTTCTTTCCCAAATTTTAGCTAACAAATTTTTCTTCTACTGACTATGCAGGCTTTCTAAACATATGTTGAAAATGCCTCTTTTATTCTGCCTGTTATTCACAAATTAGTTCAACCCACAGAACTAAAAGCAAAAAAGGGGAAAAGGTGGAAAATCACAACAATTTATACTTTAAGCAACAAAAACGGCCAAGAACCAAATCAATAAAACATCATCTAACTAGTCTTCATACTGTGGAAGCAATCTAGATGTTACTGTCAGAGGTCTGCTAATTTCTCTAAAAAGGTAAGTGCTCAGCTGTACAACTGTTGCTTGTTTAACCAATTAATTGCTCTTTTCTGCTTTTGCACCATCTTTACCTGCTAGAAGAATCTGAAAGTTTCTTTTTCTACCCTATTTATTCTCCTTAGGCATCTTAAATATTTGGGGTTATTTTCCCCCTGATAATTAAGTTGTCCACTATTATGCTTCTTTTTCTCCTCCTTGAAATTTAAGTGACAGCACCTCAAAAACTCTATTTTTTGTAGGGCAGATAACAACTACCTGTTGATTGTTTTCACAGCCCTTCCTTCAACCCAGCAGCAGAATAGAGATGGTGGAAAAGCATTAAGGCTCCACATTCTAGATGTACTACACCTTTTTCCTCTGCCAGTTGAATTTTCATGAAACTGCTCTTACTATTAAATCCCATTCATTCACTCATGCCTTGACACACACATTTATTTCAAAAAAATCTTTATACTTCTTGTCAAAACAGTTCTAAGAGGCGTAACAGTGCTCTGTGTATATCAATAGCATTAATCATGGAAATCTTTAAAAATAAATATTTCCTGCGGTGTAATTCTAGCCAGAAGTGAAGTTCATACTACTATTAAAACAAATCCTCATAACAAATGTTTTATTACTTATCAGGTGTGCATGTGGAAATCTATTCAGGCATAATTATTTTTAAGAGTGTGTTTAAATTACAGTTAACTCCCTGTAAATTGATGCAATTAGTGGCTCAGATTCATTAATCCCTCCACACAGAGAAGCTGTCTGGAAAGCAGAGCGAGTCCTGCACACGGTGGGCTTGCACCATTTCTGCCCTGTCTGATGGTATTTCGTCAGTCACAAGTCCAAACTCCCTGACTGCCAGTGAACTGGCAGGTTCTTGTGAACACAAGGATTTCTCTTTTCAGCCAAGGGTATAAAGAAGGAACCTCAAGGACTTCCTCATATTTATTTATCTACTGTTCCATTTTGGACAACTTATGCTCTCCCCCTGGATGAAAATCTTTTCTAAATATTTCAGTATAATAAGAAGGAATTGGCCCCAGTGCCTCTGGAGCAGATTTACACAAGATTTACACCTTTACAAACACGTCAAACTCAGACACAAAGACAGAAGGGAAAAACTTGCGGATCCAGTGTACCATGACTGGAAACAGGTGTCTTCTTCAGAAAGCTAGGGTTGGATCCTAAAGTGTAATATCACTTTACACACACTATCCTTTGGAAGAAGGGATCTGCTTTTTGTTACACGTGTTGCCTCACACAGAGTGATCTTAAGTCCCAGACTGCAGTTTGTAGGGGTTACCCCAGTACTCATCATATTATTTTGAAATCCAAGTAATTACATATTTTCTAGAAACTGGACTTACGCTCATTTGAATAGGCACAATACTACTAACAATTAGTAACATAATACCCCCTAGAATATTTTTACAAAACCCTGTTTCAGCAATAAGTTTCAAGGGATAACCGGACATACATATCTTCTGCATAACATTGACATTTCACATTACTGAGCTGCCTGACTCAGGTCCAGATAACATAGGTATTGTCTAAGAACTTAACTGATAGCACCTTGTTGTTAATTATGGATAAGGAGGTATATGTTATTCCACTAATGTTTCCTCTCGTTATCAAGCCAGACTAAAGGTTGTTGACTTTGATTGTCTCACCGTTATCATCCGGCCATATCAATTCTGTTCAATTTCACCATGGTGATGACTTGTCAGTCAGCTGTCACGCTCCAGTCTGGTGTCACACCACCTCTGTGTGCAACCCAGATAACACGTGTGGGTGTACAGAACAAACACCCTTCCATTCCCTTTCTTGGTCAGCACAAAGCATCACTGATGTGGGATTGTACATGCATCTTCCTTTGGCTGATTTCTGCTCCATGACAGCTGAAGATTATTCCTGTCAGACTATTTTTGCAGTGTGCTCTTGCAAGAAAATCAGATCTTCAGTGATCTGGTGTTCAGTAATACCTAGGTACCCTCTGGTACCCTCTCTTCTCCACGATTTCAGACTTAACTGAATTCATATATTTTATGTGTGAACAGCACTGAAGGTACCCACCCATATGCTGAGAGAAACAGTTTCAATAGCTGAAAGAAAAACTTTTTTTATAGTAACAGTGGGTTATGGCACGCGTTTTGTTACTATAAGATAGTAAACGTGAGATTTCTGTAAAAAGCAGAAATAGATGACAACTTTTCTCATTGCTCTTACAACCTGTTAAGGAGGAAAAAAATCTGCAGCTTGGTACATATTACTTGTTTCACACAAAATAACTATCTCTACAGAATGTTATTAAAGTTGGCAAATCAAGCACCCAAAATTTAGGATTTAACTACTTTGTGTGTTTCTGTCTTCATTACCTGAACCAAGTTTGTCCTAAACTCATTCTGCTTTTATCCATACAATCGAAACTCTATTTTCCATGGACCTCACTGAGCTCTTCCTCTTGCCCAACTATTTCTTGTTCCCTCTGACTCTCAGCTCTTTATTCTTCTCCACTGTTTATTGCAGCAACTCGTACCAGTGGGTTTTTTAAATATCAGACTTCGGTCCAAGTCCAGACACCAGGTAAAATTTGCCAGACCTTGCTATGGTCTTGGTACTTGATGTCTGCCTGACAACCCAGATTTTAGTCATTCTCATGTTTTCTCGGAGAGCTACAGAAACACACCACCAATACATCTGCTGCTGAAAGTGGTGTGTGATACTTGATAGGCCTTGGAGAAGATACAGCCAGACAAGTTGCCTGCTGAGTAGTAAAAGTATCTAACAGACCTTGCTCAAAATTATTCAATGAACCTCAGCAAAAGTAAATGCATGTCTGAAAAATTAACAAGCCTTGGTGAAATTACCCAACAGACTTCACAAAAATTAAATGGGTAGCATTACTGAAGCTGGTGGTGCCGACAGACCTGTGGCTCCATTGTAGGTTGCCTCCCTTTGTTTCCACCGTATCTGGCAGGGAGACATCCCACCAAGGCGGAAACCGCTACAGAGGCACAGTGATCTGGGAACATGGTGCTGTTGTTAGGGAAGTCATGTGACCTCCTTCACAGAACACCCTCACCGATGCTGATTTCTGTTGCACAATAACTACGCTAGGTAGTCTTGCCTGTACTTTAGTATTACTTCTCTAATACTCGGAGAATGTCCTCCAGACCAGTCACAAACCACTGCTGGCTCAGAAAAGGCCACCTCTAACCCTCAGACTAAAAACAGTGGAAGTTTTCTATAGCTGCAGCACAACAGCAATAAGACAGCAATAGTTACCTTGTACCACACCACATCTGGCTCTTGACCGGTTGTTTTGTAATCCTCAATGTCAGGGCAGGAGATTGTCTTTCTCTTAGTGACTTCTGATTTTTCCAGGTATCTGATCTTACTGTTGTAGCAAAGCCCAGATTCATTCTCAGCTACCGTCAAGGACATGGACACCTTCATGCAATACGTTGAGTTTCTGCAGGGACAGAAAGATGTTTTCATTTACCCTACCTCCTTTGTTTCAGCACAGTAAGTTTCTTTGTTCAGCTTTCATCTTCACAAACACTTCAGTGACATATTCAAATAGTGACTGTCCTGCTGTGCATTTCCAGCGCAGAGGAATTACTAGAAAATGTAAAGGTTCATTTCTGATTTACTATGAACCACCCTGTAGAAATTTTGCTGACAACTGATCTAACCCAGCACAGCAGCTCTTTCCAGCTTGCAAATCTATGAACACAGGAACCTGTTGGCATCTCAGATGCTGGTCAGGATACACTGCCCCATTTCCCCTGTGTGTCCCTCGCACTCCTCCTCTCTCTCTTTCTCTCCCCCCTTCAGGAGATACTTTACTCCAGTACACAGTGCTATATATTTGTGAAGATGCTGGATGTTAAAGCATATCAACGCGGGAAGAATTCCTGCCCCTGAAGGAACTGCTATATGAAATCCTACAGCACGCGACATCGTGGCGGGTCGACCCGGCCTGGCCGCCAGCCGCCCACCCAGCTGCTCTTTCACTGCCCCTCAGCTGGACAGGAAGGAGAAAATATGATGAAAGAGCTCATGGGTCGAGATGAAGACCGGGAGATCACTTACCAACTACCGTCATGGCAAAACCAGACACGACTTGGAAAAAATTATTTATAATTAATCGCAAATTGAAACAGGTTTGGATGGTGAGAAAGACAGAAAAGCTAAAGCACGTTGCCCTCACCTCCTGTTTTCACTCCTCTACCTCTCCCTCCCGAGCGGTGCCGCGGGTGGGGCCGGGGCTCTGCGCTGCGGCCATGGCCCCTCCCTGCCGCTCCTGCCCCCTCACGCCCTCCCCCGCCCGGTCGGGCCCTCCATGGCTGCCGGTCCCGTCAGGAACACCGGCTCCCCCGGGCCCCTCACGGCCCCCGGGCAGTCTCCGCTCGGGCCCGGCGCCTCCTGCCTCCTCCCGCCCGGCCCTGGGGGCCGCAGGGCCGCCTCTCCCGCTGCTCCCCTCAGCCCTCACCGCCCGGCAGCGCTGTGCCCCCTCCCCACGCCATTTTCCCCTCGGCTCCCCTCAGACCGCCCTGCGGCCCCGCTCCCAGCCCCGCACCCGGCGCCGTGGGCAGGAGGTCGGAGCAGTGGTTACAGAGATACATTTTGGCATTAAAGTCTCGAAAAACGTAATCCCTTAGCACTTCAAACCACTGCCTGCCCTATCACCACCCGACAGAGCAAAATCCAGGCGGGTGGGTTGTGAGCTACACCTAGTTCTTCTTACTACCAGGGTAGAATAAACACAACCAGCTCAGCTCCCATGCCTCACAACCATGAGAACAGGATTAAATGAAATTCCTTCAGACTTCTAGATCTTTAACAGAGCTATCAGACAAACAATGAAAAACCCGCAGACTGGTGTTTCTCGTGGTGTTACTGTGAAGCATTCGCACTTTGCGCAGGGTTGTTGTGACCCGGACTGTCCACATCTGCCCTTCCTTAGGTGTGACGGCAGACAGACTCCTTTAAAAGCAAACTACAGAGCACACGCAACAATATAACAAGGCTCTTTGTCCCATCGCGCATCATTTTGTCCCTTTAACTGACTGCGCCACAACCAAAAAAGCCTGGAGTAAGAGGGACGTGCTGGGTGGTTGCTCCCACCCAAGGAAGCAGCGGAGAGTCCTTGCAGGAGACCTCGCCGCTCCGCACGGCCTCTCCCGCCGCAGCTCTCCCACAGACGGGTTTCACCCAGGCGAGGGGTGGCCTCTCCCGCCACAGCTCTCCCGCAGACGGGTTTCACCCAGACAAGGGGCTGGGACGGCAGACAAAAACTGCCCTGCGTACCTGGAAAGTGATCCATCAGTCAAACCCTGACACTAACGATACTGGCTGCTCGCTCACTCCCTCCAATTAGACTCATGACAATGCTTTTAATTAAAAAAAAAAGTAAATAAAAAATCCAACATGCTCCCCAACAAATCTTTTCTTAGGCAATGTTGCAACCACACGGCACCCCATCAAGCGAGCCTGTAGTTAGGAAGAAAATAAACAGGTCTATAGGGACATTTCATCATGGCGCTAAGCTTCATGCCAAACAAGCGCTGACTAAACACCGTGCAAATGGCTTCTTGTCAAAGGTGTGCCATGAGCAGGTATTTGCAGAAAGAGGTATTTGCAAGGCAAATCAATGGGCAATCCTCAGAAACCTCCTATTTTCAGCATTGTTAGTGTTACATATTCAGTAGAACCACAGAATTGCCCCTTCCTACTCCCTTGTCTTCAAAATGCCGCCTGTATATGTAAATAATAAAATCAGCAGGTATTTTCTCTGTCCCTCACCTCAGAGTGGAAAGGCTCACTTTGCACTCTGCCACAGCATGTTCCAGTTGAGAAGCTATAAAAATGTCTCATCCTCACAAACTGCACAAAATGTATTATTTTACCTCAAACAAAAGTTCTCTGGAGTAAAAAAATTGTATCATTTTGGGCAGGCAAATACTTGTATGATTTAGGGAACGTAAGTCAACTTTCTCCCAAACTACTTGCTTTTGAAAAGGGTTAGCTTTTTGGTAGAAAGAAAACAAAACATATTCAGAAAGTTTCAATGCTCCCCAATACAGCACTGAAAATCCACAAAATATGGATACAACCACTCAGTATAATCAATAGTAACTAATCAGCAATAATTGCTTAACTTTCCCGAACGACTATGAGTATTACTGAGTGCAAACAAGGTCACATTTGCTCAGTAATAATGATCCAGGCTAACTAAAGAATAACGACTTTGAATAGTTGTCCATTACTTGGTGTTATTTAATAGTGCTGCATTTTCTGCTAACAATCTTGCATTATTTAGATTGTATTTTGAACAGCGCTGGAGGCTACTTCTATTTAGAATGTTTCCTGGAACCACGACCTAAAAATGCAGTATTCTTTTCATTACTTACAATTAGAATTGAGTAGAATTGAGAAAACGAAGTGCCTGGTGAGCACTATCACTTTTGTTCACACTTCATGACCGAGACAATAAATCTGTTCAGGCTGATGATGGAGAAAGCCCCCACTAAGCCAACAGCAATAGACTTGAAAGCTTTATGAATTCTTCTTCACTAGCCACTGACGTTAGCATTAAGGCTGGTAATACAGAAAAGGGCAACTTCTGCAGGAATTCCAATGAATGGAGCAGAAACCTTCCTTTCCCCGAGTCAGTTCGGGATAACAGTTACATTTCAGTCATTTGCAAAAGGAAACAGCAGTGTGATCAGCCTCACTGATCAAAGGTTGAGTTTTTCTCGGTTTGGAGGCAGAACTCTGGGAGCGAAGTTTGCAGAAGAGGCAAGCCGTTTCTCCCTGTGCCAGGCAAGCTGTTCCCCAGAGCGGGATGGACTTCCATCACTCAGTCCTCTCAGCAGGTGACAGCTCTGTGCTGACTTTTGCTTGGAGACTCCCATGGCTACCATTTTTCTGTCAACTCAGATGCTATGAGACAGAGCTTTCCCAAAAGGTACCGTAAGAAGATTGCTGTGGAATTGACCTTGGTCATTCTATGTGGGAATTAGTTAGTAGATGAACCTGTTAATTTTCCCACACAGAAAAAATCTCTGCAATTTTCAGAAAAACACGCAGCATTTGGTTTCACCGGCACATGGGAACGTGCTTTCTTCCCTCCCTTGTGGGGCCTAGGGCATAAAGGGGCTCTCTAGAAGGCGACAGCTTGAGGGAGAACGCGGGAAGGGGATCACAAAGCAGTCGATGGTCACTACCGCATTGTTTTACCACCTGGGTAAAGAGACTGGAATATTATGGTGCTGGCCACCACAGCGATGGGAACTCACCTTCAGAGCTCCCTCACGAAGCTTGTAGAGCTCCTGTGCTGGGAGGGATCCAGCGCTCCTTCCCAACTGTTTATAGGACCTCTGTGTCCACAAGCGCTCTCCTTGATGAGCTGCATATAAGTTGCTTATGATAAGGGTCTTTATTAATTTTTTTTTTTTTTAAGTGTGGAGACTGACTAGCATGAATCCTACATTTATCACTTTTCTTCTTTTAAAAGCTAAACAGATGGCCTATGAATTATGAAAAGGAGGATTTGCTTTTGCTTTCAGTACATGGTCATGGAGCTTGGAGGGGGAGCTCAATGCTCCCAGCAGTTTGCAGACTGGCAGGAAAGGTTATATGACCATATTTAAAGCTGGAACACAAGAAAAATAGATAACAATAGCAAAGCTGGTAGCCTGAGTTTTGCTGTCGCAATCGCTGGCTGAAAGGAATAAAAAGGAAGCATCTTCCAGGTTTGCAGTGGTGATCTCAGTATTGTGAGGCCAAGTAAGAGTCGTATGTAAGTAGAGAATACTGGAGCCCAAATGAAGCTGGCAGACTGCAGACAGCCCACTTTCCACATTAAGGAAATAAGCCCATAAGTCTGAAAAGTGGGTCTTTCAATAATTTGTCTTTTCTGAAAGGTTGCCAAACAATTCATTTTCCAGGGGAATGGATTTCCAGCGGATTCCATTTCTATAGGAGGTAGCAGTGGTCATTTGGGGAACAGGAAGAGAGAAGAAAAGAAAGAATCACTCCACAGAACAAAGAAAAAACCTGAAGTGCCTTATGTTTAACCACTGAAACTGAGATTTGTAATTCCCTATTTCATGGAGCTAGTTATAAACTAGGCCTACTCACTTGACTTAAATGGAAATGTGAAGCAGGGTTTAGCTTTGCCAGAGTTCACAAAGCAGTTCCCTTTGTTCTGGTGGCAAGGCATTTGTAATCCCCAGGCCACATGGAACTGGCTCTGAACCACAAACTGAAGCCAGCTTAGAATCCAATAGAAAACCACAGGGAAAACCAAGGGAGTTTAACAAGTCTCAGAACAAAAGCAAGCAAAATTGTGAGGTTGGCTTGACTTCGAAGCAAGGACAAGAGGGAAATAGGGAGGATATAAAGACATGGATAAGAAGGACTTTTTAAATTGAAGTGTCAATCCCTAAATTATTTTTCATCTTGCTTTGGATTCAAGACAATTCATCAGCCCTATGGCTGAATTCAAATTAGAGGAAATATTCACAACTTTGGAAAAAACTTTTTTGGCATTTGTGTTTCTGCTAAGTGAGGGTGGTTTGCCAAGAGAGTGAAGTAAAACAATTTTGTCTGTAGTATACATGGAACCTTCCCTCCTCGTTTATCGATTTTCTTATAAAGAGGAAAGAGGTAGCAAAATGGTTGAGTATTTTATATCTACTCAACTGAAAAAATCCCTGAATTTTAACTGCTTTTTTTTTTTTTTTCCTTATAGGTTCATTTTTCATTAAGTGTTGGAGTTTTTATTACATTCTAAGACTTTGGTCTTAGAACTAAGACTATGGTGGTAGATCCAAAAGCTGGGAAGTGCATTTACCAAAGCAATGCTCCTGGAACAGCAGAGCTCAGACTTAGATCTCTCCCCATGTACGTAAACACTCTGACTGGTTTAATGACATTTTCATTAGCTCACTGGAATACTGACTGCAGGACTGCATAGGTCAACCCTTACATTCATCTTTGCTTGTCCTGAGTCAAAGCAGTATCAGCAATAACTACACCACCAACTGTCTTTGTCCATCTGAAGGTCCACAGCAATTAATGCACTACCAGATCCACTACCAGCTGCTATATGAATGTGCCATGTTATCAGATTTCAGACTTAATAGAGCATTTGATTGTTTTCCTCTCTCTTCATGAGTATTTCATAAATTTATTCCTGTCTAAATTTCACACTTCACATAACGGTTACCAAGCAGTTTTACTGGTATCTGAGTTTGTTCCGCTGAGATCAATGAGGTCATGGTTTGGTGATCTGCTTAAAGAAAAATGAGTTATTATCATTGTTTTTTTCAGATGACACAGATGTAACATCCTTCCTAAAAACAAATGGATTATTACTTAGTCTTCCAAGGTTTCATTCAAGTGCTAACTCATTTCTCGGTTGCTATCACTGCTAAATGTTTGGGGCCATTGTCTGGAAAAGATCAAATTCCCGTATCTGGTGTAAATCACTCTCAGAGGTTACAAATCACAGATCCTCCAATGTTTTTGGATTTTTTCTTCTCATCAATTTGTCAAGTGAGAGCAATGCCCGAAGAGGAACAATTCAACAGATGGCTGGCACTGCTGTAGTTGCTTCCTGAAACACAGGTCAAGAGGTGCAGGGATCCTGCAGCTTGTGTGTGGTACCGGGCACAACTCCAAACATTCCCGTCTTGTATTTTGCTTGCTCGTTGCTGTTATAACTGTAATTCTAATACCAACTCCTATGCATGAGAAAAAGAAACCCTAATCCCATGTTACCTCTCCTTTAATGTCTGACTGGTTTTCAAGATCCTACTAGTAAAAGAAAACAACATCATGGAAGTATGAGCTCAGAAAATGAAGTGCTAAAACAGTATGATGTTACAAATCCAACATTCTTGTGTTATCTCTACTTCCTTTGATCCTCCAACAGAGACCTCCACTGTGAATCCCCATAAAGGTACCATTCAAGGCCTCATTCCCTTCAAGAAGAAGTATTTGTGTTGAGCTTAACCCATCACTCTAAGAATTTTTATTCTTTCTGTACTTCTTTTCTCCTAAGATTCAATCGCTACACAAGACTCCCTAGAAATAAGATGATAATTTGAGCTTGACTAAAACATACTGGAAGTCCCAGAGGCCCATGTTTTACAAGGCAGGCAGACTATACCATCACTATGCAAAAGAAACAACTTCGGAGCAAAGTCACTGAACGGTAATTTTAAAAGGCTCACATTAATGACAGCTTGAAAAACAGACAGCCAGGGATGTCTCCTCAAGTTAACCATCAGAAATATGGTTCTCACCAGAGGCACTTAAAAGCAAGACCCGTACTCCGCACTGTGAGTTTAGCCCTCTTCAGGGAATTTTCAGGCTTCCTGGATACTGGGACAGAGAAGAAAAGATGTTCGGATCTGGCAGCTGGGTAGAGTTTCTCACAGTTGGGTCTCTCTCACCAAAGCTTAGATCTATGTTTAAATTGAAGTCGGACTTCAGCTAACATCCTTATTAAGAGGGAAATGTGATGCAAAAATGTCAGGATGTGTCTACTACAGTCAGTGACACAGCCCGTAACAGCAAGGCCGTGATTTGAAAATTCAGGGATAATCTTTAGTATCATGTTTCTGAAGTCTCTCTGAGAATAGCAAGTGACAGCCAGCCTGCTTTGCACACAGTTAAGGGTCAGGAGGAGCTGTTTCTGGTTGCCTTCGCGCACACGTGCACTGGTCCTGCTGACCTCTGCATCGTGACAGAAGCAACTGGAAAACAAACAAATCAGCAATCCGTCCTTCCAACAGGGACTGCGCAGGCACAGAGAGAAAATCTCCTAGCATTTAAGTTGAATTACACAGGTCAACAGTGTTACTTGGGTATTTTGTGGGTTTTTTCAAATCTTAAAAAATGTTAGTTATTAGAAATGAGTATATGAGAACCTAAAACAGAACATAGAAGAAATGCAGAAGCCAGAACAACACCGAGTTATCTCAGCAGATCACACCTAAGTTCATGAACTCTCTGGTCTCTACCAGCTTCAGCACAGCCTGTTCCAGCAGAAGAAATCCTGTAATTGGCTGGGTTTGCTCTCGGGGAAAATGTCTTCCTTGCCCTTAAGAATTACAAGGTAGCAAGTTGCCCTGAAGTTTGCTACTGCAAATGACTTATCCCTTTTCATTTATTTCCTAATAATTTTCTATTAGAACTCTGGATATTACTGTTAAATTATACTGTCTTACTGAAAAGCCCCATTACAAACGACATAAATCTGAGTCATGGGGACAACTGCTCCCAGGAAAGTATTAAGAAATCCCCTTCCAGTAATTCTGTATTTGTAATACTGTGTTTCTGAGAGCACTGAACACTTTCTCCTTTATTTCTTCCAACCCACACAGTGGGTGAATTAGTGCATCTACTCCTCTATGCTTCTTTTTATTAGACATCTAGCACACAAAACAAAAGTTGCCTTCAGGATAACCAGCAAACTTGTCTGCATTGCTAAAGCTCACTGATTTTGCTGCCTCCGGGAATCAAACCTGTGGAGCATGTCCTTCTTCATGCATGTAAGTGCCACTTGCAGATGCAATGAGGAAAGGCAAGCTCCCCCTCAGCCTGTATACAGGCAACGGAGCATGGAAACCAGTGGATCAGTTATTATTTCATAGGGTACACAAGGAATGCTATCACGAAGAATCATGAAGTGGATGTCCTTATGCCAATTTGCAATGAGAGCTGTTTGGGTCTTGCAGCTGAGTCCTCCTGCCCGCGTCCTTCTGCCAAACAGAAGAAATGATTCTCCAGGATCACTCACCAAATACCAGTTTAACTCCCTATGGCTCTGTCACCTTGTACTTTGGGCATGATGGATTTCCTCGGGAAACCCTCCATTCATCTGTCCACTCACAGGACACATACAACACTGTCTACTGACTTGCTACAGTTACAACTGGCTTGATGAGGGCTTCAACAGGAGCGGTACCTGGGTAACCACATTCTCCTCCATTGTTTTTTGGAGAACAGAACGGAAATAAAAACTCCCTGACATGTTGGAGAGGAGATGGATGAACAACATCTTGCCAATAGCTCTCCTGCATGCAAAGCTGACTGCATGAGGAAGCAGTCACTCTGCTTTGCATCCTTTCTCTCCACCACGCAAGGTTTGAAGCCCATCAGCAAAGGCAATTGTTCCACGAGCAACCAGTGACAGTGAGCTGAAATGTTTCTGAGGCACTGCAGCACATGGAGTTTCGCTACGACAGTCTGCAGGGACTGGAAAGTAACGTCAGTTTTTTTAAAGGTATTTAAAGCTGGGATTTTACTATTAAGAAAGCAGAAGGATACACAATATTCTCATTCTTGTGCATGCTGCTGCAACAGGGAAGTCACTGGCTGCTCTCCAACCACAGAGAAGCATGGGCCTTTCTGCTTGAAGCCCTGACTGTTCCTATGGCTTCTCCTCAGCAGTGAACACTGGCTTGCAGAAAGACAGAGGATGGATATTTTCTCTTTTAAAGCTTTAGAGAAGGAGGGTGAGTGAGCAGAAATATACATATCACCAGGCAAAAGAAACAAATCTTTGTTTTTCTGCAAGTGTAACTGTCAAAAGAACAGATAGAACTGATTTCTCTCAATAAAGACAATGTCATCAAAATGATTTGCAGGGGCACCATCAGGTTTTACACATTTCAGATAGAAAAGCAGAAGCATTCTGATTCTACATTTCCCCTGCATTTTGATAATGCCAAAACATTATAT
Source organism: Opisthocomus hoazin (assembly GCF_030867145.1). Classification (NCBI taxonomy): domain Eukaryota; kingdom Metazoa; phylum Chordata; class Aves; order Opisthocomiformes; family Opisthocomidae; genus Opisthocomus; species Opisthocomus hoazin. The sequence goes on from NC_134427.1 coordinate 16,318,159, forward strand.
CTCAGTAAGTTAAATTTTATTTTATCATGAATCATACTGACTTTAGATTGTATCCGCTTTAACACTGTATTCAAACACTGAATACCATATATCACAGGGATTTTGTTTATACAGAATCAGTCACTTTTAATGTTGGAAATGCCACACACTTTTAATGCGTGACATTTAATGTTAGTGTCATACAGAGCCTGGGAAGACTCTGCCATGCTGAATCCAGGCACTTGCTCAAAGTGTGAAATTCAGCTGGCTTCTACAGAGATGCCTGGGACAGTACAGCCATGAAAGCTGACCACGTACCAGTGTGCAAGTCTGAGAGGTAACTATGAGATATGTCATCCATCAGCTACTTCGATGTGCTCCTCTTGGATATCTGATCAACAAAGACACTGGCCCACTAGAAATGATCTTTTCAGAGCATGTCTACGGGCAAAAAAAGCACTTGCCCGTGAAACAGATGGAAGGAGGTATTCTATGACTAAACTGGAATTATAACACTGAGTTCAAAGGGATTTGAGATACAAACTCACCTTTGTCATGAACAGTTGGATACTGAATAAAGCCAAAGCACCTGAACATGAATCTTTCTGTAATATGAAGATATTGCTACCAACAAAATGAGTGACTGTATTAAAACACGTATTGTAAGAACCATGAGGGACGGCTACAGCAAAAGTGACCTTATCCATACACATTTTCACATGATTTAGCCCAACTTTCCTGTTTGGACCTGAAAAAAACCTCGTCCTTCCTTTCAGTTGAAAGCCAGACTTTCAGTGCTCAGGAAGAGGTCCAGCTTTTCCTGGGATGATGGGTGCATACTGCAGTCCAGGCTGTAGGCGTTTGAAACAAGTTCCTCAGCTCCTCCCAACACCCACTGAAGCGAGTGCACCAAGGTTATGCCACAAATGAAGTTTTACTGACAGCCCCTCCAGGCTGTCTAAATCTGATTTTGATTTGCTGGTCATGCACTCCACAGACATTCTGAAGCCTGAAGGCTTAAAATCTACTATCAGTCTATTTTATTACTGCTCAGAAAGTAGTATCTCAGTATTTCACCAGTGGCTCTTCCGGGCATGTCCATAGCAATGCTGATCTCCATTAGGAACTGTGCAGATAGGGACAAAGTAAGGGAAAAAGGATAGGCAGATTCCCTAACTTGATTTGTTGGGAGTTCTCTGGCATCAAATGCTGGTATTAAAGATCTGCAAGCTTATTTCCTGATAGGCATTCAAGGCCCTCACTCTCTTGTCAGTCTGCATCCTGTACAAACATCGCGGCTCAGCTCTGTCAGCCAGTCGCGCGAGCACAAACCTCCACCTCCTGCTTTCCCTGCACCTCCTCAGGGCCTAGACTTTCTACCCTCCTGATTCACATTATGGAAATTCAGTTATTTTATTTCACCAACTGCTAACTAACAGCAAATATGCACTAATCTTTTACTCCTACTGATCTTGCTCATAAAGCATCTACTCAGTATTTCAGTTTATTTCAGAGCTGGGCCCAGTTAGAAGAAGGGGCTCCAGGACTAGTCCCTTGTTGAGGGCAAAGGTGCTGCTAAACTTTCCTGAGATTTCTTCCCTATCTCCTTTTCTTTCATCAGATTAAAAAGATCTAACTAGGCACAGTTCCTGTTCCCTCTTTAAAAAACAGAGGCTTTTAACACAGAAAAACAACTGTATTTGTTCAGAGAGCAAAAGCAGGATGTGTTCCGGCAAATGACTGTCTTATACACTCAGAACTTTAGGGCCACCCTATACATTTAGATTTATTTCAGTTTCCACATTTGGTTTTGGTGCTCTCATCTCTGAGTCCTTCAGTGAAGATGCTTCGATCCAGAGTGCTGATGCAAAAATCCCAGAACACCAAACCTCTGTAATGGAAAGGCTGAGGCTTCATCTGAAAGTAGCATTGGTGCATGCTGGAAGATCAGTGGCACATCCAGGACCTTTACTGCAAAGAGACCTCCAGAATGCAGTGTTTCCATATTGGGCAATAAAGTTGTGGTACAAATGTCCCAGCATTTATCTGGGAACTGTAATGAAACACACATCTATCCATTAGTCGAGATCTCTTTTGGATGTCACTGGACCTTGCTGTAGTAATATCCCTGGTTTGGCACAGAAAAGGTACCTGAGAGCAGAGCAGATCCATGGAATTCACATGGATTAGTTAACACAGCTCAACTCTGCACTCTTTTAAAAAGTCCCTGCAGAATCAGGACCCCTTAATACTTTACAGCCATGCTTAATACTGGAGAAAAACACCACACTTTGGTTTGCACCTGAGTGTCAGCTCGATGTCAAAATGTATTGTAAGATTTTACACACATCCCCCCACCTGCCTATGCAACAATGTCTAATTGGTTAATAAAGGAGAGACAATATTTAAATTATGGTAGAGACCTCTTCAGCCTGGAGAAGCAATGTCTTTCATTAATGCTGCTCTAATAGTCTTAATTTTATTCAGCATTACAGGTTAATTTACAGAACAAACATTATGATTATTGAAGTGACAATTCTGTACAGGAAAGCATTCACTGGCACATTTAATTTTTACCCATCTCCAAATCACTGTCATAACAGCCTATCCTTCACCTGCTCGGACCCACCCTTTTCAAGCAGCTTCTGAAAAACTCCTTCCAATTGCTTCAAAGATACTCATGCCTTGATCCTACAAGCATCCATAAGCAACCAGAAAATACAGCTTCTTGAAAAACAGGGTTGTTTTTAGATTTGGGAAAAGGCTTTTCAACAAAGGAGAAATTCAGTGAAATACGCAATTGCCATTTCCCCCATACAGTCTTCTTTTTTGCCATGTTGTTTTGACTGGGAAAAAAGTAACAAGTTGGGGGAGAGTGAATTAGCTCCCGTCATTGTCTGTGACATCCTTTATGTACAACTTGCTAAAAACCCTTGGTGCTCAGTTCCCTTCTATCAGAGAAGATCTTCCCAGCTCAGGAGAGTGTCCTTCTTTTCAAGCCATACACAACTTCTGCGATGGGGACCTCTTGTCCCCACTTCGCCTTCGCACTGCATCCAAGCACCTCACCCCCTTGCAGCCTTTGGCACAGACAAGTACGAATTTCAGACAACGGTTCTAAGGCAAGAGACGTGAAGGGGCTGAACGCAGCACATGCTGGCCACTGGGACACGCAAAGGTGGGTCTTCACCCTTCCAGCAGCACAGGGAATTGCACCAGGGCTTCCCACATCTTTCGTGAGCAGCTAGAAAGAAAGTTGTTTAAATTTGAATTTCTTCTGATTTTCTCTTAGAGGACATAAATGAAAACTTCTTTCTTGAGAAACACTTCAAAAGTTTTAGACTTATCTTGAACCAAAAGCATGTTGTTCCCCAATTTTTTTTTCATTCCTCTACCAAACCAAAAGACTCCATTATGCATGCAACCCTAAATCCAGTGTTGCACACTGATGGACAGTCACCTCTTCATTTCCACTGCACTGAGTTCTCCCTACCAGGCTCTGTTCCTTCACCTACAAAAGAAGGCATTTGTAACAGAAATTGCTAATGTTTGTAGAAAATAAAATCATATTCTAGAATTACTGCTCTTACTTATGACCTCTTCATTCTCACAAAGCAGGTGATCCTGGTTAATGCCTACAAGACAAACATCTGCTTATCCCCCTCCAAAAACAACAGATTAATAAAGCTGAATTACACAGTTAATGGTGTGGACAGTCTACCACAAAAGTGTGATCATATTTCAGAATATTACATCTAGCCAAATTTTAATGAAATTAAAATAAATAACTATTGCTATTTCCTCAGCTATTTTAAGCCACCTACGATTTCATAAATAATAACAGCAAGGATACTTTACCAAATTTTTGGAAGAAAAAAATAATTCAGTAAAGGAAGAAATGTAGTTTTTTATGTGTAAGCATTATATATAATATTCTGCACTCTGACACACATCTGAAAAAGGCAAAAATATCTGTAATTATGTAAGAAAGTTCTAGACAAAGCAGGAAAACTGCATAACCAACAAGGAAGATCTTATTGCTGTGTAATGCCTTCCAAGAAGTGTGTCATATACCTTTTATCTGAAAATGAGGAAAATGCATGAATTATTTAAGAACTTGCCTATTTATTACCAAAACTACTTTGTCATGTAAATGAGCAAAGAGTTCTGAAATTTCCCAGAAAAAAGTATGTCCCAGAATTAGATCCAACATCAATTCTTCATTATTCATGTAAGAATCATATTAAAATTTCAGAGCATTAGTAACTTGATTATCACAACAGCAACTTCTTATGAAAGAAGTATAGCTCCCTGGAAACATGTAAATCACCATTTTCCCATAAGATTTCAAAATCAGAGAGCTCACATTACACCAAACATGCGACAGAGCAGCTAATAAAAGAATAATTAACTCCAAAGGCTGCAACATAGACTTCATCGCAAGTCGGGCAGATGCATCTGATATTTATACTGGACATCAGTCCCCAGTACAAACCACCATGCACCACAGCACAATCTTTGATTTTAGTAGCACCCTTCAGGATCAAAACGGACTGAGGCAGCTGAGACAAGGCAGCCAGTCTGAGCAGAGATGCCGAGAGAGCAAATTCAGGGCTCTGAACAGTGGTGTCATTTTGCTGCAAATATTTTATATTAAATTAATCAAACTTGTGTATAACTTCAGTATGGAACAGCAGACAAGGACGAAGCAAGCTTCATTCTCTGAAACTAAATAGTTTAAAACCGAGTCATATAAACTATCTGTAAACTCCTTTTAATTCCAAACTGGATCATTTAAGGGATATTTATTCACTCACTCTTACAGTCCTCCTTTTTTATCTTCTCATTTTAGGCACAGAGCTGACATCAACATCCACATGATGTAAGTCACGAGCTCCAGCACATGCTTAATTTAAGGCTCATCCAATAGTTCCAAAATACTTCTGAGACATGCATTTCAGTGCCTTACCAAATGAGGTCTGCTTCAATTTATGACAAATCACAACTGTATATCAAAATAAACATTTCTTCCAAACCAGACAGAACTGTAACTCCCCATGGCCTAACCCCATCAGAATAATTCAAACGGTGTCTAACTCTTGAGTAACTCAGAGGATTTGAAAAAGAGCATTACTTAACCAAAACAATTCATGATTTAAGAAGCACCTAGTTCTGAAGGTTCATGGCAAATTGACAATCTGCAAATACTGGAATTAAAAAAAAAAAAGTAATTAAATGAAAGCACATGTTTAATTATAACTATTGGAAGAGGTAAGTATAATTACCAGGGAAACTAATTGTGAGACAAAGCATTATGAGACATACATAATTATGAGTATAAAAATAATGACTATATATTAATGGGCAGAATATCTCAATCCCGAGAGCTAAATTTCAGCATTTGTTTTTAACCAAGACAATCTGTACATTCTCACTTTGACTTTAACACAATACCCACCTTAGAACGCATGTGTAGAAACCACTGTCTTGCACCTCAACCGAGTGAAACCATATTGAATCTTCATCCTTGCTCATCCTAACTTCAGAAAATATAATGGGTTCTTCTAAATCTCCTTTGTTTTTGTACCACATAAGCCTAAGACCTGTGCTTTGGGCCATGCTATAATTAGTTCTGATATAGCTGTAGAAAAGGGCACATTTCACTCGGACTGGTTCACCTGCCAAAGCCATGTATGTCTTGAGATCCACTGACCAGTCAATGCAACCATCAACTGAAAGCAAAACAATAATAAAGAAATATTAGATACAGATACATTTTTTCAACATAGTGAAAGGCAGCTTGTGAAATGCAATGCAATTAAATAAAAGAACCTGTTTCATAGCAATGTGAAAAACCTGAAGCAGCCACTGGCAATTAAAGGGTTTTATACATCTTTTTTAGTTGCATGTAAATGCGTATGTGCAGGCAATAAATAGAGCCCACTGGGCCAGCTCAGTTCCATTTCTTTAGAAAATCATTACTTTCATCCCCAAAACATCAATTCTTTAATAAATAAACCAAGTGTTTTCACCTTAACTACTTGTCCCAGTGAGCCCGTTTTGAATTTTTTAATTCCTTGCTGGAGGAAAACATACACTGGCATCTGATCCCAATCTCATCCCGTAAAACTTTTCCATTCACCTCTGCTAATTATGTTACATAAAAAAAAAAAAATAACAGACATGACATTTATCTTTCCTTTTCAAGACAGTTCCACATAGATTTTTTTTCTCCTACAGCCTACTCAGACTGTAGAGATATGTATTACACACAACAGGATACAACTCCAACATGCTACCTACGCAATCCAGCTTAATACAGGAATTGTACAAACATGAAAAGGGGTATTTTGATGTTCTGTTCAGCAAAAACTTTTGAAACGGTTTTATTGATACTTCACTTGAAAAATGAACATGTCAGCCAGTTTAATGAAAGATTACTTGTCCCTACAATTTTTTTCTCCCATTATTTTAAATTATCTTAGTTACAATATTTTCCTAGAACATGCAGCCATATCAACATGTAACTCCTCCTCACATATCAGAGCCCTTTTAATTCAGTCTTTTTTATTGCTGGAAAAAAGGTAAGCCTGAAAGCTAACCAAGAATATAACCAAAGAAAAGGACTGCAAAGGCAGATCATCAATAGGCAAATACACTACCTAAAATTAATAGACTTCAAGAAATGTGTAGTTTTTAGAATTTGTTGCTCATATCCAGCTACACGTAAGCGGGACATCTTTACCCTTGATGTAGCTACCTCACATTCAACCAAGAAAGGTTCACGTTGCCTCTTCCACATTTACAGTATCAATTCTCAAACTCTAGATATTCTCACACACTCTTCATTTCATATACGTCTTCAATAGCATTCACTAACTGATTTTTTCATTTACTCCCTAAACAAATGTAGTGAGCCAGAATTTCTACATGCAGTAGAATACCAGATCTAGTCCTTTTATTTTAGTGGCTTTTACTCCTTTTGAATTACGCCTACCATTTTTTTCAGGCTTCTCTTGAATCCTTCAAAACTAACTGTGGTAAATGGAAGGTTTTAATTTTCCCATTGCGGTAAGTCAGCTTTAACTGTACTGTGACCGCATGAACCATGCAACTGATCCGTATTTTAAATCTGTCAACACTGAGCACTTTCATACCTCTCTAATACATAAACTTCCACATAGCATCCTGCTGTAAAACAAACTAACCTGGGCTCAAGAGGGAAGGGAAACTGGTTACTCAAAACTATACTTTTAATGTATCTGCTGTCATGAGGTACTGACAGGCGAAGGGAGATGGTACAACACCTTCACCCCAAGTGGTGCAGACCAGGGTGCCTGCTCCTGCCACCCACCCCACACACAGCGGCTGGCTGTGCCAGTCAACTTCTTACTTCAACAAGAAAAGCCCCAAAACCAAAACGTTCACCTGGAGTTAGGTACACACAGTTTCGGTTAACTTCCATTTTCATTTCCATACTTATTTTGCTTAAAACATCCTGCTGATTTAAATTAAAATTCATTGCTTCTTGGGTTTAACAGCTACTGTTAATGACATAAAATGAAAGGCCGGTAGCCATTTACTGACTTTCCTTCTCCTCACTGCTGCAGCATCACTTCTTCCTCTGTGTTCTCCCTCTCATGGCTTAGTGCCACTCAGAACAGGACAAGTCTGGATAATCATTATGAAAATCATGTACTGAAGTGTTTGTTCTCAGCGCATCGCCTCCAAGTTTACAACATCCTTCACCGTGACTAAAGCCGCACACTGTAACTCAAACATTCTCTTGGAACACTGCACCCACCTCTCTCTGCGATGGTGTTACACAGACACAGGCAACCAACAACAGAGCTGGAATAAAAGTCACCCAGACCTACAAACCCATCCAATCAATTTTTACATTAAAGCCTGGTTCTGACATCATAAATTATTTTCTGTAGGTGGCTTTGAAGGCTTTTACATGGAGTGGGTATCACTGTACTCCATACAGAGCTTCCTCACAAAAGCTCTGTGCTTTTTTAAGCCCTGCTCTTCAGGCTGGTGTGAGTTTACAAATAAAGAACGGGACAGAGCTTACAGCCGCCTCCTCTCAGCAAGGGACGTGAGCGGCAGCGCTGGGCTCTCCCGACGGAGAAGCATCCCCGTTCCCCAGGACACACAGGTATTCTCAAAGGCACCCTTCCTCCCGGGCTCCTGCAGTCACAAAAGTCTAAGTAGGGCTGCAAGCTGAAATGAATAGGGGCCCGGAAGCGGAATTTAGATACGAACTAATTCAGCCGATCTAATTAATTCTGTCAATCTTCTGTCAATCTAATCCTGCTCATCTAGTGCTTTCACACCTTTGCTGGTTCAGCAAAGTTAAACCCCAGTAAAGAATAACTGACCTTCAGGCACACATGGAAAGCTTGTGGGCGAAGCAGAAAGGTGCCGTTTTTTCAGATATTTCACAGAGCACAGTCACAACTAGGCAGAGTTACAGAGTTAGGTACTGATTCAACACGAAAATCCAGCTTCGGAAGCTGAAAAGGCCTCTGCTTCCAACAAAATTTCTCCCACATCCACACCAAACTACTTGTCCAAGCACCACTCAAATGAACACTAAGCATCCTTCAGCACCCTTCAATCTGCCTCATCTTCCACTTTCATTCAAAAATGTCTTCTCTCTTCTCATGTGCACTTCTCTATTAGTTTATTTTCAAAATTACAACCGCTGGAGTATACAAAGCGCAGCAGAACAGGTGAGACACCCCTGAATGGTAATTTACAGCCAGGTCGTGGAGTGGCTGAAACCCACCCCCAGCTGCCCTCAGCCACGGTGACCTGCCCCCAGCCCAGCCCCTGCATCTCCAAAGAAGAAGAGAAAGAAAAGGAGATTTACACCAGAGACCTGTTTCCAAATGGAAAAAGTATCCGAATGGAAGAATTTCAGCAGCCAGCGGCGAGGCTGACCCCAACAAGGGGGAAGGGGGAAGGTGCAGGCAGGCTGCCTGCCCTCGCCCCTGCCCGCCCCGGCTGCTCCCCGCAGCAGCTCACTCCCGCAGCGCGCCAGGAGGAGGTAATTACGGAGAGCAGCGCACACAGGGAGCGGAGTAACTATTCATTATCGGGTTGATGACATCTGCGGAGGGGAGAAGTCTCACAGAGCGCCTTGACTAAATCTTAATTATTGAAGAAAGACTAATCAAACAGGAGACGACTTTTTCCCCTTGCTCTTTTGTTCTTGTTAAATACACAGTCAAGAACGTTTCCACTTATGAAGCTGTAGAGGCTAAAATCTAGGTCAGGCTCCCTGTGCTCACGTGGAAGCCGGAATCTTTCCTCTTGCCGCGCTGTCAGTCACTGGAGCGTGAGCACTGTGAGATTCATTTGGAGTATTCTCCAAGCTGTCATTATAAATGACTGGAGCTGCTTAGGTGGAGTTTAGCACTCCATTATCCAGAACAAAGTTTGCTGTCATTTTTGTTGGGCTGGCTCTCAATACCTAACATGATCAGGGTGGTAAGAGAAAAATAATGGCATTAGAGAGAGGTACTTATTATATAATAAACATATATACTTCTTTCCTCTGCTACCCAATAATCAGCTGATCCTTAACAAGTGCCTGACTGAAAGCTCATTCAAATTAAATCCTATCTATTGTGGGTGTATTCTAGACACTTTCAATACAGACAATTATCTGAAAATTTTTCTAAAATTTGGAACATTGAGAGGATATGGAAAGCACTGTTCCATTTTTTACCCAGCTCCTTAAGGAGAAGATGTTTGCCGATCTATCTGTCAGTCCCCCCACCCCGTTAGCTTAACTTCTGACACAACTGACTCAACTTCACCCTACTTTGCAGAACATAAAAGTGTGCAGGGACACGAGAGCCCTACACGGGTGCAGGAGAGAGACCCGACGCGTCCCCGCGGGCAGGGAAACGCAGCAGCCACTCGTGGCGCCGGGGCCCTGCTGGGCCCATCCCCAGTATCTATCCAGGCTAATGCAACCTGAGGAGATAGTGAATTGAAAATGAAGGTTTCAAAATGATTAAGCAAATTAGAGATTAAGTTGGCTGACAGTAAGTTACTGTACTTTTATGTCAGCAATCACCCAAAGTGTGTACTGCATCTTCTTCCCTAACATTTCCTGGTAATTTCCCATTATTCTTATTTTAAATAAATCTAGTTGTCTAGGGAGTCTAGATGCATTTTAACATGAACCATTATAATTTATGAGCAATTATAGAAGACCATGTACATAGTCTCTGAGTAATTTGTCTTTCTGCTTGCTGTCACATAAATAATTTTTTGCATTGCAAATCTGCCTGTAATAATTTTTGTAGGGATCTGTCACCTACAGCAATTTATATCATGACATTGTTAAACATGTTTTCCTACCTTGTTACCTGAAAATCTCATTTTAAATTGAAATCATCTACAAATAAATAATTAAAAAAATAATACACTAGCTAATGTATTAAATTTATTGCTCCACAAAGCAAGCAATGCTTGTGACTGTAAACACGCAGTCAGAAAAAAACCCCACATTCCTCTGATACAGGAGTTTTATTTTTATTTATATATTCGCCATAAAACAGCAGAGTCCAGGAACTGATATCCATCATGCCTGGGGTCTGCAGACATGCAGCAACGATAGATACACTCCATTACGGAAGTCCAAAAAGGGATGCAAATCTTATTTATAGGCTCTTAAAGAGGAGACATCAGTTACAGCCCATGAATTTTAGGCAACTTGGTATTTTCAGATCTTGACTCTGGTGAAAAGGGAACGCACCCTACAGCTGAGCAAACACAGCAATGCCCTTAACAGCTTTGGCTGGCCGTGATCTTCACAAAGGGTCAGGGCGTCTATCACGCTCACCGGACGTAATTGGTTTCCCATCTCTGGCTTTCTGGCTGAGCTGTGCTAATTCTGCTACAGTGCTTACAGAGCCCTGCCAGCATCTCACCACAGCCCGGCATGGCCATATGAAACCTGTCTGTCAGCTGAGCCTAGTGCGGGGTCCCCTGCTGCCTTGCCTCCTCCCAGTACCCTTCCCCGCTCCTCACAACATGAATCACCTAAAAACTCAGAGCAACCACCACCCCTTACCCCCACCTGTGATTCTTTAAATGAGATCTGTCTCTCAGCTGATCCCAGCGAGCGGTCCCCGGCTGCCCTGCCTCCTCCCAGAGCCCTTCCCTGCTCCTCACACCACGAATCACCTAAAAACTCAGAGCAACCATCACCCCTTACCCGCTCCTGTGATTCTTTAAAGACTCCAGTATTCACAGATAATATTTGCTGGTCATATTTCAAACAAAACAGCCGACTTACCACTCTGCGCACTCTTCAAAGTCACAGATGTCACCTCCAAAGCAAGGTAAGAACTTTGCTCGTAGAGCTCCCTCAGCTTAGCTGACCCACCAAACTGGATGGTCGAAGGACACTCTCATAACAATTAATAAAAATCCACTCTACCAAAAGCCACTGGAGCTGATATCGTGCTGGAGAGCACGTTACCCAGTTTTACCAGGGAGAAGGAGCAGCCTACGTTGGCAGTCTTCAGAAGGGAGCAGAGAGTGGCCTTCTCCAGCAGCATGGGAGCCGATCGCAAACAGTGAGCAGGGAGGGGAGGAGAAGGAAGTTCAGGTGAAGCGTCTGCGATGCTTCTTTTCTATGAGTTACAGTTTCACCCTTCTTTAAGTCAAGCAAACGCTAGCTTTTGACTATGTTCATATATTAAACTGCATTTTAGAGAAAAATGAAATAGTTGTCCCTTAAGGGATATAGAAAATAGTGAAAAATACATATATCTGTTAGAGATGAAGACCACTTACAAAACCACCTTTGATATGGAGAAAAAACCAAGTTTATCATGATTCAAACTGGGTGAATTTTGCAATGTTTCTCCTACTACCCTGTTAACAACTTTAACTAAATAATTCATTTCTATCACAGTAAATCTAGATTCAGCAATCATCAGCTAAGACTATTTTGCTGTAGAAACACAACATCTAAGAATAGGATCACTCACAGACTTTGTAGTTTCTCTACTCTAGTCTCCATTTTCTGAGTGTTCTCTAGCATGATTTAGACCATTCAAACTTACTGGCGAAAAACTCCGGGACTTTCAAGACATGCAAAAGTGCAAATATTCCAAAATTCCTAAATCAAATAAAGATGAGCACAAAATAACCTTCATTAGATTTAGCAACATGCAAATATTTCTCCAAATCTGACTAATAATAAGAAAAAATGCATTTACTTATCCTTACAGATTGGCTGAATTTTTTCCAAATTTTGATCAAAGCTTTAAATTTCTGTAAGATGGGCTAAAAGGTTTTTAAGACTTGTGTATGCTTCATTCTTTTTGCCCAGCTTTTCTTGTAATCCACAGTTAAACACCCCAATTCAAATGTCAAATATTCCACCCGAACACTCATAATTTCCTTTGAGGTCAAACAAACTGTAAATATATACTGCCAGAGGTCCAAATAACAACGGATTGCTCTGTCCTGACTTACATATGCATATGGAGCCAGAGGCATTTTAGTCGTATATTGAAAATGCAAAAGAAAGAACATACTAGTAGATCCCCAATCTGTAAAATACTCTAGCGAGGTAAAAAAACAGCTTGGACCCTGAACAAATTCTCAGCTTCCAGGAGCGATGAAATATTAATGACGTCAAGACTTAGAAATTATATTTGAAGGACAAAAACCCTAACGCAGTGTCAGTAGAAGTTACTGGACAGGGGGTTTTCATCCTGTAGCACTTGTCAGCGCCAGCTTTTCAGGTGGCACCTTCTCACACGGACTTTCGGGAATGCTTGCTGATGGAGGGAAGAGCAAATCACAGCTGGCAGGTCAGATTTTGCTGGAGACAGGGAGCTCTGAAACACATTCTGTGATGGAAAGGAAATCTCTGATCTCATCATACTCTTTGCTACCTCTTCCAAGTCAGATGTTCCTGGAGACAGATGGACCTGAAGTGCCCTTCCAAAGCTGTGCTCTCTGCTTCGAGCAGATTGCTCTGCTGAGCACACAGAAAGAGAAGAGCAGGGCATAAAACCAACTGTTTAAAATGCAGCTTATTTACCCTAAAAATGAGTGTTTGGTGACCTTGATCTCCTAATCACTTCAATATCTGGCAGGTTTTTTAAGAGTCTGTGTTGAAGTAAACAGTACAGAAATTGGAACCTCTAAAGCGGTTTGGCTTGAAATATTCAGTGTAATGCCTTGGTTCTCTGTGGCTGTCACCACGTTAGAAAACAATGTAAAAGGCACCTTGAAAATCAACAGCAGTAGAGCCAGGACATGAACAACAAAGAAACCATACTTCATGGCTCTATGCTTTCGTATATTTCGTGAAGTCGCAGACGTGGGTTCATGGACTGTGTCCCAGCCTGTCCTGCCTTGTCAGCCCCTCCTGGCCCCAGCCCTTCCCGCTGCGGCTCCCCTCCCACACTGGGGCAGGCAGATATGCAAGAGTTGTGGGAACGTTCATTTACAAAGCTCCTGCCTCTGCCCAGCCTCCATCTTTGCTCCCACACAAGTAAAGCCAAGTGGGTGATCTGCAGTGAACAAGTTAACCAAACAATTAAATCTCTTTTCTTGTTTGTGGATCTATAAATGAATTCTCATTTCTTCAAAGTCAGCCATGAAATAATGTCATTAAATTTGCACATCTCTCTTTTTGTTTATCCCACTAGCAAGGGAAAGTTATTTTAAACAAAAAGTATGGTTCTGTAGATTGAGTCGCCAGACCATAGAATCATTGAATGGTTTGGGTTGGAAGGGACCTTAAAGACCAGCTAGTTCCAACTCCCCTGCCATGAGCAGGGACATCTTCCGCCAGACCAGGTTGCTCAGAGCTCCATCCAATCTGGCCTTGAACACTGCCAGGAAGGGGGGATCCACAGCTTCTCTGGGCAACCCGTTCCACTGCCTCACCACCCTCATGGTGAAGAATGTCTTTCTTACATCTAACCAGTTATGTGACATTACACCTGCTTCTTGGACTGAACAAGTAACAAAATTTTCCTGTTAAATACTAAAATTTAAATTCCATAATCAAACAACTCAGTGACCCAACGACTCAGTGCAAACAGATAGGAACTCAATAAAGACTGTAAATTAGCTGTTCACCCAGCTCTGAAACACATCTGAACGCCATTTTTTTTTCACAAAAAGCCCACAAAATCTAGTAAATAAAAATACTTCCACTTTCTAAGCTCCAAAAACGGGAGAAATTTTTTTTCTAATGTAATGAATATTGTCATTTTTATTAGTTCTTTGTACTCCTGAGGAAGTCAATAAATGATAGAAAAGCACAAAGAGAGATTTCCCAGCATCTCTGATACTTCTTTGGCACACAGAACTACCTTTAGACAGACAGAAAAAGAAAACAAGAAGAATCAGTATCTAAGAAAAGGGAGAATAACTGATTAAGTAATGAGCAAAACAGACTGAAAATATTCCACTTCATTTATAAATACAACTTTTATCCTAAGAATATTTTGGGTAAGGAGCAACACAGTGGTAATACACTTTATACCTGAAGGTACGTCACTCCAATCTTCAAAACGGGCAAGATGGAGGTCCCAGGGAACTACAGGCTGGTCAGCCTCACCTCCATCCCGGGAAAGATTATGGACAGCTCATTCTGGAGGTCATCATTAAGCAACTGGAGGAAAAGAAGGTTATCAGGAGTAGTCAGCATGGATTCACCAAGGGGAAATCATGCCTGACCAATCTGATAGCTTTCTACAATGGCATGACTGGCTGGGTAGATGAGGGGAGAGCCATAGATGTTGTCTACCTCGACTTCAGCAAGGCTTTCGACACAGTCTCCCATAACATCCTCCTAGGGAAGCTCAGGAAGTGTGGGCTGGATGAGTGGTCGGTGAGGTGGATTGAGAACTGGCTGAATGGCAGAACTCAGAGGGTTGTCATCAGCGGCGCTGAGCCTAGTTGGAGGCAGGTAACTAGTGGTGTCCCTCAGGGGTCAGTACTGGGTCCAGTCTTGTTCAACTTCTTCATCAATGACCTGGATGAAGAGTTAGAGTGTACCCTCAGCAAGTTTGCTGATGACACCAAAATGGGAGGAGTGGTGGATACACTAGCAGGCTGTGCTGTCATTCAGTGAGACCTGGACAGGCTAGAGAGTTGGGCAGAGAGGAACCTGATGAGGTTCAACAAGGGCAAGTGCAGGGTCCTGCACCTGGGGAGGAACAACCCCATGCACCAGTACAGGCTTGGGGCAGACCTGCTGGAGAGCAGCTCTGCGGAGAGGGACCTGGGTGTCCTGGTGGACGACAGGTTGACCATGAGCCAGCAGTGTGCCCTGGCTGCCAAGCAGGCCAATGGCATCCTGGGGTGCATTAAGCAGAGTGCGACCAGCGGGTCGAGGGAGGTTCTGCTTCCCCTCTACTCTGCCCTAGTGAGGCCCCATCTGGAGTACTCTGTCCAGTTCTGGGCTCCCCAGTTCAAGAAAGATGAGGAGCTACTGGAGAGAGTCCAGTGGAGGGCTACAAAGATGATTAGGGGACTGGAGCATCTCTCCTATGAGGAAAGGCTGAGGGAGCTGGGCTTGTTCAGCCTGAAGAAGAGAAGGCTGAGAGGGGACCTTAGAAATGCCTATAAATATCTTAACAGTGCATGTCAGGAGGATGGGGCCAGACTGTTTCCAGTGGCGCCCAGCAACAGCACAAGGGGCAACGGGCACAAACTGGAGCAAACGAAGTTCCGTCTGAACAGGAGGAAGAACTTCTTCCGTCTGAGGGTGACAGAGCCCTGGAAAAGGCTGCCCAGGGAGGCTGTGGAGTCTCCTTCTCTGGAGATATTCAAGATCCACCTGGACAAGGTCCTGTGCACCCTGCTCTAGGTGACCCTGCTTTGGCAGGGGGGGTGGATTTGAGAGGTCTCTTCCAACCCCTACCATTCTGTGATTCTGTGTGTATATGCGATTAATATTTTAAGTGGTGTTCATTATACACAAGCTCTTTAAGGACACTCTCTGAGATGGTTTTAATGTTCTCTAGCCAACCACATTAACCCACGGAGACTTCCACATACTTCTGTTTTCAAGTCTTCAGCACCATGCAAACTTTGGGAACAAAGCTGAATTCATTTCAATAAGTGATGAGTCTCTTTTCATTAGTCCCTTTGAATAAAGCTACTGAAGGTAAAGTAAACGGAAACTAGATCCCAGATCAGGTAGTTGCAGTCTCAACTAACCACACATTTAGGAAACTCTATATCCACTGCTTGTTATTCCCAGGAGGGAATTGTAGGAAAGAGCTGTGAATAATAAGAATTTAAAATTAAAGAGAATGAAACTCTATTAACTTTCTGTTCCCTGTGGGGCAGAGGGGCTGGTGTACATGCACAAGATTATTTTATTTTTCATCTGTTTTTCAAGTATGTGGACAGTTTGAATTGGATTATCTGCTTTGAGGGCACAGTCCTCTTGAGTTTGGATTAGGCTAGAAAGACAGACTCCCAGTTGACAAGGGGCTAAATTCAATTCCTCTAGTGCCTGCAGAGGGAAATCCTTGAGTGACACAGGGCCACTGTAAGGGCTCTTCCTACATCTCACCTGTGGCAGAGGAAGACTGCTCGGCAGAAGACGAGTGCAAGGAGACTACCAGAAGAGCCTAGGGATAGCACCATGCCCCACCACAAGAGGAAAGCAGGACTCAGTTACTCCTGTGGATGAGTTACACGGTATCTGTGCAAGGTTTAAGCAATTATTCACTGGGGCACCTCAGCAGGGACATTTCTGGTAGTTCAAATTCCCCATTAACCATGGGCTACTCATGCCTGACCAGTGTGCCTGCCTTGCCCGCACAGCCAGCCATGCCATCATGGAAGGCCTGCGAGCAGGAGCTCAGACTCCGGGTCCAGAGGCTTCTTCCGACCTGCCTGACCCCAGTGGCCTGGTCCCACCACCGACACAGCCCTCGCTGGTCACAATTCGCAGACACGTAAAAGGAGCCTTTTGCACGAATGCCCGCATCTGGGTATGCACGCTCTCTGCCCTACTCGTTACTCTTTTATTTTCCAGCTTACAAACATGCAGTCAGTCCATCAGAAGATTACCAAATGCTTTACAAAACGAGTTCCCCATCATAAAGACACTAGGTAGGATGAACGTTTCGGGCCTCAGACATCTGTAAACTGCTTGATGAACGCACTGCAATGTTTAAAAAAAAAAAAAAAAGAAAAGAGGATGCATGACATGATATCAAGACATGCTCATGAACAGAAAGGAGCAAGTCCAGTTCATCTGAATTTACTTGCAACAAATAACTGGCTGTGGTCACTTGCTTTGTCTCCACACCTTTACCTTTGGATATCTGGGCATATTTACAATTTTACAATTGCTCTGCCATTCCTCCTGTTGTCTGGCACAGATGATTTCAGCTGCAGTGAGCCAATTACCATTTCCACTGGCGTGACAGGTGGACCTCTGTTTGAAAAGCTTGTGACCCACGCTCTAACCTAGGTTGTAATTCCTCCTCTCACTTTAATTCATTAGCTGCACGTATGCAGCAGAATTCAAACAGGAAACTCCTGACTGCAGAGCACACCGAATTTCACTTCAGGAAAATGAACTCACAAATCAAAACAATATTCGCTTTTATAGGACAACCATGGATAGAATTGTTCGAGGGTTATTTGACTAAAGTGTATCTGTAACCGATGAATTATGAAGTGCTTTCAAAATGAGGTATTTTTAAACAGTAAACGTTGTTCTTAAGACTTTTGTTTTGACTTAAAATAAATGTAGAGTTATCCTTATTGTAAGCTATTATAATTACATGTAAGAAAGAAGAATGAAGGACGATTGCAAAACGAACCATTACAAGAGCTACGTGTGTTACAGACGCGCCTCTCTAGGCAAAGCAGCAAGCGGTAATGTGGGTGATGCTCTGTAGACAGCATCATGCAGTTGCGCAGGTCCACCCTCCCCACGTACACATCCATTTTGTAAAACCTGCCTATCGCAACGTCCTGCAGCACCGCATCCACCAGCAGCTCCACAGAGACCAGTAATGCATCTCCAGTGAAAACAGGGCCATGTTTATGGGGCCACACACGCACTTTCATTGCTCAAACACAGACTGGGAAAAGGGGGCTGTGATGGCAGCCCCACTTCCCATCTGCCAGGTCCCCCCCAAAATCCCAACCCACTTCCAGACCGGCTGCAAGTGGTGGCCCTGCACAGGCCCTGTCCCCAGCACCGCAACTCCTCTTGGTCCCCCATTCCCGGGGCCTCGCTCCTCCCCAGCCCCCTGAGGACCCCTCGGGGGGGGGGGGGGGGCAGAGGGGCCATTTTGTCATCACTGTGGCTGCAGCTCCCCACATGGGCACGTCCCCAGGAACTTCACCTGCTTTCCAGTCGTTTTCTGAAGTCCTGACTCGGGAAGCTCAGACCAGGGCCAACGGCCGACTGAAACCCCACAGAACCTGGCACCCCTTCAAGCTGACGCGGAGCAGCAACTACTTGTCTTTAAATAAGAACCATCCTAAAGCAGACAGAGCCCAAACCAGCCCAGTTTACAGCCTTTTCCTCACACTTCCCTGTAAATTCATGAGCCAGCAACAAAACTGGTGGCAGGAACATTTCATTTATTAGTAAGCAAAAGCGACTAACTGCAAATACTTCATTACTAATACATTGTTTGCTCAGCACAGCACAAAACAAACAGGTCTGTGCTTTATTCATGGGCCTCCTGTCATCCTCAACGGCCCCAACTCACTCTGCAGAACACGCAGCTGCCACGTGTTCCCCCAAGCAGCACCCAGGAGGGGGACGGGAAGATGGAGAGATGTTTGAGCTCCAGGCTGAGGCCGGGCAAAGACAGGATCTGGGATCTGAGAGGGAAGCCCTTGGCACCTGAGGCCTTTCTTCAGATGTCACCATGTCCTCCAGCTGGGACACCATCCTGCAGCCCCACCATTCATCAGCTCACCATTATTAGATCATCACAGCTCAACATAAGAAGACAACTCTGAAAAGTCACCATAAAAGCCTCCACCTGAGCTACTGATAAACCAGAAAAATTACATAACTGAAGTAACTTTTTAAATTAATGTCTCCCCACTTGTACAGACTGGTTACTCAGCACTCAGTCACCAATGTGGAGGCTGCACATTTTCTGTCATGCTCTTGCTCATTCCCAGTTTCTTCACCTAATCCTAGCCACCATTTACTTTCCCAGCCTTGAGAACCGACTGCCGTAACAGTTTGAGGACAAGTGTTTAAGCAGTACTGTAAGATGATTAATGCAACAAAGCATTAAGGTGGCTACACCTGGATTGGCTTCTGTAGGGATCGCCCCAAAGAAAACCAGTATGTTTTCCACATAGGAAACTATTTTTTAAAACATGGAACATCAGTACTTAATTTCTTAAACAGAAAAAACTCGCAATGATTAGGGAAGACAGGACAGAAATACAAAGCTGGATACCTTCTTCTTCCCTCCACCCTCTTCACAAAGAGGGTGCTCATTTCTAAGCCCGGCTGTAGGCATCTCAGCAGGTTTGAGGGGCTCCAGCCCCCAGTGCCCTGGGGACTCTGGTCTCTGTGGGGCAGGCAGGCTGTCCCTGCTCCTCTCGGCAGCCTTGGGGAGGGCTCCTGGCTCCCAGCTCTGGGCTGGGGCTCTCCCACCCGCCAGTCCCCCGTCCATCCCTCACCGCCCCTGCTAAATGCAAGTTGAATTCAGCAAATAGTGTTCAGTGGTGAAGCTGAGGATGGGGGGAGCATTAACTTCGACAGACAGTGTTGTGAGTGGACGCATTCCCAATTAAAAACATTCTATTTAATTCAACCTAGTCCATTTCATTATTATTTTGACTTTATTATTTTTTCAGTTCACGATGACAGATTATTCAGTTCAGGTGACAGAACTGTCGTCTGTCCAGCTCTGCATCTGAGGGGAGAGCAAAACGACTGTTCCCAGCCGGAGGGGAAATAGCACACAGGAGGCTTGTGACCTCAGGGCAGGGATTCGGGGCTACAGACAGAGAAGTGAAGTGAGATGCTTCTGACAGTATAACACGTAGGCACAAAAAAGGCATTTTGAATCATCTCTCATGAAGGGTAAAGCAGAATTTGATGGCAACAAATCAGTCTTGTTCTCATAAGATACAAGGTCCAGCCTTCGAGGTGTTGATGGTGTTCAGCTCCCACGGAGGTCAGTGCGCCCTACACAACCTCTGCACCCTACAGCACTGGATGCCGAGACTCCTGGGAGCACTTCTCCACAGCAAACCCTCTTTGTGAAGGGGGAAGGAGGGTAAAACAGAGAGAGGGAGCGTCAGAACCAGGGGTATGAATCCGAAATAAAGAGATTCAGACCTCATACAAACTATGCTAAGGGAACTGATGACAAAGAGAAGTTCTTCAAAGACACTTACTGCTGTATTTCTGTTAAAAAAAAGAGTATCATAAATGCAACCATATTTTTTCATGTGTCACTTGTGAAATAAATGATATTCCACTGTGAGGTTGACAGTGTAAGAAATGCAATTAGAATCGATTTGCATATTAAAGACTTTATTATATCTTCATTGTAAATATTTCCATCATGATGTCTTTGAATAGAATCTTTGCAAACAGAAATATAAATATCCTCATGCCAGATTTCACATAATCTGAAATCATGCTGTGTCAAGCTTCAGAATTCTCCTAAGCCATTACAAATCTCATTTTAATCTCTCTAAAGACTCATCTGATTTTACATAATTGAAAATAACCACTGCTTGTAACGTGTTCATTTTGATGTGCAATGAATAACATGGTGTCAGCACCCTTCCAGCCAACCACTATTTTGAAAAGCTATGCTAAGTTTTCAATCTCCAGACTGCCCAGGGCTGCATAAACCTTACAATGCAATTTTTTTGCTGTTGTTTAATACTAAATATTCCAAGGTATGTTATCAAAATAATGAAAAATGGATTTTTTTCCTCTTCCTCAGAACTGATCAGTGTGTCTCCAGTAAGACAAACACACAAACACAACCTTATTAAGGAGCTACAAACCTGAGATAAGAAAAAGCATCACTAATAGCCCAGTGGCTGTTGGACTGCTTCTCTGTGTAGTAGCCTTCTCTTAGAAAAGACAGATCTACTCAGCAGGTATAAAGGACCCTGCACTTCTTTGCTTCTATTTGCATATATTCAGAAACAGTCTTGGCACTCTATGGAGCACAGCTCATGCACTTGAAGGATGGGAGGAACGACAGCAGTGTCCCACTAGACCCAAACCAACCGACACGCACACACAGGCATGGACAGAGGGGACTGGGGTTACAACCCCAAGTCTCAAGAATATTCACAACATTTCACTGCACATACATGTACATAAATCAAAAGAATATGGTGCAGGAAAGAGTGACTTTCAACCTGGTTTTGCAAACTTTATATTAATTAGGAAAATATTTCTCAAATGTCCATGCATCTCCAAACTTTGTGCTGTGAAGACCATTTACCTCTAAATGACAAGTATAGGCTGCACGCAAAATATTCTGAATTTTTGGTTCTCTAAATTACTGTTAACCCAACATTATTCGGGCCTACCTTGGGTTTTTAAATGGAATTACATGTAGCCTGCAGCTTCAAATCTAAATGAAAAATGTAGCTTTAACTGAACCTTACGAAAAAAAGGCAAAAGTTAATGAGATTTAAATTAGTAACAGCCAAAGCTTTCCCTTAAAGAAAACATTATCGATTTTAAAGAGCTACCTAATGAAAAAGAATGGCATTCATTTAGACTTTGCATGAGCTACATTAGAGATTAATTTATAATAATAAATAAGAATGTGCTTTACAGTGCAATGAATCAGCAAAATTTATGCACGTAGTTTTATGAGTTAACCACACATTCCTTCAGCCTTTAATCACAGTTTTGGGTGAATTGTTTATGGCAGTAAAGAAATTACAGTTTCTAAGGCCCAGACCACCACAGATAATTAAGTATCCATTCCCTATAAGAGTCAAACACCTACACAGCTCTGGGGTTTATAATCTAGTCTTCATTTGTAAAATAGAAATGGATACTGTTTCACTTTATTAAACAATGTTTCTATTTTAAGTTCAAGTAACTAATTATTGGGAAAATTCTCCTATGAATGCTCTGCAGTTTTTATACAGTAGGTACAAAAAATGAGTATTGCCAGGAGAGGGGATATATATGCACTCTTTGTAAATTCCTTAAATAGGTAGGAAATTTGTCAAGCTTCTGGTTTTCATATATTTTCATTCAAACACAATTTCATACAACCGCAAGATACTTCCTCATATCAGTACAGTTCAGGAATATAATACTGTGATCCTATGACGTTTAAATATGGAACATCAGTGCCCGTGCACAGGTAATTATCTGGTTGCATTTCGCCAGTTTATCAAATCCAGTTACTTGTCTGAGAACTGAAAAGAAAACAGATGAAATCCAAGGTCCTCCAAGCAAGTTTCAAATGACTTCTAAAACTAAACTACTTCCACAAAAAGTAAGCATGCCTGGACCCAGTCCAAACAGAATTCCACCTCATAATTAATTCAAGCTCCAGACAAAACCCATCAGAACAAGAGAACATGCAGTCCATTTGCTGAGATACCTGAAAGCGCTAAAACTTTAAACTCCGTCAGGGGTCAAATTCCCTCTATCTCCGTGAAACCACTCTTCCCTGGGGCAACGCCAAGCCCCCAGCCTGGTTCTCCAGCTCCCACCCGGGCAGGAATGTGCTCAGGTTCACTGCTTAAGCCAATGGAGCTGCTCAGAAGCACCTCAGAGGGCTGTCACGGTGCTACACGCGGGCAGACTGACCTTCATGTAGTAATGATAACAAAAAGCAGTGTGCAACTCCTCACAAACTCTAAAGACAAAATTTCTCCCATATATAGCAAAACCAGGAAGAAAAGCAACTACAGGTCTCTCAATAAAGCAAGCAACACATTCTGATGTCTCAAACTAAGCTTGTGTGTGCCAAGATAATAAAGAACACGTAAAGGTCCCCCATACAGTACCAATGAGTGCCACAATCCCAGCACAGCACTGGTTTTGCAATGCAGTTCACCAAGACATCATTTCACAGGGGAGATAATATTTGTCGAAGCATGTCTAAATTGTTGGACTTCATTTTTGCTTTGTTAAAGCAAAAGAGAGATTTGCAAAGAGATGCATTTATTTTTAATAAAAATAATTCATACACATTAATTTCACCTGTCGCAAGACTTGTGCCTTGAAGAGATTCTTCAAAGCAACAGAATAAAACATAGTTTGTCTTCTTTGCAGAACTAAGAATTACACCCTCCTATTTGTGCTCTGATTTACAGATCCCTGGCAGACCTCCGCCTCCACCTTGAACATCCCTGCTGTTGTCCACCTTCACGTGACTTTGATCCTCTTATCCACAGTATCGTTGCAATGCAGAGCAGTAGTGCAGCTTTGAATCACATCCTGCTGTCGTCCCCACTTACCTCTCTCGGTTCAGTCCACAGAGTGGGTTTTGGCGTACAGAAACCACCCTTCATCAGGAGCGTATTACCTCAGAGGCCCCGCTGCAGGCACACACATGCACTCCTAACCCAAACGGAGACAAACAGGTCCAAGTCAATGGCTGGTCTTCAGACTGCTCTAAAGTGGACATGAGGTTAGGAGACATTCCATCCCAGGGATCAGCAGAGCCCCAGGATTCAATCTGGTCTGAAGCAAACCCCCCTCAAACCACACGCCATTCACGTTCTAAGGATCTGCTCTTGCTGCACCCAGTTATGTGCCAACAGAGATCCAGCCTATGGTGTCCTAAGATGGGACTTTCTATTCATTTTGAAAAAGTGATATGCTTCAGACTTCATGCATTTAAAAAGAGCTCCTGGAGGCAAGCCAACTCTCAAACACGTAATCTTTGGGAAGAGCTTTCAGTGGAGAGAAGGAATTTGTAACTGAAGTACACTAAGTTGATTTTGTACTTTGCTCTTCCATTCTTTAATTCTAAAATAAATTAATAATCGTGAGCGTTGTGTTTGTTTTCAACTGTGGTATTCCCTAAGGCAGGACACAAAAATTTGAAACTGCAGGAATTGCATCCCTGAATGGATCTTAAGGGAAATAATAAAATCCACTCTATCATTGATTGTTTTGCTAAACTATATATTCTAGTAATATTCAACAAAATTCCTTGATGATAAACATAAGCCAGTTCTTTCTACCCCACGCGAATGTGACCGGAGTTCGCTGTACATCAGGGACATGCACCACAGAAGAATCATGATGGCTTAGGAGGGCAGTGCGGATGGAACGGTCACTTCTG
The DNA here is from genome assembly GCF_030867145.1 of Opisthocomus hoazin. Lineage (NCBI taxonomy): Eukaryota > Metazoa > Chordata > Aves > Opisthocomiformes > Opisthocomidae > Opisthocomus > Opisthocomus hoazin. Next base: position 16,342,443 of record NC_134427.1, read on the forward strand.
TAACCCCAGCTCTGGGTTAGATCCAAACCGCAGGGACTAAGAATTACCAGTGGACAGAGGGCAACAGCTGGCAGTTGAAATGGTCCTAAATTGAAGAATAACCTAAGCTAGATCTGAGGGAAGCCAGCTGTTACTCACCCTGCTGCCATAGTGATTTTCACATCAAAACAAGCCTAAATTTTAAAGTGTTTCTCTTGCTTTTATTTGATTCCACTTTACATCACACTGTTTCTTTTCAGTCTTTTCATAGCTGATGCAGGGGTCACTTGCTGATGTGTTATGGACCACAGCTCAAGAAATCCCAATTTAAAGCCTGCTTCCCAGCAAACCAGTTTGTACGCAGCTCAGCCTCCTTTGACTTTGTGCAGCCTTGTACTTCTTAACATCCTCTAGATTTTAATTACCACTCCCTGCGTTCAACGAAGAAAGCTTAGCACATCACCTCTGACTTCCAGGCCTTTCACAAATAGTAGGTTTCCATAAGCTTTATTTTTCCTTCTTTTTTCTTCTTGTGTCTCCTACAGGTTGGATTTTTTTGCATTGTTTCAACCCGCAGAGTTTAACTAGGTTCATCTGCACACTGTATACCAGTAAAAACTTCAAAACTTGGACATTTAAAGTTTTCTTTCCTCCCCAAGAGCCTGCAGCTGAGTGTGTGCTCTGTTTTACACATTCCAGCGGGAATTCCTACAAGCACCTTGCCCTTTCCTTTCTCTCTGCACAGGAGGATTGCTGCTTTCATTGCAGGGAGACAACAACTAAAAATCTTCTGGCCGCGCACCCTCCAGCTTCCCTAGTGGAATGATGTACAGGAGAGATGGTATTTCTTTGGGGAAGGAAAAGACGGTGTTCGCAAGGAGGCGGCTGAGGCGTTCAACCATTCGTTATGTCTGTAACTTTAACAAGACTCTTTTGAGCCCATGGTCAGGTGAGACCAAGTGTGGTGCTCTTAAAGCTGCAATTGAAAGAAGAACTCATACAAAAAACATCTGAAGATCACTTTTTTCCAGCTTTGCCCAGGCCAAGCTACCTCTGCCTTCACCAAACGGTGAAGGCTATCTTAGCCCGGCCTTCTTGAGGAGACAAAGTCTGTCCACCATTCAGGGACAAGATTAACATGCTTACAAAATCCCTTGGTCATTAAAAATGTAGTTTCAACTCTAATTTTCTTCTGTTGGAAAAAATTTTCTAGTACAGACTTTGTCAAAAGTTAACACTAACACTTGCAAAACAACTATGGTAATCTGACATTTTCCATCTGCTTCTTCTGTACTTCTATGCCACTTAGCAACGAACTACAGCAAATCCCTCCCAACCTCTAATATTTGGCCATGTGAGTATGTCAGAGGCCACTTTTTTATTATGTTTACTGTGCTGATTTATTGTCATTTATTACTTACATAGAGTATACCTGTACTTTAAACCTGACGAAGTGTGCCATCTAGCCAATAGCCTTGTTGACACAATGCTGGTTTATTAAAAATGGTTATTATACTAGTAAACTAGTACACTAGAAAAAAAAACATTTGGGGAAAGTTAATTTCTATGCATGCAACATCTCCATGCTTTCACACAAAACATGCCCTGGCAGTCATCCAAGCCCCCAGAGCGGTGGCACCTCTTACCCCTAGTCTCAGCTTAGAACCCAGAATGAAGCTGAAAAGGGAAAGTCTTGGGGAACTCTGGCAATTAAAGAGATTGTATCTTGCTGTGACACAGGAACCACATTTAGAAAGGGGACAAAAAGGCCATCCTATCCTAACTAGCATTTCTAAAATGCACAATTGTTTTCAAAAAGCCTCAAATCTGCAGTTCCGCCAGGCAAGTAAAGTGGTCCCTGTACAGCCACCAAGGTTTAACCACACAGCACTTGGTCATCTCCTCTCTCTGATTATTATGCACGTTCCCCACTTCGTGTGCTGAATAAAAACCACAGGCCATGCCTAGCTGTTTATCAAACAGATAAAAATAGGCTTATCCCAAGGAATATACAAGCTTGATAAGAAAAATAAATAAAAGGAAGTAATAATTAACCCCGTTTCCCAAGGAAAAAAGAAACACTGAAGCTCCAAGGCAAGAAAACATTTTCATACACAGTAACTCTTTTAAAAAGACCCTGTTCAGGCAGTTCCTGTTGAAGGTTATGGTAGTGAAGAAATCTGAACCAAATCTGTAGTCCACAGCTTTCACTGAAAAAGAATCCTGCTCATGGCTGCCTGAATCTCCAGGTTAAAATAATAATAATCAAAATTAAACCTAGACTGAAATCATCAGCCTTCCACATTATTTTCACCTCAGAGCTGTCACAGTCCAAGCGCAGAGGCCCTGATTTCGATGTACACCACAGACATCTCTGCTAAGCCCTGAGCACTGACGGAGCCCAGGCTGGGAGAGTCCATTGCCAGAGCCCTCCTCCTCGGAGCAGTGCGCACCAAGCTCCGCTCACGGGCACCTCTCCCCACCAGCATCCCCCCCACAGCCCTTCACGCTCTCCGAAGCTGTGGGTTTGCTATGTGATGTGCGTGCAATGACCCCTAAAAGGGTTGGGTGTGGGATTTTTTTTTTCCATCCCGGTTCCCCACTTTTTCCCCACCAGCTTTTCCTTTTCAATCTATGAACAAGAATATTCTAGCTGAACTTTCAACACCCCCAGTCTGCTTCTGGAGACAGCTGGCTACATAAGTCTGCCTATTTATAATTATCTTTAAAATACAGATAGAGAGAGGCGCGTTTAGATTAGAGGGGCTGGCTGAGGACTTAAAGTGCACTGTTTAAAAAAAACCACACAAGAGCTATAGCTAACCACCTCTGCATCATTAATCTATTTGATTTCCTTAACAGCTATTGTGATTTTTTGTAATTAAGTTTTCCTTTTCATTTATAAAAACCTGTTCCTGATTGTACTCAAAGTAACATTATTTTCTCCTTGGAAAGACCTGGTGCTGCCTTTCTTGACTTGTAACTTCCTTTCCATGCAGCCCCAGCCCTTACCCGATACCTGCCCCGAGAACTCAGCAAGGAGACCTCCAGTGTTTCTGTCTCTAAGGAGATGAGGACCGCATGGGGAAGTGACGTGACTCAAGTACATGGCTCCAAGCCATGCTGCGATGGACAGATGTCCATAACATCACCACCACGCTGCGGGCTGGACTGCAGCTTTGACGGCGAGCCAGCCCATCCAGAGGTAACCGTGCCGTCACCCACATGTGAGCCAGCGAGGAATGTCCAGTGCCATACGGCCGCATCACATTGCGAGTGATGCTCATTAAGGCAATACCGTGGCACTTGCTTTTATTCTCTGAACAGAGACAGTCCTAAAATCTCCAGGCTGTCAGTTCATGAGGAAAGAATTAACTTATTTATTTGGCCAATTTCTTCACACTATGGTTTTTATTTGTATTTTAAAGTTTTCATCCCCAAATCACATTAAGGGCAAGCATCACTGTCTGTCCCTTAAAAAGACAGTAACCGGATTCCACCTGCATCTGCACTGCATTGTATCCATGAAGTTATCACTCAAAAAAGCAAAGTTTTTCTACAAGTTCTATAAAAGAGCTGTCGTGCTACGGTGGAAAATCACTGATCTGCACATTCCATGCATCGAGTGGGTGAGCCAGCTGTGGTACAAACCTTCCACAGAGCTGGGATGCTTTGCAGGACTGCAGGCAACTGCTCATAGATCCCACAGGGTCAGCTTCATGGTTCAGGGCAAAGGCTGCCAAAAATTGTGCTTGCGACCACACTGAATGGGTGGCTTCTTCCAAACAGGCTGCTGTATCTCTGCATTTATCACGGCCGAGTTCAAGGGCTGCAAGCCAAGTCTTTGCATTTCACAGCAAGCTATTTGCAAAACTTTGATTTCGTTTGAGAGCAGGAAGAAACCTAACAGGCATCAACAACTGCTTGCACAATCCCACCAGACTTGCAGCACCGGCGAGCATGACGCGGTGGCTCGTCCCGGCTGCCAGGGGCTCCTGGCCATGCCCTGCAGATCTGCCGCTGCCTGCCACGGCTTGCTTCTCCTCTGAGCTGCGCTGCCCTCGCCTGTGCTTCAGAGCAGGCACGGAAAAATATGAGTCTTTTAAAAAAACATCACATTTTAAAAGTAAATGTATATCTGAAGTGATTCGTGACCCTGATTAAAGCTTAATTGCCTTCTTTTTCCACCTGGGCTCAGTTGAAGTGTACAACAGCAGTCATGCAGTGTCAGGAGCCAGCGTAAGGGGACACATAAAACCCAGATTCCAGAGTATTACAGTAAGTGGCAACATCTTTACTCTTACTCCTACTTTTCCCACTTTTTTCCTTTTACCTCCTACAAGAAGTACCTAAGAGCAGCAACTGGGAGATCATTCCTTCCCAGGATGGGCAGCCAAGGGGCAGGGGGCCCTGGGCAAGTTCCTCTGCTACAGGTTTGGGGCAGGGAATGTGAATCTCTGAGCTGTGCAGCCAGGGAACTCCATTTGCAGGGTGCCCTGGCCATGCTGTTCCCACCTCCACAGCAGGGCACTGTGTGGGCAAAAATCCTTCTCTGGAGGATCCAACCTCCCCAAAGGCACTTCTGGTGCCAGTAAAGGGAAAAGTTAACACAGACAACCCTCTCTTTAATTGTCTTCTTTCCAGCAGCAGGGTGCAGGTATGAGTGGGAGGGTGCTCAGCAGGACCTGAAGGCAGCATACCCACTGCCAAGGCATGATGCCTCTTAGCTGAGTCACCCCGGGGTCCGCTGCACGGCCCGGCAGCCCGCGGCACGCACAGCAGTGAGGAGGCTGCATGTCTCCAAGCCACATCCCAAAGGAAGGAGCAGTCTCAAGGGAGGAGTATGGATACTGAGCCTTGTAAGAGAGCACCAGACTGCACACGTGCGTGCTTCAGGTCCGCATTGCACGCTGTTCAACCTGCTTCAAACCAGAGGACAGCACAGCGAGCAGAAAGTGAAAAGTAAACATAAGTCTCGAAAGACAGTGCCTGAAGAGGCAGTTGCTTTGGAGGAAAGAGAGGCTGGAAGAGGTACCCTGGCCCATCACAATCTCACTGAGCTCCATGTTCATCAGTAGGGGCTGTGCTGGCTGCTTTCTACTTCCTTTATTTTACCATCAGGAGGCTGCTGCAGAACCCCAATCTTCATAGCATTAAGCATTTGCTTCAAGGTTTCACCTTAAACGTACTCAGGGCTGGGTAGCCACCTATAGAACCCATGTGCACTTCTGTAAACCCTTCTAACCTCCCATGGGCTCTTATAAACCCCATGCAGGCTCCTATAGATTCCTTACAGACACTTACAAACCCATATAGATCCCCCTATATCCCCTGTGGGACTGCCTCTGGCTCAAAATGCCCGTGCCATGCTTACAAAGAGCTGAGCCTGGGACTGCTGCCAAGGCACCGGGCTGCAGTGGGTCCAGCACCGTCCGCACCATATAACCACACACCTCACCAGTGCGGGCCCCACTAAGCAAGCAGGAAGGCTGAGTCTTCCCCCCCGGTGCAGAGCAATCTCCTTGCGTGGGCTTGATGATTCACAGCTCAAGCCCCGCGCAAGGCTGGGCTTGCACAGCAGCGCTGACCCACAAGCAGCCAGTGGTTACATGGGCTCCTTCTGCTCGCCGAAGTGGAGAAAAGCCTCCAGGGACTCTGCTCACTAACCCCCCACAGCAGCCAGCACAGCGTCCCTCCGCATGCGCTGATCAATATTTAAATGACAGCGACAGCATTAAGAGGCCCTCCCCCACACACTGATATGGTGCCTCCAGCCATCCCATCTGGCCAAGGTCTGCAGGAAGAAGAAAAGATGAGCCTTGTACTGTATCTTCAAGGTCAGTAGGTTCAGGCATGTCTGAAAGTTTAACTAAGGCTTTGTGGCAGGTCATCTCCCTATTTCCTGATGTGGAAACAATTTTATTTAATACTTCACTGAAATAACAGACCGTTGTGTAATACCCCCGACAACAGTCTTCAGCGCAAGTCTGCCACCCCAGACAGGTACAGCTCCACTGCAGCGTAACTAAGGACTGCGGGTTAAAAGCTCTCTAACTTCCACCCGAAGCCGAGACGCTCATCGCTTCCCTTCCCGTGCCGATGCTGAAGCAAAGCAGCCAACACTGCCCCGAGGTGCTGCCTGCCGCGACCAGCCGGTGCCCGCTCAAACCTGCCCTGGCAGGTCACCCCCAGCGCGCACCTCCGCTCGCTCCCGCTCACACCGCTTGCTCCGGAGTTACTCACAAGGCACAGCACGCTGCCTGTGGCACTGCTAATGCAGTTTCCACTGTGAGGCACAGTACGGCTTTTCCAAGAGCGGAGGTGGGAAATTGTGTCGTGATGAAATGTTACGCTAGCTGCTCCGAGATGCCGCGGCTCCAAGGCTCACCGAGTAATTACATTTAGGGTAAAGTGCCTTTCCCCTCCCAACACACACTAAAAGGCAGCATCAAACACCTACCACGCTCTGCCCATCACTGGGTCACCACAGGAGCACCACACCTCCCATATCCCTTGAACCTGCGATGCCCGGCATGCAGGCAAGTGCAAAGGACTATCCCATTCTGTTATGTAAAACAGGAACATGTTAGCAGGTTCCTTACTCCTAATTCTGACTTTCTTGCTGGTCCTCATTTCTACTGTCTTCTGATTTTCCTCATTTCTGAGGTAGTACTTGCTCACACACAGAGAATCTCTGCCGCCTCTGCAAGAATAAGACCATTTGGGCTAAAGAGAAGGTCCCTGCTACGCAGCGGGGAGAGACGCCTTGGGACAGCGCAGGTGATGTCTATTTGTTCATCTTTCAGAAGAGGGGGCAGGAAAAGCAGAGAGAACAAGTGAAAAATGTTTCCAAAACACAGTTTTGTCTAATAAATCACAGCAGAAGTTAATTTTTTTTTTTTTTAAAAAGTGACCACACTTTGTTCACTTTCATTGCCTGAATTTCATCTTGGAACTGCTTTCAGCTTGAACAAAGCCCTTGGTAAAGTCCACGGCGTGCACTGAATTGAAACATCCAACGTCAAGCTGCCGAAGACTTTGGAAAAAATCCTCTCCGAGACGCCAGCAGCGGCATGGGCAGGGAAAGGCATGGCTCACTGCGGCTGTCCCGGGACACCAGCCCCACGGCCAGCTGCGCTGCTTCTCTCCAGCAAAGCTACAGCATAAACGGCAAAGCCCAAGAGACGCTGCAAAGCAGCAGGGAAGGGGAAGGGAGGTAAGGACACTTCAGAAAAGCTCAGATTAAAGACTCAGCTTCTGTTTTAAAGACGACTTTGAAGTAAGGCAGGTCCTAAAAACCTGCGGATGACTCGAGCTTGTTTCTCAGAGAACAGCCACTTACCAGGATTCTCTGCCCACCAGAGGCAGAGGCAGCCAGGCAATTGATCAGCCAGCCAGGCAATACACTATTCACTGAGAGTATTCTCAACTACATTTATATTTTTACTCCTCTCATCAAATAGAGTCAGAAATTAGATTTTTTCATCAAAGTATTGAACTACTACTTTTCTTATTCCAGGCCAGCAGCAAGTTTGCACAGGGAGGCACATCAGGTTTGTCTATCTTCATCAGTTTTCACTGAGTGCCAGGAAGGAAGTGTTTGGTAAGTATTTTCTATCTACAGAGCAAGGGCCACATATTTAAGGTGGATGGCTCTAGCTTTAAAGAACAGGAAGGGGAGCAGCTCGTGGGAAGCCCTGCAGATTCCCAGCAGCTCGAGGCACACCAGCGTTGCCAGATATGATGCCCAGACACGAATCCAAATGTCTCCAAAGATCAGATGTTTGCCTCCAGCTTTACCACATGGGGTGGGTTTCGGGGTACCCAGCAGTCCGACTGTGCAGATGGAACTACTTTTTCCTAATCAGCAAGTCTAACTGCAGCTTGCCACTGGCAAGCAGGTCTTGCTGTCCTTCCATAGGAACAATTATGACCTTCCAGATACTGCAATGATTCCAGCAACAACATTTTTCACACTTCCCTGTCACAGCAAAATCCCATGCCCGCATTATCCGAATACAGACACTCGTGGGAGCGAGCATTAAGCAGACTTTCACAAGGTAACAGAGATTCAAACAGATGGACAGACGCTGATTTTAAGCTGTACCATTCCACGGGGTTTCCTTTAGCCAGTTTGATCACCTCTGAAGAAAGGAAGCTTTACACCTGATGCATCTGTACTGAAAGACCCCCTGCCTTTAAAATGACTTTTCTGAGTGTTACTGGAAACAACAACATTAAGATAATGGCAAGACTGGCAGTGAGAAATTCACAGGGGATGCAAAATAAATGAAATCAATTAGTATTATAAATACAGGCTGAGTTTCACGTGTCTCACATGTCAATTACTCATACTGAACTTTTGAGACTTTATTATTAACAGGTTTGTTTTGGCAAAAGCTATAAAAAACGAGCAGAAAAACCCAACAGTGCTATTTTAAACTTGTGCCATCACACTGCAGTTTACATAGCTGCAAATAAAATGGAAGAATATTTAATATTTTTATGAGCCATCAAATGGCTCAGCTAATACCAAGAGGCATTTACTGAAACAAAAATTTTTGAACAAGCCTGCTTCACGGCAAGCCCAACTTTGACTTTTCCAATTAAACGAAGAACAATTCATATCCGTATATGACAGCGGATGAGCTCTGTTTAAGTATCGGCTCTGGTGGAAACGTACATTAACTGAACACATCAGTTCTGAGGTCAGCCGTCATTCTTTCCAAATTGCTCCCCCAGCAGATCACAGAGCAGATGGAAAAGGCCAGTCTGACATGACTCTTTGGCTTAATTATAGCATTACTAAGACAGCATATGGAGTTGGTATGTACTGTAGAATTTTATCTAATAACTTTATTTCTCATAAATTCAGTGATCCGCTTCATTTGCTTTTGCTTGATCTTCAGTACCTACATTCACTGCGATTGAATTATTTTTACCTGTGCATTACTAGGTCAAGCTTTCTTAGCAAGTACAAGAGCTGTAAATCCACATTAATGTCCAAAGAATCACAGAATTGGAATTCCATATCTAGTACAAAAGCCTTTCCAAAACATCAGTATTTAAACTGATTCACTGTTTTCAGTTATAATCGTGTCAGATCCCTCGAGTTGTCCTGTGATTGCTCAGAGATGAGCGATGCCAGACTGGTCTAGCGACAAAAAGGCTTTGTATTACACAGAGTAACACCCCCCAAAGAATCATCTCATGGCATATGCCTACCCATATGCACCACGCACCCCCAACACAACGCTGTGCAAAGATAGCAAAAATAGGTCCAGCAGGAAGAGCAGAATAGATAACATCCCTAACACACCACCTGGAAGCACAGGCTGGTTTAACATCTTAGCATAGCACCGCTCCCCTTCGATATCCTTGGTTTACAGAAATCACCGCAGCGTTCAAATCTGCAGAGTAACCACCTATCAAGGAGAGATTTAAATTCTTGACACTGATCTTCTGTTGGAAATAATTTTTTAGGAAAGGTGAAAAATCAAATAAAACTGAAAACTGTTGTTCTGGTCCTCTAAAAACTGTAGTAGATTTTTATAAGAGTTACCTCTGTCAGCAGTTCCATTTGCAACACTGATACACCGTTCAAGGTTCAGACGGGATATCAGGGTATGCTGTAGGTGCTGACACGACAAAGTACGTGAACCACCTGCCATCGTGGAAAGGCATGCTCTAACTGGACTGCGACTACCACTAATACTCCTCCAAGGTCTACGATCGCTTTGCAGCACTGGGCTGTACAGAACCCCGTATCACTGCCAAATGTATCAAAGCCAGGAAGCAGGAAAATCCAGCTCCCGCTGCATTATTTTAATACCTTTCGCCTGTTTTCCTAAATGGAGGAAATGGCAAAAGGACAAGGCTGTCAAGTTGTGAGCGAAAGTGGTTCATTTCCACTGCTGTCCTTCTGAACAGTTCAGCTTTTTGCTGCAGGGCAGGAATGGAAGAAGGCAGCTGTCTGAAATTAGGCGGGGATGGGATGACACACGACACGATGACAACCACAACCAACACCAACAACAAAGAAAACTGTTGGGTTTCTACAATTTCTAAACAGAACTTCCAGGAAAAAGCTTCGTTTTGAAATTTTATCATGAAATTAAAAAGAAAACGAAGATTTTCTTGTAAAAATGTCACCTCTGAAAACCAATTTTCAAACAAGATGATGTCACTTTTAATCACCTCTCAGCTCTTCTGTTGTAATACAAAAGACTCCTCAAGCAGCAAATCACCCTGACAAAGCCAACTGTCAAACCTCCCATTGAGAACCTCTTTCCAAAGCTGACTCATGACCCCCACAACATCTTTGAGACCTTTTCTTCTTCACCTTTCCTCAAGACAAATCCAACTCAAATTAAAAAATAAGGGTAGAAAAAGACAAAAGAACACAGCACCAAAAACATAACGGTTTTGAAAAATTCTCACTGTCTAAAACATGAGCATGGCTGATTGAAGAGGCTGGTTTCTCACACCGCCACATTAACAAATGATCGCCATCAACCTGCAGTTTAACTACTTACATTTATAATCTTACTGAAAATAGATGGATGGTGGTTAATGATTTTTCATTTGCTTCCTGAGCAGGAAAAGACCCTGTTTCACCAACTGGCGAGGAGGTACAAGCTCTTCGAGGTGCCACAGAGTCTGTCTGCAGGTGCTCTCAACTCCTTGTTTTCAGTGCACCTCACCTCTAGGACCCACTGCAGACCAGACAGTGTGGGGCGAGCGGGGGGATCTGAATCTGCAGCCAGCACAACCCTGCTGCAAAGAGCATCCAGGATCGAGTACCGCTGACAGAGGAATATCAGACGGAGAAAGCAAATGAGGAATGAGTGTGGAGGAATAAAAAGGAATCAAATGAGTACTTATGGATGCTCCTGACAAGGTACTCGCTCTGTCTCACTTGATTCTTGCTGCAGTCAGCCTCGAACGCATGTAAGCTTGCAATTTAGTATTTTCTCCAAAGAAGAGAAGAAAAGAAATTCCTCCTGTATCATTATCATTCAGAAACACAGCAACGTCCCCACTTGATTTTTTTTTAAAAGCAGAGGTCGATTTTGGCTGTTCCCTCTGTATTCTACTCTGGTATCCACGGAATCCGTGCATAATGCTGGAGTTACTATCCCACACAAAGAAAGCTGCAATTCTGCCTTAAAAGTGAACAATGACCAAAGCTAACAGTTGCTCGTGGCAATCACAAACACCAGGACCTCTGGCTTCCATCCTGATACAACCCAGAATTGTAGTTCCAAGACTTGTGGTTTTGTTAGAGGCGGGATGTGGAGCTCCAAGCTTCTGGGTCGCAGCAGGAGTAGCCCTTGGATTCAAGGCAACCAGTCCTGTCTTAGCCACCATCTCAACCTCCAGATGGCATGACAGTAACAAATTCTCTGCAAATCCAGCCACCTCTGACCTGGTATTGAAACTCAAATCCAAAAATGCCCCAACTTCTGAAGGTTCTACGTACTCAGAGTTGTAACTTTGACCCATTTTTATGTTATGGCTGGGGTTTTTAAATTATTTAAGCAACCAAATGCCACTGGGAATTCTGCGCCTGCAAAATCCAGTGCTATATACAGAGAGCTGCACTCCACCCTCAGAAGATCATACATTTCAGCATCCTAGTACATGCATATTTTAGCTGTATTTTTAATGTCTAGTCCTTAATATTATAAAATTACTTTACTCTGCAATGCTTGTTGACAGAAAAATTGTAATGTTTATGTGAGGGTTATCAAACTTTCATATACAAAACTTAGGAGGTTTTTCATTCACATTTGTCTTGGAATAATTTTACATTGGCCTGTTTCTACCCAAATGGCTTTGCACAACGAAGTGCATATCTGAAAGACAACCGACAGCCATGCATTAACGAAACACAACAGCAGCAAACCTCCAGTTAGCTGCAAGCACGGCAAGTCCAAAACACACCTTCCAGAAGCGATTCCCCACACCATTACTCCCCAAGGGCAAATGGAAGCTTGAAAGAGGTCTCCCGAGAGGTGCTTTTATAATCACAGCACAAAAGCACAGGTGAAAGACAATTTTTCCCACTGGTGCATCTCTCAAGAAAAAATAATTCCTCCTTCATCCTGGGAACACAGACCAGACTTTTAGATAACCTAAAATAGAAATTATTTGGTGCTATGTAAGCAAGAAAAATATATTGCTTCTACCTAACATCTAGCTGTTACGATTAGAAGCCAAACAGCATTTTCACTAAGACGAACTTTCAAGGCAAAATTGGAATGTTTCAACTTGATAAAGATAAAAAAACATAGAGAACAAAAAATGCCCACCTAGGTTTTAAATGATGTTTTAGATAACTCAGTTTGTCACTTCAAAATACAGAATTTAGCTTGTGCTGCATCCTTCACAACAAGGAGGACAGGCTGCACAGGATATAAAAGATGAGGTTATCTGCTCTGCTACTAGAGGCAGGACCTGGGTCCTGCTACCTCCTTATGTAGAGCCTAAATTAAAGTGTCCTACAAGAACTTGGTTAATGGTACAAAAGGAAAAATTAACCTTTATCTCTCAACAGAAATATTTACACAAGAACTGCGGTCAGCTCTCCAAACCAGGCCGCTTCGGTTTACGTGGAACAGCAGAAAGTGGGGTCCCCGTCAGCGGTCTGTGGGCGAGCTCGGCTGTGTCCGCTCTGCGGCGGGGTTCCCTCACGGGGAGACCTCGGCAGCAGGGACAGAGCCAGGCAAAAGCAACCGGTGATGCCCAGGGTCCTCCTTAGGGATGCACAAATAAAGATGCTGCAACTCAAGATACTATATGGGTGAAGATAATGCAGAAAAGACAGAGGAAAGATGCCAAGGTGATGGTATGACCGAACATGGAACCAGTGGAGTCACAACAAGATTCTCCACTGAAGCGTTAAATTCTCAGAGTCTCTAACTATCACATTTTCAATGCCTACTTAAAAAGTAAATACACAAATAAACAAACAAAGAAAAAAGCAGCAAGGTGGATTTAACTGACATATAATGGAAGCGACACTTTGTTCAGGTAACAAATTCCCTAAGTAACATCCGACTTCGAAAACTGCACATGGTTCAACAAAACACAGAGGTGTATTTTTAATGAGAAAAAATGGGTAGTCAATAGCCTCATCTCAAAAGAGTCTCTTCTGGGCGGGAGCAAGAAACAGAAAAGAAACTGGTCACCTCCAGCATTCGTCACAGAATCAGTTTAAACGTAATTAATGCTTTCCCTGTGGGCAGAGATTCCCGCAGTTATTCTGTCCACAGACTAATTTAACCTGCTCCAGACTCCGAGGATAACAGAATTCCTGGGGAAAACGCAAAAAGAATTCTGGAACTGTAGCATTATTGTCCATAAAGAGAAGTTCCTGTATAGAGTAACTGCATTTCAGATATTTCTCATCTGGCTCATGGGCACTGGAACTCTACAAAGCAGCATCAGAAGCAGCAACCGAGTTGCATGCTCCTGGGGAATTCAGAGAAACGTTTTCTAAAACTATCTCCTTCTCTTTAGATATGACATGATACTTTCAGAGACTGCCCACTAATCTATGTAACCGGGAAAGCAGTGAGCAGAGAAGCAGGATGAATAAATAAAATAACTCCTTTCAACTTCCTACATCTCTTCAACGGAGCTGAAAACCTTTCCATATTAAGTTTATGAGGAAAAAAATGCAGTTTCTTTTGAAGTGTTGTTAGGATAAAAATTAATTTCTGGATCTTAGTCCATCTCCATTGGGAACAGGAAGAATCTAAATAATACAACAGAATTACTGCCAGTTAAAGCAACAGTTCAAATGTTAAACTTCTCCCAAATACAGGCTCAGCTCCTCGCTCGGAGTGACTTGACCTGATTAAGGAACATGTACACAAACACAGATATGCCACCAGCTCAACTCATTCAGCATCCATTGAACAAACAGTTCATAAATCTCCCAGCTGTTCTTTAGAAAAAAGGTCATAGTCAAAGCTTCCTAGTGAAAAAGATAAGTATCTAGATAACTTACTTAAATGTCAATCATCAACTCTCTCACTTAATTTTCCACTCTACTCCCATGGAAACCAAGGGGAGTTCGCTGTTGCCACCACAGTGAGGCCTTGCCCAGGTTGGAGATGCTTTGGAGTTGTCAGGCCACACTCTTGCTCTCAGCTCTCTCTGTATGTTACGCAGAAGACAAGCATGTTATTAAGGCTGGCTCAATCTCAGCAAAAAACCTTCACAGCAGGAAAAAGTTTATTAGGCGGAAGTCATTACAAATACGTTGGCATTACATGAATCTTTCGGATAAAGTTTGATATTTCCCCATTTTTACAGTATGCAAATTATAGTCTGTGTAAATCTTAAGCCATGATAACCTAAGATGAATAATAATTTAGACACCTCTCCTAATTAAAATTACATGTCATCCAATTTCTGTTCATACTAAATCATCTAGCGAATCTTCCCTTCTCTCTATTGCTCATGAACTGAGGGATGAAATTTTGCATCTTAGTTTGGTCCAGAGATTAAGTTGGTCAGATTACTTTGGAGATAAAGGGACAGCTGAGGATGGCTGAAACACTGGTCAAAAACTCTCCCACTCTTGTCACTTAACTAAGATCTAAGGTCACAGAATTTCAAACTTTCCCGATCAAGCAAGGAGTAAGTGGTTTTCTTCTGCTCTCCCTTAGGACATGGTTCCTTCCTACCATGGAAAACAAAAATCTAACAAAATACTGATGCAGAATTCAGTTTGAAAGAGTGAATGATTGTATGCACAAAGTCAACAAACTCTGAAAAAACCACACAGAGGTAAACGGTTAGCAGATTAGCAGGTTAGCAAATGTGATGTCCATCTACAAGATGGGCTGGAAGGAGGATCTGGGGAGCTACAGGCCTATCAGCCTGACCTCGGTGCCAGGGAAGATTATGGAGCAGATCATCTTGAGTGCCACCACATGGCACGTACAGGACAATCAGGCGATCAGGCCCAGCCAGCGTGCGTTTATGAAAGGCAGGTCCTGCTTCACTAACCTGATCTCCTTCTATGACCAGATGACCCACTTAGTGGATGAGGGAAAGGCTGTGGATGTTGTTTACCTCGACTTTTGCAAAGCCTTTGGCACCATTTCCCACAGCATGCTCCTGGAGAAACTGGCTGCTCATGGCTTGGACAGGCGTACTTTTCACTTGGTAAAAAGCTGGCTGGATGATCGAGCGCAGAGAGTTGTGGTGAATGGAGTTAAATCCAGCTGGCGGCCGGTCACAAGCAGTGTTCCCCAGGGCTCAGTACTGGGGCCAGTTCTGTTTAACGTCCTTATCAATGATCTGGACAAGGGAATCGGGTGCATCCTCAGCAAGTTTGCAGATGACACCAAGCTGGGCGGGAGTGTCAATCTGCTCAATGGTAGGAAGGTTCTGCAGAGAGATCTCGACAGGCTGGATTGATGGGCCGAGGCCAAGTGCCAGGTCCTGCACTTGGGTCACACCAACCCCATGCAACACTACAGGCTTGGGGAGGAGTGGATGGAAAGCTGCCCAGCGGGAAAGGACCTGGGGGTGCTGGTCGACAGCCGCTGAACATGAGCCAGCAGTGTGCCCAGGTGGCCAAGAAGGCCAGCGGCATCCTGGCTTGGATCAGGAATGGTGTGGCCAGCAGGAGTAGGGAGGTGATCGTGCCCCTGTGCTCGGCACTGGTGAGGCTGCACCTGGAGTACTGTGTTCAGTGTTGGGCCCCTCACTGCAAGAAGGACATTGAGGTGCTGGAACGTGTCCAGAGAAGAGCAATGAGGCTGGTGGGGGGTCTGGAGAACAAGTCTTATGACTGAGGGAACTGGGTTGTTTAGTCTAGAGGAGGCTGAGGGGAGACCTTATTGCTCTCTACAACTACCTGAAGGGAGGTTGTAGCGAGGCGGGTGTTGGTGTCTTCTCCCAAGTAACAAGTGATAGGACAACAGGAAATGGCCTCAAGTTGCGTCAGGGGAGGTTTAGATTGGATATGAAAAAAAATTTCTTCACCAAAAGGGTTACCAAGCATTGGAACAGGCTGCCCAGGGAAGTGGTTGAGTCACCATCCCTGGAGGTATTCAAAATACATGTAAATGTGCTGGTTAGGGACATGGTTTAGTGGCGGACTTGGCAGTGTTAGGTTCATGGTTGGACTCAATGATCTTCCGGGTCTGTTTCAACCTAAATGATTCTATGACAGTAAGAGTACTGCTCTGCAAAAATCTAGCGTTTTCTATCTCTCTCTTCTTTACAGGCATATTGTCACTTATTGTTGTTTTTAATCAAGAGCACAGAGTTTTCATATTGCGCAGTGCAGCCAAATAAAATCACCAGTATCTTTAACTGGAGGAATTCACTCACTTGGGTGGATTTTCAGCGTTAATGTTAGATTAACAGTAATTGCCTATTCGTCATGAAAGGATCACAAGGAAAACAATTCTGTAACAAAAGCTGTAATAGCTCATGTTAATAGGAAGACTATTGGAGATAACACTCCTGTTTCAGGGTTTGATGCAGTCTGTAATGTTTACAGACCGGGGAGGGAGTGGGGATAATCAGCGCTGCTTCCGGTGAGGGTTTTTGCTTGATCCTCCAATAGAGCTAATGCTGCTGCTTGCGTCTCCAATTTGAGTTTTTGTACCCAAATGCTTATCCAATCTTTCTAAAACTATTGCAGTGTTTAGATGCACAGTAGAAGTTCATCCAGAGATGCACCTGGTGAGGATGAAGGATGGTCTGCACCTCCCAGCTACTACTCACCTGCTACCAGTCTGACTGGGAATTCTGCTCTCCAAGAGCCTTTACACACTTTTTCACCATCAAAATCCTATTCAGTGGCTTTTGGTAAACACAGTTTTTGCTCAAGTTTTGGAAACCCTCATCCAAAACAAAATCAGGACTTCACTTTGGCAGGGTGAGCTGATATAGTAGTGATGAGCAATGGGTGGGATGTGAAGTGTCAGGAGTAAACCCTCCCGAAGAGTTTGAAAGCCCAGGTGGAAGAGGACCACTCCAGGGGAGTCCCAGGACTGCAGCCAGAGCCCATCTCAGAGCATTCCCATTTCAGTCCAAAAGCAGCTATGCCTGAATTACTGAGTTCAAAGCACCCCAGATTCATTCTCACAAGTAACTACCATGATTTGATCGTTGGAGATGTTCTGAAGTCAAGGAGCTACCCAACATTCATTACTTTTACTACTGTGTTGGGAATGCAGTGTCTGAAGCTAAAACAATTTTTCTCCACAGCAGTCGGAGTTCGGGGCAGGGACGCTCATTACTGATGTGCACTTCTGTCACTCTGCTCTATTTCCAATTTTCTGCTCCTGTTTAGAACGCTTCATTCAGCCTGAATCATTGACAACTGGAGGATAATTAGTCCATCATTGCTTGGAAAAACTAGAAGATTTTCTATATTTCTTTCTGATCACTCAAGCTGGCATACAGCAGTACCTTATACCACAGTTTTGCACTTTTCTCTTATTAAGGTCTTTCACCTCCTGTTTCTTAACATCAAGATATGGAGCAATTCCTTGGCTTCTTGCTAAAATAGAAGTTACATCACATTTGAGCTGATGCCTTCCAGCCAACCTCTGCCAAATGGAATTTGCTTAAAAACCTAAACTGATCTAGCTGGGGTTGGATATGAAACTTGTGGCAAAAGCTGCTTTATAAATAAACCTTGCACTCTTGCACTTGAAAAAAAAAAAAGCTTCACACAGGAACCAGAGGAAACCTGACTCCACATAACCAGAGGAGACATTCAGCTGTATCAATACACTCATCCATAAGGTTCTGCTAATTAAAACCAAATGACTCCTTACAAATGGAGCAGCAGTTTAGCTGGGTTTGAGTAGGCAGCATGCGACTCTCTGCTTTCATTTCCTGAAAATGTGACAGACATAACAGACAGACGTTGAATAAGAAGCCACTGCCTCCACAAGGTGCTGAGGGCCAAACTTCAATTTCCTTGCAATGGCACTGTGATTCTGAAATAGATTACGACTGGGTTGAAGGTTTTTCTCCCTAAACATACTCAGAGCCATGTTAGAATTATTCTGACAGCCAGCAACTGCAGTCTTCTGATGGAGGAAACCCTCCACTGGGCTCTTTCAGGAGTTGCATTTGGACTGACCTAAAGAAAAACCACAGATTTTAAACTCAGTGCTACTAATCTATCTTAACATGGTCAGAAAGCTCTGAATGTCCTTAGAAGTTTTTCAGAGTACGTATTGTATGCACAAGGTGTTCTTTTTGATGCCATGAATTATAAAGAAACATGGGATCTCCCTTCCTCACACATGCTAGTCATAACTCTGAAACCACGTTCGGTCCACCTAAAGCATAGGTGGTTAAAATACCACAAGGATGGCAACCACATGAATTAGTACAGATGGACTTAAAGTAGGGGCAATAATAGCATCAGCTACTTATTAGGGTTACATTTTCATGATAGTGTTTGAAGTTAGACATTAAGCAAACTGCTTCAGATCAAAACTGTTCTCAAGTAATTGCACCTTGCTGGTGACCATCCCTAGCATAAATTTGCAGGTATTCAGTGCCTCTCAATATTTGCCCCTTAATAAATATGAGCTCTTGGTGCGCCCTGAAAGCTGCACTGGAAAACATATTAATGGTGACACAAATAGGAAATCAATTCCATATTCTCCAAGGTTTCAAGAAGAGAAAAGGGAAGAAAGCCAGTTTTAAGAGAAAGCAAACAGAAAAATCCTTGAAAATTTAGGCGTTAGGATGGAGAAAAAGAAAACTGCCTTTCTTAAATAAAGTAATTCTTTATAAAATAAATTCCAGAGTCACTTTTCTATGAATCCTTTTGGACACCATAACAACTGAGTTTTTCTTTAAAAAAAAAAGAAAGAAAAACCCACACAACAACCACGATTCAATTGCACATGCTCATTTATAAAGCTCTGTGTGATCATCACCAGTTCACTCCTGATCCATACTAAACACTCTGCGTGTCAGATGTAGAGTGCTTTTGTCTTGTCTACTATCAAGTAAAAAGCATAGTTATTTGTTATCATTAGAGGCCTGGCAGAGATGCTTTGAGAGGCTCTTTTCTGTTGATGGAAGCCAATTTGTTGGAAAGAAGGGAAATCTGGGCTCTTGAAGTTCATTGAGAAAGTTAAGTAGGCATCTATCTCACTACTTGGTGTATTTACAAAATGAGTTCATTAATCTATCATGTATAATTAGCCTTTTGTGTGACTACAGACAGGAAACAGGATGGCAAGGGTAGGAATTTACACCAGAAGCTTGATAATGAGCTAGTAGTTGCTTTGCCTGCACAGGAGTCTCTGGAAAGCTGTTGATACCAGCTTTTCTCCCAGAGAAGGGAGTAAAAAGCCCAGAGGTGACCCTGAGGAATAACTCCCATGATAAGTCTAGCTGGAAGCAGGCCAAACTATATGTGTATTTTGGGATGGTGGTGGGTGAATACTCACGAACATATGGGCTGAAGAGACTCCATTTCCCAGGAATGACATCTGAGTCCCAGGGAAGACTGACGAGACGGGAGCCTGCAGACTAGGACAGGTTTCCAGCAGTGAGGACCTGGCATTGCTGGCCCCCAGGCTGCTGCTTCAGCCCCTGACGTGGAGATGTGCGAGTACTAGGGGACTCCGCAGACCAGAGGCAAGTCACACCAGCCAACGCAGAGCATGCACGTGGCAACGCTCGTGAAGAGGGGGCAGAGAGCCTCTGTCCCTACACGAGAAAGGAACCAGCCTGCTGCCGAGCTGAGGGGCCAGCAAGCCTCTGGTACCACCCCCGCAGATGCACAGCACCAAGCCAGTCTTCTCAAGGGCTACAGTAAGTAATTAACTGCTGAATTCAGAGAGGAAAATAGAGGCGAGCACAAAGGACACCAAAGCTGCAGAGCTTGGTCAACCTCTTGTGCTGTGGCACTTTCATAAGCAATAACCCTTCTTCCGCACCAGACCAGCACACAGTACACAGTCAACAGGTTCTGCTGGGTGCTGAGCTCAATGTTGTCTCCTTCCCATGACAAGCAAGTCTGCACAGTGTTATTCTCTATCTGCCAGTCCTCCATTCTGGTCACATCAAATAAAAAAAAAAAGCAAAAAAACATACCAACAACAAAGACCAAGCCACAACTGAAAAACTGACAACTTCCCAAATCAGATGTGACTGTGACCCAAATCAGGAGGGGAAGAAACAGTAATTCATCCTGGCATGCTAATTAATTATCACACAGATTGCTTATTGATTTTCTTGTGCTCACTCTGATACCTTATGAAGTACACTCATTTCATGCAAACTTCTCATAGAACGGCAGACGCTGGCAGATCAAAAGCAGATGCAAATGTACAGGTAGGTCAGGTCTCCACTTCTGCAGAGGGGAAGGGCCAGGGCCAAATCCTTCCACCCACAGCACTGAATCTCAGCATCCAGAGACTCATCTCTAGTCCCGCTCATAAAGGCTAAATTTTTCAGTAACGATCTCCCATCGAAGCAAACCAGCCCTTGCTGATAAAAGTAGTCAAATTGCCAAGGTCATCCCGGAGTCACTTCAGCTTCTTGAAGGCTCCTGCATTGGACAATGGGCTGAGTTCCCAGAGAAGTTATTTAACAGAACATTTTCTAATTATAGAATTAATTACTGCCACAGAATAAACAGCAGAGGCATGTCAGGCTGGAGGTAATGATTTGTACAATTAGCTCTTTCACATCAAATAAACATTTACAGCTGTTCTTGAACCGAGAATTCATAATATTAGGAGGTCCAACTGTCATCATCCCTGGAATATCGTGCCACTACAACAACTGAGTTCAAGCTGTTTACATCTTATCTCTAAAATAGTATGAACACACGCCATTTAAGTTGTTGGTCTTCTTTGGCATGTTCTGGGTACTAAGGAAGCATCCTCACTGCAAAGGTTTTAGTCTCCTTTGTTGTGTTTTGATTGGGTAACGAACTGGTTTCCAACACACGATCACAGAGAAACTGCCTGTTCTTAAGATGTGCCTACAGCAGACGTGTTGCAGTGATCAAGGAAAAGTCCGGTGGAGAGCATCTTGTTTGCTCATGCACAGGGAAACAGCTACGGTCTCGTTTCCAGCTCTTTGCACGGCCAGTACAATCGTCACCATCACAGTGATAAAAGCAGCCTCTGAAGATGCTTGTATCTAGTGAAAGACCTGTCACAGAGGAAGCACGAACAACCTCAGAAAGGGGCTAGCATATGAAAGGGCCTGATTTTGTGGTCTAAAACCAAACACGAATGAGCCAGCAAAAAGCACTTACAAAGTTGCATAGCTTTGAGCATGTAACTCTCTGCTGGGTTCAGCTACAATTCAGCAAAACAATAACAGGACCTAAAATCAGGATTAGCCCCTGGTCTGTCATCACCCCTTCAAAACTGCCAGCGCCCCGTGCCATGCCGTATTTCCCTCCAGATGCTCCGGATTCCACTTAAGGACAGAAGTGCAGGGTTTGGCAGAGCCTACCAGCTCTGTCCAGAGTCACAGGTTGGGGGAACCTGTGATGGGCCATATTCTGCATAGCTCCTAGGAAGGGCTCAAACTGTGTTAAAATAAGACTATTCCCAATTTAACAGGGAGAAGTTTTAAAAATTAGACAAGAAGCACCCAGTTCACTTAATAGGTTGGCCGGGCTCCAGCACTGCCCTGAATTTGCAGTCTCCTTTCGGGCAGCTCTATGTCCTCTCGGCTTGTGTCTCCCCTCCCAGCTGTATGTCACCATAAGGATCACCCACAGCCTCTGCGCTGAGCACGAACCCCGTGCTTGGAACCGGCAAGACCAGGGAGGTCTCCAGTCGCCTAACGGCGAGTGCGCACGATGCAAGTGCTGCCGTACAATCCTCAGCTAAAGGGGCTTCTTGCCTTGTGTGTACGTCAGAATCCACCAAAGTCTCTTTCTTGTCCAGCAGCAGCAGCTCTGTAAATCTTCTAACACCAGGCTTTCTTGTGAGGAGCTGCTGCATTTCAGTATCCCTGCAGGAAGCAGATCCCCCGCACCCCTGCGCACCCAGCGCAAGGAGCCACGGTCAACACCTCAATGTCACACACTCCTGAAATGGACAATGCCACAAGGTGCCAAGGCAACCCCTGAAATAAATTATAATAATGACCAAAAATAGGGAATACAGTCCAAACCCATTTATTTCTGCTCCAGTTTGACCCACAAGCATCTCTTTTCAGAACGGGTTGCAAAGTTTGGGACAAATCAGAGAATTTGACCAATTTACAAACATGTGGAGGCCTTTGAGCTGTAATAAATCTGTGGATACACATGAAAGGCAACAGTCTCACTCTGTACAAATGAATCAGTACAAACATATGCAAATTCTTGTAGTCGTTTTTGCAACAACTTGCCTCAAAAGTTACCTTGACAACCTTATTGTCTCTGCTCTTGCATAGCTGCCTGCCACAGGAAGGATGTCTCATCTTCAAACTGCTCACTTCAACAGACTGGCTTGTTGAGGCAACATTACTATTTAAGGCTTACAGAACTGAGGAGACTGACAGTTATTTACAGCTCTATCTCTGACACTGGCACAACAGCTTTTGTAATGAGCGCAATTAAAAAATAGGTTTCTTTTGTCAAAACAACCCACATTAGTCAAAGAAACAAATTGTTCTGGGGTCAGTCCATCTAACAAATTCTGCTTTCTCCTGGATTTATTCCTTCTGCTTGGACTCTCTTTTGTTCCAGAAGTAGAAAGCTTAAATCAAAGCTTTCCATGTGGCTGGTGCGTCCATAACCTCCCTCCTTCCGATTACCAGAAGTCAAATAAACAAGCTTCTCCTTCAGCCTCCTCCATACCGGCCATTCATACCTGTACCTGGTACTCATTTTCATTTCCTTGCCTGTAACACCTCCCTTGTCAAACTGGGGCAATGGTTCGTAAGTTATTGGGAACAGTGGAAAACAGAGCAGCAAGCTCGTGCGCGCACACGCACAAGGTGCTCATGTTATCCTCACTTCCTCACACAGGAAGGCTAAAAATGATCAGACAAACCAAACTGAAAATATATGAGATCATACACCGTAGCTGAGGCGTTCCGCACCGTGGCAGGGGCAGAAAACCAAGTCCCTGCCCACAAAGTCAGGATCTCTCACATGAAATTCTGGTGGAGAGCACAAGTTCTCCAACCCCAAAGCCCTCAGCAAGAACCTCCCACCAAATGAAAAATACAGATACGCTCTGGGCCCAAACCGCTCGGACCACAGGGAAGTCACCCATGCCCTGGACACCACTCAAAACCCCTGTGAGGAACCAATGCAAATCATGGAGCAAATGCCTGAGGAGCTTCCAGCGCCGTGCTAAGCTCCACGGCAAACCTCCAACAGCTTAACTCCTGCTACGAGCCTGGAAACAGCACGTTACCCCAAATCCCTCCCACAGACGGATCATCTAGGACAGCAGAATTAAATTAGGTACCCCAAATTAACCTACCCATCAACCATCAAGATGGGAATAGCTAAGCAGCCCTGTCTCCTTTTTCTTTTAAATTATTTTGGACACGATGCCCTCGGACGCAAGGCTGCAGGTTTCAGGGAAGCATGAACTCGGTGCATTTAACGATGGATATCTGGATCAAACCAGTAGGTCTACCTGTGAAAAGTGATGAAGATTAGAGTGTGCTTTCCCTGTTCTAGAGGAAAACGTAAGTAATCTACTTAAATGAAAATCAATTTTAGATGTTCCGTTATTACACTTCATGGTCTGTGAAGTTCCTTTCTTTTCTTGCTGTTAGGTGAATGGCATGTAATTCCTGCACTGGCAAAAGATTTTCCTTTAGAAAAGTAGTGAAGGTCTTAACTTTTTAATGCAAATTATTCCTCAGGAATCCTTAGCTGCTATTCAAGCAGTTCAATTCAAAGAGTTATATTTCTCATTCAGAAAACTTTAACTGACACTAATCAGACCCAGCTATTTTTATTATTAATGTACAACAATGCTAATCTGGTGTGACTAGAGTCTTTAGCCAGAGTATTAAGGGCTTCTTCTCCCTAAAGTGGTATTTAATAATAAAAAATTAACATTTTTGCATAATCTGCTTACGTATGCTGCAACTGCTGAAGCTCCAGCATTTTATTCTCTTTTCTGATCCTTAGCACAGCCACGCACAAGCTGAAAATGAAACGATGCATGTTTGTGAGCTGATGGGAATCTGTCTCGGTGTGCTGGTCACAGATGCATCATGCATTATATGGTAACACGCAGCCCCTGTGATAATCCATGCACAAGCCTCAACAGCTACACAATCATAAAACAGCCGACAATTTTCATGTCACTTGAGGTTTTGAAAGATCCAGTGAAGCCTGCACATGGCAGGTATGAGTCTTTCAAACCACACCAGCTTCACGCCCCTTTCACAGGTAGGGCTGCACAAACATGGAGTCTGGCCCCAGTCCATAATGGTTTAAGCAGAGGCGGCAGCCAGCCCAGTAGGTAGAATGCTTGCACGGAAGGCTGATACGTCAACATACTAAACTAACCTAGGTATTTATTTTATCAGTGACCAAAGCGTTACAAGCAGCAAACTTTCATCAGACGTTCAATACAAATTGCAGCCCAAGCATATTCAAGAGCCTGCAGGGGCCCAGACACAAGGAAAGCTGAATTAGGTTGTGGAATGCCTGTATTCACCTTAATTGGGTGTTGCTGCTGAAGTAGAACCAGACTTCCACAACACCACCCACTCCACTCAAAAATAGGGCACAGAAATCCAACTCCCTTCGCTGTTAGTCAAAGGTAAGAAGCAGGCAACAGAGCTCTTGTGATGTCTACAGGAACTATGCTTTTTTGTACGCAAGTTGTTCTCCCCTTACAAGATGCACCGATGCCTCTTTTTGTTTCTGCTCCCTTTCCAGCAGAGTTCAGAGCCGCTCACTTCCGAGGGCAGCGAGCAATGCAGCCGCCCGTCCCTCTCCGAGCCACGGCGAGGAGCACAGCGAATCCTCTCTGCAGCCCCTGGAAACCCACTGAACTGACGGGCAGACACACGCACCACAGACCAGAAAGAGAGCTTGGTCTCTGATGTACGGCCTGACCGCAGATGTCCAGAATGAGCCTTCCTCACCGTGGCATTCCAAAAGAAACCACTGCTTTGCACAATGACCGTTTCTTCCAGGAAAAAGCAAAACAAAACAAATAACCCCATGATAACAGCTTTCCTGTAACAGCAGAGCCAGAGCTGGAGCCGGAGCCAGAGCAGGGCCAGCCAGGGGCTCGGCTCACAGAGCTGTGTGGGCACCTGAAGGAAAGTGGGGAGCCACCGGTTCCCAGCGGGGGCAAACAAAGATTCCAGTCCCCAGTCTCAGCAATCAGCTCACAAGAGCTTCCATGCGGCAGATTAAGCAGCTTGCAAATTCTCTTCCACTTTGCCTGAAACCAATTTTTGCCTAGAAATCTTTCTCACTTGGGTTTTAAGGGCTTTCCCTCCCCCAAACAATTTCAAACTTTTCTTTTTAGCCTTTTGTCCATCTTTGAAATCTGTTTCATTAATGCAAAGCATCTCAGAGAAAGAGCTTCTGAGCTACAAATGAACAAGATCTCAGGTCACTGCATTAACACTGATGGCTTTAGAACAATAACTGCGCTTTAGGTACAGAACAGGATATTTTGCTATGCAGCTAATACAGCATAATACTATGTCATTACCACAAAATCTAATGCAAGTTTATGGGAAAAAACTAATTCATTTCATCCAGACAGGCAAGAGATTTCTGTGTCTAAAACACACGGGAGCACTGACACACATTGCCAATGCCAGGAGTGGCCTCCCCAGCCAGCCAGGTCGGGGCAACTTCACTTCAAGTTGTGTTTTCCCTCCTACAAGCAGGTCACGCGGGCTTTTACAAAGTGGGCTGAAAGGCCAGGCATGCTACGTAACCACAAGCAGTTCTCTGAGTGCAATTCAGCTCTGGCTTGTATTACCCCAGGACTGATTTCGTTATTCCCAGCTGTCCCCCCTGCTCTGTCTCAGCCCCGCTGTGACACTTGCTGAACCTCTGCAAACTACAGTCTGCCACAGTATGAAAACAATTGATGCTGCCCTACACTGACAAGTCAGGCTGTAAACTGGCATGTCAGGAGCTGTAAATGATAGCTACATTCCCAGCTTGCACCTTATAAAGTTAAGGTGAACAGCGGTCCAAACCCTGACCGAGCTGCGAAGCCTACTGTCACTGGAGCTCCTCTGGTTAAGTCCTTTCCGCAGAGCATTAGTGTCCTGCATAAATGGAGCATGGCATTTCATCTCGCATCAACAAGCAGGACTGAAGGAGAAAACACTGGCTTTACGAGGAGAAACCTTCCCGTGCTAATAAGATACAGCACTTCAAACACTGATACTTTTTTATCATATTCTTTCAGTATTAATTTTGGCTGATGCGGTGTGACAGTCTCTAATATGATCAGTCTTTCATACCCTACTGGTGACAACAAACGCTAATTCAATACGATTCTCATGTGACAGGATGGGTGGAAAATTGTTGATGTGGTAAAAGAGCAACGATAAGTGCCTTCTAGTAGACTTTTCAAGGACCAGATTCAGGTCTACCAGTAATTTTCAAATAATCAGATAATATCTCCTCACATAAATGACTACATGCTCTGGTCAAGACACCTCTAGTTTGGGGGGGCGGGGGAGGGTTTCTTGTGCCAGATAAATACATCAAGACTCTTTAATAACCCTTTACAAGGCAGCTTTATTACTTTGAAAGTATTTTCATAATTATTCCCAGTTCTTTTCAACCACCAGCATGGCAGTAATTATTGCAGTAATTGCTGGTATTGTATACAGTGAACAAGCTGCCTCTCCCCACTTGGTATTCTAGTATATTCATGCTATTCCTCTTACCCACAGCTTGGCATCTTGGGATAATGTTTAACAGATCCTCCAGCGTGAGCTCTACTCCCTGTTCAGAGCCGCTGCTCACCAGGCACAGCTCCTCATCCAGTCAAGCACGAGCTCCACTCGTATTCCTAGACACATTGCCTGAGCTCCAAACCGGTTTAAAAGAAATGAATCCAGACTGCCATTCTGACTGACCTCGCATCCATCATTATTCACCATGTTGCCAACATCTAATCCTTCGGCAACTTAATCAGAAGAATTTTTCATTTTACTTTCACTGCATGACTGAAGTCATGGACAAGCACAGATCCCTGGAGAATATCCCAGCTGATTGTTACTCCCCATTAACTTTTGGTCCATTTGGAGGAAAGCAAAGCATTTGCACTTTTTTCACCTCTACATCATTTCACATAGCTTGTGATCTGAAACATATCTTCCATTAATCTAAAGAATATATTTGAAAGAACTTTTTATTTGAACTTTGCAAATTAACCACAGCAAAGAATCCTTCACGCAGGACATCACATCAGCAAAGATGTCACATTACATTTAATTTAGCGAATACACTGAAGCAAGACTTCAGTATTTCAACATGGTTTCATCAGAGCAGGATCACTTGTGAAGGTATTGATGTAACATTATTAATTCTGGGAGCATACAGAGCACCAGATTAATAAGCACAAGTATGCAACGCTTCACATTTCTAACACTATCAAAACTATTATCTGGCATCAATATCTTAGGTAGATAAAAAGTATGATCATAATAGCAATATCCTTCGTTTTTTGTTTTACGCCATAGCAGAGAAACAGAAAAAAAAACCCCACCTAATACTGGTTAGTCTCATAACTTGTTCACAGCCTGGGAAGACAGCAATACTAATGAGCAATGGGAGCAATGTTATTAAAGTAACAGGACCCTCCACTTCTGCAGATTACAGAATGTTCATTTGATTTTTTTTTTCTGAATACAGCCCTTGCTGCATGAACAGAATCACTGTTTAGAAATCAACTGGACAAAACTTGCATTGACCTTAATGAGCTTTGGCTCAAATCCTGTGTTGATATGCTTTAGTCCACAATAAAATCGAGAAACACAAAGAACTCTTATATTTATACATGTAACACTGAAGTCAGATTCAAAGCGTCAAGTTCGACTGCTAAGGCTGATCTATGCCTCTGTGCTGTAGAGAGATCTACTCATTGGCATAAACACTGACGAGCTCCTTTAGAGCTATAGATGAAAATGAACAAAGCCATGATAATGCATTTATTAGTAAAGCTGTGACTCAGCCACGTTTGCATTGCTCTTCAGGGAACACAATCAGATATCTATTGTGTTTACTTTTGAACTATATAAATCTCTGCCTGACAGCAGAGAAAGGTCTTTCCTCTTGCTTACCAGACCCCCCCAGCGCACACAGCATTGTTAAATATTTGCAGTAATTTGCCAAATATGCTGTCCGCATGGTCCTCCGTCTTTATATATACCTGTAGTTTCCATTCTAAAATCTGACAGGCCATCACTCACCATCTGTGACACCATCACTGTTTTATACTGAAACTTACTTTTACACATCAATGCCTTCATCTGAATTGATTTAATTTCACCTTGTACTCCCACCCCGACAGACAGAGACTTCACATTTATCTCCATGCCTTGGCCTTGCAGGGCTATGTCTGCCATTTAAAAAATCTCCCATGAATTTAACTGACTGTGAGCCACGGTAGAAGAAGAACAGGAGCTTCAGATGACTGACTGACCAGGCAGGGGATGGCAACCAGCGAAATGGAACTACTATTTTTATTACGAGAGCACACAGACGTGCCATGCATGTACAGCCCAGCTGTGCTAGATGCTACACAGCTGGGAAACCGGATCCATAACCATGTTCCTCTAGCAGGATGAGATTTAAACGTATCGCAGAGACCTTCAGAATAGGATATGTGAGGATGGGGGAAAGAAAATGAAGAGGTGCGGAGAATGAAATAAGATAGGAAAGCAGCACATACAGGTGATCTCACGAGTCTCCAAATCAGACACATCTCCAGGTCCCCTGGTACCAGATAATGGAAGTCTCATACAAACTTTGTGCTGGATTTTCCTAAACGGACTGCAAAAAGCCAAGTTAGATATTTCTTCAGGAGAGCCTTTCAATGACACATCCAGGAACCAAGCTGTCCCATGCTCTACTCTTCTGGGTCTTTTTGCTCCCTTCTGCAAAGTTCACAGCAGCAGTGAATAGGTTTTTAAGGTAAAAAGCCTCTTGTCCACGTGGCTGCTTGCCCACGACATCAGAGGCCAGGTAAGAAAACTCACCCACCGTGACTATCCTTGATGGCCCAAGGAAGAAAAGGAAATAGTATAAATCAGAAGGGAAAAAAATGCCTTAAAAACAGGCATTAAGCATAAAAGCCTACATAAGAAAAGAGCTGAAACTGTCTGGGCATGTTCTTTCACCATAAATTAATGTTAAAATATTGAGCGTTCTGAAAAGCAACAAGAAGTCTTCACTCTTGAGTTGATTTAACTGAATGTAACAACACATTAGTCACTCGAACTCCCACTCTCAGAAATGCTTTTTTCACCCTCTGAAAAAAGGTAATGAGAGAAAGATCCATATTTTTGATTTGTGCAGTTTCACTTAATTGTAATTTTTATTTGTTGACTCTAATTAGTGGCCTCACCAAGTATCTTTCTTGATGTTCCTAAACATTTGGTCTCTTTTCAAAGAATGTTCTGATGGCAACCTGGGATAAAGATGGTTTTTCAATGGGCATGTACACAGAAGGATGTCCAGCTTCAGAAGATGGTTGCTTTTCCCCACTTCAGTGGGAAGCTTCAGCCACAATTAAAAGAGGACTGAGCACTAGGATATGGATTACACCAGGTCAAGCAGCTCACAACAAGCACAGGTTGAAACCTGCAGGATTTCAGAACATACTTTTGCAGCCCCAAACAAGCACAACACACACAGAACCTCTGGGTGATAGAAGCTGCTCCTCAGCAAAGCGCAAAATGAACCTCATTTACACAGCTGTGCTGTGACAACAGAGATAAGGGCTCCAAGACAGACAGGTCCAAAACCAGTGACAGCTTTCACATTTTGGGGTAATGTCTTTACATCGTCTACTTCAGCAGATGGTTGAGCCAAGACGAAGGCAGTAAGCAAAGCCCACTTCTTCAGGCTCACCAAGACTGAAGAATTACGATCTGGAATGAGGGACCTAATTACCCAAATCTTACGAGCCTAGAAACACGAAATCATTCATAAGAATGTGGTGGACTGGTCTTTTGCACAGTTTCTAGAAGGCCTATAACTTGCGTGACAAGAAGATCACGTCTTTAGTAAGACTTACTGAAACAAGCTGCGAGATGAGCAACTGAAAGCAAGTCATCGTGTGAATTACTGACAGCTCGGAAATCATTCCGCAGAGTTCAGGCGGTTGCACCCTTTCATACTCCCCAGGCAGCAAAGGTCAAACTGCACGGGCCTTGGGCCATCCCTTGCTGGCAAGGGCTCCTGGCAGAGCAGGTTTCAGGTACTCGCAGGGGGCTAAGAGGCACTCAGCAGCCCCTAATACTCACACCTTGAAACTATTTCTACGTGCAAGAGCACGGTCAACTGCATATTAAGGCTCTGGTGCTCAGCGCTCTCTTACAAAGATGCATTTCAAAGCCATCCCAGCCAGCGAGCAGGCTCCCGCTGGGGTCAGCGGGCATCTTCACACGCCAGCAGGGAAGAGCACTGCAGGCACTAAAGCCCGGCGGCCTCAGTAGGTGAAGACCTCTTCTGCGTTCACAAACTGACTTCAAAGGCGGGTGTCTCCCGGCATCGCCAGCGGCAGCTAACGCCAGCGGAGCGCGTGTCTATAAGCGCTGCAGACACCAAAAAGTCCGTTCGACATCACCTTCCAAAGTCTGCCAGGCCTCGAGTGTTTACAGCAGGTGGTCTTCAGAGTTAACAGAATAAAATATAACGGCCTTCCTACAATGTATTTACAAATATTTGTTTCGTCATTCTAAAAATTGTGTTTTCAATCACCACCACTAAGATCATAATCTCAGCCTTTAAAGATCAATAAAATATTTACTTCCTTAAGTTAATACATTTTCTGTGCAGACTGCCAGCACTTCATTTCCAAGAGCTCCACGTGAATATTGATATTTGAAGTACACAGACATAACTTTATTTACTGTAGGAAAGTATATTAATACTGATTTATTTGAACACTTTACCAAAGTGGCAGTTCAGTTTAATCAAATACTGAAGTAATTGGGTTATGTTTGATTTTAAACTTTGAAAACCCAACTCTAAGATTTATCAAGGGCTGGATTTAGCAAAGTTATCATCATTAAAAATAGATATTATGGAGTGGGGCTACGCCAGCTTCACTGGCATGTCGCCAAGCAGCAGACCTTTTCAAAGACTAATTGTCCACGCCTGCGTCATTCCCAAAGCGCTCTGCACAGCGGGCCACTGGCTCACAAACGCCAAGCCAAACAGTGCCAAAAGCACCAGGAGGCAAATATTCTGCTGCTGCTGAATGGGGGAAACACTCTGTTCTTTCATGGTACAAAACCCGCACACGCCCCAGGCATTACGGCAGTGCCAACGAGCATGGTGGCCTCCCTGCTCCTTCCAGTCCTCACTCCAAAGGTCGGTTCCTTCCAAGGAAAGGAGCAGCCAAACCCCTGCAGTGAAGTGCCTGCAGAGGGCTGCAGGGAAAGCCCGTCACTCCAAGCAGCTTGCCGAGCCCCTGGAGTATTTACCAGCTTTGATTGCTGGGCGATTTAGCGAGGCGAGGGGTGCTCCCGCTGCCTCCCTCCAAGTAAACATGCAGAGGTCAATTTTTTAAATACCCGAGGCTCACGCATCCAGCTCGACTGGAAGGGGTTTGGCAGAGCTCCTGCCAGCAGCCCCTGGGAGGGGGGGGCCAGGGCCCAGCTGGCAGCCGGGCAGACCCTCCCGGGCATCGCCAGCCCCAGCAGCGGGGTCCCACACCCCCACCCACCCACGCAGATGGCCCCAAGAAAGCCAAAGCGTGGCAGGGAGTTGCGGTGCAGCTCAGGAGCCAGCATCAGCAGCCGCATCGCACGCCGGCGCTGGCCACCTCTCACTGGGGGTTGCATGTGGATGGGGACAGAGCAGATGTGCCACCGCCACATGCTCCCCGGGAGGCTTTGGAGCTCAGGGAAGGAACAGTAGCAAAGTCCAGCCACAGAAGGGGAAAAAGGGTGGATAAAATGTTTCTGAGAATTTAAAGGAACTACTACTTCTCAACTAACGATACTGCTACTGAAATTTCTACATTGTTTGCCCTTTGATTTCTGTTTTCCAAATTAGGAAACATTGAGGAGATCACCTCAATGCTAAGCATCTGGCTTCACCACTGTGGATCCTCTTCCCTGTTGCCTTACAGCTCCATGCTCATGGATACCTCCCTCAGAACCATTTTTGTTATGAGATACACCACCTCAATAGCTGGTAGCCACCCCAATGACCAGATTCCCCACACGTAAATTATCAGCCTAAATCCATTACCTTCGTCAGGGCCATGGGCGACTTCCCTACGGTCTTGCTGTTGGACACCAGGTCAGGATTTATCCTTACATCTCCAAAGCAGCCAAGGAGATAGTCTGCACTACTCATGTGACAACCCTACATGCGGCACTGAAGAGTTGGTGGTCTATCTCTAATTATCAGCCCTCTTCTTTGCCTCTCCAAGTCATGCTCCAAGGGTGAAAATTGAATAATAATCCTTCAGTCCGTGACCCGTGGGGCACAACGTAGTGCCGAGTCTGCAGCACAAACATGAGGAGCTGCCAAATTTAAATAAACAAAAGCTCTTGCTGGGGAAGGCTGATACAGGCACACTCACGCTTAATTATTTTTAAAATCTTTTCTCAAGAGCATAGGAACAAGAAAGCAGTGACAGCTGGAGGAAAACCACTAAATCTAACCAAACATTTGAAATTATCTTCTGGAAGGAAATCTGTCCCATTGAACTGAATTTTTCTCATGTTTAAAAAAAAATCCTCTTGACAGAAGCACTCAAAATAGAAGACATCTCAAAAAGCTGAAATCCTTGTGACATCTTGTCTAATTATTCTTCACCAATAAACGATCAGATTATTTGGGTTTGTACAGAGAGTTAAGTTCCCAGACCCATATAAATTCATTATTCCAGAATACATATTTTAAGTGATACACTGTCCAACTATCATTTTTCGCAGAACGCCAACTTTTTTCCACAAGTGAAAACCTTTGAAAAACATTAGTAAGGACACGTGGGAATTAAAAGATGCCTACTGTCTCACCTGAGGCCGAGCACACCATTTCACAACATCAAATTCAAAACACAACACTTCCTCCCACGCGTCCCCTCAAAGCGCGGAGCGGTGTTCACACCGCTGGCCCCGCGAGCAAAACCCCCGCCGGTGCCCAGCCGGCTGCTCACGGCCAGCTCTGCTACGAGGACTGGTGAAGACACGATCTGAAGTTAGACGGTAACCTTCTGCACTCGTGAATTGAGCTTTGCAGTACTCAGACACCCTGCAGAGGAACATGCTGCCGACTCGCAGGTCCCCCTTGGTCTGGCAGGGACCAGGAGCAGGTGGACAAAGACTGACACGGTCTTCTCGATTTCAGAACTAAGTCGCCTGGGACTCCCTGAAGTGGGAGCTGGATTCAGAGTACCATGTTTAACAGATTTTGACAGACCTATCCTCCATTTACTTAGCCAATGAATTTTTAGCTCCTCTATACATTTGGTCTTCATAACACACCGTGGCAGTGAGTTGCACAATTTAATTTTATGTCTTGTCTAAAATATATTGCTTTTGTTTATTTTTAATCTGTTGTCTCAGTCCTCATCAAGTGCCTTCTAGTTTTTGTACCCTGGGGAACGATAAACACTTGCTCTCTAGTCACCTTCTCAAGTCAGTTACTGCTAGCGTCAAAGTTACTACATCTAGGAGAATAATTTAAAGCAAATTATTTACAGAGGTTTTGTGTATGAACTACAGACTGCATGCTCATTACAGTGAAGCTAATGAGAATGTTGCTTGAGGAACAACAGATACGACTACTAGATTTCTTGGCAGAACCAGTTTTGCCTAACTGAAAATTAATTTTAATGAAAAAGCCACATAAGCCCTGGGGAGGTTGTTATATTGTGACCTGAAGTCCATGATTTGTGCCTACCTTTAATTGCACCTATCAGCTTTCCTCTCGCAACATGGGTTCCACACCCTACATTCTTAGGAGCTGTCTGTGCTATCTAAGGGTACTGCAGACCTCATGAATCACTGACACCAGAAAACAGATTCCAACTACACACTTGCAAATGATGATAGCAAGACAAACATGCAAAATACCTGCTTAAAAATGAACTCAACTGAGTCTGTTGAATAGCTGAAGTCACAAGTTTAAGATTATTGAAGGGGTTTTAAAATCTCGTAAGAAAGTTGCAATGAATTTTTAAAACAGTATATATTTTACTTTCAGTAATTTTCCTACAATTTAGGGAACTCACTTCACACTAGCCTATTCGTACTGGCAATCATCAGTTAATAATAAAAAAATACTTAAAACTTTATATAGGAAAGGAGGACTTCTTTTTCCACAAAGTTTCAGTAAATAAACCTAAATCTACCCAAATTTATTCCTTTATTCTCCTAAAAGCTGCAATAAGGCTCTAAGATCATCATCATTTCTCTAGTAACACTATCTTGCAATTTACCCAAAAGCATCGGTCCCCACCCGACTCCAGCCTAGCAGGGCGATCCCTCCCAGCCCACTCCAGGCCCTTTGCCCTCTCTTAAATCTCCCAAAGAAGATTCGGGTATTTGCATTGTATTACCCTAACGAAGGTTACGAGTATTCGCACTGTACTACCCTAACAAAGGCATAAGCGGCAAGCGAGGGCTTTGCACACTCCCTCTGCGTCAAGGTGAATTTCAGCACAGGAGATTATCCCGACAGTTCACATTTAAGACATATTATTGACCTCAGCAATGCTCAGCTCCCTGCAGGAGCCATGGCCATTAATGCAGTAACTAAAACGAAGAAGCAGCAGAAAAAAGACTTTTGAAAATCTTGTCTCATCCTGTAAACATAAATGGATTTCAGGAGCTTTTAAAGGGTGTAACTATTAAAGCTCAGTTCTAACAGCTTCAAACAATCCACCACAATGCATTTCATAAAAACCTTTCAGGACCTTGTTAGAGTTCCTCCTCTTCCATTGTTGGTGTCTGTTGCTCTGAGAGCACTGGAAGCTGGTAGGGGGATTTGTGACATGAGACCAAAAACCTTCTATGACCAACTACAGAGATGGTTCAAAAGCAAGTGAAATATTCTTCTTTGAAAGTACTTTTCAACAGTGTCCTGCCCAGACATGCTCGACGTACTCAGTGTGCTCTGCAGGAGTCTTGGTTTGGAGCCAGTTTTATTCCTCAATTCAATCTCACACACAACCAATCCCTGCCGCCCCAAAAAAACCAAACCCAAACACCAAATACAGAAATTGGGATGATAACTCCTCCCAAACACCTCAGCACAGCAGGAGACAGCCCAGCCCCACAGCATGAGGGCATGAGCCACGTGTGGGTCTGCCCATGTGGCACCTCCCCGCTCACTCTTCCCACCCATGGCTACCCATCCCCAGCTCCCTCTTCTACTGCCCTAGCAGTACCAGCAGCCAGATTCCAGCTTCAAGCACTGGGTCATTGGCAGCTGTGGAGGGAGAATCACAGAATCACAGAATGTTCGGGGTTGGAAGGGACCTCCGTGGGTCATCTAGTCCAACCCCCCTGCCAAAGCAGGGTCACCTACAGCAGGCTGCACAGGACCTTGTCCAGGCGGGTCTTGAATATCTCCAGAGAAGGAGACTCCACTACCTCCCTGGGCAGCCTGTTCCAGGGCTCCGTCACCCTCAGAGGGAGGAAGTTCTTCCTCATGTTCAGACGGAACTTCCTCTGCTTCTGTTTGTGCCCATTGCCCCTTGTCCTGTCGCTGGGCACCACTGGAAAGAGTCTGGCCCCATCCTCTTGACATCCACCCTTGAGGTATTTATAGGCATTTATAAGGTCCCCTCTCAGCCTTCTCTTCTTCAGGCTGAACAAGCCCAGCTCCCTCAGCCTTTCCTCATAGGACAGATGCTCCAGGCCCCTCCTCATCCTCGTAGTCCTCCGCTGGACTCTCTCCAGTAGCTCCTCATCTTTCTTGAACTGGGGAGCCCAGAACTGGACACAGCACTGCAGATGGGGCCTCACTAGGGCAGAGTAGAGGGGGAGAAGAACCTCCCTTGACCTGCTGGCCAGGAAGCAGAGGAGGAGGAGGGGATAGACCAAGCCCAGGGCTCAGAGCTGAGTCTGTGCAGCTCTGACAGATAAAACCCAGCACATGGCTTCATGGCCTGGGTTACAGACCAGGAGTGCTCTCAAACCCATTGTGCGTCTGTGGACAAATGACTTTGTCTCTCCACATTTGTCTTCCAACTCTTCTCCTCTCCACGAGACACTGCGCACTGATGACCCATTGTGGAATAGTGCAATACATTAACTTTGAGAGTAATAGCGCAATGTATTGAGTATGAAAAGGCAAGTGTAAAATCCCTGCAAATCACTCCTTTTCCCTTGGAAGCGTGAAATTACAGGAACGGGAAATCCTTTCCTGAAACATCTCTGCACTCTGTTTGCTTTAATGATTCAATCTTTTGACCACCTTATGGTCCCCCAAATAAAATAAAAATAAATGGCCTCAAACTAAGTGCTGTGGGTTTTGTGTGCTAAGTTTCAAAATTATTTTAGCAGTTATAAAGGATGAAATCCCTCCTTAGAAGGGGGATGATTTAAAAAAATGATGGCAGCACACTGATGATAATGACACAAATAATTGTGCTCTAATTGAAAATTCATGAGGATTATGGAAGGGTATGGTATCCAGAACTCTTTTTCATTTTTTAGTCCATTTCCTGCTCATTAAGCTTCCGAAGTGCCGTGATATCCGTTATCAAAATATGGGCAGGTACAGGCATGGCACCCAGTTCTGGTACTAAAACAGCAAGGAAATTTATTGTATTAATTCTTCAGAGTTTCTTGATTTGGGGGCAATCTTGAACTCTTAGCTCTGCTGGAAGACACACCAACACTACTCGCATTCCATGACATTCAGTGTGCACAAAACCCATTCAGTCAGGGCAAGAATTCAAAAAACATTTAACGTTGCCTAGAACCAGTCTGCACTGACACCAGGACCCTGAATACACTGCCGTGGTGAGGCCCCATCTGGAGTACTGTGTCCAGTTCTGGGCTCCCCAGTTCAAGAAAGATGAAGAGCTACTGGAGAGAGTCCAGCGGAGGGCTACAAGGATGGTGAGGGGACTGGAGCATCTCCACTCCGAGGAGAGGTTGAGGGAACTGGGCTTGTTCAGCCTGAAGAAGAGAAGGCTGCGAGGGGACCTTATAAATGCCTACAAATATCTGAAGGGTGGGTGTCAGGAGGATGGGGCCAAGCTCTTTTCAGTGGTGCCCAGTGACAGGACAAGGGGCAATGGGCACAAACTGAAGCAGAGGAAGTTCCAGCTGAACAGGAGGAAGAACTTCTTCCCTCTGAGGGTGACGGAGCACTGGAACAGGCTGCCCAGGGAGGTTGTGGAGTCTCCTTCTCTGGAGACATTCAAGACCCGCCTGGACAAGGTCCTGTGCAGCCTGCTGTAGGTGACCCTGCTTTGGCAGGGGGGTTGGACTAGATGACCCACAGAGGTCCCTTCCAACCCCTACTATTCTGTGATTCTGTGATTCTGTGATACTGGCCTTCACCTCCACAGCCAAAGGAGTCGGGCCATGCAGCACTGCTTAAACTTGCCGCCTTTCTTCTCTCACTCGAAAAATTTCTACCACCCTCCAAGCCCCAGCCCCGCTTTCAGAAACCATTTTCAGCAACCACACAACGCAGTAACTCCATAAAAATATACTCAGCCACAAACAGCTTGCTTACAATTAAACAAAATCTGCTGCAAATGCTTTGAATTCATGTGAGGGAATCTCCCAGTGCTTTACAAACAGCACCGCAGACTGTAGCTTCTGTACCCTTCGTTTTGCTTTGTTTTCCTGAGGCATCTATCACCAGGATATTTAAGCATCCAACAGTTACACAAAACACGCAACAGGTCATAAAAGGGAAAACTGAGATCAGAAAAACTAACAATTTGCCTGAGATTTCATAACAAGGACCAAGAGTGAAATTCTCGAGCTGTTAAGCAGGGAAACGGCTGGTGCCCGCCTTGGGCCCCTGCAGCGTCTCCTCTGCAAAACACGGTGGCAACGCTCCCAGGCAGATCTGCGTGGCTTTAAAGCAGGTCCTCTTGACTTGCTTTTAAAACTCACCATCTTTTTCCATTTTGAAGGCATAAAACAGAGTTTGCAGCCTACAGAACCAGTACTAGGTCAGACAAGCCTGCCCGGCCCATGCTGCTGGCTTGGCCCAGGGAGAGCTACCCAGCCCCAGGTGCCCCTGGCATCGAGTGGGACCGGAGCAGCACCTGGTGCCATAGCCCTGCCTCTCCCATGTCCCACTGGCTCCGTTTGGCCTTTCTCTCCAGCTTAACAGGGCTAAACTGAAAGCTCAAGAGCTCAGGTAAAGCGGTTTCAAACAGTGCTAACACAGATGTAGCTGTGAGCTCCTGGGACACCCCACCTACGAGCTCTCACTCCAGTGTACAGATCCAGACAGCCCTTCCTTAAAGTTGGGCTTGACCAGCCCGTTCTCCGCTGGTAACAAGCGCAGACCCTCCAGTAGCAATAAACAACTGTACAAGTGCATCGAAGTGCCTCGTTCTGCAAGTAGCGAGACACGCAAACCTACTGGAGAGAGAAAAAAAAGCCAGAACCTAGAAAACTTCAGAGCTAATGCTTGGAAAAACCAAACAGCCCCAAAGTGCACCTCAATAAATCCTACCAAGCAGATGGGAACAGCTCAGCAGAGTCTTTCAGATCTGTCCCCAGGGAGAGGTATCTTTGACGAGGGGAGGAAATCCTCAGGAGCCAAAAAAGCAGATCTACGAGGCCATGTTCTCCAAAAAGGCACTATAAAAGAGGTGCTTGACATTTAGTGCCAGTGACTTGCATAGTGTGTGCTTGACTGCCAGCTGACCAGCAGAAAGAGGGTTCTTCGAACCACCTCTCCTGCACACCCAGCTCCAGCTCTTCCCCTTGCATGTACCAACACCAGGAATGCAGCTTTTGCAGCCTGCCTTACTTATGCTAAGCGATACTCTTAAATGGAAGTAGTAACAAGACACACCCAGCTCCACTCCCGGCTCCATGTAAATACCATGAAGGCTTTTAAATACAGAACAGTGGTTTTGAACTTTAATTTTTTATTTTATTTTTTAGATTCTGAGCTCCTAATATTTTCCAAGCATAGTCTTCCACACACAATATGTGGAATCTTTCACAGATCCCGTACAAAGCTGCCCATAAGACTACCCCAACACGCTGAAAACAACTGATCAAAACGGTGTCAACCATCCCTAGCAGCCCTGCATTTACTGAGGGTGTGAGACCCCACGCCTCAGGCCACGTGGCAGGGCAGGGAGACGGCTGGCTGCTGGGACAGGGCAGATGGCAGCACCAGAGATGCGTGTCCCCTGCAAAGGCTCCTCGGTGGCCATGAGCCCCACAGCCGTGGCTGCCAGCAACCAGATGTGCCCCCTCCGCAACATCTGGGCAGCACCTCCCAGACCCATCCTGGCGCAGAATAGGTAAGTCACAGACCGCGGAGGTGCTCTGTGGCGACCCGCAATCAAAAGGTCCTCAGCAGACGGTGGAGCTGAACGGCACCAAGAGTTTAGCCTTCCATGAGAGCCTACGCGTCGGGGGCTGGCGGGGCACATCTCTCGCCAGCACTGCCACAGCCAGACACCGCTTCGCTCCTCCCTCTTCCCTTTGCTCGCAGGGAGACACTCAGCTGCTGCTCCTAAATCAAACGGTTCCATTTTAAATGGGGGAGAGGGGAGAGCGATGGTGGTTCGCAAGAGGAACGTGCAATTAAAATATTCAGAAAAAATAGTTATTAAAAGTGTCTAGAAAATGATTCCTATTTATTGACTGCTTTGATCATTTAGTCAGCCTTGTGAATACACACTTGATTTTAACACCACTATCAGTAGTTTTTAAAACTATGGTTTCCTAAATTGCTAAGAATAAATGAAAAGCTTGGAACGAAAAGCTTGTAAATTAAACATACAGCCATCTAACCCCCCCAGCAAATGTATATAATTTAATATAATAGCACAGAAATAGCATTTCCTTCACTCGAGCTGGTACTTACAAATCTAGATGGGTATAAAGGTTTCATTATCTAAATGATACACTAACACTTTTTGAATTTCACAAATTATAAGTTAGCATTAGCTTCTATTGTGCTGCAGCTCATTTCAGTATGAAATCA
The DNA here is from genome assembly GCF_030867145.1 of Opisthocomus hoazin. NCBI lineage: Eukaryota > Metazoa > Chordata > Aves > Opisthocomiformes > Opisthocomidae > Opisthocomus > Opisthocomus hoazin. The sequence continues at coordinate 16,382,746 of NC_134427.1, forward strand.
CCTTGTACAGAAATCAGCAGCGGGATTTCATTTATTTCTGGGAAACATTATGTATTTCCTAGAGTATGATTAACTTTAATTTGATGCATTAAAAATAATCAATATTTAATTTTTGCCTAGTACTTCACAAGTGTTCTTCCTGGGGGTTTCCCAAAGAATTTTCATTAGCTAACGAGGCAATTCTACCCCGAGAACGTTAGTCATTAGAGTGGTTTAAGTAGTAAAGCATCATCTAAATTTGTACTGATCTTCATAGTTATTTCTGTCAAACAGATGGTCTATTGTTCATGTCTCCACTTCCCTGACTTCTTAATTGCTAGTGTACATGCTACTACTAATTGTACAGTACTAGTAACCTCTATACAGTAATAAATAGGTCAAAGCTTCTCTCAGACCTTAAGAGTTTTGGTTCTTATGGCTGCAGCTTAATGAATCCTCTACCAACCACAGCACAGCTCTGTATTACACCACAGACCACAGCGGGCAGAGAAGCCACGTGTTTGTCCTACCACACCAAAGGCACGCCACGCAGCTCTGCCAGGAGCGGGGCTTGCGCTTGTCTGAGCGCTGAACAGAGCCCTGGGCAGGCAACCAGAGGTGGTCAGCATGCCTCTTCAGCTGAAGTTTGGGGTTTTCAGGTCCTACATCTTGTTCCTTTGCTGCTCCATGGTGGCAGACAGGGCTGGTGGCCATATATGTCTGCTCCTGCTGTGTTACAGGGGCTGACTGGCCATCATCTTCTCTTCTCATGACACGGACAGAGAATGAGTTTGTTGGACATGCAGGACTCATACTTGAAAATATTGTTGAGCTGGTACTTCAAACATTTAACATTTGTAAACCAAGCATCAGAAGAAAAAGCAGTTAAAAAGCTTTCCTGAGAAGACCAGGGAGAGAACAGAAGCAGCAGGCGAAACAGAAGGCAACAGCAGCAAGTCTGGAAGGCTACTCCAGCACACGGGGACTTCACCAGAGATGCCCTTCGCAGTGAGCTTTCCTACGTGAGCCCCGCCTGGTCGCAGAGCACAGCACTCCACAGCTGTGCACGGCATCCACCAGCGTCGGGCCGCTGCCAGGACAACTCCGTGGAGCCACCGTTTGCACTGCGCCAGAGCAGCAGTGCTACGTTGGAAAACAGGAGGTAACTTTCAGAGACACACGCATTTGCAATTGATGCCTTCTTTTCACAGGCCTGGCTGCTTTTCAAAGATGTTTAAAAACCAGATGTGGAAAATAAGATTGCTAAAATCATTTGGCAACTTAATAAAGGGGTGCTGTGTGTTCCCAGGATACATTTTCAACAACAGAGCACAACAAACACATGAGAAAATGCTTTCAGGGCAAGGGGGAAAGGCTTTGAAAATTTAGCATTATAGGAGAATGAAATATAATGTTTCATTTACGTGATTTGGTTTTTCCATAAAGTATTTTTGTCTATCTTCATGTAAACATTTTTGATAAGTTTAAATTCTTATTTTCTGGGGGAAAGGATCAATCTCAATTGCATGTGATTTCAGTTGTGAGTCCTGTTTATGTTGTCTTGTCTCATTCCTAGCAGATTAGACACCATAATATACATTCACAATACTACAAATAAGAACGATACGAAAACCACAATTACTATTAATGTAAAACTAATTTTTAAACTGGGAGCAACACGGGAACAACAATGTGAAAATCAAGAACAGAAAACTCTCACACAGTACTCGTGCTCAAACACAATGCAAAATCCGACTCGGCAGGCCACCGGGTAACAGTGATTCACGCACCGTGAGACCCACCCTCGATTCCACCGACTCTGTCTGTCTGGACAAGCCATGCCACACTTCTCTGCCTCTATTTGCCATCCCAATACTTTGTTCTCTTTTTCTTTCTCTAGATGTTTTTCCTGAAACAGCAAACACAACTCAAAAACACATTCTGTAACATAAAACAAAAAACGAGGGTAAGACATCTGGTGAAGGGCCCGCAAAGTTCCCGAGGGCTGGGCGATCTCCTGACACATGCAGCTACAAACCCGCTCAGCCCAAGGCACCAGCTAGGACTGGGTGTCACTTCGGCTTTGGGTACAGGGAAGGCAGAGAGAGAGGAGAGCTGCACCCATACGGTTGGCCGAAGCTCGGAGCTGTTACAGCCAGCAAGATGCTGCGTTTCTGGAGCCCTCAGCCGCGGGGAGAGGTGACGGCAGTGGAGCCACTGCCTGGGCTCTCCTCTCTGGAAGGGACCCACGCTCTGCCCAGCAAGGGTGCAGGAGCTGCCTGCTCCCCGCCCCATGCCAGCAGGGATGCTGAGCTCCCTCTGCGGGCATGGCTGCCAGCGGCCAGTGCCCTTCCCAAGATGGGCAGAGCAGCAGCTCCTTCGAGCAGCTCCCAGCCCCTGGCTGAACACACTGACTCTAAAACAGAAAAGATATTATTACAGGTGGCACTCGGGACAAAAGAACATTGACTGGGAAAAACGAAAGCAAACCAACCAGAAAAACAAACCCAAGCTGCTGCTCACAGCCAAGCTATAAAGACGGCTCTTCCAGACAACAGTGGAGACCCCATTATCGGCGTTATGTACAACGAGAATGAAAGTCACACTCGACAACACAGCGAATGAAGTAATCAATCCCGCTCGGCATAACAAAGTGCTCAGACCTCAGTGGCTATAAACTGGCAGAGCATCACTGACACCTCTGCAGCCCCATCTGTTCACACAGAATTGAAGACAGAAAACGATGAACGCAAACACAGACCCAGGCAAAACGCAGGAGAGAAGAAACGCAGTCCGCGTACTGCTGGAGGAGGGCTGCGGTGACCCCATTGCAGAGGTGCCTTGCCTTGAACTTCAGGGGCAAGGTATAAACACTTGGTATTTAGAGAACAGTCTGACATGGTAATTGTTTCTAGAGGTATTTTGTGTGTCAATTAAATAGCCTAAGTTTATATCAAGATTATTGTCACCTATTTAATGGCTCATTGATTTTAGAAACCATACCAATTTTCTCTTTCCTTTCCGTCAAGTTAGTTACAGTAATGACTAACCATAAAAATTAGATAACATGCTGAAATGTGATTTAAAAACATCTGTGCATTTGATATCTCTGCTTTTAAGTGAGAGGCAAGTTAATACTCCCCTGCCTTACCCCATCACCACCTTTGGCCTATGTGGCTCCAAAGACAGAGCAAGACAAACTGAATTACACTGAGCATGGTTTAAAAAAAAACCAAACAAAACACAAAAAAAACAAAAAAACACCTTAGAAACTCTCAGCAATTTATTCTACAGTCCTTGAAACCCCATGTAAATACACAGTCACAGAGCCCAGTGCTGTTTCTAGCTGAACAGCTGCAGGGCTGGCTCCCAGGGAAAGGCTCCAGCCTTCTCTGGAACCATTTCTGAAAGGTGCCTCGGAAACCTGCATGCTCCAAACGGTCTCTGCGTCTGTCTCCACACCCCTCCTTCCAAACAGGCCAAAAATCACTCCACCACCACATTTTCCTTCAGATGAACAAATGCACAACATCTGATTTTTGCAGCATCATATCCACTTTCACATTTTTACTTAGAAAAAATGGAAAATATCCAGAAAATGCAAATAAAGCACCACTTCCCTGCATTCACCTAACAGCAGCTTTCAATTTTTCATTTCATGTAAACATTATTCAATGCACTAAACTTCTAAATGAAATATTTTAAAGAAAAATGAGAGAAATAAAAATCTGAAGAACACACTGGAAGTTTCCTCAAATCAAAAATTCCAACAGGAAAAAAACCCCAGATTTTATTAAGCAAAGAAAGTTCTTACTGGTTTTTAACCTTATTCAGGGTAGAAAAAAAATTAAAAATCTTCAAAACTTTTTTCCCATAAGAGAAAAAATGTCCTTTCAAACCAGGTTAGCAAGTTTCAACCCCTTGATTCCCATTTTCCCTTGATCTTGGTATTGCTTCTACCCGCCTTATGGAATTCTTGTTTCCATGCATTTGACCCAAGAATAACATGGGTTTTGCGGGCCACGCAGAGACATCCTGCCCCTATTTCCCCACAGCACTGTCTGTCGGCCCTCTCCCCAACCCAGCGGGATTGCATAGGCTCATCTTTACAGCGAATGTGCACTTCAGGTTTTCAGCTACATTTCTAACCAGTGTAGAAAATCCTCCCAAATGCAGTTGCCGCTGACCAGAAGGGAAATCACCAACATTTTTGAGGTGCTGAAACCACAATTTCACTTTTTGCCTGTTAGAAGGCACTCCTTGTCTTTTCAAATATGGCATAACGTTCTCTCGGAAAGAGAGCGGAGAGCACTGCATGTAACATCCCACCTAGCAGAAAGATCCATTCCCCAGCAGGCACTGGAAACTCCACACCAGTAACCCACCAGCACTTTACCATCCAACCTCTTTGCATACAGTTATCTCACACTGTGCTTTCACTTTGCAATAATTTCGATGTTATTCCTTAAAAACAAGCATCTGTTTTTCCTTGGTTACTTTTTGCATATCCGTGTGCAGACACACTACCTTTTCTCTTTAACTCCCAGTATTTCTATTGCTAGGTAACACGGGTGACATTTGGGCATCTGTTCCGACACCTTTGAACACTTTTCCAGCTCCTGTGTCCTCTGTGGCTCTCTCTCATTTGATTTCATGTAATTATTTTCACCACTTCATCTGTCCCTCAAAAATTTATTTGTAAAACTTCATTTTAGCAACAACTAGCAGATCCAAGCAATTATTCAAAAATGCTCAAAGGGTCTCCTCTGTTTTGCTGTGTCTCCTCTCAGCACCCCAGGGCTGCAAATCACCTGGACACAGCTTCTCTGAAACAAAGTGTGAGCAGTTTTGCAGAACGTCCCCAGGTCAGAGCCCTGAACATCTCCTACCCCACCTCTGACTGAAACATACCGGCCACTGCCAACACAGACCCCTCACAACCTACACACGCCCCATCTCAGACTTGCACAAAACCCATTTACAAATGAGTTACAGGCCAAAAGCTACTCATTAAAATCATTTGGCAAACGCTCTCGAATGAAACTTTGAAGAATACAGCTCCGCCCTGTCAGGCATTTCACATGCCTCCCAACCAAATCCATTTGATAAATGACTAATTATATTAAGCTGCATTAAAATTCAATCTTGATCGTGATTATTACTGATTAAGTACTACTCACACTCTACACTTCAATTCAGTACAATATCTGTGATTCGGAAGATGAGTAGAGTGCCCATTGCCCATGGCAGCTTTAATACACACTTCAGCCACGGCAACAAAAATAGGTTCTTAACTTGACACATACAGTTTTTCAAGCAACTGGCCTTCATTATTTTCATAAAATTGCTCAGTGATATTCACAATTTCAAAATTATTTTTGAGCCTTTCTCAGCCACTCTTTAGTTCTGTCCATTCTACAGCAGTGGGCCAGTTCCCTACCCCGTCTTGATGTTCTCCACACACACTGCTAGGTGCTGTTCCCAGGCTCACGGCTGGAAACACTTTGATCCTTTCTTTGTCCTTCTGCTGTGACTGGTATGTTCCAACTCCTAGAACTAATCTGAGTTTTAAAGTCCTGGAGCTACCAGCAGGGAAACCTATGACTTGCAATCCCCAAAACATCTGGAGGGTCAAGGACTGACAACTCCATGTAACCGTGGAACTTCACTGCAGCCAAAAAGAGCTGACATCACTGTGAAAGAGCACATATAAAATGTAAAAACAAAACAATGGCAAAATTCACAGCACATAAAAGTAAACGGAGGGCACGGTCCCCAGCCCTGCACACATGCCCATGCTCCACACTGGCCAAGGACTGTGTTCAGGTCATGAGGGTGAAGACCCATAAGGGACACAGAATCACAGAATGGTTGAAGTTAGAAGGGGTCTCTGGAGGTCATCTGGTCCAACCCCCCTGCTCAAGCAGGGCCTCCTAGAACAGGTTTCCCAGGACCATGTCCAGAAGGCTTTTGAATATCTCCCAGGATACAGACTCCAAAACTTCTCTGGGCAGCCTGTGCCAGTGCTCAGTCACCCTCAAAGTAAAAAAGTGCTTCCGGCTGTTCTGAGGGAACCTCCTGTGTTTCAGTCTGTGCCTGCTGCCTCTGGTCCTGTCACTGGGCACCACTGGAAAGAGCCTGGCTCCGTCCTCTTTGCACCCTCCCTTCAGGTATTTATGTACATTGATAAGATCTCCCTGAGCCGCCTCTTCTCTGAGCTAAACAGTCCCCGCTCCCTCGGCCCATTCTCATGTGAGATGCCCCAGTCCCTTCAACATCTTTATGGTCCTTTGTCAGACTCTCTCCAGTATGTCCATGTCTCTCTCACACTGGAGAGCCCAGAACTGGGCACAGTACTCCAGGTGTGGCCTGACCAGTGCTGAGTAGAGGGAAAGGATCACCTCTCTTGACCTGCAATTCTTCTCCTAATGCAGTCCAGGATACCACTGGCCTGTTTTTGTGGCAAAGGCACATTTGCTGGCTTATGGTCAACTTGGTGTCCACCAGGACCTCCAGGTCCCTTTCTGCACAGCTGCTTTCCAGCTGGGCAGCATAAAGTGATGGATGATTATGGCTGAGCTCAAGGCTTTCACATGTGGAAGGGTACGTATTCTGCACACTGCAAATGAGCATTTCGCTCAAAAGTAAATATTTTGCTTTGCTCACAGCCCATGACCCAGATGGTCTGGTAGGAATGGTCCCAGTTTACTGAATCACCTGCAACTTCGGTAAGACTTGTAGTAAACCCTTTATCAGTCACTGTTTGCCTGCTTTAAAATGTATATGTGGCCCAAATACTTGCTCATGTTGAAAAATGAATCCACCTACTGTGTTTGTTGCATATTGGTCTTTCATTACCTGTTGTACATCATGTAGACAAAATTAAATCCTCTGTGAACAAACTTCTTTGTAAATGCGAAATCAAAGCAAACAACATTAACTTGAAACACAGCTGATAATGTAACATTAATTTCATTGCCAGGAAGAGGTTCAATTCTTGGTATTTGATTTTCTCTGTATAATAGATAGCACCTATTTACTAGACCTAGAAGTAAATCATTTTTCCAATTCTCTACTGGTAAAACGCAGCAGCATGTAATAGCACAATTTTGCTGTATTATTAAGAAGAGGGTCAGTATTTCAGTAACATTCTTGTTATCAATAAGGTTACTCAGCAGTCAAGAAGCATAAGCTGCACATCCTGTGACTCTGAAATGTTAAAACATATCATTTCGATCATTTTTCCACTCCTTGCTAAGTACCACTGCAACTCAGATTGCAGTGTCAGCTGCCCCGATAAGGATTATATAACCCAGGGAAAAAATAGCGTGAACATCTAACTGCAAGTCAGCACGAAAATAAATTACTCAAGCATGGAAGAATTCAGGTTTTGAGACTGGCACCACAGGTCACGTCCGGGTCCATTTCTGTGCAAAAAATACACATTTATTACCAGATGAAAAAAATACTGGCATTAGCTTCCGCAAAGAACAGATACATTTCACTGAAATATTCAGCTCCCAGACTGTGGTGTCATCCAAGAAATGGTAGGAATATTATCAACAGAAAATAGCGTTTTGGTAGCTCATAACAAAATTACAGTGCTTACAGTTTGTCCAAAAACTAACCGTGTAGAAAGGAAAGCAGTCAAGGGACAGCCAACACAAAAAATAAAAGTTGGAAATCCTGCAGTATGAAGTTTTAAAGAATGGAGATAAATTTGTTTGTAAAGGAAATTGCTCACAGATGACATGAGACTCCAGACACAGTACAGAAAAGACAACAAACATGGTTGTTTCATCAGTCGTAAACTACTAGATGTTTTCAAATGCATACAAATAATTCTAGAATGAGAGAGAAGCTGCTTAAAAAGCCCCAAACCATTAGGATTAACCTGTGAAGGTGGTTATCAATATTGTTGAAAGCTCCAGAACAAAACTTAGGGCAGGGTAATTACTGGCACTGAAAACAAGATTCAGGGCATCACAGAGCAATTAAGTGCCAGTGTCACGAGTGATTTCAACACTGAGCCTTTGACTCATAAAAAAACATTTCAATTTTGCCTCCTCAGTAAATAGATCACTTTTCAGAAGGGAAGGTAGAGTTCCTTGAAAATGTTACCCTTGGTCCCAATCCTGTTATCACTTCGGCACTCGAGATTTCTTTCTCAGAGAAGCTATGCTACTAAGCAACATGCTTGTCAGTCAAAGTACCACTAGTATTTACGTGTTTTCAGAACCAGAGGTTCTAGAGGACAACTGTATTTATAAATATATTGTTCTGAACCAGGTGGGCATCACTGCTGAGCCTTCCCAAGAGCAGCAGAATATCCCAAAGCAACACATTCTCTAGCAAAGGAGATATACAGGAAGGCTAAAAGCGGGAGAGAAGCAAGCCTCAAAACCTCTTTGCCAGGAGCAGCGTAAGAAAAAAAAATGGGACAAGGAAGATGAGATTAAGGTACGGGAATTTAAACAGAGGTGTGGATGGACGGAGAGACTGAAGAGTGCCACCTTTGTGCAGCAATATTTGTTCAGGGAAATGCAAAGTGTTACACAATGTCTAATGGCTGTATTTAGTACCTGGATTAACCTTGTCCCCTAGAACAGTTTGACATCATCATTTACAGACTCATAACATTCATATCCAGACCCATCGAGTTAGACTAAGTAGCAGTGTCGAGCTCTAAGCCAAATGGGTAGTCAGAGGTTAACAAGCAGGAGGGGAGAGCGAAATGGAAAGTAGAGACTTGAGGTGGACCCTGAAGGGACCAGAGATGTAGTAAATGGATTTGAGCAAGATGTCCAAGTCTTCAACTTCATTATGAGCTAATGAAAATCTAATGTCGAGTAGCTCACCGACAGCAACATAAATTCTTCCAAGAATGAGGGAGAAACAGAGAAAGGATAATTTGCTCCGAGTTTTGAATAAGTGGGGAGTTTTCTTGTTCATCTACCGGTATCTTGGGAAATCTCCTGCTCTTCTGATTGCTGCAGCTGGGTGACAGCTCCCTTGGAGGGCATTAAGGACCTGAGGACTTCCCAACTACAGGTAGATGGACTAGTCTTTTCAAGAGCTTCTGTACTGTATGGAGAGAAAAGAAAGGCAAAGGCATATTTAGAGCACAACAATACAGGAAACTACCTGAGTGAAGCCCAAGCTACTAGCACTTAAGAGGCTTAAATGACATGTAACACTAAACACATTAAGAGCCTCTCAGAGAACTGGTAGGCAGGATCTTATCAGACACTGCTCTGCAGGGCAAAGAGGAGCACAAGAGCTGGCTAATCTTCAGGGATTAGCTCTGTGGAGGACCAGCAGAGCCCATCCCAAAGTGCAGAAGCCAGCATGGCTGAACAAAGGTCTCCAAACAGAGCTGGCAATGTTGGGGTGGGGACAGGCTGTCCAGGAGCACAGAGGCATCAACCAAACAGGCAGGAAGGGAATTAGAAAAAACAAGATCTCATGTTCCTTCCTAAACTCTGGGATTGTTTTCCACGGGAGTGTTCTGAAAGTCTAAAACATGTTCAAAAAGAGACAGGACAAATTCATGGAAGAAGAGATGCCGGAAGGACTGTTACAGACATAGGCAACCCTTCTGATTTGGGAAGTATATAGCAACTCTAATGCATGAGTTGCTTGTGTCTAGGAGAAGGCTCTGGAAAAACTGCCACACATGCCATCTGCCTTCTCACCCTCGTTTCACATCCATCCGCTGCTGGCCACTGTCATGGGTGGGATGATGGGCAAGTGCGACCTGTGATCCGGCATGGTATAGTTGTCCTCACGTTCTCTGCTCTGTGCTCCACTGCGCTGTACCTACACATGCTGGATTTGTATTTACTCACATTTGGAGGTCAGCCCCACCTTCCAGCATGAATATTTTTAAAAACAAAGATGACAGGAATTAGCATAGAAGGGAAAGCATCTCTGTTCTCATGTTGAAAAAACATCAAGATCTCCTAAGATAGAGTTGCGTGTCATCTGAAACAGCTTTTCCTCTGAAGCTGTTGACCTACTTTGTTAGCTATACAATTTCTTACAAATTTACTATATTATAACAGCTGTGTTCATGCTGTTCTAGTGTCAGCACTTCTATCCTAAACCCCATTTTTTACACACTTCCGTAATAACTCATCTATAAAACTTGGGTAAAATGTGGCTCTCCACAAGCATTTTCTTCTTCAAAGTATATTTGACCAATCGCAAAAATGCACCATTGCAAAATGCCAAATTGCCCCCTTGGGATCCGATTTGTCCCCCAGAGCCTGGCAGGACTCTGCCTGGGGGTGTCTGGGGAAGACATAGGAGCCCATCCGTTCCATCTGAGAACAAAGAGCTGCTCTGGTCATCGGCAGGCTGATGGCAGACGTGCGGGGTGTGGCCCTGCACTGCTTTTTTGTGGTCCCTATATGGGTCTGCACCGAGTCCTGGCAGCGGTGGGACGGCACGGAGCTGGCGAGGAGCACTGCTCTGCAGGTGGATGCCCCAGAGAGGCCCGATGCAATCATGAGGTGTGGTGCAGACGGAGATCTTGGAAGGGCATTGCGCTGAGTGAAGGAGAGGTTTGGGCAGGAAAGGAGCTGCGGAGAAGAAACCAGTGTAGGGAGGAAAAGAACAGGAGACGAGAGGGCAGTTTGGTTTCCTACGAAGAGCCAGGATGCTGTCCGCAGTGTCCTTGCAGTGCAGCAGCTGAGAATGAGGGACCTGACAGCTGTACAGACAAAACAGCAAGAAGAAATCTCTCTCCCCAGCTGAAGTACAGTCAGGCTTTGGCTTTTCTAATTCCCTCCCTGTCCCCCTGGGCGATGTCTCTGTGCTCCTCGCAGACAGCCCATCCCTGCCCCAGCCTCACTTCATGGCCCTTTCATAAGTTTTACTTCTATTATTTCTGATAAAAAAAGCACCAAAACCACACGAGATATTCCAGGTGCTGGAACAGCCTAGATCTATATGGTGTCACAACGTTTCTCCAGTTTGGCCCTTGTTCCTCTCCTAATAACCCACAATGTTCCGTTTGCTTTTTTGCCTGCTACTGAGTCTAGCACCCACGTTTTCAGAGAGCCGTCTGCTAGAGACCCAAGTCTCGCTCCCGCACAGTAACTGGTTGCTTAGACATGTCGTGACAGGTAGCATAGACTCGCAGATGCTACATCCACACAGCCACACCAGCGAGGTCCTGGAAGCAACGCTATCAGAACATGGGACACGTCCTGCATGGGACACAACAACTGGGCAGAGGCTCCACAGGCGCTTTTTCCCCAGAACACCTTTTCCAGCAATGCCCCACCTGTCAGCACCAAACCCCAAAGGTCCTAAGCTCCAGAACTTCACCGAGGCTGAAATAAAATCTTCCCTCAGTAGATCCAAGCCCGTCCATCTTCCTTCCCCCTTTACGTGTAATACACACGTCAGTCCCCAGCCCAGAGAGCCTACTCTACATATAGGACTGCTGCCACCTTTATGACTTTTCAGCCCAGACTGTGTTTTTCCCTTTCTGGACTCACTTCTGGAAGTCTCCAAACAATCACTGGGCTCCAAACATCAGCAGCTTGTTTTGAGTAAAACCATCAGAAAATCTTCATTCAGGAAATGAGCAAATATTAAGTAATTACCATTTTTTGATATAAAATACATCTTGAAATTTTTTTCTGTAGAAAGACTGAGTTTTACACACAAGTGATGTCCTATTGAAATAAATGAAATTCCATGTCTGCAAAATTAGGCACGACGATGTCTGGTAGGATCGTGCATTACAATGATTCTCTTTGACTTCTGATGGCAAGGAATCTCACTATATATTAATGCTGATAAATTACAGAAGTTAGATTAAATTCTACAGTTCATTTTAAAAGACCAAAGAAAACCTTTTCTCTGCTCCTACCTCCCTCAGATGCAATGACCAAGTGAAAAAATTCAGCTTTAATCCATCAGTGATCTTCCCAATTGCTACCTAGGCACGTACGTGACAGCTATCAATTCAGAAATCGTTTATCACAACAGAAAGATGACAGGAAAACACTGAGCTGATATGACAGCAACAGCAAAAATTTGTTAAAGCAGGCATCCCTGTAGGAAATCTTTCCGCACGACAACAGATGGCCAGTAGTTAGAGGAAACCATTAAAGCTTGAATTGTGGAAACTGGTTAAATATTTCACAGCAAAGAGTAGCAGATAAAACAGAACAAACTTCACCAACCTTCCAGGCAGTGCCAGCCCCTTTGTACAGCGCAGGTACCTATCAATATCCTTTTACAGGCACACTGCTATACTGTATAATGATTTTATAATCATTGTATCATTTCCATGTACCACGCAGACAATACAGCCACATAAGTGTCATAACTGCATAATTACTATGTTAGTACACGCAGGCAGCAATTAGCAAACGCTACAGCTCTGAGCTCCAGGAGGGGAAGCTGCTGAGGGCGCAGCCCCGAGCCGACATGCCGGCTGCGGATCCACCACGGAGCCCGGGAAGGCGACGTGTGCGTGAAGGGTGGGAGTCTCCTCCTGTAACGCTTTATCAGGAGCTGGAGAGACATTGTACTTTCAGCTATTCTGGAACAGACCAATTCACCTGAGATGAGATGGGACCTATATGAAGATGCAGACTTTCCTCTATATTTGGGAATTTTCCATGTCTCAAGAGAGATATTGGCAACATATACAAATATTATATTTTTATATATAAAATGTCACCCAAAATTGACTCTTAAACTGACCACCCCCAAAGTTCATATCCTTCCACACCAGTTCTTTATCCAGATAGCATTTACCAAGTCTGATTTTACACTTTACTAAATTGTATTCCAGCACTGGGTGAGGAAAATGAAGATTTCCTAAGAAAACCTAGAACTAGGAGAAATTCAGGTTGTATGAGCATTGTAGCGTGTCTGTGCTGCATTCCAAATGAAAGGGCTAAGATAGGGGATGGGGGAATTTTAGAAAGGCAAAACTTCACTGAGCTTTCTTTTGGGACCTATTTAAATGTGAAACTCGGGGACTGCAAACCTGCGCGAACCAGCGAACAGATGCCCAAGTAACTCCCACTTCTAAAGGCCTTTTTGAAAAAAAAAAAAAAAATCCCTTGGGAATCCACAGCAAGACTTGTTTGAGTGAGAGCATCTCAACAGCTGCGTGCCTGAGCGCCGCGCAAGGCTGACTTCAGCACAGCTTGCCTTTCTCACACAGTCCAGGGGATAGACTTGTTATAATAAATGCTGCCAGTCAATGTATATTAAAGCTTTCCTGTCTTTAAGCAGAAAACAGAAGAAAGGATGAAGCAGCAATAGTCCTCATCACCCTAGCATACACAGCAGCCAAGCAGTGGACATCACGAGCTGACGGCACTGAAAAGCTAACTCAGTACCAGCTCTGAATTCGGTCTGAGAAGTCCTTTTGATCACTGATCAGAAATACGGAAACTTCTCAGCCCCTGAAATACAATTTCTATTTTAAGACTGAATTGGTCTTTAAAAAGCACAAAAGCTGTTTCTTCAGCCTTACCATACATTCCTGTGAAGTGCATATTATAAGCAAGAGCAACTAAATTAACTTTGTAACACTGCAGTGGGATTTCAATGGAAAGAAAAACAAAGAAACAACATTGTTATGTGAAGGTACATACTTTTTCATAAGATCTCTGCTGTCTGGGTGAGGATAACCATGCTTCCAGCACACTGCTCTCACGTATTTAATAACGGGATACAATTTTGGATTGTGTGTATGTTGACAGAAAGCAGAAGTGACAGAAAGCTCGGGAAGCTTTGCTTTTAGTATTTGTCTGTTGGAATGGAAATACTTGAAAAGAACCTCTAGGCTGATAAAATCTGTCAACTTGAACATCAAATAAAAATACATAAAGTCACTAGAAAAAGCCCATCTTTTTCCATTGCAAATTGCAAAAATTTCTTGTTTAGGCTTTTTCTGTTTCAGACATTTCCCAAGTTCCCTTCTGCTTCGGGGATCCAAATACTCCGAACCTACCAAGTGCTATAGGAGCATTACCTCAAAGTTGTGTCAAACCACCCGCACAGCTGGAGTTTGAAGCAGGATTCGATGCTGGAGGCATGAAAACCCCAGCTGAAGACCAATCCGCGGAGACACAGACCACGGTCAGTGTGGGCTCTCCACACCACGGGCTTTGCTCTAGCAAAGCTGACCTGGGGACAGCTCTGTGGTTTCTGCTATAAAACTTGTTTCACCTCAAAGCTCAGCACCAACCCTTAAAGCTGCAGGAAGATCCACCCATCTGAAGAAACGCAATGGATTAATATGGGTTAAAACCAAAATTCCTGATGCACAGAAACATGCACTGTTTTTTAAAGCCCTACAATCATAATAGTTAATTCTGACAAACACAGGCTATTTAAGCACTTAACTTTGATCCTCTTCACTTTCTAAACTTAACTCCATAAATACACAAATGTGTATGAACCTTTTAGACAGAGGCAGTAATTACAGCTGACAGCTGTGAGAGCATTTTACATGTTTCAGTAATAAACCTATCTATCCCTATTAAATATTAATACACCATCTCTCCCTATTACCTATTATGTCATCAGTCACACCAGTTTTGGGAGGAAGGTCAGCAAAAACAGGATAACAAGATTTTTGTCATTTTTAAAAAATAGTCTGATGAGTTTATAGGTATTAATAAAATCCCTGACAAGAGATGCACTATTTATTAACATGACTGATATACAAGCAGAAAAAAATAAATACAACAGTTTCCTGCCTTAAATTTCTTTTTCTGTTGTATAAATATCAGAGGTCATATTTCAGCCAGGATAGGAAGGACACGGAAAGGAAGGTGAAACGAAAATACACCCTGGTTGTGTGCCATGCTGCTACCTCCCCAACTCTCCACAGGGACTTGGAGAAGCCCGCATCGAAAACCAGTGCCACTCGGCGAGGCAGGGTGCTCGGGAGCCGGGCAGGGCTGCCTGGGGAGGAGGGTGTCGGCATAAGGACTGCGATACAAACCGTGATGCCACTGGCTCCCCTCGTTTGTGGTTGAGAAGATAGGCAAGCGGTAGCCTTTCAGACCTGCCATAAATCTGCCGTACCTTCAGCTGTCGTGTTTCTCTTAACCTCACCAATTATTTTCATGTTTTCCTAACTGAGCAAGATGACTCTGGCAAGTGTAAGCACATACAACACCCACAGACACTGCAGATCATTTGCAATTATTATTTCCATTTTTTGACTTAATAATACAGTCTGGCATACAGTTCAGAAGCTGACTCACTTGACATTCAGACTTTTCTACTGAAAAAATGGTGATTTGATAAAAATCAAGGTTTCAGAGGAACATACTTCCCACGAATTACTTCCAAACAGCTAAACAGAAATGTTTCTTTTTATGTTTGGAATTTTTGAACTATCTATACAAATTTCAGAAAAACTCATACCATTAAGGACACTTCAGTCTCCTTTTCACCAAGTTTTTTCACTCACATAACTTTCATATCATTCATTTGAAAGGCTAAAACAAAATATATTTTTCAAGTTTTTTTTTGTGGGAATTTTCATTATGAACTTTTCACTCCAATTTGGTTGAAAACAAGAAGTTGGGAAATACGCACTAGTTACTGGAATCTTTTGGGGTTTTTTTTTGTTAAAAACTAACCATTGAGGAAACAACTGTTCATTTTTGGTTATCAAATTTTATTGCTAGTCACCATTTTTTGCTCTATTTCAGTCTCTCCTCTGCCTCCCTGCCTTTCCCAACAGCCCCACAAACCTGGGGAAAGGGCAGGCACCCAAAAGTAGGGTTTTTTTAAGTGCCAGACAGAGAACAGGGAAGGCTGAAACGCGCCAGTCATCTGTCAATTGCATTTTCAATCTGGGGAAGGGGAAAAACAAATGCATTGACAGATACTGCTC
Organism: Opisthocomus hoazin; assembly: GCF_030867145.1. Classification (NCBI taxonomy): domain Eukaryota; kingdom Metazoa; phylum Chordata; class Aves; order Opisthocomiformes; family Opisthocomidae; genus Opisthocomus; species Opisthocomus hoazin. Next base: position 16,398,617 of record NC_134427.1, read on the forward strand.
ACAAACACAACTTCATCACTGCTACCCACAAACACATCAGCTAATCTTTTTCATTAGCTGATTAACCTCAGCCTTACAACTAGTTGCATTCTACTTTCACTTTGCTGGTAGAAAACTCCTCCAGAACCTCCCACCTAAGTAACTACAAATTTTCCTTTAGTTTGTGCATAGCCAAGTTATAGCCTGCTATTCTTACAGCAACTCTGCCCTTTTTCCAAAAATAGGTATTTCTTACACTGTCAGATGTTAACTCTCCTAAGTTTCAGCAACAGCAATTAAATCTTACAGGCTTCATTTTGCTGCAAAGATGACTCTTTGGTCTCATCTCCACAGTAAGCTGCCCCAGTGTCCTGATTATCCAAGTAACCCCCCTCAGCCTTCTGAGTTTCAAGGCATCTTTCTTGAACTTAATAACTTGCAGCGTGCATGAGGTTCTAGTTGTCCATAGACAACTTCACATTTTTCAGACTTCTCCGTTAACCCTGGCTTCTCTTCAGCCAGAATTACCTTTGTGACATGCAGCCCACAGAGTCTTCTCTTATTCCCAGATCTGCAGAACTCAAGCAACAGCACTCCTTACCTCCGCTATACTATCCGTTATTTTGTAGGGCTTCCTCAGATCACACCTAAATTTGTCTGGTCTCTCTGCTTAATGCTCTGAAGTTTCCTCAGCCCTTCCAAAGCCTCCGAATCATCTTCAGATTTCCTCTGCATCTCCTTTAAACTCCAGAGATGAACAAACAGAGGATTTCACCTTCAACCCCACCATTTCAGGCACACAGTATCTACCCATATCTTCCACCAACTGATGAGTAGAGGACCTACTTGTTTTGGTGCTTACCAATCCCTATTTTTTTCCCCTCCTGTGATAACTCCTGCGAAGCACAAAAGAATCCAAAAACACAGGGAGAAAGTGCCAAAACACAGGGGAAAGGTTCCTCTCCTGGAAAGATGCCTATTTTTGAATATATATACACACATATATATATTGTCCACCCCACCCCCACCCCTTTTTTTTCTTCGTAGTTCAAAAACAGTTTTGACAACAAATTTTCAGTCAGCTTCAGTTCTTCTTACCGGCTTCAATTTTCTTTTACTGGGGGATATAGTTCCATTAAATCAGTGTCTGCAAGACTGGAGTCCAGGAGAATTCCATCCTATTTCATGCTTCATTATGAAAGATTCATACAGCCCTACTCATCATGTTTCTACAGTCATCTACATCAACTTTAGCGTACTAAAATGTTGTATGGTACGAAGTGACAAGTTGAAATGATCAGTCAAGTTCACCAGGCTTAACCACTCTGACAATGATACGTAATCTTACTTTGGTTAGGGATAAAAAGACATTCTAATCAGCACAGAAGAGCAATCTTTATTGTGGTAATTAGCATCTGCCGAATTGCAATGTTAAGCTCAAAATGTTGGAAAGTGGCCTAGAGGCAGAAGTACAGGAGAGAGATTACCTACAGGCCACCGAGAATGGGAGCTGCCTTTGTGCTGGAAGAAGCCCTGCAGTGATGTGAGCACCACATGCCTGAGCTTGTTTTCTGCGGGGAATAGTGGTAATAGGATTAGTTTCTGCAACATGACATGTTAATAAACTGTCTCTCACAAACACACCCCTCCCCTCCACTAGGAAAAAAACCAAACAAGTCATTCCTGTGCAAGACAGACTGAATTATTTAATCAATGGAAGAGGTATCTGGAAAGCAACACTCGAACCGAGTTAAACATTTGAACTTCTTGGTCAAGTACAAGCTGGTATTTTATTTTACCTTGTCTTTCCATTGCATGTAAAATACCAACTGAGAAATATAAAACAGGACTGGAACTAGAAGATAACCAGGGTACTAGTCAAAGTCTGTCAAACCAGCACTGTGTCATCAAATTCTTGATCTTCATTTAACATTGTACAGCTGAACAATCTGTGTGTGGATGTGTGTATATGCACAGGGGATGCTTAGATTCTATATAAGGAAAAAATTCTTCACTGAAAGGGTTATCAAGCATTGGAACAGGCTGCCCAGGGAAATGGTAGTCACCATCCCTGGAGGTATTTAAAAGACAGGTGGACGTGGTGCTTAGGGACATAGTTTAGTGGTGGACTTGGCAGTGTGAGATTTACGGTCGGACTCAATGATCTTCAGGGTCTTTTTCAACCTAAATGATTATGTGATTCTGTATGTGCATGTGTTAGTGTTTTAAGCAAGTATGAGTGAGAAATCATTAGATTGAAGGAAGTGCAGGTGCTGCAAAGTTCAACTCCCAAAGCCACTGTAAATTCCTTCAGCTGCTTTCCAAGACACAGACCAGTTAAGGCTTCTGAGAAAACCACCTGCAAGCTACAAATTGCCAGAACAGTGTGGGGTTCTATAGCTTTGGTTTGGTTGTTTTTTTAAAATCTTCATTCTGTCTTTTTGTCTACTAGAGACTACCTGGATGGCTCCTACAGCAGATAACTTTACATAGTAATGACACTGGATACCTAAATACGCAAGCATCCTAGGAGTGTTCGGTTTCTTACTAGGTTGATACCATTAGAGAAAGCAGATCATCTACCTACCATGACTACTGTTTTTACCACTCATACTATTTCCTGTTCCTGGTTTTGCTACCTTGCAGTGATCTACATTTTCATTTATACATTTGTGCCATTATTTTACTAGGAGAAAAACTTCAAGAGACTTTACTGGGGCTTCATTTGCATTTGATGATTGCATTTAATAGCCCTGTGGGCTAAAAGCCAACTGATGAAAATTTCTAATTCATGATGGCAGAGGAGGATGTTAACCCCATTAGTATCAAAAAGAAACGATGAAGTGTCAAGACAGTTTTCATAGTTCCATTCCTGCCCTTTCAGACCAGTTAAAGCTCCCGGAATTAGGTTAGTCAATGGTGCAGACTAGTTCCTCGATTAACTCGTCCGATGGTGCTGTCGGACACTACGCACTGACTGCATCAGTCATACTTCTGGATCCAGCTAGTGTAAATTTAAAAAACAAGCAAACCAAAATGTGCACAAGGAATTCTTCATACTTAAAAGCTCTTAATGGCAAAAGAAAAAAGAGATAAATTCTATCTTTATCTTTTTTCCATTTAAAAAAAAGTGCACCCGAATAAAACGGATCAGATAGGGAGGATAGGTATTTTCTGTACTGTATCATTTGTCCTTCTCACTATCATGACAAAGGAAAATTAAAGATGCTTTGTAGTATTCTCAAATTTGACTAGATAAATCACAGGGTAAGCACAGGGGTTTATGATACTCCTCAGAGATCAGTCCCAGAAGTTTGGCTGGATTCTCATCTCCTCCTCAGTTTCATTTTGACAGAGCCTCCCTGCTGAACAAGGAGTCGTTCCAGGCTTGCAGACTCACTGTTGCTGGTGTTAGTAAGACTTCACTTCAACCTTCTTAAATCTTCCTAAATATCTGCTCTGCTTCACTCTTCTCTATTAACTTCAATGATATGACAAACCCCTACAAACAGTACAGCCAACCAGTATTTAAAAAGGTCAGCTGAGGTCCTCCACACAATATGCTTCAACATGAAGTGCAAGCAAGTAACTAGAAACACAGCAAAATCAGGTACATTTTGCAAGATTGATCTTGCAAGGCATTGACTGTCCAGTCCTACAAGGTTTGCGTTCTGCAGGGGACTCAATCTTTTCACTCCAGTGGTGGAGGTTCTTGTTTTGGAAAAAGAAAAAAGCCATGTCAGTGGCCAATCATGCCTAGTTCCAAACACAAAACACAGAGGAAACAAGAGAATTCTAACTCTGACTTATTCTTTTGTTCATTAAGAAGCTAGAACAGTATTTTTGCCAGTCCTCTTGTATGCACTTGCTGTGGCCAGTAAGGACATTTAGGCTCTAAAGAGAAATACGAAAGAGAAGAGAAATTAAAACATTCCCCCTTCACTCCTCAAAATAACTGAAATCCATTTCAAAACAACAACAGAATCCTCAAAAATGTGGGTCAAAGAAAACGCGTTAAAAAAGTTTCACCTAACAACAGCATTTTGCCTTCCAACCAAATTTCTGACTTTTGTCTTAGGCAATCTTAGACTCTTCACTCTATTAATAGCTTAATGCATGATAAATAATACATTATTCAAAAGGAACTTGTACTTTCACATTTGGTACAATAGTTGCAAGCTACTAGCACTGTCTTCCACTTGATTTCAAGTGACATACCCAAAGTCTTTGCAAGGAAAAATAAATCTGCCCATTCAAAACAGATACTGTCTCTGTCCAGCTGAACGCATCTTTTTCTCGCAACCAAAGAAAGAAGAAATACTAAGTTAAAAATGTACTTTAAAGGGGAGGAGAGCACATAAAAAAGGATGAGGTGCCCTATTCAATTTGTGTCACACCACTTCCAAAAGGGCGTAGCAGAATTATAAAGGTTTCAAAGATGGGCAACAAAAACGATTGAAGTCATGCTTATTCTTCCATATCAGTAGAGACTGAAGATGTTGGGACTTCTTAGATCAGAGAAGCAAAAAGCAAAGGAGATGTAGAGATGACATGAAAATAAAGAAGACAATACGATAAAAGGTACAGCACAGATAAATCGAGGTCTACCATTCAGTCTCTTTCATAACATAAGTTCAAGGATACATTCAACACCATCAGAAGGCTGCAAAATTGACAGAATGCATAATCTATTTGTGCAACTTAAAGAGTATGTGATACCATCAATGTCAAGAGTTCAGGCTGAATAAAAAAGCCAGACAGGTTATGCATGCGCAGGTTCCAATAGCATTTTTAAATATTTTTAATTAATATTCCAATCTGTCCAAATGAAACTCTTTTCTTCGTCTTTCAGAAGAGAAATTCCCTAGACTCTAATTTTGATAGTGTAAAAAATACTTAATTTTCAGTTTATCAGGTGGCCAAAACACTTTTTATACAGTCATAAATCACTACAACAGAAATTGAAACAAAACATTCTGATTTTACTGGTGTCAGTAATTCTATGACAAAATGTCTGTAACTCATACTGAACTTTTAACTGTCTTTGTGGTCTGCACTGGAGGAAAATAAATTTATAAATACTGGAATTTCAGAAGTGAAGCTTCCCATTCCAGCTAGCACCTTTCCATACACACTGTAAATATCCATACATTCAATGTGCCTTCAGTAAAAAATAACACATGTTGCCAAGAACATAGACTGCAATAGTATCAAACATGAATTAAATGCGAACACAAACAAGAAAACAAAAAGGTGTGTACTAACAGCACCTGTTTTGGCAACGCATCTCTATTACCAAGTCAACAAGGCCTCTATGCGATCGTAGAATATCTCCAGTAGGAAGGGACCCATCAAGATACTGTGCGTTCGTTCATTCCTTAAGTGAATATACTGCACTTCAATGTGCACGCCAATTTTAAACAACGCATGGAAGTAAACTTTTCCTCTCTTCCACTCTTCTCAGTTTACTGAGGAGTTCAGCACAGCTGTCGTCAGAAAGCGCCTCAGGCCCATGGGGCAGGGGAAGCCTCAGCCTGCAGCTCCTTACACACCGCACTCACTGAGCTCCTCTCAGCTCTGCAAGCATCGTCTGGTTTGGATAGTGAGGCTGCGGACACCACATCGTGGTGAAGCAGCTTTAGAAACCAGAGGCACAGCAAGACGTGTGACTATCCTGCAGTAGCTCTGAGTTAGAGAGCCTTTGAGCAGGACAGCAGATACTCGACAGCAGCAGAGAGGAAGAGGAGACAGCAGCAATGTCACCAACAGATCACTTTACATTTGCACTACTATTTTCTTGTTGCTATGGGAAGACAAGGGAAACTGGTTACCCTTTTGAATTCAAAGACCCATGTAAAGTCTAGGTGTGAACAGTATCATTTGTTTGCAGCCTATAATTTTCTCCTCCAAGCAATGTTAGTTTTGTTTGGGGGGAGGGTACTAATAATATTCTCTTCTCTATTCACATGATAAAATTAGCTAACCTTCTACCTGCTCTGGAGAACATCCAAGAAAAGCTAAAGCAATGACAAGCACTAACCTATCAGGGTAAACCAGATCTTTTTTCCAAATTATTAAAATTAGCATACTAACTGGAATACTCTTCATACAGCTGATGTTATCTCGCTTTTTATGAGGAAGCCATCTACAAAACTGAGTGGCAAGAACCAGGCTTCACAGCACTGGACAGGAAATAGCTTTGAAAATTTTAGTAAGGATTACAGGGGCAGTCTAGAAGTCCTGCCTTATCCTATTTAAACAACATTGCCTGCATTCTCTGAGGATCAGCGATGGAAGTCAACAAAGGTAAATAGTTGTATCAACACAGAAAAGGAGAAGGAAACACACAGGATACTCTAGGCTGTGGTTGTATAGTCATGAGATGATTCCTCATTTCAACCTGAAAGAAAATACAATCCCTGACGTTTACTCAAACAATCACTGGCAGGAAAAAGCAGGTCTTGAAGAATGGGCTCAGGACCATGAAAGTGCTACCAGCACTTTATTTTTGTATTTCAATAAATTGTTTGATGTTCTGCCTGAAGACTTAAACTGTGCAGGAATAAGTGCACCTACCTAGCTAGTGATTGCATTGGTGCTCACTTAACTTCAAAATCTGAATTCCTGCTCACTATTCTCAGAGCTAAACCCTGTGAGGTTCAATCATGCAGTCACTCCCTGCTCAGAGGGTGTTCTCTACACCGTTTATGTACAACAAAGACATTATAGACAACGTAACATACAAAATAAAGAAAATGCCAATTTTCAGTCTCTAGGCTATCTTCACTGAGCTGTGAATAAGTTTGAAACTCAAGCTAAGTATCAACCGGAGACAGCTTCATGCCATCAGGGAAGAGCCACACAGAAAGGTTCGAATTAGTATGTTTCCCAGAGCAGCTACTTAGTTACAAATTCTGAATTATTTCTCCAAAGCTGCAAGGGCCATTACAGTAATTCCTCATAGAAATCTTGACAGGGTTCAACCGTTTTCAAAGAGAATTAGTGTTCAGACCGACAGCAGTGTGGACAGGGAGTTACTTAGTGTTCTCCCACTTCTATTAATCTTACTCAAGGCAAACAGTGATCAACTAAAAGAGTCCGCCTGACCTCAAAAATTTCTGAATCAGTCCCTATAGTACCTGCTAACAAGGCTCCTAAGATGCAGTTTATGTTGAGAATTGATTACTTAAAAATAAATATATAAAGGTGTAAGTAGGCATATAAATATATTGAAAGGATGCTAAAGGGAAAGGCTGTTTCCCCAGGAAGCCAGAGAAAGAAGATCTCTTAACAAAAGGCCACTTCAAAACCAAAAATATTTTAGCTTAGCACCATACTATCTTTGCAAAGATCATTAAATATTGTTTGAGATGAGTGAAACGGAGAGGCAAAGACACATGTCCCAGATTTAGATGAAGACTGATGCTCCTTGTAGAAGAAGGAGCTGCAGGTATTTGATGCCTCTCCAAAACTTGTAGCAGCAGTCAGAAAGGGCTGATTAAAATTCAGATGCTGTAACCAGAGTGTGTGAAATGTAGAGCTACATAATTCATAAATAGAAAGCTACATTAAATAGCATTAAAGATCCTGCTTATGCAAAAGCAAAGACATACCGAATGGGTGCTAGCATGCTCAAGCGTACGTACTAAGTCCTGGCTTCCCTCACAGGCGCAGGTACGTGTTTCCAGCACCCATCACACACCGTACATCACTGCAAACATTACTCGACTGCTTCGGCAGCATGAGGAGGAGGGGAGTTCTCTCACAGCAACAAGAACAAGGAAACATCAGCTGGAGGATACCATGCGATTAAAAATTAAACACCGTGGGGAGCCTGGAGTTGCAACGGGTGGGGGGAAATTAATTCTTCAGGTTTAGCAGCAGATTCCTCTCTGCAGACGGCACCGCTTCTGAAGGCTGCGTATGTCCGAGAGCACAGGGGTCAGCTCCGCACTAAGACAGCTGGTGGTGTACACACTTTTGAACTTGGCAAGTCACCCACTGCTGTATAATCATTATTGCCAGGCATTTAATTTGGGATTAATGGGCGAAAAAAAAGGGGTGCTAAATCTGAGCCAATACTATATTATAAAGAAATAATAGGCCAGGTTCTCTATCACAGTGACTCACCTTCCCTGAGGTCAATGATACTACATCAGCAGGAAATTTTGTCCCATCACAAGAATCTAAGCAAATAATTCATACCAAATCATTTATCTAATTAATCTCAATTTTTCAGCACAAATGCTAACAGGCTCCAGATTCCTCTCTCGTTTTTATTTGCACTTATTCACTGAATAACCCTTGCCTGTGACGCTGCTGGGAGGTGTCCACAGAAGGATGGGATTATTTCTGACCTGTCCTCAAGGTTACATAGCGTGTTTCTGTCCACCAGGAATACACGATTTGGAAAGCAGAAGTTGTTTGCTACCATTATTCTGTGCCGTTTGCTGGAAGGTCAATGCTATTGTTTAAAAAATTCTGCCAGTGAACTGACTTCGTAAAGCACTCAAAAAACCCGAACACTACAAATATTGTGAAAGAACACAAAACAAAGATCATTTACCACTGTTCCTCTATCACTTCTATTAAAAAACAACTAGGAGAAATAATCCCTTTTGGTTTTCCCTCTCTTAAAATAAATGCAGGGGTTTTGTACGGATATGAATAATTGAATAACCCAGTGATTTATAGCTATTATATATTCATATGTTCTCTCTCTGTTTTTTTTTAATCAAAAGAGTCTGCAGAGATAAACTATTCAATGGATCTCCCTGCCATGCCCAAGGCTCATGTTTTGCCCAACACCCCATGTATAAGCAGCTTGTTCAGGACAGTCGTTGTTTTAAGGATGGCCTTTCAGTGCTCCCTTTGTTTCCTGGGGGGTCCCTTGTTAAAAATCTTGAGAGCAGGTTCTCTTCATTTCCCCAGACATCTGTTTTTGTTCAATACCTTATGCTACCACACATTAGTATTTAACATTTGTACGGAGTTAATGTTTAAAGGCCCAGCTATGGCTGACACCGCTCTGCCAGAAACCGTGCAGATTAGGAAGCTCACCCCCAGCCCAGCCGTGATCACATGTAGAAGAGACACAGCAAACAACGCACAACAGAGTCAAGGACGGAGCGTGACACAACTGAAACAGGATGGGGCAAGCCTTCACCTCGCAGGAGCATTTTGCCACACGGAGCATTTATCAAAGGCACTGCTCGAAAGCTGCCGGGTGGCTTGCGCTGGAGTAACGGGAGTGACTGCGCGCTCCTCCTCCACAGTCATTAACTCGGGAAGGTGCTTCAATCCTTTCTGAATTAAAAGGTGCAACAAAAATACAACATCATTAGGGAGGGCTGAATCAAGAAGTGAAAAACATCTCACCATTTTTTCTGGCAGCCAGTTGTCTGCAAAAGCATTTCAAGAGGTGTTGCTAAATGCTTCTCAAAACATTAACGCCACTACCAAAAATTGCTTAGGGTCCAGCATATGGTCACAGACGTGCATTATCTGTCATTTGCTCATTTTCAAACCATCATGTTTGTGCTCAGCAATACTCAAAGCACTTCTGGTTTGTCACAACTGTCCTCTCCCGTGAATTATCCCACATTCACTGGAGCCGAAGCTGTAGGAGCTGAAGGATTTCTTCGCAAATGTTTTGTGTTCTGAAAAATCACAGCCCTTCTCCCTCTTTCATTTTAACAACAATTTGTTGACTGGAGCAAAACAAAAGGATTAACAGCTCTCATGCTTCCAATTAAATGTTTTGGCCTTCTCTACCTTGCTTTTTAATCAGTGGCTCAGGGCCCATTCCTTGTATACACTGGCGAATTTAATATTAGCTCTTAATGAACCAGTTGCCGACAGCAAGGATGAAAGCTGCACAGAATAGAGGAAATTACTACAGAAACATCATTTGCCTTTCATATTGCATGCAAAAAATAATGACAATGGCATGCCAGTTTGTTTATTTATGTATGTTTTACCTATATTCACCAATTATTACATAAGCCACTGCTATGTGTTACAAGGCCTGCTGTTTCTAAAGTATAAAGGCCACCCTGCTAGGGTCAAACAACTTAGCTGTTGAAGTTACTGTATTTAGATCCAGAAGTTCTGCTTCCCACCTCCTACCTTACTGACTGAGAGGTCATCAACCACAAAAATCACGCCCAACTTCGAAAAAATCCCACCAGCTGTGCCAAGTACACTCAAAGACAACTAACATTTGTATTTTCTCTTTCAGCATCAGAAGCCAACCCCTATGATGGTTTCTTGCTTCATCACTTTCTGGAGCTTTGAAGGTTGTCATCAGGACCGACGTAGAAGCTCCAGTGTTCCCCATCACCTACAGCTTTGCTTAGCAGGGCACTCAGCCTCATAAGCCTTGTGCTCTTCTGAACAGGAAGAATTACCGAGGGTTAAGGAACAGAGCTATCCCAGGGTAACCTTCCTCAGCGACCATGGCATTTGAATCATTCTGGACACTTATTAAATGGAGATGTGTGTAAGGAAGACAAAACCATCAAGAACAAACTTACTTTTCTTTTTCTTTTCCCTCCCTTTATTCAGAGAGATGGGAATTTCAACAGTACTACATCAGACATACCTCACAATACCTTCTTAATTGGCATTAGCCAGTATTTCAGGAGGTAACATTTCACTAATTAAAAGAAAATCAGACGCAAGTTATTATAGTCAGCTTACAGTAATAGTACCCTTCAGATTTTGGCAGTAATGAAGATAAAGCGATAACACATTCAAAAAACTGTTCCTCACAATTTTTCGATAGCTATTAGCCCAAAGCACAATCATGGCTCATTAGGAGTCTCCAAATAATAACCTGGAATAAAAGACAGGAAGACTCCTCATACACAAACTCACATAGCTTGTCCAAATCACTAGCACTTGAATGAGATCAGAGTTGTGGCAAACCTCATAGGTTTAAATGATTTAAGCCAAAAAGAAACTTACAGATTCTGTTCATGCTGTGTCCTTCTACATCTCCTCTCTCCCTTCTACAGCTCCCCTTCTCCCCCAGCCTCTGCTCTCAGTTTCGCTTTTTATTTCTCCAACACTCCCATCATTCTCTCAGCAGGAAGGCAACAGAGGAAGATGAACATGAAACAAATCTCATGCGGCTCTAGACAAAAGGATGAAGGAAGTAGGTGAGGGAGGCACGAACAAGGAGCACAGTAGGGCTGTATGAGGGGGAGAAAGTTTCACATCGTTACTCCTCGTCCTTCCCAAGCAGCCGCATACCTAAGGAAGTAGGCAGATACGTTCTTGCAGGCCGAGCAGCAATGTTAGTTGTTGCTAGTGGGACAAAACCTTTCCATTTGCTGCACAAGCCCAAAGCAAACAGCAGGATCATTAGTCTGATTATTCCCAGTGCTAAAAATTGAGTACTGCAGGATACAACGTTGTTGGAAGCAAATTAAAAAGGTAAAGTGAATGTCCAGCTCCATCAAATCAGGCTACAGTTATTAACTCCCAGGACCGAACAGAGATTATACCGATGGGTAGCTCCACAGAGCTACAGAGAAAAGAAACAGAGAGTACTCTTCCCAAAGGATCAGCAGTAAACCCCGCAGAATATTGTCTAAGGGTGATCAACCCATACACGGAACGATTTGCCTGCATCCCACCTGGGGAAGCTGCCGTCCTCTGTCTCTGTTCGTCTCTATTGGGTGCAGAGACAGAGCCTCAGATTGATTAATTCCTTCCATTGAGGATGTGAAAAATTAGGGACACTGGTTGTCCTGGAGGGACTGAATATAAAAGAAGCTCTGAATGGAATAAAAAGAGTAAGTCAAGAAAAGGTACCGTTAATGCCAAATCTGGCTGGGCTGTGCCGTCTGACAACACAGCCACACAAGTGTTTTCAGCCAGCTCTAACAGAAAAAAAGGCAGGAAAGTTTTGGCTCACCGAGGCAGAAAAGCTTATGGTGGAGGACACTAGAAGAGTTTAAAAACTTTGATAGACCCTTTTGTAACCAAAATCAGAGTGATGCTGGGGGTGGGGGGTTGTCTGTGAAAGCAGGAGGGTTGAGCAAAGAACAAAAGCAATACTGTGGGCCGACAGTCAGAGACTTGGATTTCACTCCCAGCTCTGACACAGTCTTCACAGAATCACAGAATAGTAGGGGTTGGAAGGGACCTCTGTGGGTCATCTAGTCCAACCCCCCTGCCGAAGCAGGGTCACCTACAGTAGGCTGCACAGGATCTTGTCCAGGCGGGTCTTGAATATCTCCAGAGAAGGAGACTCCACTACCTCCCTGGGCAGCCTGTTCCAGGGCTCCGTCACCCTCAGAGGGAAGAAGTTCTTCCTCATGTTCAGACGGAACTTCCTGTGCCTCAGTTTGTGCCCATTGCCCCTTGTCCTGTCACTGGGCACCACTGAAAAGAGCTTGGCCCCATCCTCCTGACACCCACCCTTCAGATATTTGTAGGCATTTATGAGGTCCCCTCGCAGCCTTCTCTTCTTCAGGCTGAACAAGCCCAGTTCCCTCAACCTCTCCTCGTAGTGGAGATGCTCCAGTCCCCTCACCATCCTCGTAGCCCTCCGCTGGACTCTCTCCAGTAGCTCTTCATCCTTCTTGAACTGGGGAGCCCAGAACTGGACACAGTACTCCAGATGAGGCCTCACCAGGGCAGTGTAGAGGGGAAGGAGAACCTCCCTTGTCCTGCTGGCCACACTCTTCTTGATGCACCCCAGGATCCCATTGGCTTTCTTGGCAGCCAGGTCACACTGCTGGCTCATGGTTAACCTGTCGTCCACCAGGACACCCAGGTCCCTCTCCGCAGAGCTGCTCTGCAGCAGGTCCACCCCAAGCCTGTACTGGTGCATGAGGTTGTTCCTCCCCAGGTGCAGGACCCTGCACTTGCCCTTGTTGAACCTCATCAGGTTCCTCTCTGCCCAGCTTTCCAGCCTATCCAGGTCACGCTGAATGGCAGCACAGCCTTCTGGTGTATCTACCACACCTCCCAGTTTGGTGTCATCAGCAAACTTGCTGAGGGTACATTCTAACTCTTCATCCAGGTCGTTGATGAAGAAGTTAAACAAGACTGGGCCCAGTACTGACCCCTGAGAGACACCACTTGTCACCAGCCTCCAACTAGACTCAGCGCCGCTGATGACAACCCTCTGAGTTCTGCCATTCAGCCAGTTCTCTATCCACTTCACCGACCACTCATCCAGCCCACACTTCCTGAGCTTCCCTAGGAGGATATCATGGGAGACTGTGTCGAAAGCCTTGCTGAAGTCAAGGTAGATAACATCCACGGCTCTCCCTTCGTCTACCCAGCCAGTCATGTCATCGTAGAAAGCTATCAGATTGGTCAGGCATGATTTCCCCTTGGTGAATCCATGCTGACTACTCCTGATAACCTTCTTTTCTTCCACTTGCTTCATGATGGCCTCCAGGATAAGCTGCTCCATCACCTTTCCCGGGATGGAGGTGAGGCTGACCGGCCTGTAGTTCCCTGGGTCCTCCTTCTTGCCCTTTTTGAAGATTGGGGTGACATTGGCCTTTCTCCAGTCCTCGGGCACCTCTCCTGTCCTCCAGGACCTCTCAAAGATGATGGAGAGTGGCTCAGCAATGACATCCGCCAGCTCCCTCAGCACTCGTGGGTGCATTCCATCGGGGCCCATGGATTTGTGGATGTCCAGATCACTTAAGCGATCCCTCACACAGTCCTCCTCGACCAAGGGAAAGTCGTGCTCTTTGTAGGCTTCTTCTCTTACCTCCGGGGCCTGGGATTCCTGAGGGCCAGTCTTAGCACTGAAGACTGAAGCAAAGAAGGCATTCAGTAGCTCTGCCTTCTCCGCATCCTCCGTCACCAGGACACCCGCCTCATTCAGCAGCGGCCCCACGTTGTCCCTAGCCTTCCTTTTGCTGCTGATGTAGTTGAAGAAGCCTTTCTTGTTGTTTTTGACATCCCTTGCCAGCTTCAATTCCAGGTGAGCCTTGGCCTTCCTCGTCGCATCCCTGCATGCTCTCACCACGTTTCTGTACTCTTCCCAAGTGGCCTGTCCCTCTTTCCACATTCCATGCACCTTTCTCTTCTGCCTGATCTCCGCTAGAAGCTCCTTGTTTAACCATGCAGGTCTCCTGCCTCCTTTGCTCAATTTCTTTCTCAGGGGGATGCATTGCTCCTGTGCATGGAAGAAGTGTTGTTTAAAAAGCGACCAGCACTCATGGACCCCCCTGCCTTCGAGAGCCCTGGCCCACGGGATTCCTCCAAGTAGCTCCTTGAAGAGGGCAAAGTCAGCCCTCCTGAGGTCCAGGGTTTTGATCCTGCTTATCGCCCTGCTTCCTCCACGCAGGATCCTGAACTCGACCATTTCATGGTCACTGCAGCCGAGTCTACCTCCAACCTTCACGTCCTCCACCAGTCCCTCCTTGTTTGTTAACACGAGGTCCAGCAGCGCACCTTTCCTTGTTGGTTCCTCCACCACTTGCATCAGAAAGTTATCATCGATGCTCTGTAGGAACCTCCTGGATTGCGCCTGCGTAGCTGTATGGTCTTCCCAGCTGATGTCAGGGTGGTTGAAGTCCCCCATGAGAACCAGGGCCTGTGACTGTGAGGCTGCTTGCAGCTGCCTGTAGAAGGCCTCATCAACCTCCTCCTCCTGGTCAGGTGGCCTGTAGTATACACCCACCGTAATGTCACCCGTGTGAGCCTGTCCCTTAATTCTAACCCACAAGCTTTCAACTCCTTCTTCACTTGCCCCCGGGCCAAGCTCAATGCATTCCAGTTGCTCCCTCACATATAGAGCAACACCCCCACCTCTCCTTGTTGGTCTGTCTTTCCTAAAGAGTCTGTAGCCATCTATGACAGCATGCCAATCATGCGAGTTGTCCCACCACGTTTCTGTGATGGCGACCAAGTCGTAGCCGTCCTGCTGTATAATGGCTTCCAGCTCCTCCTGTTTATTGCCCATACTACGTGCATTGGTGTAAACACACTTGAGCTGGGCTGTCAATCTCACCCCTGGCCTTGGCACTCCAAGCCTAGGCTCATCCCTAGTGAGCTGGGCAATATCCCCTTCCCCCTTCGAACCTAGTTTAAAGCCCTCTCAATGAGCCCCGCCAGCTCGTGGCCAAGAATTCTTTTCCCCCTTTGTGATAGCTGAGCTCCACTTGTTGCCAGCAGGCCCGGTGCTGTGTACACCTCCCCATGATCAAAGAAGCCAAAATTTGACCGATGGCACCAGTCCCTGAGCCACCTGTTAACCAGGTGAGTTTTCCTGCCCCTTTCAGTGCTGTCCCCTGCCACTGATGGGATGGAGGAAAACACCACCTGCGCCCCTGATCCCTCAACCAGTCGCCCCAGTGCCCTGAAGTCCCTTTTGATGGCCTTGGGACTTCTTTCTGCTACCTCGTCCCCGCCAACCTGCATTACCAAGAGGGAGTAGTAATCAGAAGGCCGCACCAGACCAGGGAGTTTCTTCACAACATCCCTAACCCGGGCCCCAGGGAGGCAGCAGACTTCCCTGTGGGATGGGTCCGGTCGGCAGATCGGGCCCTCTGTTCCCCTCAGAAGGGAATCACCTATGACAACGACCCTCCTTTTTTTCTTAGTTGAGGCAGTTGTAATACGTGGGGCTGTCTGACTCGTTCTAGGCAACCCCCTGGATGGAGCCTCACCTTCACCCACATCCTCTGTGGCCAGTCCCTCACATTCCAGAGCCCCATACCTGTTGCTTAAGGGCAACTGGGCAGGTGAGGGAGGCCGGGGGGAAATTCGCTTGCCACCCCGAGCAGGGACCCGTTTCCAGTCCCCCCCATCTCTTAGGCCCCCTCTTTCTGCTCGGTGGCAAGAGGGTTGGGGGTTCTCTGCTTTC
Organism: Opisthocomus hoazin; assembly: GCF_030867145.1. NCBI lineage: Eukaryota > Metazoa > Chordata > Aves > Opisthocomiformes > Opisthocomidae > Opisthocomus > Opisthocomus hoazin. The sequence continues at coordinate 16,414,440 of NC_134427.1, forward strand.
TGTGGAGCCGCCTCCTGCTGCCGCTGCCTCAGGGAGGGCAGGGTGCGGCTCCACCAGTCGATCTCCCTCTCACACTCCCGGATGCTCCTCAGCCTCTCCACTTCCTCCTTCAGCTCTGCCACCAGGCTGAGCAGGTCATTCGCCTGCTCGCACCGAACACAGCCGTTGTCTCTGCCGTCCTCCGGTACGAGCGCCAGGCTCAGGCACTCCCTGCAGCCAGAGACCTGGACACCCGCGTTCTTGCGTGGGGCCTCCGTCTGGGTCCCCACACTCCTTCGAGCAACACCTTTACCACGGGTGGTAACCATGGCTAGAATATCTCCTGGAAGAGCGATGCCCACTACTTGAGTTGCCAGAAGGGGCGGCTGTACCCTGCCAGTCGCCTTCCCCGCGCGAACTGCTGCGCCGCTCCCGGGCTGCTGCGCCGCCTGTTTGCCGGCTCTGTTCGCCCGCGCTCCCTGGGGGCTGCTCTTATCCCTGAGGGGGTTTGGCCGCTGTCACACTCGACTCCGCCCCCGCTGAGTCAGAGCTGCTGCTCGTTGGCACTTCCCGCTTTCCCGCTGAGGGGGGGGGCTGGGGTCTCCTCTCTCTCTCGGCGCTTTTTGCCGCCTCGCCGCTGCGGTTTTGCCACCGGAGAAAGGGTCCCTCGGCGCGAGCCTCTGCTCCAGAACCCTTCACCTTCAGTAGCTTCGCCGAAATCTTCCTATGTGATCAGGAGCAAAACAGCTCGACAGGCCTGGATCTCTGGGTCTTGGATGCTCTTTCTCTATTTGCCCTGCAAGGACCACAGCAGGGGTGCTCTCTGCTTGCCAAGCACACGGCCCAGCTCGCTATCGTAATCGGGGTATTTGTACTGGAATGTAATAAAAACAATTAACAAGTGACTGACTAATGACAGCATTTTAATAAATTGGTCAACCAATGTATAAGGAAACGAAACCTTCCTTTTCAGAAAACACAGGGACCTTCAGTCACCAAGAAAGAGAATTCACGTGAAGGGGCTCACACAGACACCTCGAGAATTGTGATTAAGATTTTCCCAGCCTGGTCTTGGCAAAAATTGATAAAAATGACAGATACACATGTCAAAACAGATGAAGAATCGCTGCACAAAAATCCACACCAGTTAATGTGCCAGAGCAAACAAAACTACCTGGAGCAATATCAGATAAAGACATAGATAAAACACTGTCAACAATGAAAACAGTAACAGAAAATGTTTGGCTGGTGAACAGAAAACATACTTGGATTGGGAAAACATCAGCAGTCAAAGCTGACTGGTATATTGATGTACACACCACACTGGCTCTGCTCAGGACACCCAACTTGTCGCCCGTCACCTCTCAAAGCAGGGCTGCAGGAAAGCCATCTCCATAGCAGAATTTCTCCACTCACGCTTTGACCACTTGACATTACTGGAAGAGGGATGACAAACCGTAAAAGCGCAGTAACCTGATCGATGTGACTGAAGCTATCCCAGAGACATCTTTTCCCCTGGCGAAGGTGGTAATGACAAGGCGGATTGACTGATGAAACCTTGGGGAATCGTCTGCCACTAAGATGGAACCGACAGCCGTCAACTGCAGCCCGCAACAGAGGACAAGTGCAAAACAGTGCTACCCTGCCCACCTCTTCTATCAACAGCAGATGAAGCCAGTAACACCAATTTTAAGGCCACAGTTTTATTCTTCCATACGTCAGACCAACAGATGTAAGTAATTTTTATTTCTAGTTTACAGCGCGAGACCCAGATGACCCCTCTGTCTGCTATTACACTAAGATAAAGGAGGACATATGGGTGTAAAGAACAGCAAAATTGACCTTCTGCGTGGTCAAAATTCGGGGGAGATACCAAAGGGACAGGGCTAGGGAGTGGTACAAGACAGTACTGCTGAACAACAGAAACAAGTTCGGATGGTAGACTGTCACTTACCATAGTACTCTGAAAATTTGTAGACAAGTTACTTTTCTGGAAAAATACTTGTGACTACATACAGGAATATTTTAAAGCAACCACCTCTTCTAGCATTCTTGTAAATTCCCGTTTCCTCCAACTACCAGGAGCCCCCGCGGTTATTATTCAAACAAAAACAAATACAGAGGCTGACACATTTCTGTTTCTGGTCACCAGGTGAGACCTTACTGAGTGCTTTGAAAGCCAGGATGTCAACCCAAACATTTCAGTCTAAGAGAAACAAGAAAAACAAATACAGGATTTTTTTGACGGTACAACTTCTGCAAAACACCCTCTCCTTGCAGGGAATGATGCAACAGAAAGGAAAACTAAAAAGGTCACATAAGCAAAATAAACATGTGTCCCTACAGAGCAGTACAGAAGAGATTACCTTGGGCTTCTCGCTGAGAGCCGACAGGATTGCGGAAAATGAAGAGCTGAGTTTTGCTGTATTCTTCCTTGCTCAAGGCTATGTTGTATGCTTATCTTTGATTATCTCCTTCACCTGACCTTATGGGGCAGAAAAAAGGCCACCTGATATGTCTGCCTCATTTATTTTAAATCTATTTACACACAGGACTTGTCTTTTAATGAATCCATTTTGACATTCTGGTCATCAGAGATAGCACTAGTGGCGATACACGAGCTACGGCAGTGTTACAGACTGTTACAGGAGTTAATATTCAGGATGACAATAAGACATTTTGACCCATACCAAGAAGCAGCTCGCTCCCACCGTATATCAATGAGTAACATACTTGCTCTTTACTTGGTTACACTAGTAATTGAGTCAGTCTCCCTCCTATTAATAAAAAGGAAACAGTAAAGATTCGAGATTCATACAAATCATTTTGTGCCTGTGACCCTACACTTCGGGTGCAAGCATTTGTTACACTAAAAATCAATGAGGTAGTGAGTGCTGAAGCACAGGCTTGAGATACAACATTTTCATCCTCATAGTGTAATTAGCTTGATGCAGTCACTTCTTAACAGCAGAACTCATTTTCATCGGAAAAGAATAAATTCCTTACAGCAATTTGGACTTTAATTAAAATCAGCTACCAAGATGTGTCTTATTTTGGGTGCTGTTCCCATGTTAAGCATAAAATAGACTAACCACTTACTCTCACATGGGAGGTCAAGCACAGGGACTCCTCCAGCATGCTCCACTGCAAGGGTTTATTTCCAAAAAAATAAAGGGGTTTGTTTGAAAACAAAACAGAAAAATGAAAACAACTGTTTAAAACACATACACACCAATCCCCCAAGCTCCAAAAGCAGCTGCAGGGTTCGTAGCGATGCTCCCACCTGAACCTGCTGGGAACAAAACTGAGAGGGAGGGACGTGACCCACAGCGCCAACCCCTTGCTTCCCTGCGTAAGGAGTGAATTTAAAGCCAGATTTGCGAAGCTCTTCGGGTGCCTGGTTCCCATTGATTTCACTGAACTGCAAATTCAGTGGGAGTTAAGACACCTAAATTGCTCTCAGAAGAGATCTGAGAGATTGCTTAACATATTCTGCTCCTAGAAATCAAGTAAGGAAATCAGGTAAGCAATGGATTTGGCTTTCTTAATGTGACACAGACAGTATCTTTCAGGAAAGCATGTTCTATTTAGAGACACTTACAGGCTGCTTCTCAATCCCAAGGAAGTGATCTATGTTTGATCTAGACAAGGAGCTGCTGCACCTCATACTTTTCTCCTTGGTATTATTTCCCAACACTCTCATTAAAAACTTTACTCTCAAGAGTTTCTTTCTTTGTAAAAATTAATAATCTCTCAGGATTGTATTTTTTGCCATTTAGTTTTCTTATCCTGTATCTTATTTGTACGAACTCTTTCAAAACAAAATGAGAATTTTAGCTAAATACTGAAAGAGTAAGCAAGTGCAGTTTTGTGTGTGACAACAAAAGCTTTTACAGACTTTTTAAATGGTTATTTCATGAAAGAGTCTCTCCATCAGCTCACATAGTGGAGCAGGTGTGCATGCACAAGGAAAACAAACTTTAAAGAAGTACAGAAGAAAAAAGGCAGGGTGGGAGAGAAAAGAACTATTTTACAGCTACTTCTGTCACAAAGAAGAAAGTTGATTATCACTCTTTGATAAGGAAGAAGAAAGCTGTCTAATGGTTCTAAAGCTAAGCCGGTATATAATTTCCCTTTAAGTTCTTTGACTTTCCCCTCCCCGAGCCTTTCTTGTGCAAGGTTACATGTGTAAACAGCGAGCAACTGGGTTTCAGGCTCTTTTCAAAGCACGTACTAGGATCTCTAAACTTCTGTGAGTGTCCTAAAGTAGACGCCAGATGAGAAAGCTTGCTAATCATCAGCGTCTCCTCCAAAAGAGGAAAATAGTCAAAGCACAGAACAACGCAGGGGGAAGCCTTGAACCAAACGGACTGACCTGGGAAGGCCCACAGCTCTGATGGAGGGGGCACCACCTCCTATATGTTTTCAAAGTCCCCCCCATAGGCTAACACAACCATTCTCAATTCCAGCAGGACATGTACAAACACATCATTCCCAGTGAGATTCTCACAGAGCTGCTTATGGGAACGACGATGTGTGTGTGTGTAAAGATTGAAAATGCTGTGCTTCAATCAGCACTATGGCACAGTGTGACTGCTTTTATCTCAAATCCCCATTCTCTCCTTATTTTACAGGTGATTAGTAAATGCTGTCCAAAACAAGTTCCCCTTCCCTCTGAAACTCAAGCTCTGCATAGTCCAGCTGGTTTTGTGAGTGATCTTTCCCTCAACAATATGCCAGAGCATCGATACACCCACAGGTTTTGTTACACAGCTCATGGTTTTCTATTTTCCGAGGAGCTCTGTGCCAGGTTCAGTGCTGTAGCACAATTGCTAATCTTCAGTGACCTTCTACCCCCCCAGCCCTGTACTCCTGCGATTAAAATTGATTTTTCTCCTTCTCACCATATAACAATCTCACATAATGTCCTTGCTTTACTCTTAGACAATGTAAGTTGCACCCGGAGCAGAACATGTGAAATCAGGCTTTTATATAGCCCTGAAAGCAATTAGTCTCAGCAGCCAGTAAGGAGCAATACGAAGACAGCGTGCCACTATCTGCCTCTGCCCGCGACGCCCCGAGACAGGCTGCCTTCAATGCACCCCAGCAGACGAAGCGTAAGCACCTGCCCAGCGGCTGTGTGAGACACAAAGGCAGTAACTTCTGTTAAGTGGAGTCAGGAGCATGAAGTGAGTTTTCATAATTAATCCTACAAGAAGCAAAGACTAAAGAACTGTTGAGAACAGAACAAGCTATTACTAGACTATTGAAGGTACAATTTTCACACCCAAACACCCTGATTATCCGCAGGGACATGGGTCCTTTCCCTTAGATGATGCAGAAATCACAAGCAAGTACTTTCCAAGGTCTACACGACTTCACATGGCATGTTTTGTGATCAGCTACACCAAGAGATCGCAATAGCAAATGCAAGCGTTTCACGTATGCAGAGGAGATGGTGTTCATGCAGATTTTGGTGGACACAGACGGGAAAGGTGCTGCTGTCCTCAGAGTCCAACCTGCAACAGCAAGCTGCTTCGGTCACCTCCAAGGAGCTCCCACAACACTGGGGTGAAGAACTCCCCCAGCTCTCACATCTGAGCTCCTCTCCAGACCCCTGCAACCAGCCCCTGCTCAGATCCCGAGCTTTTCCCATTTCTCAGATGTTTCATTAACTGTCTGAGGCTCATCAGCTCTGCTCTGAAGCAGTTCTCCATGCCTGGACTTCTGAATAAAGACAAAGCATTAACCTCTCTTCTCTGCAGCACAAGATTTTATATTCTTGTTACAATAATGGTTTTTGCTTTGTTTTAAGATAATTAGATCTACAAATCAATACAGTCCTCTCCAAGCAGCAATTACAAATGAAGAAAGATGGCTATTGGTAACATGGAAAGCCGTCTAGTAGTGGCTGTTACCTTGAAGGCAGTTTGTCACATTTTCAAGCATAGATATTAAATAACACTGGTTTTGCTTGCCTTGTTAGAAGGCCCCATTTCCACAGAGAGAGAAAACACAATTCAATAACTACACTACACAAAGAGGTAACAGGCTCAGGAGCAAAGCCGTGAAAGCCACTACTGCTTGTAAGAGAAATGTGGCACAGGGAAGAAGCAATAGAGGTTAAGCTGAATTGAGAGGGTTGGTCGGTCTGCTAAAGTCATTCTGCTTCTTCCTGTAGACCAGTAGGAGTGTTATGATAGCTGGTGTATTGGTCTGTATGAGGAAAATAAGTTAATTCTTTCATCATAATCCATGTTTCTCACATGCTCATGGCCCTGGCTATTAATATGATAAGGTAGGTACAAAAGAATTGAAATACAAATAACATTCCTAATTCAGATGATTTTTTTCAAGCTTTTAAAAAAAATCACCTACATTTTGGAAGCGCTAAGCCATGTGTCTGGAGGGCTTATATTTCAGCTGGAAGCAAAAATTAAACATTGTAGGAGTTGAAAAATCTCTTCAATGTTCTGAAGAGAAAAGAAATTGAAATCAAGACACTCTAAACAAATGTTACTACGGTAAAGCCTAAGGGATTAAGGGGGATTCTACCTGTGCCCAAAAGACCAAGATGAATCTAAGCACATGCAGTCTAGTTTCACCCAGGGATGGTATCCCTTCTGTGTGCTGTTCACATTTCCAGAGTATTCAACATGAGCAGTGCTCTACAGCTCCCACATCACATCTATTCATTCATGCTTGATCTAAAACACCTTTAAAAGAAGACATCTCAGTCTGTAGATTCTGACTGTCAGAGCACTGCTCTTCCTGTTGCACTGTTTTACTGGAGAATTACCCTGCTGCCTTTCCCCGGAGAAGTTTCAGCATACCAGAAGCAGCCAACATCAGACAAGATGGTGGCATCCACTACTGGGCTTCACTGGTCATCAACATATTGCATTGGAGCCCTAAAGAAGAGCATGACATTCAAGTACAAAATTAAAATTGTTAAACATTCTGAAAATCTTGCCTTGAACAAACACTAATGCGTGGTCAGTCCCTCCAGAACTTCACAGATTTGTGATAGGTCCTTTATAAACAACTGAATTACCTCTACAAAGAAAATAATTAGATGAGAACAGAATATCCTCAGGGATAAGAGATAATTTTGTTCACATACGAGAGTACTTGAAGTCAGAGCTTATTTTAATGATGGTTACCAAAGAGGAACTATTTTTGAAAAAAAATAAGTCACTTGCAAAACCGTGCTTTTTGTTTTGGCGAAAAGAGGGGAGCATTCAAACTTCTTTCTTTACTGCTTGTTTTGTTCCTGATTTAATATAAAACCCTTCCTTGGATATGGGAACTCACTTACACAGTGTCTTTTTCTGCTTTTACGACTCCATCAAGGTCACAGTTATCTCTGCTTCACTCACGGAATGATCTCTTCTCTGCTCCCCTTGGCTAAAATGTCACTCCGGTGGGACTGACCTTCAAAGCTTTCAGCTTTAAAATAACTTGCTCGAAGTGGCAGTTTCATTTCCCATTTCATTTCCCATTGACTGAGTAAAAGAAGTATCTGGGAGCAGGTTCTCAGATCCATTACCTTCCTTCGTAAACACTGAACTCCGACTCCAAAGATCAGAGCCTGGTGGTCTGTTACAGTCACACGTACATGGTCTACACACATTCACCCCACTACATCCTTTTTTTTCTCCTCCATCCAGTCCCACCTGGAGTTCATTTACTTTCAGGCAGGCCCACACAGCTAAATGAGTGAAGAGCCCAGAAGCAACATATACTGTGAGATGTTTTTAACTCTTTTCACCATATCAGCAACCTCTTTTTCCCAGGCTTTACACTTGAGCTGAAAATTAGGATGGCTCACCCCACAACACACAGAGGCAAATGCTGATTTTGGATGCTCTGACTGGGCCAGTGTCCTCCCACAGGGACCGGACCCTGCCTGGTCATAAGACAAGAGCCATCTGGGAGTTTGGCTCTGGCACTGGAGCCGCACAGACCGACTTCATCCACGGCTCAAACAGACCTCAGCTTTATGCTCAAGCCTCAGCCTGCCAATCCCCCAGACAGATGCCACTAACCTTATGTAATTATCATAGTTATAAGAGAAACAGCATATGAGAACAAAGACTTCATTACTAGCTCTAATTAGCTTTAAGCTAAAGGGGATTTAACATCATTTTCTCCTCTAATATGGATGTCAAAGGGGGAAAAAAGCTTTTTGTAACCATTCACCTAGTTTCAAGACAAGAAAATTCTGTAAATAGCCAGGGTTGGAGGAAAATGGAGGCCTCAAAGATAAGGAGATAGCTTAGAGCAATTTTTAAGTTTATTGGTAAACACTTCCTCAAATAGTTTACATTTGTTAAGATATCTTTTTGAACAAAGAGCTTTATGACAGGCTTCAGCATCTACCAGAGCACCTCTAAGAAGCTCAGAACTATTTTTCCCTTAACAAAAGAGGTGGTAGCAGATGCTTCAAAAATAACTCCTGCTTCTTCCTTCCCGGTATTTTGGGGTTTCACAGTTTATGGTTGGTTTTGTGCCAGTCTGTTTTACTGTTCTATGGTGTGAAAATGTGAATGTGCTCAGGCTTGAACTTACAGACACCGATTGAATCAATAAGGAGGGCAGCACAGACGTGACGCAGCTTTGTGTAAGCTTACGACCTTGGCAGATGGAAGTACGGAGGCTTCTCCACTGCAGGCCCTCCAGGATTGGTCATGCCATGACTCAGCTGAAACCACCAGACTGCCGGGCAAGGTAAACAGACAAAGTATTTCTGCTTTTTAGGAAGTCTCAATACATTCTGCCTTCTCAAGCACTTGGATGACTTTGAGGAAAAAAAGATGATGCACTATGTAAGAAAAAAAATCCAAGCGAACATTATAGCATTGATCAGACTGTACTTCTTTGGGTGGGTACTACAAGTTACGTTCTCTAATAAGACGAACAAGACTGAGCTACATGAATTTCTGACCGTTTATTTCTGTGATTGATTTCTAGGCCACGTAAGTCGTATGGACGCGCATAGTCAGATTATGTCACACTTGTTTTCCTGGAAAAAAGGAAAATAGCAGTTTTTCTAGTAGATATATATATTTAGCATACTCAGTACTAAGCATTATTTTTATATCCGATTGCCTTTTCTAAAATTATTTTGATATTCCTTCAGGGAAAATAGAATGGACTCAAGAGACCCTTCCAATGTGTGAAGAATACAGATTTTCAGTGTTACTTCATATAAATGTTTATGTTTGCTGTCAACATATGGACATGTGTAAAATTCGTAGTTTGCTAAATATCAATGAAAATAGTAAAACACGAAATTTCTAGATCACAGCTTTGAAAAGTGACTTGACTCATTTAGGAACAAATTGATTTTCAGATCCTGGCTGGTCCACAGACTCTGCGAACTGGCTCCTTTGAATCAGTCTATGCTTTATACCTGCGAAATGAAGCATCTTCCCCCAAAAATTAGTACCAGGTTGCTCCAAAATATATTGTTCCCAGGACTATAAACTGGCCTGAGAGTAAACTTCCATTTGTCACTGATACTTTCTTTACTTTACATAGTCTGAAACCTGTGAAAAACTAGCGACTCAAAATATTCCCTGGTCTCCAGCACGGCAGATTACAATATACCCATGTATAATCAAGGAAGACATGATGAGGTTTGCCAAGTTTCACAACATCGATAATCTCTTTTCATAATGTAGACTTCACATCATAATGTCACCAAAAATCTCCCTAGCCAGGAGCTGCTCAAAATCTCAGACAGCATTTAAAGCCCCAGTTCCCTCACTGAACACCTCTGCTTACAAACAGCACACTGATTAGTGCCATGGCGAATGCTCGCAGAGATGCTCATTACTTTATCGTCAGCAGCTTAAGCAAACAAAGCCACGCACAAAGTATGGCCTGCTTTTCAGACTGGCCCCAGATTTTAACAGCCCAGTTTGAAATCACTTCATTTTTCACAGAATCATAGTATCAGTCAGGTTGGAAAAGACCTCTAAGACCATCAAGCCCAGCCACCAACCCAACACCATGCCTGCTAAACCATGTCTCTCCCATACACTTTGGAATGTGATTTTGCTTTTCTTGGAGGGCACATGGAAGTCTTTGCAAAGTCTCTGACAAAATCATCTTTATCCATACAAAGCCTATTTTGTGCAACTCGCTCTGTGTTCATCTGTTTTCTCGCTTTCTCTCACTGCTTTTCTTGATAAGGAGTCAAATTAAAGCTCACTCGAGCAAAGATGCGGCAGAGCCGGCTGCTAGCCTCAGGCCAGTTTCCACTCCTGAGATACACAAGGCAGCCACTTGGAGCTGATAATACACTTTCAACCACACATTTCTGACTTGACATTGGGTCGCAGCAGAGTTCTAAATTTAAACCCCGCTGCATTAGAGCGCAAGCGACATCTGCCTTGCACAGACCCACTGCCCTGTCCCAGCTTACAGCCACCTCTGGCCTGCCCACACCTTCCCGAGCATCTGCACAGCCGTGGCACTCTGTCCCTTCATCCCCAGAGCCGTGCAGGTATCTCTTAGATCTACACCATGTGTGTAGTACACTATAATTAAAACTCACTTGCCTAAAGAAAAACATACTGTGGGTATAAATACAATATATTAATTCATACTATTACCTTACATTTCCTCCCAGCAGGCCATACTATTTTTAAACTCTCTATAGCTCTGATTATAGCTCGGCGAACAATAGTACATAAATAGTACTCAGCACTTCCACGGCAGACACGTACAGGTTCCTCTTTACTCATGCCCAAGTCCATTAGAAAGCTAATCTCTGTTAGGATCCCCAGCAGTTACCAAACTATGAGCACTCTAGTCTTTCCACATGGTATTTCTTCCAACTTACACAGACAGCTCAAACCTTAACCCACCCATTTCTACCACCCAGGGCAGAACCCAGCCTTTAACACCGACCCCTCTCCTCAGTCACACAGGTGGCCCCCATGTGCCCATCTTGCAGCCCTGGCACCCCAGCAGCCCTGCACGGGGAGCCCCGGGACAGAGCAGCCCCCTGACTTGCACCAAGCCCTACTCTCCTGGTTTGAACCCCGGGGCAGAGCAGCCCCACGAGCCACTGGTGATTCTTGGCCAATACAGCAGGAAGGCAGGACCACCTGCTACATACCCTACGGTGCCTCCAGCTCCTCTGGCTCCTGCTTCAGGCTGCAGTAACACCTGTGACAGTATTAATCAACACTCATTATCTCCTGTCAAAATGGAGTGTAATTGCATGGCCAAGTTCATTCCCGGTATGAACAGACAACAGCTTCAGTGAATTCAATACCGGTTATACCTGTTGACTGAGATTGGCACAGCATGCCTGATCCTGCTTTACCTCACATCAGACTTCTCTCCATCTGCCAAAGTAAGTATTGCACGCTTACTTTTATTTTCTATGGTTTTGGGAGCTTGGGTGTAAGTTTTTTTAAAACCATGCATATAGAGGAAAAAGGTCTGAAGAAATTGTGAGCTCTAAACGCAAACCAGTTACGGAGGATTGTTCGCTATTCTTTTCCCATCGTGGCAGCTAACTGATCATCTGGTAATGTCACTGCTATTTTACAAACAAGCCGGTTCTTGACTGAAGTTATGCATCAAATTCAGTGGTAGCTTTGAAAGCTGTTTGTTTTCTCAATTTTAACAGTCTGAAATTCAGTAGAAAAACAAGGTCATTACTATTGTGTCATTTAAATTGTGTTAAACACAAAAAATAAACTGCAGCTACTGCACTCCCGCACCTGTGGAATCAAACCACGACTGCACTCAGGCCACAGAAGAGATACCGAAAACAAACTGCATACACACTTCTGCGCCAGTCACCTAACAGTTCAGTACTTTTTGGAACTGAGGTCTCAATGTCAAACCTGAGTTAAACTGAACTCAAATGGGAGCACGGCTGTGATCACCCAGAGGATTTGGGTTTGATCATAATCAAATTAAATTACTGGCTGTTTATCCTGCAAATATTAATTGTACGTAATCTCCAGTTCACTTGCATATTGAGCTCTAAGAAATATAACTCATTTTAAATTACCTAGGTTACCCAAGGCAATTGAGATTTACTGTATTCTTTATTTAATAGAATATTTGTCTCATCAGAAGCAATTACATTTTTTTCATTACTTTTGGTGACTCCACTAAACATGGTGGCATTTTCATTTTTAAAAGTCTTCAGTATGCAGGCTGCCAGCCTGTTGTTTTCACATTAAATTTTTAAACATCTTGTCCTCAGCTTTACTGCTTTACTTTACTGCAGTCAAAGATTTTCACAGATTTAAGCCCACAGCATCCACTTCTACCTTCCTCCCCACCACTACAAACCTGCTACCTTGAAATTCCTATTTAGCAACGCTTGTGTTGAACAACAGGCACCACCTACAAGCAGGGTCTCCGGCAGGCGCTGGTTTGTTGGGTTCCTGCAGAACGCTGTAAGACTACGCAGTACATTAGAGCAACACATTTTCAGATCACTGGGGTAGTTTCCTTGGCTGTTTCGCTGCCATAAGTCTGCTTTCAGGCTGTGCAGCGGACAGGGGCATGGGGCTTGCCCAGACCCCCTCCCCGGCCGAGGTGCAGGAGCTCAGGCTCGCTGCACACGAAGGCGGAGGCAGGCTGCACCAGCCCGCTGCCTGCACCCACAGCGCATGCCCGCACTGCTGGGTGGCTGGGCTGGGGGAAGCGCTTCTCGAGCTGGGGCCCCAGACCCCACTCTTAGCTCAGATCCCAGTCCTGGTCTGGGTATGACCTGCCTGCAAACGCTGTTCTCCCCGTGCACGAGCCCAGTGGGCTCAGACACCGAAGGGCACAGGGCTCAGCGGTACGAAGCTGAAACAGAGAGGCTGCCCAGGAGTGCGAAGGTGCTCTGGCAGCCAAAGGCGACCGTATGCTGTGTTTGACCCCTCTGCTGCGAGAGCTGACCAGTGCAATTTAAAATCCAAAGACAAAAAAAACCAGCTCTTGTTTGATGGCACACAGAGGTTATTGCAACAACATGAGGAGGTACAAAAACCAAATCCTGCTCCAGCCTCCTCAGGATTTCTGACCTTGGCACCACAGCCTTGACGCACCAGACAGCTCATCCCCACCAGGAACCACTTTTCCTTTCCAAGCCCTTGTGCCCGAGCTCAGCTTTTGACAGAAAGTCAAAGCTCAGGTTCAGCTTGCTGCGGCTTATGGGCTCACCACATAGGTTTGAGAGACCCAGTGATGGGCAGGGCTCAGGCCAGCAAGGCAGATCGTGCTGGAAGAAGGGGCCTGGGGAAGTGGGTTAAAAGAGAGCAGCACAGAAGATGGAGCAAGGCACTAATGTGCTGTCTGGGCACGATGCTTCCGCCCCAATGAACTCCCCATCCAGACATCCACCCAACCCCTTCCAGACGGGGGGAAATAATGATTTAGCCATCTCTTTGTCATTCACCCTAAGCCGGTGCTGTGGGAACACCTGTATTTTCAGAAGTTACACTGAACTTACCCAGTGCTACGGCCTCCCTGGGATAAAGCCCACTGTCCTCACCACACTACAGCAGGCAAAAAATGGGCACCCCGAATTTTCAGCATGTCATGCTCTGCACAACCTGAGCCAGAGCACACTTCATAATCTAATGATTACCAAGCCAGGCTAGGTTTAAACAACCCAAAAGCCGGCGCTGTACCTTTACAGTACCTTTACCTTTACTTTACCAGTGTAAGATTGCATGTTTTACAAGTGACCCATCAGGGGTTAACTCTGCTGAAATCCTGACACACATGGCCCTGTGTCACACAGGTCAAGGCACATTTTTTCAACACTGTCACCGCTCCCCAAAGCCATAGGAATCCCACTGTAAAACCACTCGGTTTTTTTTCCATCAGGCATGAGAAGTCAGTTCTCCACTGCAATATTGTGTGCTCTGTACTTAAATGGAGAAGTGGATGATTAATGCCTGTGCAAGAAATAGCAGGGTGAAAAATTGAAGAACATTTTGGAAACGTGGGTTTGTTTTTAAGCTGTGATTACAGGAAACATATTAAAGATGAGTTTTCTGAAGGGACTGCAGTCCACTCCTGAACTAGGCAATTTCCATTTTGGTAAACAGACAAAAATCTCCTCTGGAGTTAATACTCCAGAGGTCGACCCCATAAACACTAAAACAAATGGATAGCACGAACGGGCCAAATCCAGACACGCTGTGCTGAGCACCACTCCAGTCAAAGCAGAGTTCGGTGCTTTATACCAGCTCTCAGCCGGCCACACTCCAACCTCCGAATCCTTGTGCGTAAGGTGAGGCAGGAGCTCTGCCCCACCGCTCCAATGTCACCTACAACACCCCCTTCACGAAGGCATCTCTCCCATGCTGCCTGCCCATCTCCAGCCACATAAAACCTCTACTAAAATGCCAACGGGAGGGACAGGAGCAGCAGTGATCTCCCATGCTAATGAAAACCAGAGTGTACCCTAAAGGCACAGAGAAACTAACTCTTATGAGCCAAGACCAGCAAACATAGCCAAGCATACAGTAACTTTGTTCACATACGCCAACAAAGGAAAGGGAGAGTTGTAACTCTACATGTATTACCATAAATCCATGGAGAAAGCCATTTGTTTCTCCCCTAGGATTCCAGTCTGCACCTTGTCTACCCAGGAACAAGCTGAACCCTCCGTAGTAAAATCTCACTAATTCCAGCTTGCTGTATTAGTGCTTAATTTGCTTCATTTAAATGAAGAGCTTAATTTTTACTATTTTTCTTTTAAATTAAATTTAACCTGAATCTCAACAAGGCAATCAGCATGGCTTCTCTTCATTTTATTTGCAATAATTGCAAGGAAGAGCTGAACAGGAAGACATGTGATTGACTGTACAAGTCCAGCAGCATCTCCAGTCAAGTTCAGCTTCCGCAGATGAAGGCCAGGTTGGGGCCAGGTCCTCCTTGGGAGCTAGGTCTCAAAGCAGCCCCCTCACTGTCCCGTGCATTTGCATCAGCCCCCACACCTGGCACAGCTCAGCCTCCTGGTGCTAGAAAAAGCTGCGGGTTTGCCTAGTTCCCCAGCTGAAGGGCCTGAAGCAGTGCTATGCCAGGTGAGCAGCCTCTCAGACAAATCTAATATTCCTTTTGGCCTTTGCCTGCACAGTCTCAGCGCGTGAAATTCCCTCATCCCCTTAAAAAGCATGTAGCTGCAGAGCTGCTTGTTTTCTACTACCAGGGAGCAACCTTAGGGCTGCCCCACACAGCTTTACAGAGGGATACCTGAGAGGTACTGACAACCCCAAGACAAGAGCAGGTTAAGCCAAGTCACTCATGCTGCTGGCATGGCGGACAGGACAGCCCAGACCTGTAGGAGCCACTCAAGGACCAGCTCCTGACCTCAAGCCTCCGAAGCCAAGAACCAGAGGTCTGTTGCAATTAGCAGTTTGGGTCTGGGGTGGCCCCAGAGGACCCAGTGCAAGGGCTGGAGGAATCTCAGCCAGTTTGTATCCCAGGCCCCAGGCTGGCTGATTCCCCTCGCATGTCAAGGGGGAGCTGAAGGGGGCCGCTCAGGCAATAACAATTTCCATTTTCTCCACATAAGTGCACCGGTGCCTTGCGCGTGAGTCAGGCTCGTGGAGGATGCTTCAGAATTGGTCTAATGAACGAGCTGCTGTGCAGAGGATATCAAAACCAAGAGCAACCCTCTGAATATGCAGCCTTTGACAGAGAGCCATAAGAAAAATATTCAGTAGCAATAAACTGCATGTTAAATAAATACCAGTAAGCTTATAACAGAATTACAGACAAGCAATTCAACTTCTCTCAAGAGTGTTGCATACTTCAAGGAAAATATCTCCCAATTATCATAAAAAGCTATCTCCAATTTTCACAGTTCATCTATAATATGCTGATTGAGAATGTAAAATGTATGGCTCAGGTATTTTTGTATAATCAGCTGTAACCACATCCTCAAGTGTAATGACGAGCAATTGGAATAGCAAGACTAATACTTTAGCTATTTAAATTCAGATTGCCTGGTGTTTATACTAGTATTCCCAACAGAGAAAGGAAACAAAATATTTGAAACAAACAAGTATCTTCTCTGCAATATTAATCTTCTCTCATAACAGAGCCCTAGTGGAAAAACAGATTAATCAACAACAGCACAGAAACAGACAGCGATGCAATTCTCTATATTGCATTTTCAAGAATAAGCAAAAGGCCAATGTGTGCAGGGAACAAATATTTCACATCTCTGGAAAAAAATAGCCCTAACCTCATTAAAGGGTCACTACAGACACAAGGAAATAAGAAGGATTTGGTCAATGAGTGAACGCAGCGGTTCAGGAGGAAGCTGTGGGCAAGACAGAAGTGCCCGTTGGAAGGGCCCAAAGCAGCACCCTTTGTCAGCCAGCCGTGCCCTGGGGACCCAGCCGTGCCCTGGGGACCCAGCCGTGCCCCGGGGCCACCTCCTCACTTGCACATATCTGACAGGCCCAAAGAAGGCTGCGGGATGCATGTTGCCTCCCACGTGTGGCTGTGTCTTTACAATGGAGCTGCCTCAGGAGCAAAGAAGGAACGAGACCTTCCAGGCACGGTACTTTCAGGTCTGCACCAAAAAAACAGCTAACGATCACGAGAGAACCGGCACACACAGGATCACCTGCGTTTCCACGCACAACTGTAAAAACCCACATGGCCTCAACGTGCCAAAGCCAACTCCTATCTAAGCAGGCACTTTTATTCATGGAGACGATACGGCTGCTTAATAGAGTAGAAAATCTGGCAGAAGACTGCTGCATTCCCTAATAACCACGTCTGTGAAAAGACCGGGTTGAAATCAGCCTCTTGGCAAACTATCAACCACTCTCATGACAAGGAGGTTGTACAAGTGCAAATGACCACTACAAAACAATAACATTTAAAAAGAGAGTATCACCAAATACCAAGCGACTGTTTAAACACCAACATGCTCAGCAGCCCCAGGAACACTTTTGGGAGCAACTCCATGCTCACACAACACAGCTCTGCAGAAAACCAAGGGAATTCCTCGGTTTCAGCTCTCTGCTACGTCGTTTGAAACAGTAATGAGCCAACAGACATGCGAGACTGCAAACAGGTATCATGTAGAAGTGAAAATACGTCAATGTAAATTAAACGTTGATGTCAGGAGGTTTTACAGTTCAGCAGGCCCCCAGATGTTCCCGTGTGCACACTGCTGTCTTCAGTAAGGTCAAAAAGCCAACAATATTGAAAAGCACACAAACAGAGACTTTAAGGAGGCCCATTCCCAAACTATTCCCAAACACAGTGACCTTCCATGGCGGAATGAACTCAATAACAGCAAAGTGAATAAGAAAGGGTAAAGAAAAGAAAAACCCAAGCTGTGACGTGAGGAGCCATGGGGTGTATTTTTGTAAGCAGGGGGTGGATGCAGTGACCCAGGCTGGGGATCTGGCTCCCCAGTTTCAACCGATCGGACAGGCTAAGCCACTCGAGAGCAGAGCTGGGAGCTGGGCAGTTTACAGGGTCAAGGCTCAAATTCTCCTCTAAAAATTCAGCTGCTTCAGGAGAAGAAAAATCTGGTTTAAAGGCAGAGGATATCATACTTCTGTTTGATTATTCATTTCATTGCTTGGATGCTTTAATTTCTTGCTCGGAAGTAATTTCTTGTTTGATTTTCTGCATGTTTCCAGGTGCTTGTACACGGAGTAAAATACCTTTCTGTTTTTCCACCTATCGTTTCTGTCCCTTTGGGTTGTATTATCTCTCCTCTCAGAGTCGCACAGTACCAGCTTGTACATGGACTCTGGAAAAGGCAACAATTTTGCTTCTGGAGTAATCACAATTTCCCTAAGAAGTAACCACATTTCATTCTGTTCAAAAGTCCAGTGTCTCAGCACTGTAATACCACTTTTGAACGGCAAAAAAGCAGCATTCAGACACCGCCAAAAATTGGTATTTCATGCCAACATATTCACAAAGAAACTTATCATTTTTCAAAGAGAAATTTTAGAGGAAAAAAAGTTGGAGGTTATTTACACTTGTGCAATGACTTTGTTCCATCCTGTGCCTCTCTAAATATGCAAGTCAAGGAAAACGAAAGAAAAACGACATAATTTTTTCATGAAGAGAAGAGTTTTTCCCCTAGAGTTGAAGCTTCTTCCTATTTCTTTGTGTTTTGTCAGCTGGCATGGGAGGCGTATTACCCAGAAGTTAGGCACACATTTCCAAAAGGGACAGAAAACAGACAGGGCAGACAGTCCATCAAGAAAGGAGATACTTAAAGTTTCAAATGTACGAGACACACCAGACAGAAGAATCACTTTCCTTTAGTCCTGCAGCCTGTTTCTCTCCCTGCCCCTCCTCAGCAGCCCCATTTCATATTTGTTTATTTTTGAGAGAACAATGGTCTCAGAAATCAGTGGGAGTACTTCTAAAGTTAAACCTGTCCTTAACTAATTCCCTGAAGTCAGCCGTTTGCTGTTGAGAGGGGTGAGAGGGCTCCTTACACTCCACACGTAAGAATTGCTGGGGCATGAGGAAAAGCAGAGGAGGAACCAACATATTTTGCCCCTGAGATTTCTGACCCAGTGTCGCTCGTCCTTCCCTTTCACACCACCCTCTGCAGCCCAGCACAGAGCTGCCGGGCCTTTCAGCGCCCAGTACAGATACTCCCACCGCAGACTTGCAGAATCTGGGGACGTGCACGTGGCAGAACCACCTAAACACGGACACACCACCCCCATTTAAACCGCCTTTGGATACACAGCTTCTGTGCAACCTAAAGTCTAACAATATTAAATACCTGTAATAAATTGTCAGCCTGATCCTTACATACCACTATATTAATGAACAAAACATGCAGCACTGTACAAAACTGCAGAAAGGCAAAGTAAGAACTATGGAAAACATTTCTCTTTGTTTCTTACACAAGAACATAAATTCAATAATTCTTTAAAAATGGAACATAGCTGGCATAATCAAATAAATTATTAGAAGGCATATAAATCATTACCACCTAATATGACTGCAACAAGATTCAATGCAATTTGCAGATAAGTATGAGGAATGACTACTGCGTTTTACTGAATTAAAACTGGCAAAAGTTCTAAGACGACAAATGATTTAAGATGACCCTACATTCATTTGCAAACTAAAAAGGCAGAAGAAAAGCAGCAAACAGATAAGTCTTACTTTTTCAACTCTTTTGCAGCTTGCCCTGAAAACAAGGATTAATCATAAAGTGGAAATTCTTTCATTTAATTAGAGATTGAGTGGGTGGGAATCTGGAGACAGACTAAAGCTGTGTGGAAATTCTTAAAGCTGTTGGAAATGAGATGTCCTGAACTGAGATAGGGATGCAGCCTTTCAGAAAGTCCAAACCCAGACTGCTGTCTGGATTGCTTGTGCTGGCCCTCATCATGTACTACTTCCTGCCAGAAGGACATTTCCTTACAGAACACGCCTCCTCTGCTCCCACAGCTGGTCTAGATAGCAAAGCGCTGTTTGCACAAGCCCTGCTCCACTCCCTGCAGGGGCTGGAAGAAAACATGAACAAAATCTGGTGCCAAAGCAGGGAACCGGAGCAAGTGAGCGGCTCACCTCTCACCAACACAGGCAGCTGAGTATGACTTGGGAGAACTGGCTTCTATCTGTTTCTTTGCCCTGGGGTTTCTTCATGATGCTATTTCAGATCCTTAAACCAAGACTTTCAGAGACACCCACTCACCTTCTGGGTCTTCCTACTGCACAAGCCCCGTTCCCGACTGCAGGGCCCCGTCTGCCATCTCCAACAACCCCGTCAGCACCAGCTGCAGCAACGTAACCACCGATACTCTGAGACTTAACCTCCCCGGGCTCTGCTTTCCCCATTAGGAGTAACAGAGTGAATTGCAGTAGAGTTTTCTCAGGCTGCCAAAGAGCTAAGGAGAAGTTAATCACCCCTTACACAGCATTACCCCAGTTACTGGGATTAACACTTTGGAAAATCTTTAAGAAAACTGTTCATTCTGCCTAACAGCACTCACTGAACAGTGTGCGCAGTCCTACACGAAGCAATAAGAATCCATAACACCCATAAGCTGCTTGTTACATCCAGATTCGTGCACTTTGGATCTATGAGATCTCTGTTCCTCTACTCCTCCTCACCGCTGACATGCCCTTTGTTATAGTTCAGATCTTGGAAGACCTTCTACAGTGCTAAGCAGGGATTCAAAATCAGTGCAAATCCCAATGCTCTTCTGCAAGTCTCTGGCCATTATTTCCTGCTCATCTCACCAAAACATTAGTCCTTTGCACTGAAAATCTGAATAGCCTTGAGCACTTTCCTCTTTTTGCTTCAGCTCCATAATCAAAAAGAGTAGGACAAGAGCAGAGGATGTGTGAGACAAGTGTGTTCAGTTTTTTCAGTCCAAATCTCTTCTTTGGGGTTTATTATCACTCTTTAGTTCATTTTGACACTGTCAAAAAGCAATCTCTACTTCTAATCCAGATTTAATATGGACTACTCACATGCTTAAAAACAAAGCACACGTCTACCTGCTAGGGCAGGTGACAGTACTTCTCATCAGCTGATCTGAGGAATGATTTCCTCCAGGAACTGTGACCTTATCATAAATCCTAACCCCTTCCACTTCAAAGTCCCCCTGGATCCAGCATTCTCTAATAACAGATACACCCACACTGATGGTGCCGCACTGAAACAGAGCAGCAAAGCCAACTGAAACACTCTGCTCCAACCCTCCTCCTCCAAACGGAAGCAAGGGAAAACAGACCAATATAAAACAGGTAGTGGCCACAGTGCTTGCTACAGAAATAAAAGGCAATCCTACATCATGGCAATGAGCTGTCTATAAAACCTAGACAGAACAGAGGAGATCAATACTTGTCTTAGGGACAATGAATGGCACACACACTGCATATTTATTTTCAGGACATGCATACATACACATATAACCACAAGCAACAGCTTGTACAAAGAGTAAGACAGACTACTTTTCTCTTAAATGCAAAAATGATGTATTAACCCATCAGCACAGCTTGTTGCCTACACAGTGTGTAGTAAACTGTCACGATACACCTCTCTTACCGGAGCCCTGCCATTCTCTTCTCAGAGTCCTCCAGCTCTGTTCATATTCAAAGGCCTTAAAAGTTTTATACAATCTTGCACAATCTAATCACAAGTTTGCAAAAACTCTCGAAAATTTGGCAGTTACCATCACCACCTTTAACTCAAGGGCTGTCTTTACGGCTCCATTGTTTTAGTTTTACAGGTTATTTCCAGTTCTTTGACTTTATGCCTTACCTGCCACCCCCAATTAAAATACAGGGGAAGACTACCAAGAGACAAGCGTATAATTTCAAACAACGTTTAAAGCCAAGAGCTGACAAGGGCTGGAGGTAGGGGGCTGGAAGAGGCAAAGAGAGGAGATAATTGTTTCTTTTCCCCTGGTTGCAGCCCCGCAGTTTCAAAAGCCCCTGGGTTTCAAAGCAGGGATGCAATCTTTTAAGAGCCTGTGCTGCTGTGCTGCCTTCCTCTGTTTGTGACGTGCAGTCACAGTATTTTAATGGAGCCCAAAGCCCAGTTTTTAATGCAGACACTGGTGCTGGGGTCTGGATTTCTGCAGCTGACATGACTCTAGGGAACAGCTTTCATTTCAAATAAAAGCCAGAAAAACGTTTCTTCCCTGCAAAGGATTTTAAGCAAGTATGATCCACTGTAGCACAGCACATGCAAATAACTAAGACATATCTATGAACTAGAAATCATAACAGGTTGATTACAGATAAAAGTGATGTACAGACACCTGCTGTAGGCTCGCTCTCCTGCTATTGCTTCACAGATTACAACAAACATTTAGTGGTAGTGGAATTAACTTCACCTTGACAGCTCTTTGGGGAGGAAGGGGTTTACGTACAGCTATAACCTGAGCTCCCAAATAACCAAGCTCCACAGTGTGCTGCTTGCTGCTACTCCACATCACTGAAGTCCTGGACTAAGCATTTCAGAAAGCAGAATCCAAATCATTGTCAATCCTCTGCCATCCCGCAAGAACAAAACTGACAGAGAGGACAGCAGCAATTTGAGATGCCTTTCATGAAAACTGAAGGCACTGGTACAAACATCTGGGGGCACAGCACATCCCAGGTGCTGGGAGAAGGATGGTGTCTGAGGAGCAAAGCCCTCCCCAGATCATGATCCTCCTGTACAGGCAGAGTTTGTACTCGCACTCACTCCGAACAAGCCCCAAAGCCAGCAGATAAGATGGGCCCATTTCCATCTGCCTTTGTTGAAGACAGGGGACGATCAACCAACTACTTATTATTCATCTGTATTTTTATAGCACTTGCTATGTGCTTCTTAGACAGTGAGTAAAACTGAAAAGTCTTTCCGTTTATATGTACCTTCCTCCTTACAATTTGCTCACTTAGTCATTGATTTTGCTCAGTCTCCATCTGTGTAGAGCCAACATGCCCACCACGCCTTATACCCACCTTGCCGCTCACTCACATGCTCCAACAGCGAATTGCCCGGGGAGGCTACTGCAGCCAGCACCACTGCATCAGCCAAATCAGCAGCAGAAGGATGGACTTCCATCTCAGTCAATTAAAAAAGGATAAAAAAAAAAAAAGCCTGGCCAACTCATGCTAGTTAGCCATGGAGAGCTTCCAGGTAAACATTTTGCCATAATGAGCCACAGCAGCATGGCAATCAGTGTTACCAAAGGCAGCAACTTCTTGCAAACTGCGTGCTTTACTAACTGCTGGTTCCATTTGAATACCCTACCTTCTTCAAGTCCCACATAAACAGCAGCCAGCAGGCTGTCTTCATCTCTATGCAGCAAAACAACACTTTTGAGCAGCAAGAGTCCTGAAGACTTAAATGAGAAACTAGGTGTTCAGTGAAATTGTGCCTTATCCTCCCCTCCCATACGGCTGACAGAGACAGAGACTCCCAACTAGGTGAGGGGCAGCAGACAACAGTGAGGAATGAAGAGCTAGAAATGGCTCAGATCTGCTGCATTAACAGACCCAGTAACAGTCATCCGGCCAGCTTGAAAACATTCAGCCCAAATGCATCCGTCCCAAAGCCTGCAGTGCTCCATCAGGGACCACAACAAGTAATTCAGACCTGACCCCGTGCTACAAACCAGCACAATTTTGCTGGTTTCACTTAGGGTAATTCAACATAACATCTCAACAATTAATTCCCAAACAGAATGTTTTTAAAATGTGGGTGATCTCAAGCGTGTGGAATCTTCCGAGAACTTCACAACATCCATATGTCAGATTTTTATATATAGGTGCTCCATACGGCATATGGATTGCATCACTCTTCACAGCTGCTGATAATAGTATAAGAAAAAAAAGTAAAGAAAGCCTGGCTTTCCTACAGCTGAAGTACCAGGCCCATTTTTAAAATATTCAAGAGCCTACAGACCAGTACTATGAACAAATCACTCTCTAAGGAGCCCAGCTCACACTATGACTGAGGTGCTTCAGCCACCTGGGAGCATTTTTAAATTTTCTCCAAAGTCCCCAAGACAAAAGCCCGGATTACAGCACGGGGCAGCGATTCTCATCGCCTCACTGAGCATGGCGGGGAAGCAATCCAGAAGTTACCACCAGTCACAGTCTCTCATCTCCATCCTCTTCCATCCCAGCTGCACTTCAGTGGGCCGAAGTCAGGCACACCCCTGCTCTCTAGCTCTGCCTCTCCTGAACAGCCTGGAGGAAGGAGCAAGCAAGTCCTTACTCCTCCTTGCACCTCCTCACCCCGGCAAATAGGGTCTTGTCTCAGAACTACAGCAAAGAGCCTGGCCTCTCCCGCGTGGCTGGGCACATTCTTCTAGCACTGCCTTCTTCCACGTTTCTCCTGACAGACCGCTAACCTGGCACCAGCACCCCTGGCTCACTCCCTTGCTGTTTTGACCTCAGAACTATTTAATCAACAGCAACTCAATATACATAAGGTTCTACGCCCAGAGAGAATTTTATTTTTATTATACACCAAAAAGACACGTTTCTGGTTTGTCAGGCAGGTTTCATTCACACAGGCTTGCAGCACTTGCACACAGCTCATTTTATTCTCAGCTTGCCTCCAGAGCGGCTGTAGGAGTACATCCATATGGTCAGGGCTTTACAGCTAAACTGGAAGTACCAAAACAGAGATGCAACTTCCATGCAATTATATGCACTGCTTCACTTTCTACATTGGGAAGCACACACCATCTCACTCCCACTCCATCCGCAGAGAAACACGTGGTAGCAAAGAGGTCCGTCTGCCCGTGAGCCAGGAGCTGCTGCTGCTCTGCCGCTCACACCGCGCCGGCCTCGTGGGGCTCCTCAGGTGACACGATCTTAACGGAGCTCCCTCAGCCATCACGCCAAGAACTGCCAGAGAAATACTATCACCTTCTTTCAGCAACCTAAAGTACACAGGGCAAAATTAAAGATGTGGAGCCCAGATGACTTTCTGTCTCTTGAACCTCAGGCAGCGGGCACTGAAACTCTGCTGACGGTCCCTCTCCAATGATGGGTCCTGATGGAGAAGCAAAAGACCCTGGTTCAGTCATCGGGGTCACCTGTGCAGATGCCCACAACACCCAGCTGTGAGACTCTCCCAGACTAGGATGGACAGGACTCTCCTGTGAGCAGATAATGAGACCAGGCATAAACGACGCTAGAAGTGTCCTGCGCTGAAACGGCAGGAATGCATTGGTCTGGCGCCCATCTCCGTGCTGGATCCCACCTGCAGAGCTCAGTTTCTCTAGGTGCTCCGAAAGCAATAAAAGCTTTCCTATTTTTTAATAAGCTCGCATTTTAAATCACTTCATACATATATATGTGTGTGTGTGTGTGTGTATCTCAAAACATAAAGCCAACTGAATTTCTCAGTGAAGATTAAAAACCGGAAATACCTAAGACTATATACCCACGACACAAGCCAGTTCATCTCTTTAGAACTGGAAGTTCAAAAATTCACAGGAAGGAGTTTGCTAAGCAAATTTAATGACTTTGCACAGACGTATTCCACCTCCTTTCATACCACTTGTGATCAGATGACAGGCACTCACTCCTTGCTAGATTTTTTATGTACTTGCTCATTTGCATGCACTCCAGAATTACCCATTAAAGGCTGCCTTTTCTCGACAAATTTTTGCCTCTGATAAATGGCCAACTCCACTGGCCTGACTTCATGACACTCCTTGGTTCTGACAGCTCAACTTAATTAATCTATTTAATTTATTGATCAAGCCCATGGCAAAGAAGCGTTCCCCATTAAACAGGATTTTTATCATTCTGAGTTATATGACTTAAAAACTGAAATTTAGTTAGCAGCTGACATGCTGTCCATCCAAAAAGCCACTCATGAAGAAGAAGAGCTGGAGATTAAAAATGACTTGATGATTTTAAACAATGACCAGCAGGTTAGGCTAGAAGTTTAACTATAGCCCAGTTGCCTATTCCAAAAAAAAAAAAAAAAAAAAAAAAGCATTGCAAAGCGATAAATCCTTGAAAATCTACTCTGAAGACTGTCTTTACCATTGGACTATGCTCCATTACATTTGCGCCACTTGAGACAGTTCTATTTGTGCAAACTATGACAATTATTACACTGGGAAAGTGCAGGTTATTTAGCGCTACAATGCTTCTTGGATGAATTATTAACACAGATGTAAAGCCTCGCAGTTAGAAATAAAACATACAAGGAAGCAAACTATAAGCTTAAGCAAATAAATAAAAGACCAGCGTAGCCTTTAAATCTAAAATGAACAAATCGTGTCCAGATGACGGACACTCGGTTAAGTCCATTCCCCTGCTGCCCAAGCCCCGAAGGGCTTGCCTTCCCCTCTGCAATCAAACAACCAGAAGCCGTCATAAACTGGCAGGAAATTATAAGCCCAGCGAGCCCGACCAACAAGCGGCCATACCACACCCCCGACACGGTAGCCTCCCTATCTGTGATGTGACGGCTCTCTCTACATCCACATCTGTTTGCAGAAAGACGCAAATGAGGCTTAACTCTTGCAGCAGTCTAGCCACTGGAGGATAATTAGAATTAATACTGTCGCTATGCTAATTACTATTTGTGGTTTTGCTATAAAACTAATTTGTTCAGGGAAGCTTGACTGAACAGGTAAGGACAGCTAGCCTGGACAAAGGATAAATGGTCTTATCATAATTGCATACTGTTTAATTTCTAGCTATGAAATAGAAATCCTCTTTTCAGGGGATGCTGCTCATATCATTTTAGCATTAATATGCTGGATACTTTAGAACTGTTGCTTCATTTCCTTGCTAATATATTTTTAAATTGGTGACGAGCAGGATAAAAACATTTTATATAAATCTGTCCAGCATCTGAAATCACTTCAGTTCTACGAGCAGCAGGTAGGGGCAGAGACACTAATTGGTCAATGCACCTATTTTCAGGACATTTTCCATCAGCATGTTTGGATCTACATCTCTCTTCTCTCCAGAAGGACATCTGTATTCCCGCAGGACCCCATATCGGTGGTCATCGCTCCTCCTGCGAGGCAGGGAGTGTGGCAGCAGTCGCTCCTCTTCAGCCCCCGGAGACAGAGTCTGCAGGCAAACTGAGCAGTCTCATCCAGATGGAAAAATCAGATGACAACCCTTTTTTATCCCAGCATTGAGTCTGTCTAACTCTGGCAGGTAGCAGTCTAGGCTAACACATTATTATGCTTAATTCCTCTCGCAGACTGGGAACCAACTGTTACTATTTACCCTCACTGTGCAAGTTTTACGAGGGACGGGTCCAGAGCCACGTGCCATTTCCTTCCATCTCCCACGGCTCGGACACCTCCAAGCCTTTGGCTGCTGCACGCCCGCCCGCACCACGCCGGGAGAGCTTCGCAGTCCCAAGGGCACAGCGCATCCCCACCAGAAGGGCTCACCGGTGCCACGGCCCTCAGCTCCGCAATTTTCATTACAGACCGCAGTGGTGGAGTTGCCTGCCCCAGCTACATCTCCGCCAACAAAAGACAGCCGGTCCCAGTCCCCAGCATCGACGCAGACACAGGGGATCCTTTGGTGGGAGGATCCTGCACCTTCGGCCAGCCCTAACCCAAGTCCTCGGTGCTGAGGCTCCGCAGCTCCACCAAGCCCTGGTCCCATGGACAGAGCCGGAGCTCCCGCTCACGATGAGCGGCTGTGCTCGCGAGCACATTTAAGAAAAAGGAAGGCATGTGCATATTGCAAGCAGTTCTCTCTTCATTTTTTTCCGTCCCTGAACAGCTTTAACTTTATCTCCTAATTAAAACCCACACTGTTTTTAGTCTAGAGATTCAGATAAAGAGAGAGGGGTCTGGAAGCTGTCTGTTGCTTTGCAACGAGATTTTAACACACTGCAAACCACATAACAAACATCCAAAAGTGCGTTTTATTGTCCACAGGTGGGGGTTTCAGCCCTCCGGGGCCATCAAATTACTTCTGACAACAAAGAATATTCTGAAACTAACTTTGAAAGGTGTTTCTACTTTATTATGATGGAGGAAGCAAAAGGGACGGGTCCTGCTTCTCTGCAGCATTTCTGTACCTGAGCAACAGAGGATGGATTCCTGCACAATGTTTGCACAGCTCCGGCACGGTGCAGGAGCCTGGAATTGAAGACTGCCTCTTTTAAAGTAATTACATTTAAAGGTAGAGGTAGCAGGGCTTGATCTGTGGCAAATGCACAAGCAGAAATATTGAATGGGATCATACCAGAATCCAAGGGATGTTGCTCTTCTGAAGAGACAAAATTAATTGCTCCTTTCCACCCCTTCCCATTTTCCCCCACCTTTGCTGAAGCAGCTCTGTGTGGACACCAATTATATGGCAGCAACTGCAACTATATTAGCACACAGCTGACAACACCCATCAAAATGCTGCATTGCACTGTTACTCCAGTGGAACCACAACACATAGGCAGTGACAGACCCTGGCTCACATCTGTGCTGAAAAATCCTGCCCTGCTCCTCCTCTCAGCACACACTTGTACGTTCCCATGCCTGCCTTCCTTAGATACTCCTGCCCAGCAGCAAGAGGTTGGTATTTGACGCAGAGGAGGCTTTGTCTTTCACTAGAGGCTCCTTCAGAGCCAGGAGGAAGTCTGCTTGCCTTGTGGCAATTTAGCAAAGTGAGAAAACAGCATCTCTGTTATTACAGCACATACAAAGCATGAGCCACTAACTGGCTCTACTCACACTGCTGCAAACACTGACAATAACCCAGAATTCAAAGGCCTCACTGTCAGATGGAGCTCAAAGGGATGTGCAAGACCTGACGCTGTCCCATGGCCAAGGCCAAGGCTTCAGCTCCGACCACAGCCTGCAAGTGCTGCTGCAGCAGAACCCATTTCTGGTACCAGCTGAAACATGAGCTCATGTTTGTGTCTGGGAGGAGGGAGGGTTGGACGAATCTTCCGCTCCAAGTTTCTCCTGCAGTATACAAAACTCACTTATACACAAGAGAACATAAAATAACCCAGACCTAGGAAGCAGGAAGACATGTCACTTCTTTGATGTTAATAAATGAGATATATAAATAACAAGCTGTAAACAGCTGTAGTCCTCATTCTGCCTCACTGTGTCAAGGACGAGTCTGGGGCAAAGACTACATACCATCACCACCTGCATCATACACGATCATGGGAGACTTTTCTTGTGTGAAAACTTCTAACCCAAGCAAAAGGACAGAGGTGCCAACCTTACATCATTATTTCAAAATCTTCTCCTTCATAGGCCAAGCTGCCCAAATGTAAGTATTTTTGTTAAGCGGGTCAAAGCTTGGTCCGTCTCCAGTTCTCACAGTAGGGTCTGCTTTCTGCTCACAGGCAGCATAAGAAATACCGTTGTACCCCAGTGGTATTTAAAAGCTACCTAGATCCCTAAATAACTTCAGTGTATACTAAGTCAGTCAGGTGCTGCTCAGCTATCAGAAACTCCCCCAGTATTTCAGCTACTCAACATACTTTTGCAGGAGTATTATGAGTTTTCAAACTTTTGTTAGCCTGAATTCACAGCACTGCAATGTACATAAAATTATTTTTAATTAAGATGATAAAACATTCTGAAGCAAGAGAAACATCCAATTTTTGTAATTAAAGTGATGCAGAAAAAATTGCCTAAATGATTCCAGAACTAAATTTCACAATGGTTATGCCATTTAAAAGTTACAGAGCTTGGAAACTAGGTTGCACTTTTAAGAGACTCTTTAATAATTCAAGACCTTTCAAGGTCAGAGAGAAAGCAGTGATACAGTGATTTCTCTTGAAATTTAAGAGCTCTGCTCAGTCCTCTCATATACATGCATATATATTTCAAGGGTTACCATGGGATCTGCAACAGTCAGGGTCAACATGTCAAGTCAGTGTATACAGCTGACTACTCTGTACCCTCAGCTTGACTTCAAAGTATCGCTTCCTTAATACTCAGTTTGGTGCAGCCTTGACATCAGGGCCAGGTAAGCTCTTCCCTCTCAAACTCAAGGCAATGCATTACGCAGAAGTGGTTGGAATGACCAATAATTTTCTCCCTGGCTCCTCTGAAATGAGCATTCAGTACTAGTTTTTGTGAGATTCCATCTTCACTATAAAATTGTAACTTAGCTCTAAAGCCTATGGAAGAGGAACTCACTTTTTCAATACATCTAGATCTCGTTTAGTGTAGGACCGATCTGATCTCTAACCGAAGCCTTTAGTGCTCCTCCAGGAAAAACAGTAACAGTACCTACTGACTGTGGAAAACCAGAAATAACTCCAAATTAACTGCCACTGAAGCACAGCTCCAGTTTGAGATTTGGTGGATTGAGTACTTGTACAGGACTGCTCAACTCCCAAGCAATCAATCAGACCATTGCAAAAGTTATTCAGAACAAGTAACAAAACTTTTGAGAATTACAGAGCAAACAACTGCACTAGTAAATATGAGCATGAAAAAAAAAGCTTCTAATACTTCACAGAGAGATATAGGATGAAGCATTGCTCCTCATAATAGTGGGCAAAAATAAAACGCACTGGTGGGCTACAGAAACTGAAATTAACATTTTGACACTTTCACCCAAGTGTTGGGCAAAGAAATGGGCGAGTGAAACCCTTCCTTATCTTGCCACACATTGCAATGTCTCCTTTGACAGTTGGGTTTTGATGAAACCTTTCCTCTTTCTGCGCTAAATTACCTTGGCTGATCCCTGTTAGAAAAAGATTACTCTGAAAAGAGTTTCTTACGAGTCCGAACATCCAAGCTGACATCTATGCAATCAAAAACCAATCGTTCAACTGTGTGTGGACACAGACTAGAAAACGTGCTGGCACGCCCAAAAGCAAATTCATATTCAAATTTAGACATATATTGATGGCAAATTATTGACACAACACCTTGCTCAATAAAGGAGATCACTCTCTGCTTTCAAGCTGTTCCCCGCTTAGCTGGATTCTCTGTTCTGTCTCCAAAGAACCAAAAAAACGGGCATGTCGTCCCCTCCCCGAGGTTAGGAAAAGCCCACTCCCTTTGAAGAGAGAACAACCAGAAAGCAATAGCACCAGGTACATAAAACCAGTGCAAATACAAGAGGCACAATTCCAGCAGCTCCCTCTTTCCCGTCTTATCACAGAATTAAGAATACTGTCTGCAAGCTCTCTGTTAGTTAATTTGGTGTCTTTATATATTTTTAAAATGCAGTTTCTGGTAGGTTTGTTTTTCAACTGATCTGTCAGTGTGTTGCGCATAAAATGACAATTCAAGTCTCAAGCTATCAGCCTCTTTCTGCCAAGTAACGAATAGCGGATGCTTAAAAAAGTCTCGTGGCATTCCAGAGAGCTAAAGGATAATCAGTCACAATCTCGGAAAAGCTTAACATGCTTTTTTCTTTCCTCACTTCCCTTTTGTTCTTCTCCCACCCTCCACCCGGTCACTCACAGGAGGAGGTTAGGTCACTGGGCTCAAGAAAAGAGAACTTTCATTTTTGAGTTTTAGCATAGGGTTTTCAAGCACCAGCGAAACCTCATTTTCACTTTGTCAGTAATTTGGACAAGATGTCAAAGAGTAGAAAACCAGCTGTAACACCCTCCCCCAAGCTATTCTTTGCTGTTAGATTGAAAAGGCCAGGCTAACAAAGATGCTAAGAAAACGTTTCCCTTCTCTGTGTAAAACAAACTCACTAGTGCTTAAGGAAAAGAACTAAGTTTTTAAAAGAATTGTACCAAACCTACTCGTTGAGCTTTATTCCTTGTTTTTAATGACTTCTTTTGCCACATACATTTTTAAAAGATCTTTTTCAATTCAGGAGTCCGCTGCAAAGCTTGGGACAATATGTGGGGAGAAACCATAACAAATCCTACTATCACCACACCTTGAGCAAACAAGTAGCATGTTGCAATTTCAGGTAGTCTCCAGAAGAGCAGAAAGAGTGAAACATCTGGCAGCTGTTTGTCATGCCTCTACGGCACTGAAGTTTCATGTACTGAGACGACGCAGATTAACACTGGAACTGGAACAAAAAAGTAAAACAAAAACAGCACAGCAATCTTCAGTATGTTAATTAGAAAAAAAAAAATCCCCTTTGTCATTCTGTCCTGGCAGTTATTTTTACTGTCCTCTTGCTCACCACCAAGGCACTCAAATTAGACAAAAAGCTAGGCAGCCTTTTTCATGGGATTTCACCACAGAGCATTTCCAAACCACAGCCTTTCCTGTGCCTCGCCAAACCTCTCGTGCTTCACAACAGCAGCATCTTCAGCTGGGACAAAGCCCCTAAGTGCTCCAGCTCCATCTCTTCTCCAGTGCCCAGCCAGCCCAAGGGTCTCGTCTGCCTCCCCTGCTCAGCCGACGTGGGGGACAAGCAGGAAGGTGTGCAAGGAAGCCTCAAGTCCAGCATTCTCAATGGACTGAGTCCACTGAAGCAAGGGACGTCTTCCCGCTTATGACAACTTTCTAAATCCAGCCCTGTATTTTCATCTTTTTGACCTTGCCAGAACAAATAAATAAATCACCCAGTTACAAAGATGGGACACCTCTGTCTTTTGAAGTCTGTGCAGTTACATCCAGCTCCTAGAGCCCAGTTCAGGGAAAAAAAAAGTCTTTAATTGGGACTGAATATAAACATCAACTTATCAGTCAAATGTTATCCTAAAAAAGGTTACATGTAATCAGATGCTTAAGTGATTCTTTCATCCATCTCACAAGACCAAACAACATGTGACGAAGAATAATGACAGACAAGCCACAGAAGTGTCCCAAATACCTGGGACATTGCCTCACTACATAAAATTAAGGCATCAGTTATTATCTGGCATCCCTAACGGCTTCAGCACCTGCCGAAGAAGCCGCCTTGAGAGAAGCGGTTTGCAAGCCTCATTTTAGCAATGAAATTCCTGACAGACACAAGAAGGTAAATGTTGGACAGCCAGCCAGACTGCTCTAGGGCCCTTCCCTCGATGCTTTGAATAAACACATCCTCGTTGCTATTTCTTTTTCATAGGAAGGATAAAAAATTCTGAAGCAGGGAAAATCTCCACCGGCAGGACACGGTAGCAGGCTGTGTGCCCGGCAGGCAGCTCGTCGCAGGTGCGGGCAGGACACCACAGCCCCGCAGCAGTGGCAGCTGAGAACATTTCAAAGCAGACATCATCTGCTGGGACACAGGGTCGCTTGCCCCTTCACTTCAGCACAGAGCCAGCTACTGAGCCATCTCAGGCACCGGCTTCCAAAGAACCCGCTGACCTGCTAAGGACACAACAGAAGAAAGCCTGAAACCACCACAGGAAGGATAGGAACGATTTCTAGTTTTGTTTGACTGGCCAGGTTCATCAGCAGCACAAGTGCCCCCGGCTGGATGGAACATATTTAAGTGCTGGCTCACACCGGTGTCAAGCAGAATGAAAGTAATCGAAAAGGAAATGCCTGGGGTGCATGTGCTGGGCGACCACAGGGAAGCGGGTTCCTGGCCCCTCGCGCACGTAACATGTCTCAGCACTACACAGGGATGTGCACGAGTCAGCCACATGCAAGCAGTGTCCAACCAGCAAGCATTTCTATAAGTAAAACAAAACCTGGCACACAGAAAACAGGTTTTTATCATGCAACTGTCACTAGCAAGCATGATGGTAACTCATCATAACAGCCCAGCCCCAGACGGACAAAGACTGAGATGGGAAAGCTCCCCTTCCCTTCAGTACTTGTGTACCACATCATCACTGCCCCATTCCAGTGTGCCTCTCAGACTGCCTGAGCTTTCCTTGGCGTGGCTCAGTCTCCTGATGTTAATGAAAGAATCTGCATATTAATTAAAGCTACCTTATGAGAACCAGGGTCCTGATGCCCACATTCGAGTCAGGGGAGCTACAGGTGAGAATAAAAACCACTTGGCATTTCACAACTAACCAAGCATCTAACAAGTGGTCAGCGCAGCACTTCTGTCACTCAGCTAACAGCTTAATATTGACAGTCTTGCTTTTAAGGCACTTCACCTCAAGAGGTTTGGCAGCGCAGAAAGCAGCGTGGCAGTGTGCAGTTCCCTACCGGCTTTTCCCCTTCACATTACAACAGTATGAAAGGGAGCACTAAAAACAACAAAGAAAGGGAAGAATATGCAGATCACACAGTGGCTGGGTTTACAGAAAAACAGGTGTTGTACAACAAAACTTCCGAGACATTAAATAATTCAGGAGTGACTGAAAAAGAACTCCAAGTGTCTATGCCAGCATGGGTGAAAGCTAGCAGCAGCAGCAAAGGAACATCAGCATCTACTCAATCTGTACCGCTCCGAGGGGGCCCGGCTGCACCAGGTCCCTGCCTCCCCACGGAGGGGCTCCCACTGCACAAGCAAGTTTTGCCGCGTGCTCTGTGCGTGCTCCACGTGAGACCTTCAAACTCCCTGCTGAAGGGCAGATATTTTACAGAAACTACCTTTCCTAAAAGAACGACAGAAATTGTCCCTCACCTCCTACTGAGGACTCGGAAGGGCGACTTGCACCCAAATGTGCAACCTCTCTAGCAAAGCTCCTCCTTTTTTCAGTCACCTTCCCAGGGGAGTGGGAAAACCTGGTCTGAAGCGGCTGTTGTCAACATGAAACAGAGAGATATCTTCCTCATGTAAGCTGAGGTGTGTTTTCTGTTTTAAAATTCTTAATTCATACAGTGACAGAACATTGATTGAAGACTACATCTTAGCCACCACGAACGACAGCGGCAGGTCAGCGAAGACCCAGGGGCAGCCCTGTCTGCACCACCGCAGCCTACCAGGGCAGATGCAGCGTCCAGTTCTGCAGGTGGGAATTCACAGCCTGCCAGACCCCAGCCCATGGGGCTCAGCCATGGCTGCCCGGAGCCCACACGGCTTCCCACTGCCACCTCCAAGGCAGGATTTTGGTCCCTCCCACATCCAACTCAGAAAGGAAATAGGAACTAAGAAGTGAGACGACAGAGTGCCAGGATACAGGGAAGAAAAGTGCTGAGGAAATTCAAGAGGGAAAAGAAATTAGATCAAGGGAAGGGGAGAAAAAGAGAAAAAAAAGGTTATTGCTGGCAATTTCATTGTAAATGTAGAGGGCAAAAATGTTTTCTTCGCCATTTCAAAAAACATCAAAATGTGTTGTACTTGAAATTTATGATGAGTAAAATATTAGCAGTTAGCAACATATGAATCTGTTTGGGAGGGAAGCACAAACTAAGCATTCTTACAATAATAAATTACTGTGACGGGTTCAAATTTTCTGGAACTGGTTCCTTAAATGAGTACACCATACGCACACGTACTCAGCAGAGAAAGTGAATAACCTTTTGAAAATTGAAGTTTCTAAATGGAAATTGTTCATACTAGCTAGATACAAAGAAAAAAGGGAGACGGTGAAAAATTCAGGGAGTCAAATTAACCTTTTTTGATCAATGACTCGTTTGTAGGGACAGGCACATATTTTAAGTTGTGAAATTTCTGATGTATGCAAGCCACCAAGGCTGGAATCAATAAAAAGTGACAATGAAGTGGTTTTGTGTAGGCTGATTTTTAAAGCAAAACTATGCATTATTCATACAGAAATCTGTCTATAATAACTGGAAGGCAGATTGAAAAGTCTAAAGGTTTAGACCCAGTTGAAAACTTAAGACAAATCACATTATTAAAATGAGCTTTGATTAGTTCTGCAGAAAACACAAATCCAGTCTCGCTCATCTACAGATGCATTTCTAATGTGCGCATTTCTTAGGTCGCAGCGTACATACGAGTCACGAGACCGTCTTAGAGCAAGGCAGACCAACGTTTCAGAGCAGGAAAAAGCTGGACTTCACAGGAAAAACAACAAATTAACTCCACAAGAAATGCAGATGTTAAACATTTACAGCACAGGTTTTTTTTGCACAAGGTACCTTCCTAGACATTCATAAGCACCGCTTTTAACAGCCAGACTCCTACTTATCAAAACATGTAGGATTCTGCAAGTGGTTAGAAAACTTCTCTCAGCAGACTGTGCTCTACATCTGGGACAGAGTTTCCAGAAGACACTGAAACATTGGTTCTCTGTTTGTCCCGGTGGTAAAGCAAAGTCCACGACTTTAATGGAAAAAATCACCCACCTGCAGCTTGGTTTTCATTACCAAGCAGTATAGTGTGACAGGGCAGGTCTGCGGAGAGAAACAGCGGGTGCTGAGGACCACAGCCCCACGTTTCATGCATTTGGACCGTCACCATTCAGACCAGCACTGATCAGGTCATGCGGACTGCAGGCCCGCTAGCAGTTAGTGTGAGGCAGGCAGCGGGAGCCCATCTCCACGTCAGCCTTCACGGGAAAGGAACGCAGCCCGTGCACTGTGAGACCACGCTGCAGGGCAGACCAAGCCCGGCAAGCAGGGATATACGAGAGTCACTTAAAAACACACCCTTGATCCAAACTAAAAATGCTGACAGAAAGAATGTGTTTTTATTAAACACTAGTTTCTAAAGATTACTTCACCATAACAACCAGCCCACATTCAGTATTTCCCCAAAAGCTTCAATACAAAGGATTTATTACTCTCTCCTCTTGAACCATACTTTGCCAGCAGACCAGCTGATCCAGCTACACACAACACAGTCAACACGTTTCACTCCAACATAATTTGGTTGTCAATTACTACTCTCACATTTTGTCAATTTCTATTTAAGGATCAAAACAAAAAAAGCAACTCAGAGTAGAAAGAAAGTCTTCAAAACCTGCAGATAATACAAGATTTCATAGGGAAGAGGAAAAGAGCAGGAGGAAGCTGGAATATAAAAAAAAGTCAAGAAGAGAGCTTTTACAATTTCAACAACATCCAGCTGCAATTCAACCCCTGCTTCAGCTGTAATCTCTAAATCGATCCAGATCTGCTTAGAAATGTTTGATTAGCTATGTGGGCCTACAGTTATATATGACAAGTACAGAAAATAGCAGTTTATCTCTTTATCATTACTGTGGTTCAACTTTAAAACTTATTTACCTTGAAAGTACTTAAAGGGTTGCAGTATTAATTACTTTTAAAGGACGCTCCATGCAATTGGTGGCCCAGAATTGAGGAGTATATATAAAAATAATAAAGAAGGAGAATTAATTGGGGATCTTGGGACCTTATTAAAATCTATTCTTGACTGAAAGTTCTTTGGCTTTGTACTGCTAAACTTCTCTTGACGAGGTAATTGCATTTTTACCTTAAGAATACCATTTGGTGGAGAAAAATAACCAAAATTTAAAGAAGTACACAACACACATTTGCAATACTAATTAGCAGTTTTCCAAGGAAAGTGATTAGTCAGACTGAAAGCCTTTACACCTAACGCTGAAACAAGACCTGGTTCTTGCCTGTGTTGGAGGCAAACCTCCTCTCAGTGTCACACTCAGCAGCAAATCTCGGGAGGCAAAGAGTATGTTCACGAGGCTGCGCTCCCAATAGAAGCATCAAGTCAGCCAGGATAAGGGACACCTGCACCCTTGCTGGTAATTCTGCAGCACCACCCACCTCTCAGATGATGGACAAGATGTGCTGGAAATGAGGAAAACCTCACTAATCCAAACAGCCTTGTCCTCACAGCAAAAGGACTGCTCTCAGGCTGGATGTGAGCTATGGGGCAGCTTAATGCGACGCCAAAGCTCAGCTTCTTCTACAAAGAGCAGAGATGGACGTGAGTAGAGATACACTGCACAGGACTTTCCTTCCTGAGACAGATACAGAGGCTACACGGGCCCAGGGCCATCCACACAGGTGATGTCTTCGCACTACCTACCTCAAATCTGAGCAAGCCTCTTACAAGCCTGCGCCAATCCTCCATTTTCACATAGCAAAACTCAATGGGCAAAAGAAACGGGTAAATCTTCAACAGCGTTATGGAAAAAACAGCTTTGACTGCAAACACTAGTAAGAACTCTTTTTTTATCTCATCACCAGCCAACTTGAACAGTTGTTTGGCCACAAAGCCCCTAGTGCCTTCTCAGTTTCTTGACATTAAAGCCCCTGTCTTTATTTCATTCAATGTTTAGGTTTATTGGGGTTTTCTTCCTCCCTGCTGGCACCACACAACTTCAAAAGTTTCACAGCACAAAACATTTACCAAAACCACCCCTTCCCTACCATCTCTTCCATATTCTGTGTTATTTGCAAGGCTTCTGCCTTTGACTACACCAAATCACTTTGCTCCTTTGCAGAAATCTGGGTCACGCCACACACACCAACTGCAGTAAGGCTATTGCTGGTTTTTACAGCTTCTTTGAACAAATCTTTGGTGTTTTTGAGGGGAGAGAAAGCACCCCTCCTTTCTCAGCTAAACTAATCTCCCCCATCTATGCAGTTTTATTGAGAAATTTTGGCCATTTCGCTTGCTTTGACTACTGGAAATCTGCTTTCTAGCAGTTAAGGTAGCAGCTCTTTTAACAGTAAAAATCTCAAACTAAATCAAAAGTCTAGAGCCCTGCTGCTTACTGAGAAGCTCCTCAAACCCACATCTCAGGTCAAGGCTCCCATCTCTCACAACACTTGCACAGCTTTCTTTATCGTAGAGGTTTTTCAAGTCTCACCATCCTCTGCTCCAGGACCTCTCTACTCCCCTGAGGAAATGCTTCACACATTCCCCAGGATTTCTTCCTCACAGTCTTTTTCCTAATATTCATTTCTCTCCCTTCAACGCCAGCAAAGTCCGACCCCCAAGCCAGCAGCCACCTGTTTGTCCATCCTCTCGTCCGTCCTCAGCGCAACTGCAGGACACATGGCATCAGCCTCTCACAGCCTTCCACGTCCTGGTGCCTGGGCTGACAGAAACACAGGAAATCGCAATTTCCTGAAGGCACTCATCTGTTCCTGCCATCCTCTGGTAACAGCTGAGTAGACTTTTCACAGCCTTAATTTAAAACCCTCATACTCTCTCTCCCCAGCAATTTCCCCCTTTCGCTTTCCATGCAGATTGTTCCCAGAACACTTAGGTGAACAACCTACCTTCACCACATCTTTGCCTCTTCTTCTTTTAACCTTTTGTTCCAAATCTAGGCAATATGTTTGCTGTCACTTTACAAAGTGATAAGAAAACGTCCTTTAAGATCTCCAGAGATAGCACCCTTTTGGAAGCCTCACTACATTTCCCACCTATTGCTAGAAAGAGAGGCAAGAAGAGCGGCTCCCTGACAGTGGACCTATAAAAGCTGCAGTGATCATTTTCCTTTCACTATATTCATACTAGGAATAAAACACTTGTAGAGTACCTGAAAGCATAAAGTACATTTCATAAGCAAAATATTTCTGCTCTGGATTAACGTGGGAGGGTAAAGGGGGAAGCTGAATAATCTACCCTCAGCTGCTCAAAAACGGAATTTTTCTAGCAAAAGATTTAACTGAATTCTTTCTCCTGCTCAATCTTCAAATCTGTTTCAAGTTTGCACCCATCACAATACTTTCCCCCCCCTCCCCCTTACTTTTAATAAGAAGACTCTTATGGACAGCAAAGGTAGATAATTCATGATGAGACACACTGGACAAGCTTTTTCTTTTTTTAATAAGGAGACATAAAGGGGGCTGGGTTGACTGAGAATCCCACACCTCTAGATCAGATGTTAAGCACACATTTCTAAAGCAGACAACAGCTGAAACCCATCGCCCACTGGAGCCTCAACCGATGCCCCACATAGAATTGCCTTTCTTAAGTACGCTGAATAAAGCCTCCCCTTGCAGCTGCCACTGAGGAGCCATTCCTTTCTCCTGCTACTTGTCTTCTGCCAGCGAGGAAAGGCTACACGGCAAGGCAACAGCTGCCCTTCCCCAAAATTCTCCTGAATGCTTTAACAGGAAAACAAAGTCCTTGAAATACCTGGGGTAATATAGGTTGATTGAAAACACATACTCCCATTTGCATAGAAAAAAAAAAAGGTTAAATTTTGCCTAGCTTCTACATGGGAGATGGATCAAAAACCCAATCATTTTCTTACAGCACTGAGAGAGTCTACCAGAGCTGAACAGCTTTAATAAACGTACATTGCATACGGTTAGAACGAGATCATCCTCCATCAGGCTCCTTCCCCTGAGACCAGCCTCGTATTTTAACTTGAGCTGGAGTTATATTTCAAATCATGCAGGAAGCAAGCAGAGACCATCCTCCAAAATCCCTGCAAATGGAAAGGGGGGCAAACAGAGATAAATCAGGATGAAGGTAAAGAGGAAAATAAGAAACTGAGTTGCCCTCTGGGAAATACATAATTATGTCTCCGAGTTCCTCTTCTCAGTATAGACCTGAGGCAGGCAGTTCAGGAGAAGCATTTGTAGCTGCCACACAAGTTAGGTACCTAACCCTAAAGTTTTCAGATTTAGCATCAGCAAAAAAAGTACGGGGCAGGGAGAAGACGACTAAGAGAAAAGCAGAGCTCAGGGAATGATAACCGCACTGTTCCATCAGACCACGCAATAGCAACAGAGGAAGGATGGGATGGGAGCAGAACTCACATTAGGGCAGACTTCAGCCTGGATAGTTACCAAGAGCAGCAGGAGGAGAACCTGCTCAGAGAGAAGACAAATCTCCCTGGGCTCACAGGAGCGGGAACTGCTAAAATTGAAGACTTGTTCCAGAGAAATTGCACCTGAGACTGACGACATAACTGAAGAAGGGACAGAAGTACAGCTGAAGCACACACACTGCAGCCAAGCAAAGCAGTCATCCTTCCAGCCCCTGGTCTTTGCCAGTCTGACACAAGGCTTCACCTCGAGGTATGCTCAGCCCTCAGCTTTCACAGCAAAGCGAGTAGGCCTGTGACCAACACCAACCACACACCACCAAGTCTAACTGGCAAGTCCCCCTCAGATCTATAACCCAGCTTCACAGCTTGTTCATGTCAACCACCGGCTATTGACCCATCCCAAAGGAGGAGTGACACTGGCTTGGCCAGGATGGTCAGGCAAGGTGGTATGCTCCTCAGGTTGGCTCCAGCAGCTCCCACCATGGCAGCACCAGACTATATAAAAGCAACCTCAACCAGGAAAAGAGTCTCTCGAGAGCATGACTGCCGAAATAGTATGCGAGGGCAAACACGGCAGACGTGGATTGATATCGTGAACGGCAACAGCAGAGTCCCAGGACAACTGAGGCTGGAGGGATGCCCCAGGCAGCACCATTCGCCAACGTGCAGCACAGCCCTTCGACTGCTGAGAATATCACAGCTGTAAGTAAAATGAGAGCAAGAAAAGGAGTTCGTCTTGCTTTAACTTCAGATCCTTGTTTTAACTTGAGAAAATTCAATTAGTTTCTACCCAGAAGCAGTTTAGCTGCCATTGTTGGCAATCAATGGTCCCTAAATGCTGAGAAACTGGCAACTGTTCAGTGTGCTGGCAGAGAGGCTTTTCTAATTAAAGATGTCACTTTTCCAGCTAATTTAAGTCTGCCATCTCTTTAAAGTACCAATTGCCACAACAAAATATGAATAGGAAATAGACTTTCTGTGCATCTGTTTTTGCAAAATACTTCCTCCAAGTCATATGTTTCAGCTTAAATGGTTTAGGTCACTTGCTGGGAGGCGATAGCAGAGCTTTGTTCTGCCTCCCGAATACCTCTTAAATAAAGAAAAAATAAGCAGGGGTTCAGTCGTCTGCGGGAATAAAAAAGGTATTTGTTGGCTTTCCCACCTTCAGTGAGTTGTACTGTATTCCATCTGATACAGATTTTGTCAGGATAAAAGAACAACAACAAAATCCCCACTGAATCAGTCTGTTTATCTAAACAGCTTCCACTGCACTACAGACATATCCTCACAACAACCCTGGGGATAGGGAAATGCTGTTATTCCTGCTGGAAGGAAACATGGAGGCATAAGGCTGACACACAAAGATTTCTAGCTGTCTAACTTCCACTCCAGTCAAGTTTCTGATTCATGCTGTTAACTCCTTTCCATATTAGCTAAATAACACCCCAATTTTTTCTGAATCCAGTTATCCCAAGACCTTAGCCAACAGCACAATGTTAAGACTGTTCATGCTTTTTGGCAACAAATGGAAAGCAACACCGATGCACCTGCGAACAGAATTCCTACATTCAGTAATGAAGCAGTGTCACAACTTCAGCACAGAATCTAATGCAATCCCAGCTACGCTCCTTTCTGCACGGCCCCAAATTCCAAAGCCCCTTAATCAGCGCCATTCTGGGACAGCCAAGGGAGGGAGGGCAATGAGTCCCAGCAGAGCTGCCTTCATCAGAATGGCCTTTCGACTCCCCTCACTCCTCCTAATCTCTTCTTATTTTATGATTCATTTGTGAATCTGCAAAATGGAGCAAACCATACCACATGCACTGCTAATTCGGACAGAGCAATAGGGCCCATGTCTAAACTAGTTTCCTTTATTCCCCAAACCTCTGACCAACAAAGCAGTTAAAAGCAGGACTTGAAATCTTCCTCTTCCCTCCAATCCAAAGAACAGAAAGACCATTGAATTTTCATTTTGCAGAATGCCTGATACAGCTAGATAAGAACCATCCTCTATTTGTGCCAAGACCAATAAACCCCTCACCTTCGAGTGCAACTTTAGGTCTTATTATTGTACTCTAAAGTTAAATTCAGCACGGATGAGATACATTCAGCAACCAATGTAGTTACTCACATGAGTATTACTAACATGATGCTGTGTTTCATAAGCTTGGAAATACTGGCTGGCTAGCTAGAGTTTGGTTAAACTGAAGCAAGTCATATATTATTTATAATTTATTAAAATTTATTTTAAACAATTCTTCTCCCACACCATCATTTGATCAGCTCTGTTTACCATCTACAACTGTGGAGCAGAGGCGGGTAGCATTAATTAAGCCACCAGGCTCTCCCACCCCCAGGTATGACAGCACAGACCCACACTTCCTGAAATGGAAACCTCCTGATGTTGGGTAGGACGGGAGGAATGTTTGATACTTGGATGTTTTCTCTCTGCCAGTGCAAGTTCAGCTATTCCCACTGCAGTATGCCCCTCTGTCTCTTCCTAGAGCTCAGGAAGGACTTCTGGCAGAGTGACAAAGTGTCTGGGAGCTGAAGTAAGGGACTCCACGCCACACGAAGGAAAAAGCACGGATATATCCTTTCCTCACATCTAGTTCCCTAGAAGGGCATTTCCTGAGACTCTTATATCTTCTTCTAACCTCAAAATGTTTTGGTTAAATTCCACAACACCAGAAGAGAATCACAGAACGGAAGGGACCTTTAGAGATCACCTAGTTCTAACCCCCCTACCATGGGCAGGGACATCTTCCACTAGATCAGCTCGCTCAAAACCCCATCCAACCTGACCTTGAACATGCCCGGGGTGCAACTGCAAAGCCAACCCCAAATTATTTGGAATGGTTCCTCTAGACTGTGAGAATGGTAAGATTTTCCGAGCCCGGTTCAGCAATGTCGCCATTGTGCCTGGCTCCAGCCCTGGGGCTGGATGTGAACTCTGCACCCCACAACCAAGGTCAATGGGGCTTTCTTTTTTTAAAATGAAGTCACAGAGCACTGGAATGAATGCTATGCAGAACTAATTTGTAAGCCCAGCCACACTGTCTTTCTGTCTGCATATTTGCTGGCAAAATCCCTCCCCTCCTCCCTGGTCCATGTCCTCCCATCCCGTATGGGTA
The DNA here is from genome assembly GCF_030867145.1 of Opisthocomus hoazin. Lineage (NCBI taxonomy): Eukaryota > Metazoa > Chordata > Aves > Opisthocomiformes > Opisthocomidae > Opisthocomus > Opisthocomus hoazin. The sequence continues at coordinate 16,457,451 of NC_134427.1, forward strand.
CATCATGGCTGGAGTCAATACATGGACTGTCTGCCCCTACTCTGTCTGCTCTGAAAGAACTTTCCACTTTCAACTCTCCCTCCAGAAACACATAACTATTCTCACAAGTTGCTGCGTAATCGCACAGTCATGCCGAGAGAGGAACTGAGTTGCCGTCACACTGGGGCACCTCCAGCCCTCGTCCCCAGTACCTGCAGCTGCTGCTCAAACCAGCACCCACTGGTTACTCCCGGGAAAGGTGATGGAGCAGCTTATCCTGGAGGCCATCATCAAGCAAGTGGAGGAAAAGAAGGTTATCAGGAGTAGTCAGCATGGATTCACCAAGGGGAAATCATGCCTGACCAATCTGATAGCTTTCTACGATGACATGACTGGCTGGGTAGACGAAGGGAGAGCCATAGATGTTGTCTACCTCAACTTCAGCAAGGCTTTCGACACAGTCTCCCATAATATCCTCCTAGGGAAGCTCAGGAAGTGTGGGCTGGATGAGTGGTCGGTGAAGTGGATAGAGAACTGGCTGAATGGCAGAACTCAGAGGGCTGTCGTCAGAGGCGCTGAGTCTAGTTGGAGGCAGGTAACTAGTGGTGTCCCTCAGGGGTCAGTACTGGGCCCAGCCTTGTTTAACTTCATCAACAACCTGGATGAAGAGTTGGGATGTACCATCAGCAAGTTTGCTGATGACACCAAACTGGGAGGTGTGGTGGACACACCAGAAGGCTGTGCTGCCATTCAGCATGACCTGGATAGGCTGGAGAGTTAGGCAGAGAGGAACCTGATGAGATTCAACAAAGGCAAATGCAGGGTCCTCCACCTGGGGAGGAACAACCCCATGCATCAGCACAGGCTTGGGGTGGACCTGCTGCAGAGCAGCTCTGTGGAGAGGGACCTGGATGTCCTGGTGGACGACAGGTTAACCATGAGCCAGCAGTGTGCCCTGGCTGCCAAGAAAGCCAATGGGATCCTGGGGTGCATCAAGAAGAGTGTGGCCAACAGGACGAGGGAGGTTCTCCTTCCCCTCTACACTGCCCTGGTGAGGCCTCATCTGGAGTACTGTGTCCAGTTCTGGGCTCCCCAGTTCAAGAAAGATGAGGAGCTACTGGAGAGAGTCCAGCAGAGGGCTACAAGGATGGTGAGGGGACTGGAACATCTCTGCTACGAGGAGAGGCTGAGGGAGCTGGGCTTATTCAGCCTGAAGAAGAGAAGGCTGAGAGGGCACCTTAGAAATGCTTACAAATATTTGAAGGGTGGGTGTCAGGAGGATGGGGCCAAGCTCTTTTCAGTGGTGCCCAGCGACAGGACAAGGGGCAATGGGCACAAACTGAAGCAGAGGAAGTTCCATCTGAACATGAGGAAGAATTTCTTCCCTCTGAGGGTGACGGAGCCCTGGAACAGGCTGCCCAGGGAGGTTGTGGAGTCTCCTTCTCTGGAGATATTCAAGATCCGCCTGGACAAGGTCCTCTACAGCCTACTGTAGGTGACCCTGCTTTGGCAGGAGGGTTGGACTAGATGAACCACAGAGGTCCCTTCCAACCCCTACCATTCTGTGTTACCCTACCCAAGGGACGAGGCGAAGGGCAGAGCTCGTGCGCACCTTACAGGTGGCACAGACCCAAAGTGGGACACACACAGCAACTCCTGTGGCACCTCATGATCAGGCAGGAGGCTGTGGTGCAGGAAGGATAAATCAGAGGGTGGGCCATGGCTCCTGCAGCCTCTGCCTTCCCCACCACCACACAGGACAGCGGTCACAGCCCACTCGCACCCGTCGGGACATGACACTGCCATTTGCAGGCATCCAAACGGACAAATAAAAACCACAACATCCAAAGGCAAAGCCTTTCCCAAGTTCTCCAAGAAGGTTGCTCTGCAGAGGAGGAGCCAAGAGCCCCACTCAGCACACTGTTCCAGGGCAGAGTAATGTCCTCAGGTGAGAGGCAAAAGGAGTGCTGGAAATCAGGAATACAGCTACAAAAAATGGAAAATGAGGAATTTCAGCTCCTTATCAGACCTCTTAATTGCTCAGCCTAGTAACACAAATGCAATATGGAAACATTCACCACCAAGAAAATAAAAAATCTTCACAACTTTATATACATATGCACATACGTGCACATAGAGTTTACTCTAAAAAACCCCCATGTTTAAGTGTGTATTTTACATAAGCACATTTCATTTTAACTGAGGGATATATCATACTTATTCCAAGTTATTTTATATATACAGCAGCTATGCACCAATACCTCCATGAGGAAACCTACAGGGTACTGCTGCCTTTATCTACCTAAGTGCTAATGAAAAAATAACCCGCACAAATACATCTGTCAACAGACAGGGAACAACGTGATCCCTTGAGGCAATAACCACATTGCGTTTGGCTTTCCGCGAACACGTACAACCCTTTTCCACTAGAAAGACTTTCTCCATGTAGGTCCGCACTTGAGACAGCAACAGGTCCAAACATACGTGCACCCATGCCTGTTCCTTGCTTCACTGGGAAAGCAACACACGCTCACCGGTTCTCGCTGTTCCCATCTATTTGTTTCCACGCAGCAGCACAGGTCTTGCCCTTTCAAATCTGCTCTCGGGGTTCCCGTCGGGTAGGAAGAGTCTGCACTGTCTTTTTTAATGCTATCCTACAACAGTCCAAAGCCTTGTGCCACGACAGTAATATCTGGGGAAGGAGAGAGGGTCTACGCAGTTTCTGAAAAGATTAGAGTAACCTCCACATTTTTCTACTTGCCAGGGATTCTATAAATTACGACAATGATAAAAAGCAGCAAAACCAACGTCCACAACTACATGGACAACCCCAAAGGACCTGACGAGCCATTGCTCTGGGCACAGCTGCTCCCTGTTCTCTGGATAAAGGCAAAAAACAGAGCTTCCCTCCTTTGACAAAACACTGCTTGGCTTTGCTGCCGTCAGACTGCACGCCCAGAGAGCACATGATGCACATGCAGACCCCAGGAAGGAGCGGGAGGGATCAGATTATTTCTGTTCAAACTATTCCTGGTTTAAAACTATGGTTTGAAAGCAGGGGGTGGAGGGGAGGGAAACAACGAAAAAAAACCCCAACACAAAAACCCCAGCGTGGCTGCTGAGGGTGGCTTGTTCTCCAACCATCTGTGCTCCTGGCAGGAGCCACTCTGCTCCTACACACCCTTCAGCGCCTTCTGCTCCCTGAAGTGTTACACAACTGTACAGCGAAAGAAAATCAACAGAATTAGCAAGTGGCCAAGTACAGAATTACCAGTGGGGCTGAGTATGCCCGTTGGTCTTCCACCACCGCTGCCCAGTGCAGGGTGTTTGCTCCTCAGCACATGATACAGGAGAACCCTAACACACGTCTCCCCTCTTCCTCTCCTTTCTCCTACCTCTCTTCCCCATCCAAATTACGATTCACCCTCCAGAGCCATAAATAACTCTCTCTCATGACCAGAATAACTGAGCTGCGATTCCAGAGACTCCAGCAGCAGCGCTGCCCTCCTGTCCTGTCGCCGGCTCTGCTGCGGCTCTCCTCCATCCCGCTGGCCGCAGCAGCCGAGCCCAGCCGGCTGCCCAGCCGCAGTCAATCACCCATGTGCTGCATGACCTCGGGCAGACGACTTCACTTGTTATATCTTCCTTGCTTCTTCACCCTTTCATCTTTTGTATGAAGACTGCAAACTCTAGGAATCAAGAGTTCATCTCAGCCATAGCCTGTGGCTACTAATCTAATAAATAATTACTAATCACTTAGGAGAGCAGTGAAGCACAGCATCAAACTAAGTGATACTGTTGCTCCTAGCTCCCTCTCATTTCTAGAGCTTATTTTCTGTGGCTGCACAGTGTCTCCCACTGCACTAACACCAGTGACCATCATTTCAGCCATTCTCTGTTCTCATGGACGAGCTTCTCTCCATTACTGATTTGGGGTTTTTTGTTGTGCAAAGCTCAGTGTAAGGCCAAGTCTGGATCCAATTTCCATATGTTTCACCATTTGGATTCAGGATCTAAAATTACCTTGGCTGTCACAAAAATAGGAGCTTACAATTCCCCTTTGCCTTGCAATTAGGTCTCTAAATCACTTAATTGTGGGAGCCAGATTTTCTAGCAGAGCTCATTCATAAGCAGAGTGAGCCAGCTGCAAAATATTTATCACTGTCCAAATTCTCTCGAATTTTCAGTATTTGGATCACAGGATTCTGTTCTGATCCAGGTCTGGGAGTAATGACAGAAAATCACAGGAGGGCAGACAAATCAGAAATCATTTTCATCAGAAGGCACAGCTTCTCCTTCAGGAAGTTTTACGCTCTGCCAATTCTTGCACTGAAACTGTAATTTAATCCTTTCAACTTCTTTGCTGTTCTGCAAATTGCACAACTTGATATCGAAGCATGCTGAACAATTACTCTAACAATGAATTATACTTTTTTTGCTAATTAGCTAGCTGAAAATTTCATTAGCATGAAATTTATCAGTCTGATCATTTAAGCACCTTCTTTAAAAGTCGAAAATTAGGAGCACCCTCTGTAGAAACTCTTTAATATACCAGTTATGTCAGTTCTATCAAAAAACATGTGTACACAATTGTAGAGTAAAACAGCCTCAAAATACTGTTGAACAAGGAAGATGTAAGTTACTTTTTTCCCCCTATATTCACCAATCCCAACAGTAATTTAGAGTAATTAATATTACAAGCCAACAAAGCATTACCAGGAGTAGGCACCTCATGATGGGTGCTCAACAGTTACTAAAATAAACAGTTCTGTGCTCATACTAAGTGCTTATATTGTAAACAGTGCTCTTCTAATAAATGGTTCCATTTGTTATGCTTTCTTAAATAATTATTTGCTACATGATAATAATCTAATAAAAATGTGTTTGGTTTTGAACTAGACCTAATTATCAGTTTTAAAAGCTAGTGACAACATATGTACTGGAATCCATTAGCAAGTTTAGCATAGAAAACGTGACAGGGTAAAATATCAAAAATTCCTTTGGTGATTTATGAGGTCATGTTCCATGGGAAATCAATGGGATTTAAGTGCTCAAAACAGAACTCTCTTTTCAAAATGAGATTCATATAATTATTATTTTTTAATTACTGGGATACCACAAAGAACACTGCAATCTTCCCAACAAATCCCTCTTGCACTCGTGCCAAAGCTTTTTGTCCTCTCTCCATATACAAGTTAAGATACAACTCCAAATACTACAGTGAATTTCTGGGCAGGTACAGAAATCAAACCGTGCACATCACACTGCAGGGCTGAGAGAGACCAATTATTTTCTCGCAGATCACAATCTGCTGGTCTACCTGGGGGATCAAGGATTTTTAGGATCAACTCCTAGTCATCAGCACCAACTTCTCTTTCGTCAATGTGTGTCAGAGATTTAAGATCTTATAAACATAATTTCTTTGTATTCATGGCCGAAACACAGTTCAATAAGGCGACCCACTGAATCATCACAATTCCTCAGGATAAAAATTCTGCAGGTGAACAGCATCTCCCTCCCAAAATGTCCTCCAGGCAGCAATGAAAACTGAAGGAGGCTGCAGTGTGCTTATCGTGGTGACACGAGTTACCTCTCTGCTTAGTTCTCAGTGCAAAGCAGGACAACAGTCATAAGAGTCTTACAGAAGAAAAAAAAAAAAAAGGAGAAATGTCAGTTTACACGTAATGCACAGTAATGGCTTGCTTGGCTGTGTCAAAGAAATCATCTGAGCTTCCAAGTATCAATATTCATAGCAATAAAAAATAATGACTTCAGAAGACAAGGGAAACCTTGATTCACAAAACAGTATTTGGACTCTTTCAAAGACTTTTTGTGCGTAACTGAACATTTGCTTTAAATTAATAACCCTTTTTCAACTGCACAGCAGATCAGTTTCTGGCTACACAACACAGCTTTCCAAAAATGCTGGTTATTGTAGTAATGCTTCAAGAAATGAATATGCTAGCTGGTATTAGAAATCATAGGAGCATTATTTACCTCTATTGAATACTGATCTAGATGCTTAGCAAATAGAATGCAGCTTAATTAAGTGATTTTATCTAAGGAACTTTGATTTGATAATAAGTAGTTTAAATATCAGCCAGTATTTTCTTATTTCAAGCATTTCAATTATTATTAACAATAGAATGGGTGTTATTGCAATAGGAATTTCTCATGCCAGTGCAAAGGACTTTAATATAAATTCGTAATGGCACCATTGTACGGACCTGATTCTAATCTGGAAAGCATGCAGTGCATCTGAAATTGGTGTTCATAAATCACAACCTGGCTTCCTACTGTGGATACTGTTCCTGTCCCTGACATTTCTTCCAAAAGCAACCAGTAGTGCTAACTGCACGCTGCCGTCAGAGCTAGCGGTACACAAGGGCTGAAGTTTAAGCCCTTTCTTTAGTTCCATTAAGAGGTGGATCTATTTACTCATTTGTGTACTTTGCTAGATCAAAGTCCATCTCTCTGGCAATGGACATTGCACATTTTCTCTGTGTTACATTAAAGACGAATGTAGAGCTACAGGCAGTGTATGTGTATAATACGCTGCCAGAGAGTCCTGCAAAGCCAGACCCTGTTTTTTTTTTCCACTTACTGGTATGTGACTGACAACTGGAATAAGCCAGGACAGGACTACAGCTTAATTCCGAATAGTAACTGCTACACTTTGGAGCCACGCTTGGAACACATGCTGGGTGAATCCTGCAGGAAGCATTTAGCCACAGGTACAGAGTGGTATGTCCTATACCCACACCACAGCTGATGAGGGAAACACAGATGGTTGCTCAAAACACAGGGGAGCTGGAGGAGGAGCATTTGTATTCACAGTTCCACCACTGGAGATGGCAAGCAAGCGAGGAACTCTGGCCAACACCACTCCCCAGGACTCTGGGGAAGCTTCATGAATAGCTCCGCTCCTAGGAAAAGGCCAAGCACAGCCCTGGCCAGTGGTGCCTGCAGGACTTCTAGACCTCCCCAGGGTTCAATGCTTCGCAGAGAAGGTGTCTGCATGTGGGAGGCAGGAGTAGGTTGTGCAGGTCCTGGATGTCGTAGATGGAGAAATTTTCTGATGCCTTCTGCACATCACTCACCAAGCAGCTCTTCACAGCTATACTCAAATCTGCAGGGCAGCCCCCCTTTGGCTAACTCCCCAGCTAACCAGGGTGAGGGGGGGAGGGGAAGGGGGGGAGTGGGGACACGACGACCCCCCCCTCCTGTCTCATCCTGAGTGTTGAAGCAGCAAATGCTCTCTGAGCTCTATTTGCAGAAATGGGACAATCATGGTAGTTCTTCTAGTTGGAGAACAAAATTCACATCTAAAAATGGCATGGCAAATCACCATTGTAGTAGCTCTGCTTTCCCAGACACACAGCCATCCCAGAGCACCTGTCCAGAGAGCTGCCCCAGCGTGTTCCAGGGTTCAGCCCACAGTCTGCCTATCAAAGTTATCCTGCATGTTGAATATATACATTCTGCGTGTGTGTAGGCACATGTGTATTTTCCATGCTGATACATCTGTATAATCCATCCTTTCTACATGAATTAAGCCAAATGGTGATCACAACGTGTTATTTAAATATCACCAGGGATTAGAAGGTTCAGAAAGACTCCAAACCCCATAAAGTGATGCTAAGCAGGATTACTTCCTGGCAGCGTGTGGATACAAGTGTAAGCTGATTATACATTTTCATGACCTAGATCGGCACATACGGAAGAGCCATGGTCGTCCTCCTCCTCAAACAGATCAAATTGTATACTTCCCAGTGACAGATTCCAACCCACCTTCTTCCTTCCTTGCTCTTTAATGAACAAAAAGGAGAGAAAGATGAGAGAGAGACTTCAGCAGCTGAAACAAGGTGGAACTGCTGAGCCATAGGAATAACCAATGTTGAGTCAATGGCATTCAAAGCACTAACAGCAGGGATTAATTGAAAAAAAAAAAGTAGTAAGGAGCATGAATCTCAAGGTAGATACAAGGTCAAAGCAGCTGGTGGGAAAAAGCTGAACGACAGAGTTGGAGGGGAGGGAAAGAAAAAACCCACCAGGGACTATTCACATTCATAACATTCCTAGAGTATTTGGTATGCTCCTACCTACTTACTGATATTTTATATTATGCTGCTTACAACTAAAAAAGGAAAGAAACACTGCTAATTATAACACGGTGCTACATGCACAGAGCAATGCCGTTGCTATTCCTTTCAGGTCAAGGGCAGCATCCCGTGTTATGCTGCTCAAAAGAGGCTAAATAATGCAGCAACTCTGTTTGCAAAATCATACAAGCAAAACAAATGTCATTTTTCATGCACAGAGCAGTTATGTTTCTTCACGCGTCTAATCTTCAATTATTAAAGAAACTGTGATGTCAAAGCTGCCAAAACAATAAGGGGCTGAAGACAGCTTCTATATTCAGACTCACAACTCTCTTGTTTTACATGAAGGCTGTAATACAGGAATGCAGCACTGGAGCAGAAAGCAACATTAAGTGACCTGTGTGCTATATCCAGGTTACACAGACAAAGACCTTCAATTAATGCCAGTGCTGGTTTTCATTCTGACTCAGGTATGCTTGGGAGTGACAGAAAACACTACATCCAGCATTTACAGGGTTATGGGGTTTTTCAGTGTTAAGAGAAAGAGCTGGTTTTGGACTATTTGTAACACAACATCCAACCCTGCCAAAAAGGGTTCTAACACTGAAGGAAAGGGATAAAACATGCTGGTTGCAGCATGTTTTCCTCTGCCCAGATTAAGAGCTGTTCAATAGAAGTATAATAGAATCTGTAAATCTACTCCGACTCAAGAGCAGTGTATCTGACATTGAAGATACAGAGCTGTCACAGTGAGGAGATAACCTGCACAGTGAAAAGTAGGCATCTAGGTATGGATAATGCATCATCTGCCAGCATTAAAGTTAAAAAAATAAATAAATAAAAATCAAACCAAAATAAAATAGATACTGGTCATACCACATACTACCTTCAGCTTTACATTAAATAGTCATTGGTGTCTATTATCTGCTCCTTCTTCAAAAGCATGCTATAAATAATTTGTTTTAAAATTCTGATGTGCAGTTAACACCTTCAGCCAGTGCCCAGCCCTCCTCTGACACACAAGCCCATGGCTTCAGCGTTCGCACTGGTGTATGCAGGGAACGGCTCCTGCTGCTGGCACGCCGGCAAAGACCACGCACTCGCTGTACGGAGGGGTTTCTGCAGTGCGCAGCCTTGCAGCTGTGAACTGCCACACGCTGCTGCTCCTGCTGGACGAGATGCAATAACTGCTTGAATCCTTAATTTTTCAAGGGTTTGTTTTTGCTTCAGTGTGTCTGCAAAAACATTCCAGGAGCAAGATTTGGGGCTTTACACCATTTCTCTCTAGAAATGCCTCCAAGACTGTTCTGTACATCCCCTCTCCTCCAGCCCTCTTAATCCTGATACTTTCCACTGAAATGCAGTCCCTCACACTCCGGAGTTGCCACTCCTGTACCTTGGCAGGGGCCCTCATCCTGCTTCCTCTGCCAAAAGGACTGGCCTTCCCCCAAAGAGTAACACACCACTACAGTTGAGCAACTGCTGTGTATCATCAGTATCAAAAGGTTTCCCCTCCTCTGTGACCCTGTGCTACTGCACAGTTGAACACCCAAGATGTTTTGGGGCCAGATCTTGCAATCTTCAATGCAGGCAAGGTTCCTGTTACTGTTCAGGCAAGTTTTACATTGCTAAGAAATAAGCCCCATGGGGATTTGAATTTCAGCAATGCAGATGGACTCCAGGACCCTTCCCTGGGTTACCTCCTTATGGCAGTGATGATTTCTAAGCTTGGACGAGTCAGTGAAACAGAAACGAAAAGACTAACTCAAGCACAAAGCATGGTAACGGAGAACCAGACCCAGTGCTGCAGCCTCTTCCAAATTCGGGCAAAGAATACCCAGCATGGACATGCTGTGAAAATCAACAGCAGAGCAGACACCAGCCAGAAAACACAATGTGCCAAAACAGAAGAGACTAAAATTTCAGTGCACCACTAGTTCAGACCTGAAAATCCTCCACATACACCTACAGCCAGGTTTCATCATTAAACACGATGTGATTGCGTGTAATTACTACCTCAAATTTTATAACTCCTTCAGCAGTCCTGTCCTACTCAGCATTAGCTGCAGGTTCATTAAAACAGATTAAGTTACAGGTTTAACTTTGGTGGTGCCTTGCAGAAAGAAAAGGTAGAGATTTGAGCTGATTAAGACAGCATTTAACCCAGTAACTGTAGTGCAAAAAGGGACTGCAGGTTTGATCAAGTGAATTAACAGCTTCACTTTTGATCTAGCAGAGAGAAATCCACAAACATCAAAAGCAGGTTTTACTTAGCCCCTTAATATCTGCAACCTGCCCTAAGATATCAGCTCTTCTCACATATATTGGACATGAATCACAAATCCTGTGATTACGCCTGCCAAGACTCCTCTGAAGAGGAGTAGGATTTCCTCCTCCCCCCACCTCTTTTCTAGGGAAAGATGTTTCGTGCTGAATACACATATCAGAACAAATCAGCAAGGTATTGACCTGTTTGGATGTCAGGTCATTAGTACAAATAGAAAACGTCAGAAACACTGGCGAGAAGAAAGAAAAAGATGCTTTGCAATAAAGGCAAGAATGATTTGCATCTTAAAAGGTCATGCTCTTGTCAGAACAAGAAAATTTATGGAATATATGTAAGTGGCAGGATCTTCAGATGCATCTCAAGCATAAACAGGATAAGATGTTTTCAAACAATGCCTGAAGTGAACGGGAACAATGCTGAGGGTCTCACCAAGAGGAAGGGATCAGCCAGGGAGGAACGGAGCACCAGGGCCTCACCGGCAGACCGACCATCGGCACAACGCCGGCGCAGAGGCAGAAGCCGACACACGCACTCAACCGACCGGGCCAACCTCTGCCAACAGGACACCATCGCTGGCGTGCCTCCATACCGGCTGGAAAAGCCACAAAACCCAGCGACTGCCGAGGCGTCAGCAACAGCACAGCACTGCCAGCGCGGCGGTGCCATGACAGCATGCGTGGAGGTAGCAACTGGCAACGGCGGGGCCTGCCGGATGGACAGACAGATCTCGCTGGAAACCAAACCCTCTGTCAGCTAATTTAGAAGGCAGGCAGGTGTACTCTGACAAATACCTCCCCCACCACAAGCATGAGTGCACGCACACACACACTCCACAGATCTCAAGATATGCATGCAAAACACTGCTTTTCCCAGGATATCTATTATTTTAGATATATAAAATTATTGCTTTAAGTTTACGGCCTGCCAGTTGGCTGCATTTCAGAGCTATACCAGCCCACTCAGCTAGATTTTTTTTTTTTTAAGGCACAAAAACGTGCGGGGGAAAAAAAAGGGTCTAAACAATGCCGTAATCTTGATGAAAGCTAAATAAACCCAATCCTTTTCTGTTACAAAAGAACCGGTATGCTAATCCCACCATTCTCAGAGATGGCAAATTTTGAAGAGAGATTTCAAGATGCCCTTACCTACCTCTCACCCTTAACCTATTGTATGCAACTCGAGCGTTTGCCAGACTGGCACCAGCAGACAGTCAGTACCCTTCTTTTTATCACAAAGCTGGTACCCCCAAATCATCTTACCCTCTCCAGCTCTCCAGCTACAACCCTGACCCTCTCCCAACTAAACTGAAGGTCGATCCATTTCTTACAGTTAAGATACAGGAAGAAGACATCACGACAACCACTTTGCAAGGAAGGGAAGCACAGTTCAGAACAGTAACACTGATGTGACAAACAGCAGAACCTAGTCCTCTCCCATGCACAGCCTATGGTCCATCAGTCCTTCACGACAAGAGAGATTATTCAAAAGCGCTGACATTTGAATGTGGCCATCAAACACCAAGCACCTGCACGCACGCTGCAGATGCTGTTAACAGACAACACCACTGCCCCCAGAAGGTTACAAAATACACACGGCAAAAGTTCTCTCCTCTTAAAAATGGCCCAACATGGACATGCATGCTCTTTGTCGCAGGTGAAGAACACGTGTGCTGCATCTTCAACACCAGCGTAGCCTGGCCATGGCCAGGCTGACAAACACAACCCGCAGGGGGTGAGACTCTTTGCCTCCACCTGACCTATGCTAAACTGAGATTAGCCATGAAACCCAGGGCACAAGAGCAGCCCCAGCCCTTCTTCTGACACAATTTGCCCTGCCTTACCCAATCTCTTCCATTTCATAACATTCCTCTCGCTAAGTAGAGGAAATAGGACTAAATCCTCCCCCACTCCCCAGTTTTCTCCTTCCTGATGATCTCAACAGCTTCCAGGACAGGGGAAGATTCTCCCACCCACCACCTCAGACCCAATACTTGCTGCTGCCCGACATGCACCTTGGCTGACACCTAATGGGATCCGTCCTCTCCCCTCGTGGCTCAAAGCAATCCCAGACTCCCACGCTCCTACCACCACACACCTCCACAGCACAGTTCAATGCTCAGTGCCTGCCTTGCTTAAAGCCCTGTTTCCAAGCCAAACTAACTGAAAATAACAGCAACAAGCAGAGACGGTGTTCAGATAGGCAGCCTGTACAAAGCCTCACCGTCATCCTCCTCCTGGGTCTGACCACGTCGCTTCCCTTAGATTTGCACTGGATCTGCTCGCTGAGACCTCTGCAATGCAAAGCCCTCCTGGTAACCCGGCATCCCTCGGAGGCAATCCACAGTCCCCAGAGCCCACTTAGTCCCAGTTTAGCTAACTGCTGGCAGATCTTACACCTCAGGTGTACCTAGGGTTGAACCACCTCTGGCGGTGACTGACTTCTGTCTGTCAAGCATTGCTAAGCAGCAGACAAAGTCTCCCCCCCCCTTCATCCCTCATTCCTTCCCACCCTTCTCAGTAACACATCTGATGCTCTCATTAGCCTAGCCAGGAGCTGTGCAGATAAACCTTCCAACCGACGCTGCCAAAGTCCAGCTCTCAGCAGCCCGCCCCTCTCCCCAGCATGATGGCTGGCGTGGCAGAGCAGGCTCCCTGCGATGCTCGGTGAGCAGAGCTCTGCGTGCCTGTTCCTCTCCACTCAGCGTCAAAGCTGGACCACAGGGGCTTGAGATAACGTTGTCAAAACTGTATCTTTGTATCTGCAATGAAGTGTAGGCTCTTACTCATCTCTCTTTTTATTAGATAAAAATCCTTTCAAAATTGGTAAATTAATGGCTATATGCCAGGCTTAGGGCTCAACAGACAGAAGTAAAAATCCTAACAGGGTTTGTTCCAAATTTGCTTTGCTAGTAATAACCCTAAAGAAACAGCCAAATGAACACAAATGCCATATTTCATTCCTACTGTCGATTTTTACTTTTCTTTTTTATTTTATTGTAGGATATTTAGTTTCTCATGAAATATGAAATTCAGTGACGGGGAAGATTTTTTAAACATACAGCAGTAACAGATCTTAAACTTACTTTTTATGGAGTATTTTTAGAACCCTCTCCAAAACAACACATCTCCAGCTCCATGGCTGCCATTAAATGTCAGCATTTGACAGTTTCCATACAGTGTTCTCTCAGACAAAAGTTTCTATCTGTAAATAGGACAATAACTGTTGCAAATCTGAAGTGGCTGTTGGTAAACAGTGGCATTTTACTGGCAGCTTACTGGAGACCAAGGTCTGGAAGAGCAAGGTTTGGGCTGTCCTACCAGCTCTGTTCAAAACCAGAACACTGTGGTCAAGCCTCTTCTTTTTTTTCTTTTTTTTTTTTTTTTTAACATAAGCATGAAATCGGTGAAATAGAAATGTCAGTCAGTTAACTGATTCACATTTAAAACCAGATTTTTATAAGTATTGTTTATACAAGGCAAATTTTGCCAGAAGATTATTTACCAACTTCAGTTACTTTTTTTGCAAAGGAATGCCAAAGCCAAATGAAGATATTTCTCTTTTCTTGTAGAAGTTAGCAGTTGGTCACGTATTTCCTCAGCAGCATTCATGGAAGAGCAAAGTCAGAGGAACCACGCTTTCTTCCCTGCTCCATCCTTTCTCCTTTTCTGGTTATTTATTCCAAGATTGGAGTAATCTCAATAAATTCTCATCACCATATTTCTTAGCCTGCAAAATCTTGAAATTTCAGTGTGCTACTATTTCTCATTGGACCAACAAAAAATTACACTTTTTTCCTGCCCCAGCAAGGAATGAAAGTACATCCCATATAAGCAAGAGCCAGCAGACAAGACAACTGATACAGGATGTGCAGGAAAAGGACATCCAGCCTTTGATCTTACCACTGCCCAGCTCTCTCCAGCACCCCAGGAAAGTCTCCAGTCATCTCTAGTAGGGAGAACTGTCTCAGTATATTCACGTAGACCTGTACACACAGACATATGCAAACCTGACACTGTACATCCCTCACATTTTGTTCTTTTCTCCTCAGATGCAGGCTTCATCCAGGTAGCCAGATTGCAGTGTAGGCTGGCTGTGTTGTTGTTCAGAAGTGGCAAGGGGCTAGAAATCAGATGTTGGTAAACTCGAAAGTGCAATGCAAGTTGTTTTCAGTACACTAGGAAAACCTGCCTAAAGTTTAACATGTAAATATCCCCCACCATCCACCTACAAGCTTCTCAAGCCTTGCCTGAAAGACAAGTCGAGGGCTGACACCTGTCCTTTGGTATAAGCTCCAAGTCTCAAGAGCTTTGCAGCAGTACCTTTAATGTTTTTGGTGTACTTCAATAGGATTTTGTACTTGCACTTCTGACACCGCGACTGAATTCAAATATACCAACAGAGCAGCAGCTAGGGCAAGCAATTTCTTCTGATGCTCAGAAAGCAAAGGTATTTTACAATGTAAGAACCAAGTCCCAATTTAATGACTCCTCGGTGTTCCTAAAAGAATTGCAATTTTGAGAATGTATAAAAGAAAATACACTGGACACGCTAATTGCATATTCTGTCCTCAAAGACCAAAAGGGAAACCAATTATCACATACACTCAACAGGCTACAGCACCAAAATACCCATCAGCAGAAGGCAGCAGCCTCGGCAGCACATCAGCTTATGTCTGTTGGCTTTGTGCAATCAGCAGTTGAAAAAAGTTTGCTTGAAGAGATAGCACAGGAGGGAAAACACAAGTGAATACAGCTGGCATTTCAACCAGAGTTCATCATACACTGCAGCTGAGGACAGGAAATCTTTTTTTTTCTTTTTCTTTTAAGAAATACACAAGAGGAAAAAGAAAGTTTTCTCTTCCTGAGCTACACCCCCTCCCTGCAGACCACAAACCCATTCAAGGATTTCTGAGTCATGGCCTGAACGTGCGCTTTCCCAAAGCAAAGGCACCCAGAGCAATCACATTAAAGTGGAGCCAGAAGAGAGAACTAGCTTTTTCACATGCTTCAATGGCTGACAGCACTTTCATTTCCATTTGGCCACCTGGTATTCAGCCCAACTCCTCTCCTGAAAATGTCTAGAAAAATTAAAAGGGAGGAACAGCATACTTTTGTGAGAAAGCAAGGACAAGGGATTGCAGTCTTGCAGATTCTAGTGAAGTCCCTTTTGAATGTGGTCGTGCTTCACAAGACGTAGCAATTAAGCAGCACTTGCAGAGCACCTCCTTCTCCAGCCCGCAGCGACACCAGGGAGGGCAGCAGCTGCCACATCACCCCTGCTCGAGGTCTCCAGTCGTGCACGCAAAATTGAGTTTTGCTGCCCATGGATCAAGCCTGGGTTGCTCCAGCTGGTGGGAGACACGTGAGGAGTCAGCCTTGCTGTTCCTGCTACCAGGGATGGGATAGCAGAGAGACAGCCAACAGCAGCTGGTGCTAGGCCCAAGCCATCTCCTCCATCACACGTACGCCTTGCCCCGTCCCCAGACCCCAGCCTGGCTCCCCAGGGCTCTGGCACCAACGAGGAGGCAGCAGAGCACCAGCTGCCTGGGCTGCCCCTGCCCGAGCACCCTTCTGCTTTGCCCAGCACTGCTCTTTTTTTCACACCTCGATATAGCAAATCTGTAAAAACCAGCGCAACTCAAGAGAGGCACAGCAGATGCCTCCTCACAGTGGAAAACAAGAGGATCTCTCTTCTACGATTAGGAATGTTCTCAAAGCAGTACTTTATTAGCCTTCCTAAAAAATGAGAAATAATTGCTATGAATACAGCGTGAGCAAAGCAGGCAGAAACTGGATTTATCATGAGTAGGGGATTAAAACATTACAGACAGCTCTTTAGGTCAAGAAACAGTTAATTCTGATGAGGAAAATGAGGTGTCCAGCTTGCTTTTGGACAAATCACGTCTTTTATGAGTAGCATTGTAGTCCATTTGCTTTTAATTTATTCCAATGACTTGAAAATACATATTTGTTTTTATAGTAAAGACACAAAAGATCTTGCTGGTGATGAATTAAAAAAAAAAAATCTATGAGAACTAGCAAAGGGAAGACGTAGAAATAATCACATGAAGAACCAAGAATAATACAAGTTAGTCTCTGTGCAAATCAGCAACCACAGTTTCAGAAAACATATGAAAGGAGGAAGGAAAGGGATGCAAAGTTAGCCTGGCCTGACAGGACCCACACCCCTTGGGCACACATCACAAGCCCTGCCAGAGGGAAGGCTGGGGAGAACCAAGCAAGGGGCCTTCTGCTCCCGCAGACCGCTACATGCACAGGGACTCGAAGTGAAATTCAGCTGCAGCGCCAGTGTCTCTGAGTTCAGACAAGTTAATAGGTGGGCAGATTTGGTCCTGCTGATATTACTGTTAATGTTAATGTTTTTCTCAAGCTAAAGTTTCCAGAGACTCCCGTACTGCTCTGCTTACACACTACCTAATGGATGCGACAACCCCGTCAAGGTGCCAGCACCACTACTCTTTGTTCACAGCAGGGCAGATCTCAACATATTCCACCTGCTTACAAAACCCTCCAAAGGCAAACTTTTTTTTTTTCCTCAAATCTGTCATCACAGAGGGACACTTGCAGAGCAGATATGCTTAGAAAACATCAGCACGCAAAGCAATTTTTCACTACTACTGTGCCACTTCTGGACAGTGCAATGAATTCTGTAACTTCCATGTCAAGCTGAGTTTTGTTCTTTCAGAGATTTAACCTACCTGCTCTTTCCAATGACATGAGGACTTGGCAGTCTCAAGCAACTTAGATTAGCTGACTGGTTGAAATAAAACTGTATTTTATAGGAACCAACAAACCCAAACATCCTTTATCCTTACCCTTAAATCTGATACAGGGCTTAAAAGATTATATCATCTCCAAAACATAGAAAAACATGAGAGGCAGCCCACTGCCTACAGTGAAAAGGCTCATTTCAATGGGTTTCATATCAGATAGCTGCTTAAGGCCTGAGGCAGGACTTACTGGCTCACCCTCAGCACAGTTCCCTGCACCCTTGCCAGCAGTGAGATCTGGCCTTGATATTTTCCCCTTAAGTCACCCAGCTTTTGTAGAGTCCAGACTTCTCTCTCTCACTTTCCTGGAGGTGAGCAATTCAGTATCTGGCTGGAGATAATTTTAAAACCTGCAGTACCTGAAGCTCTGTTACATACAGCAAAACATTTGCTAAAATTAGCACAACAAGCATAAGTTAGATCTTTTTCTGCCAGGATGGATCCCATCACCTGTTTTACGACCAGAAATAAGACAGCGATAGCTTTTTCTCTCACGAGCGCCTTCTGGACTCCTATCAGTGCTACAACTACCTGGAACGAGAAGCACCCTCAGCATGCATCTGCTGCCCTCTGTTAACTCAGCCACATCCACATTTTGAACACTTACCATGATATGGTCTAAGCCAAAAAAAAAAAACCACCAAACAAACACCAGAAAGGCTCCTCCATTGAGTCCAACAGGCTCTGACAAAGACCACCTTTGCAACCAGGTAGTACTTCTCAGCACAAGCATCTTTCTTTACATCATAACACAAGAAGTTTCATCAAAATGAATAGGTTTCTCTTAAGAACAGTAAAAGCAATTCCACATTAGAGAAAGAGCCCTGGGTAGGACACAAACGTGAAGGTTTACACTTTCCTACCAGGCAGCCAGATTTAGAGGATTACCTTTTACCTCAAGGGTAATTTTTCAAGATAAAGCTGCCTCTTCCATTTCTTTGATCACAGAAGAGATGCTAAATTGCAACAGATGGTCATTTGTTTTCATTTTGTGTGTTTCACACAGTACATTTTATAGATTATAATAGTTAATTAAATGTAACGAATAAAATTAATTTCAAATTCAAATGTTGAGCCTGCTTAATCTTCACAACATGCCATTACTGTTGGAGTAGCACAGTTTGAATATAGTAGGGGGAATGAGGTCCTTTGGCAGCCCCATCACAGATCAGCTGCTGACTGGCAAGTTGCTTTATGACTTGAAATTCAGAGGAGCTGACTGCCACCGATGTACAGGGTGCTTAACATCAGATAATATCAGGCCCCTGGTTTCTTTATGGTAAGAACAGTATTGCCTATTTATTTTACAAGGGCTTTTTCAGAATTGTTTGTATTCATATATTGTTCTCTTCTTCCTCAGCTGTATTTGCAGATTCTGTTATTCAAATGCACTTTCATGAAGGTGAAAGATAACAAATAGAGCCAGGCATCTGGTACTTCACAGGCTAGAAATACAATTCACCTCACTATAAGAGGGCTGCAATAGCATTTAAAAATGCCCAATTTGCAGAGTCAGCAAAACTGTAGTTCTAAAGAAAACTTTAAAAACGAGCACTTAACCCACTCCCCCCACAAGAGTGTTACTTGAGGGAAATAATGGAAATGAATGGAAAATAAAAAAGCTACCCATAATGTACTGCACTACATATTTCAGTTAGTGCTCTCCATATGCACATTTCTACTCTTTTTTAAGCTCACAACTCAGTAATACTTCCAAGCACTGTTCCAGCAACCATTTGGGTTTTAGACCTGCCACAATGCTTTTTGTAGAGGCTGTGGCAGAGGTGGAATACAGGACACTAGGAGTGCAAAAAAGAGTGGGGGGAAACGCAGCTGTGTTATCTTTTGCTCCTGGACAGCTGCGCAAGCCCCCGTTGCTGTAGGCGATCCTGCAGCACTACTGAAATCCAGGACTGCAGCAACTCAGAATCTTTTCTTTTGCCCCCAGGCGGGAGAAGATAAAACACACAGAGGGAAGGTTTTTTTAAATGTTAAGAAAGAAGTCTGTGCGTTATTAGAAAGCAAGAAGTAACAAAAACAACCACAACCCAGCTAACATACTGACATACTTGTCTGTCTCCCCACTGTGAATGAATAAATCTCAAAATGAATGTGCCTTAAGAAGGAAAGAAACGTTGATGCCACCACCCCTCAACCAACTGGAACGAACCTTGTCTTTTGCAGTTTCCCAGAAATTAATGAGGACTGATGGAAGGTGATGAGGGACACCATATCTTCCATAATGCCCAGAAATTTCTCCACCAGGCTAAGATGAAATAATTTACCACCCAAGATTTAACATCCGTACTTGCCCATTCCTCACTACCATGCCCTTTTGCCCTTAATACAGTCATTACTGGTGTGACCTTTCCAGTTCCCCATACAGTCTGTTGTTAATTCTTCCGAGCACTTCGTCTCTTAATGTATCTGTTTTTAAATGTGCTACAGTTAAATCTCTTGCTATATAGCTGCTTTGTCTATAGATTAAAATAAAACCCTACACTTTGCATTAGCATTATTACTATATACCTGAACTGCTAGCAAGGTTTATAAAACACAATGGGTTCCTCAGCGAGAAGGCGAGAAAGGGGTTTGTAAATTGATGGATTGCTGGCATTTGGAAGCTGTTATATGGAAAAAAAATAGCTCGGGTTGGACTGGGAGGGGGTGGTCTGTGCTTGGTTGGTTGGTTTTGTCTGTTGTATAATTTTTCCATCAGAAAGCTCAACAGCCCACAGGTTTTAGGGTACTATCTTGTTTTCAACAGGACTAGAGCAAACAATGAAGGAAGACCTTTATGAAGCTTGACCTATCCCTTTGCTCAGGCATTCCAAAACTTCACTTTGACTGCAGATCCTGAACTTGAAACATCTCAACAGAGACTGACTTTCAGAAAAATGAGCCCAAGTCCCTTAGCTACCAGCTACTTTCAAAAAGCTTCAACCTATAAGTTTCTCCCTCCTGGAAATGCTGCATTCCCACTGGTGAGAGCAGCAGTCCCAGGTCCCACCAGCACCTGGACAGACAAACATAGGAAGAACACAAACATGTTTATAGAGAAGATGGGAGCACTATCAAGGCAGATTCAGTCTGGATTGTGTTCAAATTCAGGAGCAGAAGAGAAGCGAGCACTTGAACCATACCATTCTGACCTTCCACAGTTGTAGCACCACCACAATCTTGCATCTTTCTCTTTGTTCACAGAAAGAAGATGCATACATGCAGAAAGCCAACCTTCTTAAAATGGTATTATGCACACTGGTGGACTGCTACAAAGACAACCATGAGTTCCTCACATGTGCCTTTCTCAAGATTATCCAACAGCCATTAAGGTATGTGGGACAATGAGCCTGCTTCTGAAACTGCCCCTTACCAGTTTCATCCCACCTTACCCATTCCTACAACCTTTACATTCAGCTGGACTTTCCAAATAACCTGTTGTGAATTTGATTTTCCACTGAACAAATACTTACATAATACTTGATGAGTATTTTTTCCTTACTAATGGTGAACACATCATGAAATTCTCTAATGTATTCATTATTCAATATTATTCAAACATTTTGTCAGCAAATAATTCTTGGTTTATAGATCATTCGAATTGCAAATTGTAACCATTATAGTCATAGTTTGCCATTTATTTTTTAACATATGTAATTTATTTAACTTAAGTAATGCATACAGCCAATTTAATCAATGTGCAGTAAATTTCAATTTGCACATTTGGCTTTAATATTCTTAGTTACATAAATCATGCACTCAGGAAACTGAAAATAATAATATGGGACTTAAGTGAATAATTGGAACCACATGAACTACTTCCACAGAAAATATGAAAATAGTCATATATACAAGCAAATCTAAATTCACTTTCCAAATCCTAAGAACATTTGCAACTTTTTTTCCCTTCCTAATTCACTCTGATATAGTTTATTTGTAACAAAACCATGCCAGCAGCTACAGCAGACATCGCCAGATTGCTTTCCACTTCCTCCTCTGTATCCTTATTTAGGATATTAAATAACTCTGGCTGCTATTAGCTTTTCTTCATCCAGTATCTCAGAAGATATTTGAACACCACATATAGCAAAAGACCTTCAACTTCCACAGCATTTGGGAGGCAAACTGCAATTAGTGGTTACCTGAATTGATCATAAATAGCCAAGGACAGCTCTAGTTACTTAATGCTTTTGATTTTATTATAAGAACAGAGATAAAACTATAATGAGGTTCAGTGATAATAGGAAGTTGGTCCTCTGGGACTTAAAATTGAAGTAGGCAGGCAGAAATTAAATGTTTATCTAGCAGATTCCTGTTTGTTCGTGCTTTAATGTATATCTCCACCCAAGCTTCCACTAAAATTAGGGAACAGCCCATTTTAGTCTGACCATCCTCCTTCAAGAAGGAGACAATAAAAAATAAAAACAAATAAAGAAAGGAAAAAAGTGAAGCTGGCAGTCAATATCTATTACTAGCATGACTTTTCCTAGTGAAAACACCTTACTTGGCACTGGACCAAAACTGCACTACCTCCATAGATCTGAGACTTCCTCCTTTAACTGAACCCAGGGCAGAAAACAGCACAACTATGCACAAGCAATTTGGAATAATCTTATACATGCTCACCCATATCAATACATGGTACAGTCTACAAATGAGCAGATAATCTGGCAGCAAGAGCAAAGATATTCTGTATTATATGACTGAAGACAGGTTCCAACAAAAAAATGCAGCCTTTGCCCTCTGTAGGCAGCTCTAGAAAGGGGTTTCAGACGCACAAAATTAGTGCTGAGATTCAAAGAGCTGGGTTAATCATGAGAAAAGAATCAGTTACAGAAAGTCTAGATCAAAACACTTGCATTCCCCTCGCTTCTTCTCAAGCTGTGGAGCTGCTCAGACGTGGAAGGTTTTGCTTCAGGCCGCTCTCCAGTTATTAGAGGATGCAGCTTTCACAGATGTCACATCATATCCCAGACTGACCAACAAGTGAAAAACTGTAACCCCCACCAAACTGTTGAACCAGCAGTTAAATAGACAGAATTGTGGTTATGCACATGAATCAAAATGGGCTTTTTTGAGTGAAGAGGCAATATAAAAGCAACTTCTGCAGTCAGGTTTAGTGCAAATTCATACAGATGCTGTTGTGTCTTGTGACGACACCAGACAGTAGTGACATAAGACTTTCAAACTGGTGTAGAATATACAGATGGTCAGCTCCAGAAGCAACATCCGTTCGAAAGACCAAACCTCATGGACAAATTCTTCTGATGGCAATTACAGAAGAGAAAACAGACTTTTGGGACTGCCTTGACATTGGGATTTTGGGTCTGAGAAGACAGCTAGAGTAGGGAAGTTGAATGGCCCTTCAAAGGAACTACAGGGGCAGTCAAGCCTGAAAAGGATTAGATGGGAATGGCCTGATCTAAGTAGTCTGCTCATTTGGATGATAAACTGGAGCTCTTCAAAGGGTTCCAGACCACTACATGCAGGGTAGATTCACCCAAAGGGTAACACACCCAGGCATCCAAATCTACTGCATGAATGAGTTAGGTGCACCACTGTGTAGCACAAACTCCACTGCAAGGGGATATAGAACTTACTCAATTCACTCCTAGATTTCACTACCCCAAATTTCTGCTCCTTTTCCAGGTGGTAGCATCAATCTGCTTAGCTCATGCAGGTGGGTGAATGCCAAGGTGAGAAAAACAGCCTGCACCTATCAATCCTCACCCACAGCACCCTGTTTGCAAAATGGGGAAGGCAGAATACAAGCTTTTGTGAGTTGTTTGCACGAGGAGTTTCACATGAAAGCTCAGAAAGCCTTCAGCACACGCCATTTCATGCAGCCCGGCCTAATTCCCTCCACCAAAGTTTCAGCTAACATAGCCCCATTTTAAAGGCAGGCAGACAGGCAGGCGACAACTGGAACCACCCTTTCTTCACATGGCACAACTTGACCGTAGACTATGACCACTGCAAGCCTCTCCAAGGGTGATGCTAGCCTACACTGCTGTACAAAAAAAAAATAATGTTCATTGCAAAGTCTATCTTCCTTTTCCACTTAAATCTTTCTCCTCATTCTACATGACAATATCTGAAATCCTTACTAAATGCCATGGCACACTGAATTGTTATTAACAAGCTTATTAGAGCTGTGAAACAGGATTTCCATTACATAAATCTCTTTCTTTCCCCATAATACAACAGGATACCATCCTAAGTATCTTATAATGCCCACTGACCTACCTATTGCCTTGTAACAGAAGGAATCCTATCTGATTTGCCCTTTATGAATTCTCCAGCTGTCTTGATTCATTAACATACCATTAAGTGTTCCTTGTCTAGCAGTGAAAATGTCCTGCTCTCCCATCTCGTAAGTAGCCTCTCTCCATTCAGCTCCTTGTTTAATCAATGCTAACTACATAGTCCTGTGATCATCTCCTGAAATTAGCACAAATGGTAACAAGTTCTTTGATTGCCAATGTTTTTGTAAATGTTATATTAAAAAACAGTACTAAAATAACAGCATAGACAAAATTTGTATTATAACCATGTGTGCTGTTTCAAAATTCACAACAAGGATGGCACGCAGAGTGGGAGCCCACTGCCACTCACTTCAATTGATTCAATTAAACAGCGCACAAAGAAACTCACCTACTTCCAGTGTGGAAAAGCATTGGTGAGGAAAAACACAATCTACAGTGAGTATTAGCAATAAGAGAACACAACATTACAGCTGCAGATTCTTAATGTGTCAGTTTTTAAGACAAAAAAAAAGGATTTAGTTGTTAACCTCATTAATTTAGCAATACTCGGGGATGGGGAAGGGGAAAGGGAAAAAAAAAAAGAGTGTATGCAAATTTCAGAATGTTGTTCAGAGATTGCTCAAAACCAAGGTGTTTGATCAAGATTGCTTCACATTTCTAACTGGCTTCACATTTCTAACTGTGCAGCATCATGCAGCGCCAGTCTCTGCACAACACAAAAGCCATTACCAAACTAGAACGTGCCTGTTTGGTACGGAAAGTCAAACCTCTACAAACTCCCATTACCCAACACGAGCTAAATAACTAGAAAAATATAGGACAGGTCATTTCGATATACAATGAGATGGGAAATAAATGACTATCCAAGATGCTGAGAAAAATGAACGAGGAATGAATTGTGTAACTGGGTCAAGTCATTAATTCTGAAAAGAACTGGAAGCCTGGTGGATAATTAAGAGTGATTGTCCACGACAAGAAGCAGGCTATTGGAGAAAGGTTTTATGAAAACGGTGTCTTAAATATTTTATTGTGAAATAATAAAACAAATTCCTGGAAGATGACCAGCTCTGTCAAAGATGGGGCCACCGAGATCAGCAATTAACACACCTAAATGAAAGGCCCTGCAGAATCCTACTCTGACCAGGTTGAAAGAAAAAAAAAGAAAGGGATGAAATCCCAATGCCTCCAAAGCCAGAGAACAAAATCCCGACTGGTTTCACTCTAGCCGAGTTCTCACAAACTGTCCAGTCAGATGTTTCCAGTTTCCTCAACCAGGTGCCCTGCTGAGGACTAGTTCTGAGTCACAGCACCATCAAGATCGTTCTCTACAGGATGTGGATGGAAATTCATGACAAATTGATTCAGTTTCCTAATTTGACACTGGCCACCATTTCTGTTTGGTCACTCTTCTACTCATTGCAGGAGTTAAGAAAATAATGTGCCCTTTCTCCCATCAGCTCTTATTCTTCCTTAATTTTTCTGTAAAGCTCTGTGAGCTGGGAAACATCTTAGCAGACGTGCCCATAAACTAAATACCATGAACCTTCAGTCTAGTCAAATATCATTTAACTAGAGAAACTGCCAGTGAGCAAGAGGTTATTTGTTGTGCAAGCAAGAACTGGCATGTGAATTTGAAACAGATGCAATGGTTAATTAATGCTTAATATTCCCTTGCAGCATTGGAGATGTGAACTAATAACAATTCTGACCTTTTGTAGAGGACAATTCAGTGTCCAACACCACAATAATTTAACAAGAAACTCAAATACACACCATCTTGAAGCTTTTGCTAAAGGAAAATGTATCCTTGGCCCCTGGACATGTCCACTGCAAGACTTCACACATCTGTGGGACATGAAAAGCTGATGACAGGAAGGCTCCACAGAACTGCACAGTTCCAGTCACTCAAGACTGAGAAATCCGCATTGAAAGGAGTGCCGAGAAGGATAATCTAGGAGACCAGGCAAACTGAGACGCAATTTCACAAGATGAAGGTAGCAAAATAACTGACTCCTAAGTACACTGGAGGAAAGCACCAGGGAGGCAGAAAAGCTATTTATGCAGCCCCAAGTAACCATGGGTTCCTTTGAGGTGGGAATGATGTGGTCTCTAGCCATCAGAGCCCAGTGGTTCGGAGGGAGCAGCAGTACTGGGAGCCTGGATCCAACAGCTTTCACATACATCTTGATAAAATTAAGGGGGGTATGTGACATGTTTGCCCACGACAGCAGAGGACTTGATCCAAAAGCATCCCCATCCCTCCACACACCCTGGCATCCAAGTGTCTAATACTCTGAATCTCCCCATATCAATTAATTACTTGCACTCCACTATTTCTGAAAAGTATCAGCCTTTAAAGCCTCAGGAAGTATCCACAGAAACAATTCTGTCATACTCTCAACACATGAATGTTTTTATGGTTACTTTCTAGCACTTCATTGGATTTCCTTTCCTAAACACTCAGGGTACTCCCACACCAGTCTGCAATCCCAAACCCTAGGTAAACCAAAATGGAAAACTCAGGTTTTCTATACTCAGATGTAAAGTCAAGCTCTAAATACGCATTTGCTGTATACCCACGCATCACACCTCCATGGCCTGAACATATTCTAGGGCAATGCCGGATGATGCCACGTCTCCCAGCCAGTGGCAGTGACACAGTCAAAGCTATCTTTTGCTATATATATACATCATTAGTTCATTTGAGCCTGGAATATCAGAGTATTTTGTCTTGAAATACCACCTTCTCCTGGAGCATTTATACTCACAGGCTGTTCACAGATACCAGAGCACAGAGTCCACCTAAATCTGGAATAACTACAAGAGATACAAGTCTTCCTCACTGCCTTACCCCTCCTTTTTTTTTCTCAGTATACTTTCTCCCCCTTTTCTATTAAGAAACCCCTCCATCCTCCTCAAGGGCTCATTAGCCTCTCTAAAATATCATTCCAATGCTAGCAAATGCCTTCTGAAAGGGCCAGGGCTGTCAGAACAACCCGAGACCCCACGAACATCTCCAGAACACTGACCTCTCAGAAGCCTATTCACCTACCACACTTGCACATCCTCATTTGTCTGCTTTCAAGTCATTTGCTGATAAGCAATTATCAGATTTTCCAGGGCCAGTGGAACAACTTATCCTTGTCTTCCGCTCATCATTAGCTCTGAGACCTTGCGAATGGTCATGCAGCATAAAACCCTTTGCTATCTGCCTGATCAAACAGTTGATAACCAAGATTTACCATGACATTGGTAAACCCTGTGTAAGCAGGTTAGGTGGTTCCCTCACTGTCTAGTATTTTCTTAAGAGCCTAGAACATGAAGATGTTTCTTAGAAACTCACAAAGCCTTCACAGGTGCTTGTGAGCACTGCCAAATCAGGCCATCATTTCCTTCCTATGGCGGCCCCACTTTTTGCACATTGAAGATTAATAACTTATTTGCTACATAACTCTGTTACTCCATCTCCTTCCATCCTGGCACCAATGCAGCTTCCTGCTGAGTTGAGCATACCACTACAGATACTTTATTTTCAATTTTGGATATTTTCTGGCACGGGTAAGTTAACAAAACAAAGGTTTTTGCAAGCAGCAGCTGTTGTGAGTAGCATGTATCCTGCATAACTGCCTTAAGGAAATAATATGGACTGTTTCCTCTGGAAAACAGGTATAAATGGAGACATCTCAGATGTGTAACTTCAACAGGAATCTGAATCGAAAGCTCCCCTCACAGCCTTTTGCGTACACTCTCATTAAACCAGGGTAGGCTCTGCCTAGCAAGGCTCCAATCACAAACCCTTTCTCAGCGCACACAGCTTTCAACAAGCACAGTGGTCATTCTGGCAAATAACCCTAGCTGCTCCTCCCATACAATTCTCCACTTAGAGCCTTCTGTACATGACATTTTTTTAGCAGTTTACTTTTTCAAGGGCTTGTTCATTTGTATACAAAACCACCCCTCTGTTTAAAACAACCCCGGGGTTATGGGCCAGCCTCACAGTGCCGCAGCCACTCAAAGGAAATCCTGACACTCCATGATTAACCCACGCCACGGTGCTGGTCGTTCTTGTATCTACTAATGCACAGGACAGTGTGTCAACTTCAATTTTGAAATTCTGTGATGCTGTCACTTTGTGTCACAGTGTTAAGTGGTTTTGATTATTTGATGTCAGCTTGGTTTCCTTAAAGCATTCCCACTACTTGCATTTGCTTTCCATCAAAATGTGTCAGAACTCTCTTAGTAAGAGTCATTCTTAACCCAAAGGGATTAGCAGGACCCAGCTGCAACTGCTGGTGATCACAACATGCAATGTTTACTTGGTAGGTTCTCCAAGAACGGCTGTCCTCATCACAGCATCATTCCCCCTGGAGTGAGTCTGGTCCTCAAGAAACCCATTCTGGGTAGCTTTAACACGGACGCGTTTCCAATGACCAGGGCTGCCCGTACTGTTCATCAGGCAGGCACAGTGGCCATGTTGCTGGCTTCCCAGGCCTCCTCAGACAGGCGGAGGGTTTACTTTCGCAGCCCTGTACCCTTTGCAAAGGAAACACATCAGTGTGTGCCAAAACCTCGCTCAATCGTTGTCAGCTTTTCAGTACAATAATGGCACCAGGCAGCAATACTTTCCATACACTTGCTCCATTATAAAAATGACATGGGGTTTTTGTAAGATGGGTACTAGAAGGGCTGAAGTCTCCCCTCAGGTGCATGCCCTAAGAATGAGAAGCAAGTCATAATAATTGACTTTCAGCTTTTCTTCTCATTACTCATTCACTTCTACAACCTGAATTCACTCTCCTCTGCTCAACCACGGAACATTAACAGCCTTCTCAGAGCATCCTGGAAGGAAGAAACATCGGGTAAAATGCACTCCCACTGACATCCAACTTTCATGGACCATGAAAACCTTCACAGCCAAGTGATAGGCTCTAGTACTGAACTCAAACACAAGCTGCAGGGCTAGATGAAAGAATCACTGAACACCACCAAAATCATTATGAAAATGAGTAATAACATGTTCTTTCAAGCTCTCCTGACTAAGTCCTGACCTCCCAGTGCACTGTTAGTGTTGATAAAGTTTCCTTTATGTCAAGGAAATGACATTCATTGTAAATTGATTCACGCATGATCAGAATCAATCATCTGTGTTTTCAGGGTGATCCTGGACACGAACTGAATGCCATTAGAACAGGATAGCTAAAGGAAGTCAACAGTGAAAAGCTTGCAGAAAGTAGGATTATTTCTTTTAATAAAGACAAAGTTAATTAAAGAATAACAGTGTTCTTAAATTACTGAAAGATTTAATTTACTCCGGAAACACCTGAATCATCATTAACACTATAAGGATCTCTTTGCATTAATTTATACTCAAATTCAAGGCTGTGCATTTTGTTAAGCTTCTTTCTTCCTGTTCATATTTGTACCCGATTAAACTTCAGTACAGGTGCATACGGGTTAGTAATCACATTTTTATATTTTGCATGCAGATTACTCCTATTCGAATCTGCATAAATTTGTTATGCATCACTGCAAAAGTGAATGCTCCAGCAACTTTTATTTTTATCTAATCAAATCACTGTCTAATGAAAAATGAGCAACTGGGCACAAAGGTGCACTCGGGCAGACTCCAGGGATCCCTGGGAATGGGAACATTCACCACTCAGTAGAGCCACCAGGTGCGGGTCCTTCCGCCTCATGGTCAAAGCCTGATCAGGATCAGCCACATCCAAAATGCCAGTGTTACCTTCTGCAGAAAGACTAGATCAAGGTTTCCACCACAGGATTGACCCAGAAGAGGCTTCTACAGAACTCCTCACCTAAACCTTAGCATAGTCAATCGAGACTTGGTAGACTATGATTGAAATCACTCCTCCAATATCAAAATGGACAAAGTCTCTTTGCTTCCCTATACCTTACTTTTCTGGCTGTGCAATGAGCACATCTTTTCTTCTAAGGTAAGTAGCTACAACAAGAGGAGCTGAACCTCAGGCAGAGAAACAGTTCATTCAATTAAACTGCCAGCAGTCACATTACACAGTGGTAGGTAATATTAAGCAGTTTATTCTGGAAGTAACAAGACAAAGCACACACCTTCCACTGCTGAAACTGTACTAAACCATTTTAAATGAAATTGCAATTAAATAAATATGCACAAATTGGCATGACTTCTTAGTACAATGGGCAGGATCTAGTCCAGAAACAAGTCTGCTGGTGAAGACCAAGGGGTTTTTTAAAGCAAAATGTAACAGACACAGCCACTGGAAAATGTCATCCTGAAGTAGGCAACAGTGTCCAGATGACTTATAATCCATCTACTCCCTCATGTGTGCTCCTGTCCATGCCCTCACCCTTCAGCCAGCACAGACTTCAGAGCAGCTGATGGGTACAGCCCCACTTCAAAAGGCACCATGGACAACAGTGAAAAAGTGACAGTGGAGACAAGCAGTTTAAAATCTGTGCAAAGTGATTTCAGACCTCAACTTGAAGAGCAAGCTTGATCACCTCCAGAGTACACCCCTCCACCCAGCAAAGGCCAGTGGCTGAGGAAGTAGATGGATACAGAGCATGTGAGGAGTCCCTGGAGGGGACAAGGCACTCTACTCGCCCATCCCACCCCCAGTTACCATGCCATACCCAGCCAACCCACAGCGTTAGGCAAGCCAGTCTTCCCTCATCCCAGCAGCTAAAGGAACATGGGTATTGGGATCTGCAAAACCTGTGTAAATTACCATGGGACTGGAGTAAAGGTAGTCACCTGAACAGCTGCAGCACAGCAACAAAGGCTTGAACGAATATAGATACCATATCACATGCAGATTATTTTAACATCTGCCTCATCACGTCAGAGAACATTGTGCACCAATCTCATCTTCAAACTCACAACAATTTTATGAGCATGCTGCTATCTCAGAAGCACGCTCTGCTCATTTCCTATTATGCAGCACAAGCAGTGAGGCAGAGTGGCTGCACCCTATTTCAAGTTCAAATCAGCAAGAGAGATGCTTAATTAAAATAACTACAGCAAAATTAACACACAGCTACACTTTCCATTCAGCTCTGCTACTGGTATCTCAGGGAAAGGGAGGGTCCCTGCAGACCCAGTCTCCAGCAGCACGGTTTCCATAGGGCTTCCTACAGGAGCACAGCCCTGCAGACATCCCTGCCCACAGGGCTCCCTCCTCCCCTGTACCCCCCTCCACAGGTAACTCCTTAATTGCCATTTCTCCTTGTTCCACATGAGTTTAAGGGCTTTTGAAAAGAGGAATTTGAAAGGAATTAAATAAAGGCTTAGGAACAAGCAGCAACTGGCAATGAACAAGTTCCCCAAAGTGGGAGAGAGTTTGTCCTCCGCACTCACAGCACATTTCAAGGTCAATTACACTCCCTAACGAACCGCTTAGCCACAGCCAGGCTGCAGGAGTTACACCAGGCTGAAGAAAAGCACAAATAGCTCACAGCCGAGCTTCTACCAGCCTGAAATCAAAACTCATTCCTCTCCAGCAAGCAAGGCTCTCAACCTACAACGGAAGCTGAAACTCTGCACCGCAACCCTTGTCACAACAGCATAGCCATCCTGCTTCACCCAATGGATCCTTCCAGAAACACTTTTTTCCCTTCCTTTTTATTTTTTAATTATGTTTCTATTTGCATTTCCTTTAAAAAGCATATCATAACCCTCTCCTGACATTCCCATCTGCCACCCCCCACATCCTTCAGAGAAACACATCACCACCAACTTTCCTAAAAAATCCACACATTGAGGTAACCGAAAACCAAATACTTTGTATTAAAATATTTATGAAATTTGGTCAAAAATAAAAAATGAAAAAGCATTTTAGATACTTCCCTCCACTGATCTCTTTTCAGAGAATACAGACATTTATACAGCCTAATTTTTATGCTCTGTAGACTTGAATAGAGACATTGGGAACGTAAATCGGTTGAGTTCAGGATCCTGCGTGGAGGAAGCAGGGCGATAAGCAGGATCAAAACCCTGGACCTCAGGAGGGCTGACTTTGCCCTCTTCAAGGAGCTACTGGGAGGAATCCCGTGGGCCAGGGTTCTCAAAGGCAGGGGGGTCCATGAGTGCTGGTCGCTCTTTAAACAACACTTCTTCCATGCACAGGAGCAATGCATCCCCCTGAGAAAGAAATTTAGCAAAGCAGGCAGGAGACCTGCATGGTTGAACAAGAAGCTTCTAGCGGAGATCAGGCAGAAGAGAAAGGTGCACGGAATGTGGAAAGAGGGACAGGCCACTTGGGAAGAGTACAGAAACGTAGTGAGAGCATGCAGGGATGCGACGAGGAAGGCCAAGGCCCACCTGGAATTGGAGCTGGCAAGGGATGTCAAAAACAACAAGAAAGGCTTCTTCAACTACATCAGCAGCAAAAGGAAGGCTAGGGACAACGTGGGGCCGCTGCTGAATGAGGCAGGTGTCCTGGTGACGGAGGATGCGGAGAAGGCAGAGCTACTGAATGCCTTCTTTGCTTCAGTCTTCAGTGCCAAGGCAGGCCCTCAGGAATCCCAGGCCCCGGAGGTAAAGAGAAGCCTACAGAGAGGACGACTTTCCCTTGGTCGAGGAGGACTGTGTGAGGGATCGCTTAAGCGATCTGGATGTCCACAAATCCATGGGCCCCGATGGAATGCACCCACGAGTGCTGAGGGAGCTGGCGGATGTCATTGCTGAGCCACTCTCCATCATCTTTGAGAGGTCCTGGAGGACAGGAGAGGTGCCCGAGGACTGGAGAAAGGCCAATGTCACTCCAATCTTCAAAAAGGGCAAGAAGGAGGACCCAGGGAACTACAGGCCGGTCAGCCTCACCTCCATCCCGGGAAAGGTGATGGAGCAGCTTATCCTGGAGGCCATCATGAAGCAAGTGGAAGAAAAGAAGGTTATCAGGAGTAGTCAGCATGGATTCACCAAGGGGAAATCATGCCTGACCAATCTGATAGCTTTCTACGATGACATGACTGGCTGGGTAGACGAAGGGAGAGCTGTGGATGTTGTCTACCTTGACTTCAGCAAGGCGTCCGACACAGTCTCCCATGATATCCTCCTAGGGAAGCTGAGGAAGTGTGGGCTGGATGAGTGGTCGGTGAAGTGGATAGAGAACTGGCTGAATGGCAGAACTCAGAGGGTTGTCATCAGCGGCGCTGAGTCTAGTTGGAGGCTGGTGACAAGTGGTGTCCCCCAGGGGTCAGTACTGGGCCCAGTCTTGTTTAACTTCTTCATCAACGACCTGGATGAAGAGTTAGAATGTACCCTCAGCAAGTTTGCTGACGACACCAAACTGGGAGGTGTGGTAGATACACCAGAAGGCTGTGCTGCCATTCAGCGTGACCTGGATAGGCTGGAAAGCTGGGCAGAGAGGAACCTGATGAGGTTCAACAAGGGCAAGTGCAGGGTCCTGCACCTGGGGAGGAACAACCTCATGCACCAGTACAGGCTTGGGGTGGACCTGCTGGAAAGCAGCTCTGTGGAGAGGGACCTGGGTGTCCTGGTGGACGACAGGTTAACCATGAGCCAGCAGTGTGACCTGGCTGCCAAGAAGGCCAACGGGATCCTGGGGTGCATGAAGAAGAGTGTGACCAGCAGGACGAGGGAGGTTCTCCTTCCCCTCTACACTGCCCTGGTGAGGCCTCATCTGGAGTACTGTGTCCAGTTCTGGGCTCCCCAGTTCAAGAAAGATGAAGAGCTACTGGAGAGAGTCCAGCGGAGGGCTACGAGGATGGTGAGGGGACTGGAGCATCTTCCCTACGAGGAGAGGTTGAGGGAACTGGGCTTGTTCAGCCTGAAGAAGAGAAGGCTGCGAGGGGACCTCATAAATGCCTACAAATATCTGAAGGGTGGGTGTCAGGAGGATGGCGCCAAGCTCTTTTCAGTGGTGCCCAGCGACAGGACAAGGGGCAATGGGCACAAACTGAAGCAGAGGAAGTTCCAGCTGAACAGGAGGAAGAACTTCTTCCCTCTGAGGGTGACGGAGCCCTGGAACAGGCTGCCCAGGGAGGTTGTGGAGTCTCCTTCTCTGGAGATATTCAAGACCCGCCTGGACAAGGTCCTCTGCAGCCTGCTGTAGGTGACCCTGCTTCGGCAGGAGGGTTGGACTAGATGACCCACAGAGGTCCCTTCCAACCCCTACTATTCTGTGATTCTGTGATTCTGTGATTTGTCCCTCTGCCCACAGCGACTGTCTTATCTACCCACCAGAGTGGACAACTTTTTTCACTTTCACCACAGAAAATAACCTATTTCAGAAATCAAATCTATGTGACTGGATAGTTAATTTAAAAAAAAAAAAAAAAAGAAAGAAAAGAAAAAAGAACCTCTACAGCACCACCACGAAATATTATGAACTTTTTATGAAATATTATGTGTTTTCAGTGGGTCAGATGCCACACCCTGCCCTGGGCCATGGACAGGCTGAGGATACGCAATGCTGCAGCAGCTGTACCAGCCACCCCAGGATACAGTTTCTTCCCCCAAACTCTTAACCACCTCATCAAGATTTATTTTACATGCTGCTGGGCCATTAAAAACAGATAAATGGTGAGATTTCTGATAACAGATAAATGGTGAGATTTCTGATAACAGTCTATACTTAATCCACCCATCTCTAATACATTTTAGAACAGTTTTCTTGCTATGTTATTTAAAAGCACTAAAGTGGATAAGAATCGGTTTGAGACCGACATATTACCTGAATCATTTACCAAGATAAAACATTTTTACTGATCATCACACTGCTATTCAACAGCAAAATTATTGCACGTTTAAAAGCATTCTGCTTTAGGGAAAACAGACCAGTATTAAAACAAATGCATTAAGTCTAATTTTTATTATTGTGGTTGAATACAATGCCAAAAATGTATATAAACAACTTTAACAGCTCTAGTAAGAAATATTTATTTAAAAAAAAAAATCATTAAAAGGACATTTCTTAACCACACAATGATATTAGCTTTTCCTTTCCTTTTTTTGATAAGGGTGTGGCTTTAAAATTATCAGTTTGTCTTCACCTGCAATTTACACAGCACCCAGATGAAGTGTCAAGTTGCTAAACACTGGAAACATTAGACATTTAAATTTTGTAATTAGCTTCATTGTTTCCAGCTGCTGCAAGATCGGAGGTTACTAGGAGCCACCTCTTCCTCCTCATACAAAAATCTGACAGGAAAAGAGGCAAAATGAAACGCAAACACCCCAGATCCCAGAATACAAAGTATGGTGTGCGGCAGCCAGAGCCGGCAAAGCGACGGGGCTAAGTGTGCTCCAGCACTCCAACCCTGCACTACCGAAGCCGGGGAGTTTGGCTGCTGATTTGATCTAAGCCAGGATTTCAACCTACAGCATCTTCTTCTGTAATTTGAGGGATACTCTGATTAACTACAAACAATTAGCTCATTGTAAAATGGCATAATCTTCTTTGTGCACGATGCACGTTCTAAAAATGGATTAGCATGGGGTCTAATGCTGGAGCCTCTCTAGCATTAAAGGATTACAGGACATCGGTCTGAACTCACAGCTAATTGGAATGGCTGCGGCCCCTCAGCCAAATCCACTTGTTCTGCCTGTGCCACAGGACCTGCAGGAGGGTGCACAGAGGGGCACGCGCCTGCAAATCGAACGGCTTCTGTTGCGGCTAAAGCGATCGCTTTCTGTAGTGCTGATTTTTGGAAAGCCAGGCACAAGGGCATTCAACTGGACATCGCTGTTTAATAACCCCGGAGTCACAACTGCAGATGTCTACATTAACATGAGGTCTGAGAGGGTCGCAGATGGTTAGGAAGCTCTTACTGTGAAGGCCCTAACGATTTCTAAAGGTAAAACAGCAAGTAGCTTTTATGTATAAATGATACTCACCATATGGTAAGCATGATTGAAATTTTAAACAAAAAAAATAAATTATTACAGTTAGATTGAATAGAACCAAAACCAATTAAAAGTAAAGCTGAGCTTTACGATAAAGGTTGGAAACTGTTTATATCAATAACGTGAATGCTGCCAGAAAGGGGAGCGAGGCACACACCAGAAGAGTAGTGCTCAAATGCTAGACACAAATCCCATTAAAATTCAGCTTGCTCCTTGAAGTTGCACCAAAAGATGAGGCTGGCATTTCCAGGCACCAAAATCAATAAACAGACATACAATCAACAGAAAAATCATATTTCATTGACGTTAATAAATTAATATATTAATTTATTGATTGTGATTACAGGCCATGATTACAGCCTGATTACAGGCTGCGAATAGGTACTTTTTTATATACATACGCATTCCACAAGAGTAAATAACAAATGACATGTGCACTTCTCCAGTTGATCAGAGTACCTATACATGCAAATGAAGGCAGGAAATTACCAAGTATTCCTAATAAAAATTAAAAATCATATTTTTTGCTTTTCAGTAAGAAACCTGGGCACCTCCTCACCATCACTTTTACTAAAGCAGGGAGCTCTTGGTCACAAAAATGAAGATCCCTGGAAGCCTGAGGCCACCCCGTCCTGACAGGCACCTGCAGCACCCCACCAGCCAGCCAAGAGCTGGGAGGGCTCCTGCCAGCCCCTCAGCACTGCCACCCCCACTTCTGCATGTGGGTAACCCCATGTCCTGCTCCCTCACAGCTAACGTGATGGCTCAAGACAAGTCACCCTACATCAGGTGTGGTCAGGCCAAAAGACCAAAAGCCTCTGACCAGTGAGGTGACATTACTGCTCTGAAACACTTCTAGCACTAAAAGAAACACTGCTTTGTTTAGTAAAGTACATATTTAACTTCACACAGCAAAATCAAAATAGTCACCTGTGGATCATTAGATTATCTGCTGCCTTTTAACGTAATAAACAGTCAGATTACATGGCATCCCTCAATTCATTAAATTAAGCCCACTCAGTGGTATGCAGGCTGTCTCAGAAATCTGGTAGTTTACTGAATCGTGTCAGTCATTCTTTACTTTGTCACAGGCCTGTGATGAAAAACCACAGAAAATTCTGGTTTTACCAAAGTCAATCTCAAATTTCACTAGACTTTCAGGTAGCAGGACTTCTGCTGGATGTTACATGAGATAGTCAGGCAAAAAGGCAGAGCTAAGCACAATTCTGGTCCACTACCATTACAAGCTCCCAATTCTGCAGAGAATTGTCAACAAATCTTTGTATCTTTTCAGCAGGTCCAGTGTGAGTTGTGAGTAAACCTTGTGCATGTGATATGGAGCCTTTGCAGATAAATTCTGCTTTGATCTTTCAGGTTCACTAGAAACCAAAGCGAAACTCAAGAGATG
Source organism: Opisthocomus hoazin (assembly GCF_030867145.1). Taxonomy (NCBI): domain Eukaryota; kingdom Metazoa; phylum Chordata; class Aves; order Opisthocomiformes; family Opisthocomidae; genus Opisthocomus; species Opisthocomus hoazin. Next base: position 16,494,152 of record NC_134427.1, read on the forward strand.
CGTATTAAATCCAGGGGAAAAGATGTTTGCATGCATGCACACAAGCAGCACTTGGCCTTCCTTCCCTCCCTCATTTTGTCCCTGCACCAGCTCCCCAAACGCCAAATCCCAGCTCACATGGGCACACTGCCCAGTGACAATGCATGAATTAGAGGAAAACTCTACAAGGTTCCACTGGGCTGTTCGTTATACTGTGAAACACAGTCCCGCCCACTCCATGAGGCACCAGCCCTGGAGAGGGTCTTTGCCATGGAGCCAGGCCCCTTCCCAAGGCAATAATTCCACTAGTCCCACGCTGGGAAACAGGGTCTCCAGGCAATGCTGGAGACACCAGCGCAGGCAGGCAGTCCGGCACTGACAGGCAATGGTGTTTTCCCTCTCCCGGGCTGAGCACTAGAGCAGATCGCCCATTGGCTGCCCCTGTTCTGCACCGCCTGGGAGGGCGGTGGGACCACCTGGCTGGGCAGGTGAGACCCATGGCACAAGTATCAGGGGGGCTGCGACACCCCCCTTTGGCTCTGGTGGCTAGAGTTTCGGGTGCCTCCAAAATACCTCCTCTGTCAGGTTTGCAGGGCGCAGGAACTGAACCCGCTGTCTTGCTGTAGGTGGGAGGGGGAATAGGATTATAAACTATTCTCTGGGGAAGACAGCAAAAAGTCAAAGTATGTTTTATTGATTCCTTCATTTATGAATGCAAGTGGATAAGTGATTTCAGTCTCCAGACATTTCATAGTCACTGTTGACTTTTACATATTCTTTCAGGGATCAGAAGGTTCATTGTTTCCTTCTTTGCCCGCGATGCATGGGGATAATCAGAGACAAGGAGCACTCAGAGGGCAAGCATCCAGCAACAAACGGCAGTCAGGCGCAGGGCTGCTCTGAGAAATTTTTGTTGTTCTCATTGTAGTCCATAGTCCATTCATAGGGTTATTCCCACAAAAATACAGGTCACTGGGATAAACATTTTGCAGCAGCTTCGGGCTGAAGCAGAACATTAGGAAGAAAAGCGTGTACATCTCTGGGGCGCGACAGATAGGGCACACTCAGTGTTGCTAAATCCCATTCCCTTCCTTTCAGACAACCTGCAGTGAGTCACTGCTACACTATAAGCCAGTGTAAAAAACCTCTCTGTAGTAACACTGGCTATGAGTCACGCATCCTTCTCTCCATGTAAGCACTGCATGGCCAGAGTATGCAGACAAACATTAAACCTTTCCTTTCTGGGGAGGAGACCATCGTCCTTTGCTCGAAAGTCCCTGAGGTAACCCAGAAGCAACTCCGACACCTGAAGCACTTCTTTCTGATGGGGACAAGCCTAAGGCAAGTCACCACGGCTCAGTCTGCTCATAATAATCCTGAAGAATTTCTAATTTCTCTCCCAAATGACCTCACTTGAAAGACTTAATACATTAACCACAGACTTCTCCATCAGCCCAGTCACAAATGCCCCAGTCACTCTGCGGTCCCCAAATCTTCTCCCTGGCATCCAGTGACAGGACACGTGGGAATGGTTCGAAGCTGCGCGAGGGGAAGTTTAGACTGGACATTAGGAAGCCTTTCTTTACCGAGAGGGTGGTCAAACACCGAGAGGTGGTCGATGCCCCAAGTCTGTCAGCGTTTAAGAGGCCTTTGGACAATGCCCTCCTTAGTAACACACTTTAACCTGCTCAGTCCTGAAGTGGTCAAGCAGTTGGACTAGATGATTGTTGCAGGTCCCTTCCAATTGAAATAGTCTACTCCATTCTATCTCAATTTCTTAATTACTAGTCCATACTTTTGTAAAGATTGTGATTTTCCCGACCAGCAGGTACATGCATCATGGCAAAGCACACAGGGTGCTCCCAAAGACAGGCTCAGTCCTCTGCATAGGACTGAGCAGACCTGAGGCACCGCACTTGCTAATTAATTGTTCCCCAACTACTGATGGAAGAAACCCACTATCAGAGCCCAGCTTCAAGATGTTGCTTTCTTATTCCACCATCCTGATTTACAGATAACAGAGATGAGTACTAAAGAAAACATGCCGTGAGGATCTTATACTTTTAATTATTTTAACACAGCCTTCACGTACCCATTTTTGGATATTATTACCCTGGAGAGTACACTAACAACCCTAAGTTGCTGACTAATTAAGTTTTGGTATACTCCAAAGCCAGTTTTTGCACACTAATTAAATTTACAGGCAGTTAGATTTGACAGGTACTACAGTATCTGCCAACGTGCCTTCATAATCAGTTAAATTATTAATTCTGAGGCAGCAGGCCATCCCCAGGCAGGCAGGGAAGCACTCCGGCAGGGGAGCTGCCCCAGAAGAGCAGCAGCCAGCGACCCTGTGCCACAAGCAGCTGGGGACACATGGGTGCTCTCTCCCTAGGAGAAGACAATGGGCTGCAGTGAGGGGCACCTCCTTCCCCCCCCATCTGTTTGGGAGCCATTTGACTTTCCACCCAGATGTGGCCCTTACGGGATGGCAGAGGCCAGGCAGCAGACAGGCATGGGGGGCCTCGGCCACCCCTCCTGCTACCCCAGCAATGGGCAGCAAACACCCCCAGGGGCACAACCGCCTTGGACTGCAGACAGCATCCCTCACCCCTGGCTCTGGAGACTTCCACCTCAGGGTAATTTCAAAAGGCAGGGCAAGCAGCGGGGACCCCATCAGATACCTGTCCCCAAAAGCCCTCTCCAGGGCGCAGGGCAGGCAGGACCAGCCCGCACCATCGGAGCTGCCATTGCTATGCTGCTGTTTGTGATCGCAGCAGCCAGACAAATCCCCCAGCTCCGCTCCTGCGCTATCACACCTCAGGCCTTCTGCAGACAAAACATTTATTTAGCAACCTATATGATTCGCAATGTCAAACGCCTCTCTGATAGTTCCCTTAGGACAGCTGCTCTTGCTATTTCATCTGTTAAATATTTCCAGAATCCAAAAGTCCTCAGGGAGAAAAGCAGTTATTTTGACTAACTGCTCCTCCTCCTCAACTAGTTACTGTGTTAGCTTCCTCCCACTCAAACACCAGGAGCTGATTAAGACATATGGATTATCTCAACACTACCATGAATTTCAATTTAGAAAGTGAAATATTGACATGCTTAATATCACATTCCTCTTTCACTCGGGAGCCCTTCCTCACGTCGACACTGATACCCGCTGAAACACAGCGGCATCACACAGACTGCGATTCAAGGGCTAGGCAGACGGCTTTTTTACATGGATTTTCGTTGAAGTTGCTAATGGAGTCAACCCATCACGGTTTTCTTAATTCTACTGAGAAAAATACTTGCAAGTGACTCTCATTTATGGAAATCTTTGGGTCATAAAAAGAATTATTCATTTCCACATTAAATTTAGAATTTTGTTTTATGGTCTTCCTCCTTGTTTAAAAGATTATTTTGTGGCATGTTGGGCCTCTTTCAATATAACATAAGAACAACACACACGAAAGAAAAGCCATGAAAGAAAATTCTACACTTGGAAATCCCCGATTTGGAAATCCTTCAGGAACACATCAGACTTTAAAGTAAATTCTTACTTCTCACATGTAAAAGCTTTGAAAGATTTTTTTGTTCTAAGTAGAGGAAACTTGAGGTTTTGTTTTGAACTGGAACGGAAACTAAATTTAAAGCATGCAAAGTTTCCTGTTGAAAAGAAATCCTGAGTTTGGACTGGCCCTGCTGGGATCCTATGAGCTCCCATAAAGCAGAACCACCACTATCCCCACCCACTCTTGTGGCCATCTCATTTCACTGAGTTTCTATTTAGGATTGATGGCCTTAAGCTACAGTTATGTATTTAACCAAGTCAAGAAGAAAATCACAGTGAACTTCACTGACCTTTTATATCTCAGAGCACTGGGCAGACATATTTAAGTCAATCAAGTTTGAACTCATGAAATATCTCAAAATAAAACCACAAGCTCTCAAGACATTACTCCACATTTAGACGAGTGTTCCACGACAAAGAAGCACTTTTAAAGGAAAAATGTGGGAACTGCAGTTGTGCCATTGTCCACTTAATACATCACAACATGCATTTACCAGTATCTGTAAAACTCAAAATTTCAGGACTTTATGGAGGTGTAGGACAGGTTACTTGTCTGACCTGGTAAAAGGATTCACATAAAGCACAAGAAAGCGGAAGGAAATGGAAGGTAATTTTATGCTTTTGACAAATCATAAATAAATAACCACTAGGCAAAAGCATTATCTCAGGCAAGAGACAACAGGGGTTTGAAAACCTCTGAAAACATATGGTCTCAACCACGATGATACCAGGTGGGGAAAGGCTGCTAACCTTACAGGTAACCCTCAGCACCCTAGATATAAGGTCTTCAGAAACAGGAAGAAAAAATACATTTATATCATGACAGCTACAGAATTCTGGAACAGAAGAGTTCTGACCAAGCACTAATTTAAAGGCACTGACATATAAAGCAAATCATGGTCCAAAATGCATTATGTAGCTGCCATTCCTGAATACTCCACATGATTCAAGAAGATTATCAATGGGATTATTTGGGGGGAGGGAGATAACCCCAGAGACTCTCCGTTCATCAGCAGCCCCCCTCACTCCTCAACATTTTGAGACCTCCCTCAGTTTAAGCAGTTTTAGTTAAGCCTGTTGCTCAGTAGTTCTCATAGCAATGCCAACCTCATCTTTGTATTTAATCAAACTTGTGTGAATAACCCTCTATTTATTCTACACAAATACCCAAAAAATCCAAGTAATAAATCACCCCTTTTTCAGAAAGCAGACCGACAGACAGCAAAAGCATCAAGGCTAGGAGATAACCTTATTTCAAAATAGTTGCAGCCACTACTACAGTCTCCTCCACTGGGGAGAACAAACTCATGCTACTGCCAAAGCTTTTTTACAGCTCTACCCCAAAAACGAGATCTGTAGGCCCCAGAACTACTCATAGCTGACATTTCTAGTGCTTCGAGCCACCATTTCTGAGGCAGTCACACATGAAAGAGGCAAAAGTGATTGTAAGGCTTTCTGTATTGATGCCAACCATTGGCTTGGAGTCAGTGAACCAAGAGAAATACACATTGAGATGTACTGAAACAAACAAACTAGAAACAAGCCTAAGGCAAAGAAAAGAGGCTTTTATACATTAATTATACTCTGGATTTAGTTTCTGCCTTGAATAGCAGCTATATAATGAAATTCAGCAAGCACTCATCTCAGGTATTGCAGAAATGTGCAAGTCAGTCAAATGACCTCCCAGCATCAGGCTCAAAGTCTTCAAACACGAGGGAAGCTTGCTCAAGGCAAAGAACCAGCATTCATCCTTGCTTTGCTGATGCAAATCCTCTTTACCTTGACAGCAGTCACTCGGCTTTGGCGGTGATGCCCATGGGAGCGATGCAGCAAGACCTTTGCTCTCAGGTGCTGCCAAGCCACCTCCGCCACCGGCTCTGCCTGGCACCCATCCCAGGATGATGATCAGACACCCCTGGCAGCACATTACAACCCATCTCTGCCTAGCAGCAAAATGACCCCTCTCAAGGGCAGGCGGTGAAGACTTGAGGCCAGAGCTGCCAACTCAAACTTCGGGAGTTCAGCCCTACTTTGAAGGAAGTCAGAGACGACAGAGAGCAAAGCCCAGCAAAGCTGCACACCAGGAATGGCTTTGCTTTCCGTATTCAGTACATTTCACTGAGAAGAAACTGGCACTAGGCTGACAGGAGTATGACCCAGAGAGCCTCTTTAGCTATATTACAAGGACCCTGTGCATTTTTAATTGTAATCTGGCCCTTATTTGTGTTTGCTGACAGCTCGAGGGAGGCATACGACATTGCTCAGGAAGGCAGGTGGGGATTCTGGAGCATCTTAATCTCTGCGGGCACTACAGTGTCTTTCAATTGGAGGAGAAGTTCTGCCCCGATGTGCCCTGCAGCCTACATGCACACTGCAAAGCCCGCAACCTGAGGTTTCCCCTTGAGCACGCTGAGCCAAGTCCCTGCTTCTGCAGATTCGGGTAAAAAAAAAATTAAAAAAAATGCATTCCCAGCCCCTTTTTGTACTTAGAAAAGAGCCTTCTCTGCCCAACTGCTTGACATCAGTACAGGCTTGGGGTGGACCTGCTGCAGAGCAGCTCTGCGGAGAGGGACCTGGGTGTCCTGGTGGATGACAGGTTAACCATGAGCCAGCAGTGTGCCCTGGCTGCCAAGAAAGCCAATGGGATCCTGGGGTGCATTAGGAGGAGTGTGGCCAGCAGGACGAGGGAGGTTCTCCTTCCCCTCTACACTGCCCTAGTAAGGCCCCATCTGGAGTACTGTGTCCAGTTCTGGGCTCCCCACTTCAAGAAAGATGAGGAGCTACTGGAGAGAGTCCAGCAGAGGGCTACGAGGATGGTGAGGGGACTGGAGCATCTCTCCTATGAGGAGAGGCTGAGGGTGCTGGGCTTGTTTAGCCTGAAGAAGAGAAGGCTGAGAGGGGACCTAATATATGCTTACAAATATCTGAAGGGTGGGTGTCAGGAGGACGGGGCCAGACTCTTTCCAGTGGTGCCCAGCGACAGGACAAGGGGCAACAGGCACAAACTGAAGCAGAGGAAGTTCCAGCTGAACAGGAGGAAGAAATTCTTCCCTCTGAGGGTGACGGAGCACTGGAACAGGCTGCCCAGGGAGGTTGTGGAGTCTCCTTCTCTGGAGATATTCAAGACCCTCCTGGACAAGGTCCTCTGCAGCCTGCTGTAGGTGACCTTGCTTCAGCAGGAGGGTTGGACTAGTTGGCCCATACAGGTCCCTTCCAACCCCTACCATTCTGTGATTCTGTGACATTTTCACTTCTAATCTCCTCACTATCTCTTTGCTCTTGACTGAGTAAGCCCATTTCGCTGGCACAAGTTCCCTCCCTTGGTTCACCAAGCCCAGCTTTTCCCTCCACCTCTCATCAGTGCAGAGTTTGGAAGGACAAAAGTTTACAAGTCCCATTGGGGTCCAATTCACAGGAGTTCCCAGGTGTTATGTGGGCTGTTGTAAACTCCAGAAGCTGCCAGAGTCCCCCAGTAAAAACCAGGGCCCCATACACAGTGGGAGGATAACTCGCAGCCCCAGTTTGCTGCACCTGGATGAAGAGAGGCTGGCTCTGCAAGCCATGGAGGCCTCCAGAAGTTTCGAAGGAATTCTGTCATTGCTCGACTATTTTGCCATATACATTTTTCTTCCAACTTCAACTTCTTTTCCTTGTTCAGCAGTTCTCCATAAAGTTAAAAAAAAAAAAAAAAAAAAAGTACTCAGGCCAGGCTCCAGGCTAGCTGGGATCTGTTTGTTTACCTTGATTAACACTCTGCTCAACCAAAGCTCCCAAAGCATTCCCAGAGGCAAGCTCCTCTCCTCTCACAAGGCATCATGAGGACACAGCCCAAGATTCAAACCCAGGCTGTGAGGAACAGCGCACTGAACAAGCAACCCACTCTCCACAAATGCAGCAGCACTCTTCAATCCAGCTTCCGAGTCCTGGCAAAGGTAGTGGCTTTGCAAAACTTTTCACTTTCCCCTCCTCTTCCTTCCTTCCCTCATCCATCACGCAAACAAACTCTTGCAAAGAGCCTCAGCTGCACTCTTTTATATAGCTTATAACGTGACTTTTTTTGCTGTGCATTGGTTATTCTTTTCAACAGTTGCAGTGAAGTTAAACTACACTCCCAAACTCAGCAAGTGTGTGCAGAAGCCCGGGAGACCCAATTTCCCGAGCAACAGCTTACAGCAGCGAGAGAGGCAGGCTGTGAATGAGCCTGGTGCAGCTCTAAGCATGCCCACAGGTCCTGCAAAGCTCTTACATACCACTTGTAAATGGGGTCAGCCTTTCAGCGTATGCCACATGTACCAGGACGTAACACTGCATAGTCTTTTTTTTTGAGTTAGTACTGCAATTAAAGATGAAACCCATCTTATCAAAAGTTTAAACCTCTAACTCCGAACACACACATGCCACTGTCTCTTTTACAGAAGTCATCCTACTGATCTTTTTTTACTTACTTACTCCAGTATGCAACACTTCAAGTATTAGAATCCTCCAGCATGGAAAGTACCGTGGTTTAATAAAGCCCTATACATTATGGTGCATTTTTATTATTTGAAGGCTTATGAACACAAATGAGGAGGTACAATCTGCTAATTTAATGAGGACAAAACCTTCCATCCTGGGCAATTCTTCTTGCCCCAAAAACCAGCACATTTGCTTCCCAAGAAAAAAAAAAAATAATTTCTCTTGTTAACAATAAGCTACAGCAATCAGCAAACAAAATGGAACTGGCCGCCAGCAGCAGCTATCAGTGCGTTACGAACAGTGCTCACTTTCCAGGCTGCCTGTCCCATCGTAGGATGGGGGAGAGGAGGCACATGTGGGTTCAGGGACAGTAAATGGGCTTCCTGGTGACCCTGCAGTACCTCTCTCGTAGGAGAGCCCCAGCTCTGCTCTCAGGAGGTGACACCACCAGAAGCAAAGAGATGAACAGAAAGTTCTCTTCATTTAGGTGCTGAAATTTTAAGCAAAGCTCCCAAAACTCCCCAAGGCATACTGTTGCTCCCATCAAAGGAAGCCAGTGAGCGTGACCGATAGTTTGATTTTCAGTGGTGCTTAGGTTCTGCAGCTCTCATCAATTGCAGTGCAAAGTTTAGGTACTCAAGGCCAAATTTTTTTTAAAAGGTAGGTATTTTAAAATGTATTGCAGTCAACAAGAATTGAGGAACTACAGTTCTTTGAAAGGTGCGAAGGCCTTCAGCACTTCTCAGAAGTCACATTCTGAATTTTTTCACCTTTTCTCCCTAATGTTTTACTTCCTGGTTCAGAAAAGATGACAGGAACACTGGAGACTCCCATTTCATTACAGAAATTAAAAAAAAAAGACATAACAAAATATGTCCTTGGAGAGGAACACAAACAGTGCAGGAAGCCTCCAGAAAATTTACAAAACACAGGAAAAACTCACAATCACTCTGGAACGTCCATTGATTTGCTTCCATTTCCCACAGGAGAGGGGAACTCACATTGCCATTTCGAAACCACTATTTATCCCCTCTCTCGAGAATCAGTTTAGTTGAAAGCAGACCTCTTTTTTTTTGCACAAGAGGCCTCACAATAAAGTCCTCTCTTTGTCAGTACTGCAGAAATTAAATACTAAAACTGCATTATCCATTAGGAGGTTTTGGAGTCTATTTGTTTACACAACAAGAATTACTTTTACATTTCTAATTAGTTAGCTATTAACTAACATATAGGGAAATCACACCAGCATATGAAGCTCTGCTATCAGCACAATCTCATTAAAAGGAGAGCTGAAGATTTTACTAAGAACAACAAATTAATCATGATAATGTGTTTTTAAATCGTCAAATGCAGAAGTCAAGAGGAGCTTTTTAAAAGTTCTTTGAATCAACGTATTTTCTCTGCTGATGTCAGAGTTATAACACAGGCTTCACTAAGATAAAACCTTTTCCAAATTCTTCTGGCATTATTCTGTATGTAAAAATCTACAAGGTACACTAAATTAAGTTAAAATTACATTATGCATAGTCATCCTTCCACTGTTGCACAGGAAAAATAACTGCTCTAGTATTCAGAAGCTGCCAGAAAGTCTTCAACCCTTTCTGAGCAAACACAGCAGAGTAGATGCTTGCTGAGCTCTAACCAGTCAGAGACCCCTCAGTCCAAGGAGACCTCAAGCACTTTATGATTATTCTGCGATCCCCTGCACAAGAGATTTTCTTATGCAGCTTTCCAATACAGTACAGCAGCAAGAGAATTCACTTTGACAGTTTTTAATCGGCTGCATTAAACATATGCACTTTTTTTGACCCTTTTTTTCTGGTTAGAAATGTGGCTTGATGGACTGTTGTGAGTATGGAGAGACATAAAAGTTAACAGACCAAAGGACCACGTTAGTGGTGCTTCTGGAATAGCACTTGAGAGTAGTAATCTGTGACTGTGCCATCAAAGACTATGGCAGAAAGCAGCCATAATTTACAGACTCACCCAAGGACTTCATTAATCCTTCCCGATTTTGGGGTCCTTTACTGTCTGTAGGAGGCTGTCATATTCTATTTTGCCAGCTAGCAACACAAACTACGTGGACTTGGAGTCAAACTGTGAAAGTTGTAACCAAATGCACACTAGATGACTAAATGCAGGAAGATAATTTTTCTGTTCTTTTCTGTTATAAATTATGCTTCTGTAATGCCAGAAAGCAAGAACCTGAATTTCCCACATCCTATTAAAAACCCTCTGTTCCCATGGCTATTCCATTCAGGTCAAACAAAACAGCTTGAACAAGGTAATGAACCTGGGATGGAGAAAACTTGGATTCACAAAGACTGTCAGGCAGCCTCAGTCTCCGTGTGTGCTCCACGGAAGACACCTGGCAAAGAGCTGTTGGTGGCCTTCACTGGCCAGAATGATGATCGAGGCGGTGGAGATCTTCAGCCTGTTATTCCCCAACAACTCCGACTAACAGCTTTTTTGGCAGAGGCATCGTTCACACACCCATGTTTGAGCACAACAAATTTGTTCAAGACAAAACCAATTTGTTCTAGCTGCTTGAGAGTATTCCTGCTCTTGCCATATACAGGAAGACGGAGACGCCGCTACCATTACAGCAGCATCCAACCATAATGCTCCAAGAACTAACGCAGAAACACTCATTACACAGCACTGGGTCCTTCCATCCCAATAAACTTTATCTATATGCTGCTGCGAACCGGACAGGACTGAGATGGCCACTAAACAGGTGGTCAGGCAATCCCATGTCTTTTCTTGCAGAAAGAAGTTAATTTGTGCGTTCAGTCAGACAAATGCCACAGAATGGTACCCAACTCACAGTGGAAGAGTTACCAAGCAATCTTGATCCACGGTGTAGTTCGCAGCCACCCAAATCACCGTAAGTCCATTAAAAAATTATTCACTAACAATATCAGTAAAACAGTTGTTTCTGAATTTAAAAAAAAAAAAATAGCCCTTCCAGGAATTGCAGCATTTCTGTTCTGCTGTACACAGTGATCCCAATGTCTACAAATAATCTTAATTAACATTCTGATTCTTATTTTATCATTAACACTGTAAGTTCAAACGAGCACTTTAGGACAGGCTCTGGCCCTCTAATTAGCACTACTAAAGTATTCCTGGTCCTCTGTAGAACAGAAGCACTCAAGAGCTCCAGCCAAATAGAGAAGACAGACCATGCCAGTCCATGAGAACTTACAGTTTAAATGAGTCAACAATTCCAACCTCGGAGGTAATTTTATCACCACATGTACTTGACAAAAGATAGCTGCTTACTGATATAGACAAGTTCTGCTTTACAATTTCATTTAGCTTTTCCAGTTGCAAAGGCACTTTCATGGGCAAAGCGCAGCTGGGGACCACCACAGCTTTGTTTCTTTGTATCATATCTAATTGAGAAGGTTTCCAAGGATAATCGTCATTGAGAAATGTATTGATTTCTTCTGAGAATCTTAAAGATGCTTGAGGAATTGCAATTGGGAGTTGCCCCCAAAGGATTTGTCTTTGAAATAATAGTAGTGATTTATTACTTTTCTCTTGTGGGTTACAAAACTTCAATTAAAAATCAGATTTTGTACTTGGAAACAATACCGCGGTATCCAAATGGATTGGCATTAAAGGGCCTTTTCAAGTCGATGCACTGAAAGAATCTGCGTAGCATGCCTGAATTCAGCCTGCACTAAACTATTTGCTGATTATTTAGTCAAACTACAGCCAAGGTGTCATTTTCAGGGAATTTCTGCTGCTACATCTACCATATTGACAGGCTTGGCTTTCATTTTAATGAATAGCCAGGTCCCAACAAAATCCGCCACAGTGGAATTTTCATCATGATACTGCCTAGAAAAGGCAAATATTCTTCCTGGGGATTTACTGCAATGCATTTATACTTCTCTCTCCACTTACCCACTGCAACACCTGAGGTAGCAGCAGGAGAGGGAGCTGTCAGAGTCTACTTTCCCTGATAACTTGCTCTCCTCCCACTTATGTTCTCACCTGAGCAATCTGTGGCACACATCAACCTACACCAGCAGGGACATTTCAGCTTCAAAATGCTTCAAATTTGCAGAGTATAAACATCCATTAAGTACTCATTACTTCAATGATAATTGCTGTCCATTTGCATGCACAACAGTCGAAGTCTAGAGGCAGGATACATGCGTGGGGCCGTGCTCTGCAGCCATCTCACAAGCAGGGTCAATGGGAGGTTCCCTGCAGCAAGTGCCACCACAACTGGGCACCACAATAAGATCTGTGTTGTTATAGGCTAAATAAGCAGCTCTCCTGCTTGATCCTGTGGGTTACGAAGTAATTAGTTTCTGAACAACTAAAATCAATGGATGTTTTTGCAGAACCACACCTAATAAGCAGAAGCTTGGCACACAGAAGGGAGAAACAGTCCCAGTGCTACACAGTCATGTTTGCTAATTCCTAGTTTAATTCCACCAACTTCAATGGCTTTGAAGAAGCAGAAAAAAAACCAACACACCCCACAGCCCAGGGTTACTAGTAAACCCTATCAAATTACCCTGCAATTTGAAAGCTAAAATGACGTACAGCTCTTCCTTCTTCAACACCTTCACTCAAAAGCCCTCCTCGCCTCTAGGACTGCATACACCGCCACCTTTGAACAGTTTATGGAATCCCACTGCCACCAAATTCCTGAAATTTCCTTGACAATCATGTAACTTGGTGATGTTCTGTCCTTGTAAATCCCAGACCCTCCCCACTTCTCCATCAAGCCAAATCTATAATCAAGTGAAAACTGTAAAGAGTTTTCTTCTAAAGTCTTTGTCTTCTACACACACCCTTGCAAAAAGCCTTCCCAGTTCCCTACGCACAACATCTATCCCATCCTCCCATCTCCCGATACACCACTAAATTGCATTTCTACTTGCAGCCATCCTTAAATGACCTTGGAAACATTGAATCCCATTACCCCAGAGCAGTAAGTACATTCCACTGTTTCTTCAAATTTTTCAGGTTCAAATATTTGAGTTCTACAAAACAAACCTTGTTTCATGATAGTTCTGCTCCCTCCAGCGCGGGCTGTGGAAACCACGCACACTAACAAGGATGGAACCTAAGCCCAAAGCAGGACTTAAACTGAGTAGCACTCCACCTCAGAGAGGATCAGCATCATTTACAACACTTGCATATCACTAAAGCAACATGGTAGCTATTAAAATATTCTCCACAGACTACATTTGTTCCAAAGTTACCTAGTCCAGGCTAGTATTTTTAAAATACCCTCCACAAAAACTGACATCAACTCAAAAAGATCAACCAAAATGGCACTATAACTTGCACACACACAACAACGCAAAGACTAATCAAGCTGAAGTAGAACCATTCTCTTCAACAACAGCATGCGCCCAAGTAACACACATCCAGTCTATCAGAAATGAAAAACAGAGTGAAGCAACAATGTAAATTATGTCCACTGAAAATACTACAAACAGCTCTGGTGAGGGCTTGGTGAAAAAACACGTGCCAGAAGGGTGTAATGAGCAGCTCTGTTTAAGCCCCCCCCTCAAGGAAGTCGTGAAATGCACTGAGTCTGCAGAGAATCAACACGGGAAATATTCCATTCTTTCTCAGAAAGAATTAATCACAGTTCATGACAAAGACATGCAAGCACTGATGGGAAAAGTAGCTCTAAACAAGGCGTAACTACATAGGAGACAAAACTCTGTTTGGGGAAGAATGATTATCTGCAGGAGCCCAACTGCTTCCCCAGCCCAGTCTTAATGGTAAAAGTCTCTTCAACAGGAAAGCAAATATGCTTATGAATTCACAGATGGGGTGTGGAAGCAGTCTCACTGCTCACAGTAAAGTGCACTAATGGACAACAGTAACTATAAGACGAGCTCGGACAAAAAAGAGACTGCCCAAAGGAGTGATGGAGCAGGTCTCTGTTCAATGAGACACATGGGATGAGGGGCAGAGGGCGAGTCTGCCATTTGAAAACGAAGCCATGCTTATCATCCCCTCTGAACCTACCCTGCAGCTTTGAAGTTGGGAGATGCCGGGCAGCACCCCTCCACAGCTGCGCTGGCAGGTTTGTCAGGAAGGAAGCCGGAGGTGACCCCGCTCAGCCCCTGCTCACCTGCTGCAGGCTGGCTCCTTCCCCCCACCACTGCTGGGGGGTCCAGGCTTGCCGCTTTTCCTCTTCCCTGGGGTAATTTCTGATTTTGCCATCCACCACCATTTGCAGAAGGAACCTAACCCATTCAGGAAAAGTCTTATTTTGAATAAGCTATTAACAAACTGCATACAGAAAAGCATCATAAGCACGAACAAAAAGCAAAAAACTATATATATCCCAAATAAAAATTAGTCTCTGAATACATCTCTCCCTCTAGGCAATTGTATGGGTAAATTAGGTACTGAACAAATGAAATAGTTATTGTAAGCCAGTTCTTGCAATGCAATTTTTCCAGAAACAGTAAATTACTTTGAGTATTTATCATCATCTGTTATCTGCAGAAAAATGGAAACTAAATAAATTTATGGAAATGCATTTACCTAACAATATTTACCAAATGACACTGTTCCCTCTGCTGCTTGTCGCAAACTCAGTCATGGAGACTAAGAACAGGTTTGCCTTATTAATACAGTTCTCTGCCTGTGTATTTTAAATACCTTAGAGCACAGTACCATCTGTGTGTATTCTACTAATGAGCTACTTCTTAGACTGAGGAAGGCCAGTCAGCCAACACCAATTACTCAGATGGAGACTGCCTAATTTTTAAGCAATTAATGAGCTCCTCTCTCACTCTACACAGAAGCTTCCTCTGGTTAATTCTCTTGGCATATTACAGCATATCCTATTCTAAAGAAAGTTTCTCAAAGAAAATAAAAAAGAGGAACACGACACAGCCCAGTCCAATTCCTTAGAGCAGAGCCCAGACCCCATGTGTGGGGGACAAGCTTGAGGAGTCCCTGCTGGACCCACCCTGAGCAGGGGCTGCACCGCTGCTTCCCAAGGCAGCCGAGGCGGGAACAGCATCCTGCCAAGGGGGTAGCCCAGCCCGCTCCCTCGCTCTAGACTGTTTGGGGCACTAAGATACCTTTAAAAACACCTCAAAGGACGGACTGGAAGAGTCCGTACCACACTTAGACAAGACCTTTGATGGGTTTATTCTCTCTTACCTCCTAGTTGTTTGGAAAAATCTGATACTGACTACCACCAAACCCTGCACAGCTCCGCACCTGGGGATCACCGGCCGTGGATGCTGCGTGCTCTAGAATCACTGAACACTTAGCAAGATGACTGACTGCTCCCATCTCGTCCCCTGTCTGACTGATGTGATTTTAAAAGGTGAGCCTTAAGGGGCTATTAGATTATGCAAAACCAGAATTCCCTCTTCTGCCACTAAAAAATATTTCTTAATAACCTAAACAAAGTTTAAGGAGATCAAAATTACCTTTTACAGCTCCCTGCTGTGAAGTGCTGTAGTAAAGCATAGAATGAGTATTAAATTATCTCAGTAATTACATTGATAATGCACAACTTTCATGTGCACAATAAAACCATTAAAGGAGATCTGATTTTTACAAGTATATTACTCATCATGATTCTGAAAGGGCAACCCTATGTGCAGGAAAGGATGCGCTTGTCTTGCACAAAGTTGAAAAACATGCCACTTCCAATCACAGCCATGAAAACACCACAGAGGAGAGCTTTTACCCAGCAGCCCCCAGCAAGCAAAGCACTTGCCTTCCTCGAGGATGCTCACATTTACACACCAATAAGAGACTGAATGTCACATTTCAACTTGGTTTGGCATTACCAAGCCGTTCTACAACTATATTGTGGAATTTGTATTTTTTAGGTTCTCATGACCATGGTACCCAGCATGTCACTTTGGGGGAAGGGTGGGGGAGGAAATCGTTTCAAGAGACTACAACTAGCACAGAGGGTCTTCCTCACTACAAGATGAAGCAAGTTGGTGACACATTCTGCAAAAGACTTCACACAAGGGCGTGGTGGACAACCAACTGTTCACACGGGATTTGTGTCCTTCAGAGAAAGCCGTCAATTACAGCTCTTTATGAAGGATGGTTAATGGAACAGTTCATTTTTAGACATTTCTGAAACAGAATTTAATAAAGATCCTTTCGTCATCGGTTGAGCTTTACATTTTCCCTGTGTAAGGTCCACAACAGTTGCAGCCAGGTATCCCATGGCTGGATTTAGGTTTCAACCCTCATGCACTAAGTCAGGGGCATGTTCTGCAGCTGGAACAAAACCATTTCCAAAAAACACTGAATGGTATAGAGCAAATTTAATCATCCTATCCAGATGAAAAAATAATGCTGTAAATAATACGATGTAAAGTCACAGTAAGAATTATGATGACCTACATCAGAACTTAGTCAAAAAGCTTCAGCTTTCAATCTGCTCCAATAAAGCTGAGACACTCCACTCCAAAGTGCAGTCTCCATTGTAGTCTCCCAACTTGCCTAAAATTACAGATGTCATTTTGAATGGAAATATTACATTCAAAATGTCATTAGTGATACACATCCTAATTTCCTTCCTTATTTTTGATTGTCTAAAACCACATTACTATTCACACCTCTCTGGCTTTATATAATGGGACAAGATTTTCAAGGTCACATCAAAAACAAGTAATAGATTCAAGGGCTCAAATCTACAACAATTTTTTTCTTGGCTTGAGTTTAAAATTTGCTTTTCTAAACCACACAGGTTTTAGAAAGACTTAAAAATTGGTTTATTTTCTCAACAAAACATACTCTGCAATGAGGAGCCTGCCACAAGAGAGGAAGAAGCAGGTCCAGAAGGTGGTCCTCCTTCACCAGAGAGGTCTGCCAGACAGCAGTGCTGATGGCCGCAGATCCACCTCCAACCTGGGAGCTGAGGAAGCCTGCGAGGTGACCCGGCTCCACTAAACCACTCTCACTTTCTCCATTTTCAGATCTCCTCTGCTGGCAACCTGAGAGATTTGACATGGCCAACTGCTTCCCAGCAGGGAATCTCAGAAACAGTAGGGTCCTGACCACTATGTGTTCAAGCCTTCCAGCTTCTTCATCCAACATCCGTATCAAGGACCTCAGAAGTCCTAGCGTTCCGCTGCAGCTATTGAACGCCCCAGAGATACAGAGCCTGGGAATAACCCTGCCTTTGATTCATGTTCCAGCAGTTTTCCATTGCTTATTAAATGTATCCATCTCAAGGAATTTACTGTTCAAAATGAAATTGTGTCACTGAAAAAGAAATTCTGATGAGCCCTATTCTGCAGAATGTGATTATATTTCTGCATTTTGGCATTAGCCCAAAGACACTAGAATGATTATATCTCACATTACATTTCCCCTTCCAGGCCCACCCATATGTATGTTTTACTGAACGTATAAGACAGCAAAAGCCTGCATGAAGTGGCTCTGCACATTGATCCAAATAACCTTAGGATCACAGAGTGCATCAGCAAAACAAAAACATAATGCTCAAAACCAAGAACAAACAATTCCTGTTGTCTTGTGAAAAATCTGATCTGCTATATGAACAGTCTTCACAAATATTAAGTTACTTCTATCTTCAACATACCAGACAATATCCATTAACTCTCAAAAAATAAAAAATAAATTTTAAAAAATGCTGTGAAATACCTCTGCATTCAAATTTTCATATGTATTTCTACAGTAGGATGAAAGGACCAGTATTTCTTTAAACAAACACGAACTTCTGGTTATACTATATACTGAGGTGTCCTTGGATAAAGCTGTTTTAAGCTCTTCACACATCTGACAACAGAACTCCACTTCCCAGTATTGCTAAAAATCTAAAGGCAGCTACTAGGTAAGCACAGATGGAGCCCAGAGTGGCTCAGACGCAGCCGACCGCCTGCAGAGCCGCTGCAGTTTACGATCAACAAATGTTCTCTAGGTCAGAGGAGTAAGTATAGGCTTCTATAAACTTGGTTACCCAAGAGACTTGACTGGCCTCTCCAAGGCTAATGGTCCCTCGGGTACTCCATATGTCATTTTACAGTCTTAAGTGTTTTTCCCTCCTGTGACCCTCACTATACACTGGGAGGACAGCTTACAGCCAATACATGCAACAGACTGGTAACTTTCAGAGGCAAAAGCTCTTAGCCTAAAACTAATGCACAAAACCTGGTATAGCAAAATCTCTCTCCTCTTCCTCCTCCATTTCTAGCAGATACATCTTGCTACCTTCTACCAAAAAATAGCAGAAATCACTTTTTCCTAGCACATATATCCAAGGGCATAAAAGCACATTCTACACACTGCTTATTTAGCCTCAAAACTTCTCTAGCAGACAGTACTGGTTTCCTCATTTTTGCCTAAGGCATTAGCAACAGAACAGAAGGAAACATTTTATACATGTTACTCCTCCACACCAGCTTCAGTATGCTGGGCAACTTGAACACTGCTTCATCTCTGGATGTTTTTCTACCATCTGTAAAATGGGAATAACTATGATGCAAACAGAGAGAAAAAGCACTTGTATCAAATAATCATAGTAGTAGATGTTTACTAAAAACACCCAATAGTCCCATGAGACCTTAAAAAAAACCCTGCCAAAGTAGCAAAGCACAACTAGAATACAGAAAGTCAAAAAAATAATACTACCATCATGTTTCAAGGCATCTATGACGCAGCCCTAACAAGCATTTAAACTGCACACACGGTTACTGGATGCCGAAAGAGCGACATACAAAATACTGTACTTTAAACACAAGAAAGGAATTTGGGATCTTTGGGCTCTCCTTTTTGTCCTGTTTCAGGCCTGTTCACTGAAAGGGGGGCTGTATCCCTCCAGGGCTTGCCCTGACACATACCCTTTTCCCTGATGCTCCTGCCCCAGAGGGGCTGGTAGGTCAGGTTAGCAGTCAGGGTCTCATACAGGTTCCCATTCCTCCCACCTCATTACAGCAACAGGAATAAGATAGGTACTAAAGGCTCATGCCAGGTACTGCTATTGCCTCCAGTTTCTTTATCAAAAAAACAGTGAACAATGCTTACAGCTGCCTGGATCAAACGGTGTCCTACTTATTCAATTACTATTTGATTTCCCATCTGGAATGACGGATGCACAAATCTCAGTCAATACCTTTTTAACAGACTACTGATCCTTCCAAGATGCAAACCAACTGCACCTGTCTTAAACTGAAGTGTCAAAACACCTTCGTCAAAAAAAAAAAAAAGGCAACTGGGAGCAAGCTTCCATAGGTCATACGCAGAACAACAGAGTTAGTTTTGTGAATCTCACAGATGGAGGAGATTTAAAACAAGTCAAGCTAACAGAAATACCCTCACACTGCCTCCCTTCCTTACTCCAACAAGGAATCACTCGGGGAGGGCAAGGGAGGAGGAACTGATGGCAGAGGCTGGTGGGCACAGGCAGCCTGGTCACCATGTCTCGGAAAAGCAAAGTGGTCAGGTTGGAAGCTTAACTTTTATCTAAGCCTCTGTCTTCAGTGGCGGAGCACTGTATGTTTTCATATCAGTATGTATTATAGGCACTAATCATTCTTCTTGTAGCAAAGAATCAATTGGATTTGAAAGGATTAGAGATTAATAAAGTGATAAAACGTACACTCTAGAGGGGCCACTGCAGCTCAGATCAATTTTGCTTTCAGCACATAGATAGGCAATCATTCCTGCTCTAGCAAGTTGCAACACTGCCACAACAATCTCATGCAGGTCTATGTACTGATGTTTGCACATACGTGCAGTGCACTAAAAAGAATTCCTTCCTTCTTCACAGGTCAACAACTGGAAATACTTAACTCTGCACCTCCTGAAAAGGGCAGCCTCTGATGTTTCCTTTATTATTTGTAAAAACAACTTCACCCAACTTAAATGCCACAAAAAAAACTAAAAATGCATGTTCATTCTCCTTTCTGTCCCTATTTCCCACAGTGATCCCAACATCTCCTACCTCACAATTTTACTGCTTGCCACTTTCAGTAACATTCCTGGCAAAAACAAGTAAATCAGTAAAAAAAGAAGTTTCTGATACAATGTATCACAAGGACTAGCAACTAAAAACTGAAATGCACTTCAAACAACAAGCAGGGTTCTGAAAGTAAAGTAGAAAAAGTTCTTTAAATTCAGTGGACAGAGATATTGGAATGTGTATTAATATTCATAGATAGTTCAATCTAAGGAGCCTGATTTATGTCCCTTCAACTATTTACAACAGTCTGCAAAACATGCCTTGAACATGTATTCAGGTTACAAAAACCCTTGGCCAGGAGCTGACCAAAAGCTAAGCCATTACATCACAGATTCCCCATAGCTCCTATAGGTTCATACCCCCCTAAGTTACCTCTGAGCCTCTGTGTCACCAACAGATGTCCCAAACTGAGCAGCCATTCATCTCTAGGACTAGTGAACATGCCGAGCTTGGAGGCTGTGTTCTGGGTAAGTTTATAGCTGTATTAATTACATCTATTTGAACATCAGGTAAGACGGACCTTCCAAAAATATTTTCATAAACAAGATGAAAACCAGAACATGTAGAACAGCTTTGCCGGTCCCTCAGAACAGTCAGTTTCAGAGCAAGGACACGAACCTAGGACACACACCATCTACACGAGCATCCCAGAAATACTGAAACGAATCCCAGAACGGTTGGGGTTGGAAGGGACATCTGTGGGTCATGTAGTCCAAGACCCCTGCCAAAGCAGGGTCACCTACAGCAGGCTGCACAGGACCTTGTCCAGGTGGGTCTTGAATATCTCCAGAGAAGGAGACTCCACAGCCTCCCTGGGCAGCCTGGGCCAGGGCTCCGTCACCCTCAGGGTGAAGAAGTTCTTCCTCATGTTCAGCTGGAACTTCCTCTGCTTCAGTTTGTGCCCCTTGTCCTGTCACTGGGCACCACTGGAAAGAGTCTGGCCCCATCCTCTTGACATCCACTGTTAAGATATTTATAGGCATTTCTAAGGTCTCCTCTCAGCCTTCTCTTCTACAGGCTGAACAAGCCCAGCTCCCTTAGCCTTTCCTCATAGAAGAGATGCTCCAGTCCCCTCACCATCCTCGTAGCCCTCCGCTGGACTCTCTCCAGTAGCTCCTCATCTTTCTTGAAGTGGGGAGCCCAGAACTGGACAGAGTACTCCAGATGGGGCCTCACCAGGGCAGTGTAGAGGGGAAGGAGAACCTCCCTCGACCTGCTGGTCACACTCTTCTTCATGCACCCCAGAGACCATCGGCCTGCTTGGCAACCAGGGCACACTTCTGGCTCATGGTCAACCTGTCGTCCACCAGCACTCCCTGGATCCCTCTCCACAGAGCTGCTCTCCAGCAGGTCTGCCCCAAGCCTGTACTGGTGCATGGGGTTGTTCCTCCCCAGGTGCAGGACCCTGCACTTGCCCTTGTTGAACCTCATCAGGTTCCTCTCTGCCCAACTCTCTAGCCTGTCCAGGCCTCACTGGATGACAGCACAGCCTTCTGGTGTATCCACCACTCCTCCCATTTTGGTGTCGTCAGCAAACTTGCTGAGGGTACACTCTAACTCTTCATCCAGGTCATTGATGAAGAAGCTGAACAAGACTGGGCCCAGTACTGACCCCTGAGGGACACCACTAGTTACCTGTCTCCAACTAGACTCTGCACCGCTGATGATAACCCTCTGAGTTCTGCCATTCAGCCAGTTCTCAATCCACCTCACTGACCACTCATCCAGCCCACACTTCCTGAGCTTCCCTAGGAGGATGTTATGGGAGACAGTGTCGAAAGCCTTGCTGAAGTTGAGGAGACAACACCCACTGCTCCGGTCGTGCCATTGTAGAAAGCTATCAGATTGGTCAATCATGATTTCTCCTTGGTGAATCCATGTTGACTACTCCTGATAACCTTCTTTTCCTCCACTTGCTTAATGATGACCTCCAGAATGAGCTGTCCATCATCTTTCCAGGGATGGAGGTAAGGCTGACCGGCCTGTAGTTCCCTGGGTCCTCCTTCTTGCCCCTTTTGAAGACTGGAGTGACACTGGCTTTTCTCCAGTTCTCAGGCACCTCTCTTAACATTTCTAGTTAGGATCTTAAAGAAAACAAAGCAAAGACACCTTGATATATTTGTTTTTTCATTTTAAAAGGCCCCATTTTGGGAAGGGGAAAACAAAGTATTATCCAGTTAAAGGCACAGAGCTGTAAGATTTCTCAGTCACGACAGTCTGTCTACTAGAGATTCAGATATTAGTAATAAACTCTTACTTGCTGTAGCTGTATGTAGAACAGATATCCAAACAGCTGATGATGCCCATTGCAAAAGTGGAAGATTATAGATTTTTAACTAAGAAAATGACATTTCTTTCATGCTTTTCTTATTTTCCTCTATCCCTAAAGATCCTACCTTTGTGATTTACTGCAGTTTGGAACAATTTAATTGTGTTCATTTATTTTATTCAGATACAGCTGTGGCTTCCCTTTTGGTAAAGGAGTCTAGCTTAAATATTTAAGTATCAGCTCAATATTTTATTTTTTTTAATTATACATGAGCTCATTTTAAACGAGTATAATAGCTAAAAATTTGAGTATTTAAGAAAGTTCAATATTTAAACCCTGTCAGGTGAGGTCACTAAAAAAACCCCAAACCTCCAGCAGATTATTTCCTTTCTTGTTCTTTTCTATGCATCTCGCTTCCTCCCCACAGCAAACAGAATGTCTAAATGCTGCCAGCTGTCTCCCAGATAGGCCTGTCTAGCTGCAGTGCCGCCTTCTGTCTAGAGGAGAGTAAACCAAGGCTGAGACTCCCGTAACAAGGTGCATGGACTACCCGTGCTTCACAGCTTACTTGCTGGTAGCCTCCCGAGACCTGACTGAGTGCAGGAGCCCAACTCCTCACTTCCCGCTGATCCAAACCAAACAGATGGAGAGCAGCCGTGAACCCATGAGCAGACACAACCATATGCAAAAGAGACTGTACATTCCTTCACTGATGACAGCTTGGAACAATGGTGATTCCAACTTTTTTTGTTTGTTGGAGCTGTGAATAACTCACCATCTTCTGGGGAAAGCAAGAGATCAGTGCACGCTGATTAGTGTTGCCAAGCTCCCATTTCCTCTATGCCTGCACATCATTTGCAAGAAGTAAAAGCTGAAAGCCTCTTTTGCATCATTCATATCTCAGAAACTGCGAGGGCTCGTATCCATTCATTCTACATCATGGCCAGAAGTCTGATCTTCAGGCAAATGCAATTGCAAACATAAAGCAAATGGCAACTGTGAGTGCTCATCCTGCAGCTCCCCTAGGGGCTCACTCCAGCAGGAGCAACAGACATTTAAGAGTTAAGCTCCTCTAGGATATTCCACTACAGGCACAAATCCATGAGGCACCTCTGACGTACAAACACCTCCACTTCCATGTATGTCACGGTTTTCATAGTCAAAGTGATCCGGCAACAGTACAGGAAGATTGAGCTTCACAGAAGGGAGCAGAGGGAAATCCTAGGCTAGAGTAGTGACAGCTAGTAGGAAACTGAAGGTCTCCTGAAACATCTATAGCAGGCCACAGTAAGTTGTTGCATGATATTTAAAAGGCATGACATACCAAGCCAATAGGTTTTAAACTAACGTGCTAAAGCACTACATCTCAACCGCTGCAACATCAGTGAGAAAATGGAAGACAATTTAGCTACGCCCATACACAGCAAGGCACGAGGCTAAGTGAAGCCCCCTCTCTCCCGGGCCACTGGTGACAAAGTTGGATGCAGGTGGAGGGTGACGGGGTGGGTGGGGGATCAGAGACACACTTGCTCCTCTGGCATATGACTGCCTTTTGGGTGGTCCCATGCCAAAGAGGAGGATAAGGAAGGCCACAATCCCAGAACACAACCATCTGACACACCACAGAGGAGAAGACACAAAACTCTGGCTCTGTAGCTTGGAGGACACAGCGGTGCCAGACCTGAGCCAATTAAGTCCCGTTAATCTGCAGAAAGACTACTACCAGCTCTGCAGCCAGCAGCCTTGGGAATGTCGGCCCATGCTCCTCCACACAAGGTTGGCATGCCCTCTGGAGCTCTAGCATGCTGAGACAGGGTATTTCAGCTAAGCAAATAAATACAGCAACAACAAATGGCATCAATTATTCACTAATGGAATTATGTCTAGAAAGTCAAACAGAATCTATAATCTGAAAAATCTTTTGCTTAAAAAATGCAATGATTTTTTAATTGGTTTCATATTCCCTACTATGATTATTCAAAGCACTATATACGAAGGACTTGGGAAAAGAAGTCACTTAATCAGCTTAAAAGGAAATCACCTACCAGCTGGGAACCTAGCAGCTCCCACATACTCAATTTATTTGTATAACCTCCACCTGTAAAATACCCTTTCTAGGGTATTGCTAAGGCTGCAGTCCCAGCACTAGCTGTTTGCACAGTTTTACCTCTTAAGGCAGGCAAAAAGGATGACCTGCAGCTTTCAAAAAAGCTTCTTAAGAAATGCTTGTGAAACTTCAGTCAACATTACATTCACACAGATGCTTGAGGCAAACTGTTCTGTTCCCACCACAAACAGCAATCATTACTCTGTAGACATGACAGATTTCTTCTGGAGCATCTGGAAGCTGCTGCCTGTAACGAAGAATCTGACTAGCATAATTAAATTAGCTCACCCATTTTAATTATTTTGGCACCACACCTTAAGTGAGACACAGCCAAACAAATTTGTCTTGCTACAAGTTTCTGTGCCATTTTTGCAGCATTGCAAGGTACTCTAAAACCTATCTGCAGCCCTCACATGAACTCTCGCTTGTCTTCTCCAAATGGAAATAAGGACACCTGAGTCTATAACAAAGGGCAAGTAAAGGACATGAGACAAATCTTTCAGTTCCATTTTTCCTTTCTCCTTCCATGAGGGCTCTTTCTTCACCACTCTAATTCTATGCTAGCAACTAGAGCACCACTTCATCACCTTCTGTTTGATATCTTAGATCTTCCACTCCTGACCTCTCTTCAGTGACACTCACCTGTTGTCCAGCCCCTGTGTACTGTCTGCATGTGCTGTCTGGAGTTCTCATCCTCAACCTTGTCCCCTTGGGTTTCCATTCCGTGGCTTCTACACAGTATTTTCCCACCAGCCTCTGAAGATGCCTTCCCAGTTAAACTCCTGTTCTTTTTAAGGCAACTTCAGTTTCACTAATAACGCCCTTCTGGACATTCTGCCCCCCTTTTGACTGCCTTGGTTTTAGTGATGCCTTTGCATTACCTGAAGACAACACCGCACCTTCTTGTTGCTCCACCTCCAGTCCTCTTCAGCTCAGCTCTCTCTAGATCCTCCTCCATGAACAAGATATATTCTATTACGTGATATTACACACATGCTAGTCAATTTCATAATTGCACTTGCACTTAACACTAATCACAATTCTGGCCATTCATGCAATAATTCTATGTATTGCTTGGGAAAATGCTAGTCTACATAAGTCAGCAAGCGACCGATGCTCTGATTTTGCTGGTTTATTGCCCTAGTAGCCCAAATCTGTCTTTATCATCAGTGTCAGCACTTTTCGTGCACTGCTTCACACAGCTCTACATAACTGTCCGCACAATTTCCCTTCCCCTTTTAAGGATGCTCACCAGCTTAGACATTCCCATACCAACAGCCAGCAAGACCCAAGACTATCCAGGACACTGCTGCAGAGATCCTGCCCACAGGGTGTCATTTGGGCACCCCATCCACTCCCCACCCCCCCCACTCACCTCCAGCTCTCATCTGCAGCTATAACAGTCTTCCTGCTTTCAGACATCCTGCTGTTTGCACTGCAGCTGCCCACAACCATTAAATTACCTTCCCCTTCCCACTCTCCTTTATCAAGACACAGTGAAAAAAAAAAAAAGACCCTGAACTACAGCACCAGCATGCTACAGCTACTGTCACGCCATCGAGCAACACGTTCTCATTATTTCTCCATGCATTTGCCTAGCTGCATCCATCCATCTCTCATCTTCAACTTAAACAACAATACAAATAGTTAAAGTTCAGAAGCCTCTGGAGCATCCTTCCCTTCACAACATATAACCTCTAGTGGAGCCCCAAGCAGTCCTTGGGGACAAGGACAACATATAACCTTTAGTGGAGCCCCAACAGTCCTTCAGATCTAAAGACCCCTTTCAGAAAGGGAGTTAGATTATCAATTTTGCTCCAAGTGCTGAAATCACAAAACCAGAAAGTGTATTTCACACACAATGCAGTGGAAAAAGAAATCTATAGTTTGCTCCACATAGCAACCTAAAAATCAGCATGTATGACAGAATGAATACTGAAGGTGCAAACCAACTACATGATCATGTGCTTCCAAAGAAACTATAATTTTACCTCACATGCATTTTTCCCCTTCATCTTATACTCAACATATACCGCCTCAATCAAACGAAAAAAAAAGAGAACCAGCTATTCACTAGTGGGTTACATTTAGAAATAGGCAGTCTAACATGGTAAAGCATTTTTCCCACCAGTGCTCAACCTGAATTGATACTGTCAACAGCTGTCAATAAAACAAGACATTCTGAAGAGTCAAAGAAAGCAAATTAAAAAAAAAAAAAAACACTAAAATATAATTAGAGGTAAACTACCAACTAAATGATGCTATAATCACAGGCATGTTACTTCTACTGATGTGTACTTATAAAGGAAAAGCAAAGGCCCTTCCTTGCAGCCAGGTGGTGTTGCCCGGCACCAGTGGATCAAGGCTGCTCAATTATACAGATTATGGATCTCACAGGGGTTCCCATCAAGGCCAGTAATAGCAGTTTCGAAAACCAGGAACACCATCACCCTTAGCAGAGTTTACTTCAAGCTCCACTGTAGCCACATCCTGATATCCATGACTGCTCTCACAGGGCAAACAGGGCTCAGGGCACAACAACAAAAGGCTGTAGATTATTTTGATTTTAGCAACACATATTTACATTTTCCAGCCCAGCAGAAAGAATTCAGCCTAGCATCTGGTGGTTCCCAGAGTAGCACTTCCTAGTCTAGGATGTGACATTTAATTCTTTATAATAGATGGACCAATAACTTTTCTCCTCCGTTCTCAAGAAACACAGAAATTAAAACTGGCCACACCAACTAAAGTTAGTAATTTCTGTTTATACCTGTGTTGCTAAAAGTGTTGACTGAAGACACTGAGGACAGTAAGATCAATGGAAGCCCTCACACTTCTATGTCTAGCACACAACTCATTGGAAAAAATGAGTAAGTTAACATGCAAGTTTAAAAGTGCAACATTTATCCTGCACCAGTTACCTGCCCACACACACATGGCTCTAGCAGACTAACAAGACCATGCAACACTGCAGCTAAACTACTTGTCTGCCCAAAGTCCTTCCAAACTCACAGCTTACTTGCAAATGGCAAACAGTCTCATGAAGTCATTGCCTTTGAGGGGGAAGAACTGCATGGAGTAGAAGTCACTTTAGGCTCTAATGTACATGAAACATTATCCAGATCAACGGTCTATCCTGGAAGGAGATACTCTAATGTTTCTTTGAAATGTACTGTTACTACTAGTGGGTTTCAAAAGCAAATGTAAACATAAGCAACTCCCACTCCCTCCCACTGCCAGAACAATCAGAGATTATCTACCCAGGAAAGCTCTTCCCAGTTAACCCTATATATGATCACACATATGGCTGGCATGACTTTTTGGAAGATGCCCTCCCAATGCACAAAAGATCATCCAGGCTTAAATCACTACAAACCACATCCACAGTTAAGCAAATCCCTTAGCATGAGTAAAAAATTGGATGTTAAAACAATGTCAAAGCCATTACTACCTTTGTGGATTTTCAATCAGATCAACCTTTTCTTTTTTTCTTTTTTTTATATAAAAGAAAACATAGGAACACTTTTAAATAGCTTAAAGTCACATCAACAGAACATTATAGTGAGAAAATTCATCCTGTAACATCTGGCAAGCAAACCATATTGGTTATGAGGGTTTTTTTTCCAGAAGAGAACAAGAAGTATATATGCAAAACAAAAAGTAGGCATCTGAAATGCTTGATTGCAAGAGCACTATGTCCAGATTCAAAAGTAAAAATATTTTTCTGTGACTTACCAGAATTTCTCTTTGACACCAGCTTCAAATTCATGCTGACTACAGTACAGATCACAAGAACCAAGAGAACAAGAGGCTTCATCTTTCAGTTTCTGTGACAGCTGAAATGCAAACATAGTATGAAGTCTGAATCACAGCTCTTCACTACAACAAAGCAGCAGCTACAGTTAACATTTCTCAAAGAACCATTACAGGGCAATGGCTTAATCTAGTGACTTCTGGGTTTATTTTTATGCAGAGGTAGGAAAACATAATGGTTCAAAGTAACTGTCTATGAATAATTTATCTCCAACTATCACACAAAAGGGTTTGGGTTTTTTTAAATGACACTTTGAAAATATTATTTTGCTTAAAAACACCATAAGACTTAACCGTTTATTTGAAATAATATGGGTCTAATCTGGCCAATTTTTGTATGTTATTTAAAGGGGCGACTCTGATGGTCATGATTACTTTTGTCTCATACAAACAGGCCCCATGCTTAAAAAAAAAAAAACTTTGCATCATTCACGAAAAGATAGAGTAGGTTATTCATGCAATTTCTCTTAGCAACCTTATTTTCCCACTGGTGACCTTGTAAAAGCTTCTACACTCTATTCCAGAGATTTCTCCTACAAAATGAGGTAAAGACAGGTGAACAAAATTCAGAAATCAATGAATGCAGGTCTCAGGATTCTTATTAAAAAGATAAAATTTGTCTCTCCTGTGAACTTTACTACCTACTTTATACTACATACGTTAAAACAAAAGAAAAAAAAAAACCTAGTTTAAACTTGTATTTTTAATTTTATATAATTACCGGAACTAATTCTGTCTCAAATTACCAGTACAAGGTCATTCAAGAAAACACAGCAAGAGCAAACTGAGGCCTCTTATCCGTACTCAAAAACAGGTAGAACAAATCAGAGCTCAGCAAAGCCCATCTCCCTCTATCTCTCTTTCTCTAAATTAAAGAGGGAGGGATGCTTAACTATAAGCTAGAGTCCTCAAATATATGCTTAGCTTGAAGTCACAGCCCTTTAAGTGGCTTGATATATTTAGGCTCCAGGAATTCATCTCCTTATCAGATACAGACTTTAGATCAGGACCCTTATTCTCAGATATAGAGGGCAGTCATCTAAATCAGTATTAAATTATTATAATTATTATAAAAAATCCAGCAAATATTTTATAGCAGTTCTTTTAAACAGAAACCAACAAAACTACCTGCATTAGTAGTCAAAACGAAGGCCAACAGAACAGAATCATTCCTTAAACGCTGTACCACACCTGCCTGCCCTGCTCAGAGGCACCCTCAACTTCGGGACCAGCCCCTGCAGCTCTGAACATCTGCTCAACACAACAACCAGCAAGAGGGTACATTGTCCTGCAGTTTGCTGAAAATTATTCAGTTTAATTTGAGTTTATTACATCAAATATTCTTCCCTTGTAATTTCACTACCAGCCTATTGTTGTGTGAAGAAAATGTAAGGAACCATGTATAATCTTTTACACGATGGCAATTATGCTGCTATTCAATTATTCCAAAATTACCCCTTACAACTGAAGATTTCCCCCCCTCTCACCTTACCATACTGCAAGCTATAAATAGGCAGCGGATTTTTTCCCCCACCCAATTCTATGTTCCCGTGGGCAATTTATGCCTACTGATTCCCCATAGTAACAATGCTAAAGGAGTTTTCAACAAGTAACGTGCGCTAAAGGCTGTCTGGCAGTGGTTAATGGCAGAACTAGTATTCATTCTTCTTTAACCTCTCCTTGGAGTACCAAAATCCTAAAACAAGCAAGGCCATCTTGACAAAAGAGCTTAAAAAAAAGTAATTGAACTAAATCTTTTGACAGATAATTGCAATGATGATGTTATGCTAGAATGATTTTGAAGTGTAGCTTTGCAAATTACTTTCTCCACTTTGCTCCCTTCAGCTATTACAGCTGAAGTATGCAACTCCTAGGTCTTTTTTAATGTGGGTCCCTCCATCCCCACCCCAAACAAGCTATGCTGCATTAAATACATTGAAAAATTCAAAGCAAGTTCTGCCAGCCGACATTCATGCTAGAGATAGGGAAAAATTCTTGGTTCTGTCAGTGTTGATAGGAGTTTTGCTTTTTGAAGCCCTGGCCTCACCAATGCAGTCAGCCTCTGTACCTACAAAAATCAGGAAAATACAGCAGAAAAAGGGCAAGAAACTACTCCACCACTCAGTCATTCCCAGCCTAGCCCAGAGCCTCAGCTTGTCACATCTGACACAACCTCACTGAAGCTGGCATGAAAACACACGTCAGAGTTTGAGGTGCTATCTTCACCGTCCTAGACATCCAACCTGAGGAGGGTAGCATCGGTCACACCAGTGTGACCAGTGGGTCAGCTGGTTACTGTCCTGAGACAGCAGACAGGTATAGACAAGGCTGTTCAAACTGCTATATCATAGATGATTTTTTTTAAACATACAATTTGACAAAGAACGCAAGGTACAGCAGAAGATATACTTCTCCCAGAAGAATGTCAAGCAGCCAAAAGAGAGAAGGTTGTATGCGTCTAGGACAAAGTCGCTAAATCTGCTCAGGACAAGATTTCTGGGGCTGAGCCTGCTAAGATCTCCATCGTGTCTCCCAATGGGACCAGTCTCACAACTCCCTTATCTAGGCCATCCGCTCACCTGTCAGGCAGCAGGATGGATGGACTAGAGACTCAAGAAATCCTGTGCTAGACCTGATAGCACTTCTGGAAATAAATGAGTGGGAGAGGGTCTATGATCTGATGAAGAACACAAACTATGCTAGCTTGCAGAGATATGAGATGGGATAGACCAGTCAACATTCAATACCATTTTTCTATAATGGAAGCATTTTCCTCCTAGCAGCGTTGATTTTGTTATTTGACAAACTCTCCCCTCACAGGCGCTGAGCACCATTTCCCTAAGGAGCTGCTTACTCTGATGCTGCCAGCTCCAAGCAGCTGAAAGTAGAGGCTCACAGCTGTAACAAGCACACAGTACTCTACTGGATACACCACACAAGAGGGGAACCAAGTTTAGGACCATTCCCAGAAGAGTTAAAAAGACATCTTAGTTCGTAAGGATATAGAAATACCAATTATAGTTAATTTGCCCAAGATCACTGAGAGGAGAGAAGAGACACAGAATAAAATGCTTGTTGAGAAGGCTGAAAGAATCGCTAAACAAGTTAATCCAGCCCCTGTTGTGACCTGCCAGGTTGCATTTGTATCGAGGTAAGTAAAGGGAGGTTGCTACCATCAGAGGGAGAAATGTTGGAGAAGCAAGGTGCAACAACTTGATTCTCAATCCTTCCAGTGCTAACGAGGCCACCCCTTCTCTCCTCCCAATGTTTGATGGTACAGACCACAGACTTCAGACAGCTTTCCCAGTCTCCTGTAAGCACCCAGCAACTACAAGCGGACCAGTCTGCGATGCAGCACAGATTCTGTTCTTCTAACAGAAACCCTGACTCCCACATGCTGCGTCATGCCCTTCACCTGTGTTGACAAACTTAGTTCTTTCTTCTGCGTCCTCAGAAAACAGAGCTTGGCAAATTGTGTCCCATTTTCTTCATGTATTGCTTGCTGTCCTTCCAGCACCTGCTTCAGCTCGCATAGCTTCCCAGACTTAAAAGAATTTCAAGCGACAAGGTTAGAAGAACACACTTAGAAACAAGAAGGAAACTGGAGCATCAATATTCTGCACAAAATCCAGCACTGAGATTCCCAAGGTTCTGCTTTAAATATAATTTAGTTTTTCTCTAATTTCTACCATGAGCTTTGTTTATACAGTGCTCCTTTTCAAGGGAAAGCAAGAAAAGAAATGTGGTGCATGCATGCACTCAGGCACACGTCTGCGCACAGACTGAATTTGCTGACACACCATGAGGCTCTGTAGGTTCTGGTTTCTCCACAGAAGCTGTGATGCAGAAGGTGCTCATTAAAAACAGCAGCCCTCCTCTTTAGTGGTTTCCAGTTGTCAGGTTTTGTTGCTCAGAAATCTAACAGAAATAAATTATGGTTTTCACCCCACACACAAAGGATGAAGTGGCAACAGTAATTCTTTTGTTGTCTTTACAGTACACTAGATGGTGACTTCTGTTCATTTCTTTTCAGACCATTTCCGCACTCCACTTTTTAAGGCTTTGAATTTTAACATGAACTCTCTCCCAGGTCTTCTCTTCTTTTGCTAATGCGCCACACTTTAAGCTGTTTATTACTGAAAGATTTTCAGTCTATATAGGATGCTGGATGGAGGCAATCCACAAGTCCCTTTTTGTTGATACCTCAAACACACACAAAAAATATTTAAGATCACAGACACATGCTAGTCCAAATAACGTATCTTCAGCTCAATGAGCATCAAAGAACATTTCGCCTAATTCACTGTGCATCTTCGCTATCATAACCAGCGACTTAAGTTGTCTAAAGACACAATGAATATTAATTCTACAAAGCAGTGTGCATTCAGCATTTGTCTTGCTGGATTTGAGCCTCCATTGGGCTCAGGTCCTTAACTAAATTCACATCTGGCTAATTCTCCTTGTTCAGATGAAATTCTATGCGAAATTTAAAACTGAGGTAAGCACAGAGGGAACCTGGCAGTGCTTGTGTTGTGCGAACTGAAAGCAACCAGCAATGATGAGACCACATCTATAATGTCTGGGATTATTTCTGGTTCAACAGCGTACCAGCAGCATGACACGAATACAACAAGGAAAGTGTTGTCCTAAGGAAGCAAAGGGTACTACGACTAAATACACAGAGCACCTAACAAGGTCACAACACCAATCTATAATGATTCCTCCAAGGGCTGCGTGTATGGATGCAAAAGAAAAGGAACAAACTGTAAAACTCGAAGATCTTTTGTGATGTGATGGGGGTAAACTCAGAATCTTACCAATTATTTCAGAAGAAACAAACAGCAACACCCCTTAGGTGTTAACACTGAGGTTTTGCTTGAAAGATCGTAATGCTTCCATGAAAAAGTTAAATATCTTCCAAATGGCAACCAGAGTAGATACCAAGAGCAGCATCTTAAAGCTTCAAAAGACACCTTACAGTATAACATCATCACAAAAAACAGGCTTCAGTGGCAGTCACAAAAGAAAAACACCATGGATGGTTTCCACACAATAACTTCTCCCATTAACATTTCTGGCTGCAAAGAGTAGAGGTGATTTTAGTCAAGTTAAAGTGGCAATCAGACTCAACACTGCGAGCAAACCGCAGTTGAGAGAAAACCCTGTGAGCATTATGACGAGAACCTTTTCCTGCAAGAACTTTCTGATCCAACAGCTCCCTAAAATAGTGCCCACTTATGGCAAAAAAATGAAGAGTGAGAAATGGAAAAAAACTCAAATATTCCAAATACAGAGAGATATTCCCATATCTATAGAATCAAAATGCTAACCAGAGAGGTTAGTGATGAGCATGCATTACAGGCACCCATCTAAATCCCGAGCAGCCCATCTTAACAGATTCATGAACCAAAAGAACTAGAACAACTCAGCACTGATTAGCAGACCAAGTACTATCAGCCCACACCACACGCTGACCTCGATTCCCTAAGCAACTCACTCAGAATTTGACTTCATTATATCTTCAAATTGGATTTTAAATCCCCAGTTCATACTCCTCCCTTATTGCAGCAGTCCTGCACTTGCAAACACAGAAAGCAACTGTAAGGAGGAACGAGAACAACAAAGGAACAGGAAAGTTAGCTATTATTTTTTAAGCCTCCTGCCCAGCTGCACCATCAATTATACACTGATTCAGCACTACCTTGGATTCTATAGAGAACGGCTGTTCCAGCCTTAACTTTGCAATATTCTAACTACGCATACCAGGATATATGGATATGCTTTGTCCAGTATCACAGCTTCTAAATTTGAGTAGTCCAGGCCTTTTATAGACATTCAAAGTGAAATATGTGTTGTGGGAGGAGGATTACAGCTGTACTTCAAGCCCTCATGGTTTATGAGGTCAACATAATGGATCTATTAATTTACAGCCTTTTTTTCCCCTGGAGTAGGAGCTATTAATATTCTACATATATTTACTTCTGCAGATTGTGGTTTAATCAATACAGTACTTCAGGCAACATGAAGTACCGTAGGCAATGTAGAGACTGTCAGACCCAGGGAGTTTAGGTTTATAGAGTGGGGCTTCGCCTCTTACCACTTTGCAGAAGTACTTAAAAGATTACAGAAAAGCCAGCTGGGGAGAGAAGAAAACGTGAAGATGGTCTGCACTTGGAAAGCTAAACATGTACACTAGTACTGGGGAAAGGGGAGTGATTTTAAGAATTGGCTTCAATCAGCCTAAGTCCTAGAGCTGACGCAGTTACAGCAAGACAGGTCCCGAAGCAGAGCAAGCCGCAGCAGTAATCACAGCCACCCAAGGGGAAAGAGGACCCCCAGCCACGGATCACCACGTACGCCTCCCAATGCCAAGGCGGCTGCCGGGTGCTGTCCCAGGAGGGCAGAACTCTTCTGGGCCGAGATGAACTCAGAGGCTGCTCTCTCAGACCCAGCCCAGCCAGCCTGCCTTGGGCTGCAGAGCAGCTCCACTCAGGAAAAAACGACTCTGAACCCTGCTTTTCAGCTCTCCAGGGGGAGAAAAGCAAGTTGTTGATGAGAACTCTTTGGCCTCAGAGTCACTGATAAACCCTGTAAATTCTGGAAAACCCACGGCTTCACCTGACTCCAGCTCTCCACTGACACTCAGAGCAAACACCACTGCTCAGGTCATGGCCTTTTCCTCTTGCCAGTGATCACAGGTCTCCTCTACAGAGCCTCTACCACTAAAGCAGATGACATTTCAGATTTAGAGAGATAAGTCCATTCTCACACTCACACCAATTTCAAAACTCACTCACCGCTCTTACGTCAATAAGGAAGTCTGTCCAATTCACAGCAGCCTACGCCAAAACATTATTAAGCCAAAAGATTAGACGTTTTATTTCTTTCATACTCATACCAACCTTGCTCCCCAAGCAGCTTTTGTAGGAAAGCTATTAAAAATGGAGAGAGAGACAGTTCAAAGAGGGGTCTCAATCCTGAAAGATAGCATTTCCCTCCTCTTCCCCTCACACTGCTTCTCTTGTTCCACTTCTGCTCCTCAAGGCTCATTACAGAGGTGCTCAGCAGAGAAAAGAACTAGATTTTAGACTGGGCTGCCATCTGCATGCTGAAACGTTCCCTGCTTTTATAGAGAAACTGCTTTTACAGCGTCTTAAAACAGTCCTCTTTCTGGGACCACATACAAGATGGACTGCAGTTGTTACAAGTGTCAGCTGTATTGACTTCACATCTGCTCCTACACACATTCATACCTCTGCAATATTTACACAATAACAATATTTGCACTATTCATGGCAAACCTGGTCCACATTCACCCCTGCACATTAATGAAACCAGTGCCGAGAGAACACTACTCTGCACGCAGTGTGCTTAGAATTTCATTCCTTGATCTCGTTCATGGCCACATGCCTCCCCAACTAATATATGATGTTCAAAGAAGAAAGAATTAACAGAAAAAGATGACATACCAGCTGTTACGTGTCTTATAAAATACTCTTCCACAGTTTTCCACTTAGAAAACACAGTTCCACAGAAGTGAAACGGAGCACTTTGCTGTCAGCAAAGGCAAGTTGCTTTCACTGTACTCGGCACCATCTCACAGTACCTTAAACTGATAAACACATTCTTGATGAGGAATTTTTTTCCCTCACATAATCAGAGGCTAGCCTCTACCTGTATGTATTTTGCCAGATTTGTTTGGGTGAAAATAAGAATTTAAGCAAGCAAGCAAAGAAACAAACCCCCCAGAATTTGGGAATCATGAGAAAATGCTTATAGAACATTACTTCCAGGTACTGCGTGACAACCTTGTAAACAATGAGGTTTGGTTCTGATGCAAACCCAAATCAAATTAAAGTACATATTTTATGTGCCCTGGAATTGCTCTGCAAAATAAACATCCTTGTGAATTTAACTGTTAAAGCTGTGCAAAGAGGGGTGGAAGAAATTCTTTTCCTGTAGTGCTTTTGGGGTGGAAAGGGGCTGGAAAGGAAAAGATTAGCCAAACAACCCCTGCAGAAGTTTCTAACACACAGTCTCCCTCCCACCACCTTTGTCACTGAACATAACACAGCCCTTGATCCTCCACCCATTCCAAAGGGGACTTACCTAGTTCAAGTAGCAGAAGCCGGAGGAAACCCTGACCATCAAAGCTAGCAAAAAGATTCTCATTATTTTCAGCAAGGGCAAGAGCTCTTCCCTTTGTCTTCTTTTCAAGGCTGTTCAAAAGAGGATTTATTTTTAGCTGGACACTCTGAAAAGCAAGTGGCTTCTTAAAGTGCCTCTTTATTTTGTGATACAGTTTAAATGTCCACTTCCCTTTCCAGCACTGAGGACCTCCTGATTGATAGCTCAGACTCACATTGTTTGAGGAAGGCTTAGAAACGGACAGCAGACACGGTTTCCCATACAGCCCTTTAAGGCTGCTTAATAGTTGTTCACGATTTAGCATCCCTTGATACTTTCAGCTTAAGCCTCAGCGTGAAGTGGGAGATTACTCCGAGCCCACATGTTTTGGAGAGCAGGAAAAATCCATACATTATAAAAGCTTTATTTGTACTTCTTATTGCGAATACAAATTCTCAGCCCTCTCCCTCAGACGCACAGGTCCACGCCACCAGCCCCAGCCCCCCCGGCAGCTTCCCACCTCAGCCAGCCCCCAGGCAGCAGGGGCGACTGGCTGCACAGGGCACAGACACATTCCTTGGAACTCCTCCTCTACTTCTGGTCCCGCAAGGGCACCTCAACCCAGAACACATAAAATGTGGACCAAACAGCCTCTCTCTTCCAAATGCCACATAGAAGACACTGTTCTCTGTAGCTTTAACTGGATGATTTTAGCACATACCCTCCTCTCCCCAGGAAACAGCTGCGGACCGTCAGGGAACAAATTGCTCTGCCTATGCAAACCAACCAAATCCCCTTCCAGACAGACCCCAGCCAGAGAGCCTCACCTGGATGCTGCTGTCAAGCAGCGCATCCCAAAGGGTAGAGGCCTCACATGTTGTCCCCATTTCCTCCCCCTTGCTCTCCAGCAGCCTACCCACACCTCTGCTGGGCTCCCCACACACACTGCCTCCATACACAAGCTGCCCGTCACTTCCACAGGGAACCAAAGCCCATAGATGCCCTACACCTCCAGACACACAGTCTTAAACCCTCCATGGTTTGAGCTTATCATATGGTGGTAAGGTACAACACCCATGAGATCCTGACTCCAGCAAGCTCATTCCTACCTGCCTCACTCCTCTGCAGCCTCCTCTGGGCTTAAGGCTGCGAAGTCCAGCTTCTTCTGAGGCCTCCAGCAAAACCTCCTCCTCCCTCTTCCACACACTGGCCCCTGCCTGATCAGAAGTGATCTGTACCACATGAACAGCCCTTCTGCTGAGCTCACCTGCTCCCCGTCAGCCTATGAATCCCTCCTGACCCTCTCAGGCTCTTTTTTGATCTGACTTCTGTTTGGAGAGTGGCCAGTCCCTCCCACACTGGTTTCCAACAGCTTCAGCTACTGCGCTGCTTCAAAGTGAAGCCACTAGACTGGCAGCCCTGGAGATTAAAAGGCTTTCCATTGCTCTGCTCTGTGAGATACGAAGCAGTTCAGACAAAGCTGGCTGATGCCACATATGCACAGGGGCTCCACCAATTGTGTGGCATCCATTAAAACTGACTAAAGTTGGCTAAGTGCATTAATGTAGCACACCTGGTCTTTTTTCTTACCTCTTGTTCAAGCAAATCTTCCTCCCTGTTCTCTCTCCCCTCCATTTCACTGCTAAAACATCAATCACCAAACAATCTGAAGACACACCTCCTACGAGCTTCCAGGTACTGTGAAAGTAAAAGGGTGGTCTGCAGAGAACTCTTGAGCCTCACAAACGGAACAACCAAAGCTTCATCTCTCTCTCTCTCCTGTGCCCACTTGCAGCCCAAGCAGGGGCGCAAATATAAGGGAGTCTTGCTATCAGCTAACATCCCTGCACATTCCCAACTGCCCACCGCTGCCCAGGGGCAGGCCAGAAGCGCACGCACACCCAGGCACACAGGATACATGCTTTCCGACATCCTTGGTCGCCAGCTAGCAAGCTTCAGTTCAGTAGAGGAAGGTCTTCCCTCACAAACTCAGATCTGGAGCATGCTGGAGGTGCAAGCTGCTGCCTAGCAACACAAGTGCTCTGCAGGGAGGTCGGAGCATGCCCCCCACCCTACCACTGCAAGAGGTCTCCTATGCACAGAGAAACACCACCAGAAGGATGCGATTCTTAAGCATTTCTTGGAAAGCCATCCTGCACATCACCAATTACAACCCCTGCTTAACCACACTCACCAAACCCTGAAGAGCACTGCCTGTGCCTTGGTGAACTGCCAGAAGTCTTCGCTTCTCACATTTGCTGTGCATGCGCTACACCTCACTGACTTACGGAGCCCAAAACCCCACATCCCAGCCTGCCCCTCTGTCTCCTCCTCAGCCACTTGTCTATTGCAAAGCAAGAACTTGACTCACTGTCAGAACAGCTTCCTCCCCAGACTTACCTCCTACCTCGGCTCTAGCAAGAGCGAAGCTTTTCAGCCACCGTGCCCTCCTCAAAGCTGCCCTGCTCCTACCTCTGGAGGGAAGCCCCTTTCCATGCACCACACGGGGGAGGGCAGGCACCAAGCTGCTTGTACAGCAGAGGTATCTGACAGGTATCACAGACCGACAGGCAGCTGCACGGTTTTATCCCTGCTGAGAAATAACGTCCCCTTTTAAGCACCAACAGCAAGCGTTTGGGGTGAGTGCCTCTCTCGGGCGTGAAGGCAACCACACTCGCACAACACCTGGGCACCCTGAAACCGCCCTTCCTTCCCCACTCCTGCGCAGGCAGCAGCTCACCTTGCCTTGCATCCACCTCTAACAGTTCTCTGAAAAACCTCCAAACTATGCGCACGCTGACAGTAGTATCCTAACAGTCACAAACCCCACACACGCTCTAAAAATATGAGGTTTTTAAATAATCAGGATAAAAACAAGAGCATACAAATACTCCAGAGGGGGACAAGAAAGTACCAGTTCCTTCCTGCCAGGACGGGTTTCTCCTCAAGGTACAAGCCTTTCCTCCAGGTACAGGAGCAGAGGTTGCTCAAATCACACAGACCTTACCGTAACTTTGAGAAACTGCAGCTTACAGCATTTTCCTCCAGAAACTGTAAATTCTTTGAATCTTTGCGGAGACAGCAGTCCAGGGACAAGCTCTTTAAAAACAGCCGTTCAGTCAAGCTCTTGAGAGAGGTTTCCATCGGGTTTCCACCAGACCCCAAACGAACCCAGAGAAGCCTTATTTCCACAAAACTCTGGGAGGCAGCTCACGATTTCCGAGTCGCTCAACGTTCAGGGCACTCCCGCGGTACCTCAGAGCAGCCAACACTCCAAAGAGCCAGCACCTTTTCAACAGTCTCCACCGAGCTGGAACATCCCAAAGCCCCCATCCTCGCCTGTTTCTTCTCCGCGGTCCCCGACCGTAACGCTTTTCCCGGGAAAAGCCCCAGGCGCGTTCGCGGCGCTGAACGAGAGCCCCTCGATATCAACTGTGGGGAGAAAACACTTTCGGCGGCTCCACAGCCGCAGGGCCCGATGCGGGGAGCCGCGGAGCCGAGGCGGGCGGCCCCGGCCCCGAGCAGCCGCTCTCTGCGGGACCGCCGGGCGCGGCGGGAGGAGCGGCGGCAGCGCCCGCCCGGACGGGAGCCGGAGCCGCGGGGGTCCCTGCCTGCAGCCCCGCAGGAGGGGGGAGCCCCGCGGCAGCAGCGCGGCCCCCGGGCTCCCCCAGCTCCCGGGCTGAGGGACGGGGACGGCAGCAGCCACCCCTCGGCCCCGTCCCGCGCACGGCGGGGGCGGCTCCGAGGGGACACTCGCGACACCCGAACTTTTCTTTTTCTGAGGGAATTTTAAAAAAAAAACAAAAAAAGAACTGCCGCGAGAAGCGCCGCGCAGCAGGGCTTACCTCCTGGCGGCTCCCCTCAGGTCTCCATACCGGCGCGGCGGGCAGGCTGCGGCCGTGCCCCCGCCGCGGAGGCAGTGGGAGCCGCGGCCGGCGGTACCGCTGTGCGGGGGCGGCGCGGGCCGCCCCTTCTGCGCGGAGCGCGGCCTCCCGCCGCCGCGGAGGAGGAGCGGGCGCTGCCGCCCGTCGAGCTGCGGCCGGGCGGGGGCCCGCTGCGAGGGGAGCGGAGCGGAGCGGGACGGCGCTGCCCCCCCCTCCGCCGCCGACGGCCCCGCACGCGGCAGGTGCGCCCGCCCGCCCCGCGCAGCGAGACGCCGCAGCGCCCCCTGGCGGCCGCGCCGCGCCTCTGCCCTCCCACCGCTCCGGCCCGGCTGCCCCCCCACTGCCCCCAGACCGGCACCGCCGCGGGCCCCGGGCCCGCCCCGCACCCCCGCTCTGCACCGGGCCCCGGGGGAGCAAAACGGCCCCGTGAAGCCCAGACGGGGGAAGGGGCTGTCGGCAGGGCGAGGGGCCCGCGGGCCGCGCACGGCGGCCGGCTCTCGGCGGGAGAACCCAGCCCGGTGCCCCTTCTCCCGCGCCCGCTCCTGGGCACTGCGCTGGCCTCGGCCTTGGCACCGGTTTCATTTCAGCGGAGGGAGGTACGGCTCGTCCCGGGGGTTACAGAAAGCCACTTTCAAACCCACCGCATAGTTTCGTGCCATCGTAAGCACCAGTTTAACCAGACCGCTTTGAACTGGACCGGGTGAAGTTTCTCTTCCCTAACTCCGTAACTCGCCTCGTGCCCTCTCTGGCTGCGTTTCTGCTTCTGACATGGCACGTCCATGCTTTCTACGGCTCAGCAGGGTTATTTTTAGTTTCCCTGTGCTGCTTTTTAGTCGCTTTTAAATGTCTTAGAATAGCTCCATGCAGAATATAATCTGTTCCTGCGTTTTGCTCGGATTCACAGGAGGACCCCGTCTTGTCAGGCGACTGCGATACAGGCAGAGAAATCATGAGCCCAACTTCTGCGAGCGTAAGCAACGTGACTTTACAGTGCCCTTGCTTGGACTGACCTGTGCAGTGTCACAGGGCGTGCGGTCGTCACTCGCACATGACCCCTGTGAGGCTGCACACACCGAGCGACGCGGCAGCAAGAAGCTCACAACCGAAACACGCAAGCAGCGTCCAGCCAGCGACAGGCGAACGGCCCCCTCGGGAGACCCTTGCCACAGAAGTTCACGTCCCCTCAGCATCCTCCCCCCGAGCCAGGGTGGCTGAGAGGAGCTGGGTCCTGTTCAGTCACACGTGGCCCACCTCCGCTACGCGCCAGCATCTTTGCAATTATTGATGTCAAAGCCAAGAAAACACTCGGCTCTGCTTTCAGGTCTTTATCGCGTATGCGGGACTGACACTCAGAAACATTGTCTTGCTACCTATAAACAAAGCAAATCCGAACTCAATGGCACAGAGCGGCAACAAAAGCAGCAGCATTTTTAGTCGTTTCTCTGGGTATAACCATCCTTTCAACCCTCTTTTGACTTGAGGAGGTGCTGGGGATGAGCAGCATCGGGCCGCTCTGTTCTGCGAGGGGAGGCCAAGAACGGCTCCGCACGACGACTTTGCGCAGTCCCAGCCATGGGGGGGGCTTAGGCACTCACAAGGCGTTCTCACGTACAGTAAATGAGCAAAATTATCAGAGTGCAGGAATGTGACAAAAATCAATAAACTAGCCCATTGTTACTGTCTGTGTAAATCTTTTAACTAATTAGAAAGAGTCAATATGTCGCCAGGAGACCTCGCTTCGCTGTGTGACATAGACTTCTTCACCAAGATGCTAATACCTCTGCTGCAATTTACAGCCTCTGACACTTCAGCTACTCCTTCATTTCTCCTGGCATGATTACAGTGTAAAAGTGCTATTTTTTAAATTATTTATCAAGTCGCCTAAAGTCACTTTTTAGCTGAATTAAAAGATTAAAAGCCTAGAAATAAAACATCCTATGGACTTTGAAATATACTGTTAGGTGAAGCTGTATGTAGTAATACCTTGGCTTTATATTTGAATTTTAAATGAATAGATAAAGCAGTATCATGAGACATTCTTCAGCATTCTATAATAAGTCAAAAAAACTTAATTATTATGCTACAGTCTAGGAATGTATACATTATTCATAAAAAAAGAGGGGAATATACCACTGTCTGATTTTTTTTCAAACTAATTTCCCTTATTCTGATCTCATCTCAGCCCATTGTGGAAAATAATCCATTTCACAGACAAGAGTAATATGATATACAGCTGTCAGTCTTTAGTCAGGCTCAGCAGGAATGAAGAGAGGAACGTGGCATTACTGGAGTTGAATACAGAGCTCTGCCTTCAGAGGAACTGTAGGAACAGCCTGCCACACACCAAGCCTTACACCAATTTCTGCTGTACCACTAAAGAAGTCACGAGACCTGGTTTTGCCTTTTTTTCTGACTTTCTTTTTTTAACGTATGTGTGATAAAGTAGGCTAGGGGCCCCAGCTAAGGCACCCCAGGTGCGCTGCGTGC
Organism: Opisthocomus hoazin; assembly: GCF_030867145.1. Classification (NCBI taxonomy): domain Eukaryota; kingdom Metazoa; phylum Chordata; class Aves; order Opisthocomiformes; family Opisthocomidae; genus Opisthocomus; species Opisthocomus hoazin. The sequence goes on from NC_134427.1 coordinate 16,536,797, forward strand.
TGTAGATGCTCACAGAAAGAACACAGAATAATGCAACTGACACCGAAAAAAATGGGCGAGGAACTATCCATTCTGTTGTACCAGTCCCCATGAGGAAGGGTTGTCCAGAGACTGATGAATTTTGGCAATGTCAAGCAGTAAGTCTGTGGAGAGCCAGGAACTGAATGCATCACCTCGAATCCCATTTAGTTCTCCAGTCCTTGAGTTGTTAAACCTCTCCATTCCTTCTGGTAACCAAACTATTCCATGATGGGGTATTCTAGGGTTTTAATCCAATGCCAGATAACTCAGTGAAAAAGACTCATTTCCACTGACTTCAGTTAGCTTTGGAAGAGTCCCCAGATACACTTTCTTGATCAATTTTAATCAATCTATGCGTGGACTCACCCAGATCCCTTACAATTAGATTGTGGCCAAACAACCTCTTCTGACTGCCACCAGCAGAGGTTGTCCTCCCAGCTGCTCTTTTCTCTCCTGCCAAGAATCGATGGATCTGCCGGTTGAGTGCCTTGCACTCTGTTCTGCTTCAGTCAAATAAGAGAGGTTTGTTTTGACTTTAAATAGCAGCAATTAAAGAGCTCCCACCTGTGCAGCTTGCTTGGCAGAGCTGGGGTACACAGTGAGCAGCTTCCAGCAGGAATAGGGTAATCTGGGGGGGCGTAAATTGCCCTAACAAACCTTAGCACTAACAGCTAGTTCCAGAAGAGGCCATTGTCCGTGGCTGTGATCAGGAGACCCCCAGTCTTGCCATGAACCTCTGCTTCTGAACCCACACGATTCTCACATCTTTCTTACCTGAATGGGAAGATGACAGGATGAGAGAATTTACAGCTGTGTAAAGTCCCATTTATTGACTTTATGTCTAGTCTTTTGTATATAGCAGCACATTCAGGTCTGATCTTTGGGAAATATGGCCACATGTGGAAACTGTGTGTGTGTATGCTCCTGCTCAGAAGAAACCCTGTGATGACCACCATAAGCAAAAGGAAAGAAGGCTGAAAGCTAAGTCCATCTCTCCAAAAACATCACCAGCCCTTCCCAGCAATTAATTTCAGCTGAATGCGATGGAAAGCTGGTAGATAACCCCATTGCAGCCAGGTGCACGCATCCAGCCTCCCCAAGACCAGGTGACACCAACAGACGTGTGGGGCTGCAAACCTGCAGATGCTGCAGAGCATCACCCACACTCATGCTGCGTCCACCATCTCCAGCCCCACCACGTCCTGCTGCACAGGACCCCGCGCTCTCCGTGGGCTGCTCTGCCAGCAGCACCCACACTGCTGGAGCAGAGAGAGGCGGAAGCCCTGATCCACATGGGTGTGAGATGCTGATGCTGCAACAGCAGAGCACGGAAGGGAGCTCATCACAGAGAGACTTGGCAGGGCTGCGTTTACACGGGACAAAAGCCAAAGCAAAGAGAGCCTGTTGCAAAAGGGATGAGGAGGACTTCAGCAGCCGGATAAGACTGGATGAAGGATTAGCTACAGGAAGGAATAAACTGACAAGGAGAGAATCCTGCCTGGCTGGTAGCAGCCATGATTCTGATCACCGCTTGTCAGGAGATAAACACAGAATTGCATAGTAATGTATTTCCAGTTCAGCTCTTCAAAGAGGGAGGTTTAATAGGGTGCCAATTCCCTTCAGTTGGAGGGACTTGCACAATACTGTCACTGCTGTTGAGTGAAGTTGCACACAGTATAAAGCAGCAATAAATGCCAAGATTTCAAAAATCATTTTGCATCTGACATTCTTCTGGGTTATTTCAAGTGAAAGATAGATGCACTATCTTCCAAGCAGTAATCTTATTTGATACCAACAACATACACATGTAGTTAAGTTTGGAATAGGGTAGTTTTCTCGCTTTTATGCTTGAAAGCTGAAGATAAAATTATTAAGTATTTTGCATGTACAGAGTGTAAGAGGAGTGACTGCTCTGCATAAGTATATGGATTGGAAAATAAGAATTCCCTTCCCCAAAGAATAACACAACAGGCTTACAGCAGAGGTAACATCTTCATGCAGTAGGCATTACATTTTTGTAACAGAGTAAAAAGATACAGCATATTGACTATTTACCTGTCTCTCTTGACTGATCAACAGCAGAAATGGAAGCACTGTTTGGGATTAATTAAAATCAGACACAAATCGTAACTTTGCCTTAATCCTGCAAACAGCTATGAGGCTTGTTAGGGAAACTGCTCAAATGGAGAGCTTTTTTTCATGTGCAGAATAGTTTGTAGAGCAGGAATGTAAAATCCGCTAACAGATAGTGGAAATATGCTTCCATTTCCCATTGAGAATTTCTCAGACAAGACTAAGACAAATGCTGCCTTTGGCTGTTTATTTCACTTTTTGGTGGGAGAACCAAATATCAGCTGGAAAAAGGCGACAGGGCAAGGGACGAGGGGTGGGGGGAAGGAGTAAAAATAATTAGCACACACAAACACACCAACTCTTGCACTGGTGCTTTCTGTCCTCTGGATGGGACATAGCTATGCAAACTATTGATCAGCAGTTCTGAGCACTAACAACACCCTAAAGCAGATCAGCCTCTCAGAATGGGAAACTCCTCCATCAGCCACTTCTTTCTCCTCCCTTCATCCCCTTTCAGTTGTGCTGCACCTACCAGCAAAACTATGGCTGGCAGAGACAGAGACACAAAAGATTAAATGCAAGTGGTGCTTCTTTTAACCTCCCGTGGGATTTACAGAAGCTAATCAAAGTTGGATTCTTTTGTATTCCACAAATCATTTTTGTTTGGCAGTAGCTAATCATAATCGCAGAAATCCCACTGCAATACAGAGTTTGGCAAACTCTTTTTGGAACAGCTCATTTGGTGTAAACTTAGATTATATTTTAACTTCAATAATAAGAAATTACTGAGAAGATGACAAGCACGATTAGTTTTAGATGCCACAAGCTGAGGGAAAAATGTTGTTACCTAAAATGGTCTCATCATATTTTGTAGCTTTGTCCTCATAAAATGCAAATTTCTGAAAGTGGATGGTTTGAAAAACCTAGTTCAAAAAGTAAAAGAAAATAAAACATAGAAATCAACAAATACTCATGTTGGTCTCCTATGTTTTTCTGTTACAGGTTTCTTTTCCCCTTTCCATTTTTGCTGGTGCTTCTACAAATGAAGAAATTAATACAGCACTTTCTTTATTTCTTTGTGTTTGTAGCAAACAATAGAAGTTTTAAAACTGGTTGTAGAAATTGTCTTATTTTGCATTTCTGTTCTGCTCAAATTATCATATTTCAGGCCATAGAACAGAGCAAATCGTAACAATGAAGGGAAGGCTACAGCAAAAGGTCTGAAACTCTGGACTGATGGCAAAAAAACGCAAATTACTTTTTTAGACAGAAGCTACACATATTTATGGTAGCTTATATTTAGTTGAATAATGGATTTTCCATGTCAGCTGGCAAAAGAGAAATAAAAATGTTGTTTCAGATGCAAATGAAATGGAGTTTCAGGGCAGGGGAGAAATGTGGTAAAAATAGTAACAATCAACCTTAAGTGTTGTTTCACATCCTTGTTCACAGATAGATAAATCACATATTAAACCTATATACCTGGATCATATTGTGAACAAGTTTCTTTTTCAAGTTGACCAGCACCATTACTAAAATGTGATGTTCAAGATTAAATTCTAGAGTCCGATTCTTTTGCTTCCCATAGAGATAAGTGGGCTTCAAGTCAAGCAGAAGCACCGGGCTAGCTTGACATGTAGAAAAGGAGAATTTCGCTGTTCCCACTTATGTCTGCACGAGGGTCCTCCCTGGCTTTGCATGCTCACATGCCAGAGAGCATAGAAAGAGGTGTACGTACATGGAATACTTTTGGCAAGAAAAAGGTACTCCCTGATTACACACCTGCACATCCACCCGTTCACCTGGCAGGCTGCTCCAGTGTGACCCATTCGAGCAGTCCTCTAATTTATCATGTCAGTAATTCATTTCTGATGTCAATATTTCAAGGTTTCTTTAAGCATCAGTGACTATATCCTGTGAATGAGATGAGGGGAAAAAAAAGTAGTCAAATGTATTAGCAGCAGTCAACAAAGCAAAGATACGCTATAATTCTTTTTCCAGCTTTACCTGCGTTTATGCCTGGTAGTAAACACTTTTCAGGACATTTGTTTTCAGGCTTTGTCATCCTCTGTTGTCCATGCATTCTAAGGCACTGAATTGCCCTCTCCCAGTACATCTGTGAAGAGAAACATTTATGGAAATAAAGGGACATGATTTAATCTCAGATTCAAAGACTAAACAGTGGCTTTAGATACAGCATTTTGGGTTTTTTTCACTATGCCTAAGCCAGTTCTGCCCTCCAAGCTGTCAGTGAGTTCATTCCCTCAACAGCAATGAGTGTTATCAAAGACAAAAAACCAAAACAAGTCAGTGGAACTGGAGCTAACAGCTTCAAAAACACCTTTGATTGCCAATGCTTTTGGCTTGTGATAACACAGTAGTACACTAAAATTGGCTTGAATTTCTATAAGGAGCTGTTTAGTGTATTTCAGACTCGAAGGTTTCTTACCTATGTAAAAATGCCAGTACTTGGAAATATCAAGCACATCAGAGTTATATCCTGTCTTAAGGGAAACAGAACATGCATGCTGAAACTACTTGCTTAATTTCTATTTTGAGTATTAATACTCCCTGGCAGAACACAGGCAGCAGACAAGTGCATGGGTACGTCTGCTCCATGCAGGCACACACTGCCTGTGCTCTCCAGCCGCCGCCTCCAGCGTGCCGCTGCCGTCGAACCGCTCAGGGCCAGCGGCACCTCTTGCAGAGATGCTGGGAGGAAGACTCGGTTTAAAGACTAATGCAACGATACACTGAAGAACAACAGTTTGACTTGAAAGCTACAATTGATTGACAGCTTTCTGAAGCACATTGCAAGTCCAGTTCCCTTCCTAAATCCTGGTGTTAATCCCTGGACTCGGTGCTTCAGAACGGCAATGCTCTGCCCATTGAGGGCACCCTGGAGGTTGCTGTCATTTCCCCATTCCTGAGAGAGGGACCAACACGGTGTCATGGTCTCTGCAGGCATCTGAGATCACTGAATCATGTCCTCCCTGGAGTAATCAGAACCAGGAGAAATACCAGAAATAACACTTTCTACAGCGAAAAGGGAAGACAATTCTTCAGCAGTTCTCAAATTTACAGGAGTGACTTTTCCACTGCTCCTCTGATAGAGCTTGCCATTCCTCCCTCTGTCTTATTGTCACCACAAATCTGGCTCAACTCAGACAGCAGAAGTAATCCACTCAGGGTGATGAACGCAATATATGATGTTCTGAAAAGTTCTCAGATCAAGGTATCTTAAAAATAAAAATTGTAGAGCAAGAATCAATGTTCAAGAGCAGTCAATCAGATGTCTGAATTATGTCTTGCCTTTAAAATATACAGTCGATAATAGTTTTTAAACGGTCCCTGTGAAAGCTACTATGTGTACTCTACCTTGACATTAAGTCCACAGTAAAGTACTTACCTTCAAAATTCTCCCCATTTATAGGTCTTTTATTCTGCTTCAAACTAATCAGAGCAGCTGCTCCAGAATGTAAAAAGAAAAAAAACCCACAAACGTACGATTTACTGCCAGACTCCCAGTGAGCAAAAGGGCACACACCCATCACTGCAGGCAAGCAACAAGCCAGCGAAAGAAAAATGATTCAGAGCAACAGAGGGAAGCGGAGTGGGAAGAGGGTGTGGGCTGGGTAGGGAGTTAGTATGCGACAGCTCATTAATGTGAGCGTGTACAAGGCCAGTCTGACATCAGGGAGGTTGTTACAGGATTGTAATGGGATTATGCCATATATATACAGACAAAAGAGGCCATTAGCTTCAAGGAACCACTTACTTATCCCTTTCAGTAAAAAGCAGCGGGCCCTGAGCTCACAAAGTGCATAGGCACATGCTCAGCTCTGTCTCCGTGGATCCAGACCAAAGTGTCCGAGCCCACCAGCTCTGCCAGGAGGCAGCAAGGTCTCCTCCACGGTGAGACCCCTCCCTGCAGGCTCGAGCAGGCTACCCAGTCACAACAGCCAGGATGCTTAAACCAGCACTTGATCCTTCACAAACTGGGAAGGTGACACTGAGTATCTCCCGTCACTACCTTGGGGTTATTTGGCCAGCTTAGGGTCCTTGCTGCAACAGAAGAAGCTCAAAAACCAACACTAGTTTCTTCTAGTTCTAAACACTTTCCTTATGATTGCCTCAGGACTTGCGTCAGAGCTCAATTTTCACTGACGCATTCCTTTATGAAATTCTCCACTTACCTGCCATTCTGCACACCCGGAGCTGAGGCTGTTCCCTCTCCCATCTTCTCGTTTGCGGGCAGGCTGAAAACAGTTTGCTTTTGCCTGTTACATGAAGATCTCTTTGTTTTCTTCTCCGGAAGTTCACTCTCAGCAGATTCTTCAGTTCTTGCCTGAACCTGACAGCTGACTGCTAGCCTGTTTTGAATATGTGGCCACTGCCGAACTGTGCCATTTCTGAATAAAATTGCCTCTGGGGACCACAGAGACCCCTTAGCAAACAGCAGTAGCTTATCGGTACTGCCGTAGGTCAGAAGTAACTGTTCAGGTTAGGGGTTGCACCTTGGTTATTTATAAAAGTGAAGATTTGAGCCACGAGGTCAGCAGCGAACAAAGTAGGAAAAAAATAAAGGAATCTGGCTACAGAAAAGCATCCGGGAGCCACATCAACGCAGCTGTGAGCCTGGCTCAGTCTCTTCCAATGCAACCAGTTCACCCTCCACTCACTGTCCAGTCCAGGCTGAGACGGCTGCAAAGGCCACTGTGCCTCTGCTCGAGAGACGTCCCCTCCAACGCTGGCAGTTCAGCCTTGAGAGGGAAAGCAGACTTGGCCCCTTAGCATGTCATCATCACATGTTTTTCAGTAGGAAATTTAGATTGCACGTATTTAATTAATGGAAAACAGGGATAAACAAGCAGATTGCTTACTTCAATTATGTGCACAGCGCCTGCGGAGTTACAATTTAAAAATCACAAAGAAAACAGTCAAAATGGGTAAAAAGAGGCAGACAGGAGTATGCCAGATGCAGCTTACCTTGATGATGACTAAAAACACCTCTCCACCAAGAGTGAAAAGAAGGAGGTTTTTCTTGGCAAATGAATATAATCCAAAATTTTTCAGCCATCTGTAAATAATATTTACCTGGAGCATCTTTACATAATTAAATTACTTCGTTATGAGTGTTGCACAGACTCATCTGCGTAGAGAGGGAATAACATGCTCAAAATAAAGACAGAGAAGGAAAGAAATCAGAAGGTCTCCATTAATTTATTTCAATTTCTCCCAGAGGTAATTTCTCCAGAATCCCCTGAATTCCATGAAGTCAAGCATCTGCTTTCCTTGCAGCTTAACTTACTGAAAGAAGCATTACCTGGACAAACAAGCCTCTCTCTAAGCAGCTTAACAAGTTTGTGTAAATGTTTGAGCTGCTGTAAAGAGGGAAGAAAGTAATTCCATATCCTATTTAGAAAGGTAAACAATTTTCTTGTTATTTTGAGTCCCTCAACTACTCGCACTACCAGATGGATTAGGTAAATACTCTGTGGGATGGCTATTTTGGGTGACAGGACTCACGTGTAGCAAAAGGTTCAAAATTGGAAGTGAAAAGTGGTTTCCAATTCAGTGATTTTAATAATTAAATACAAACCCAAATCCTTTGAATGACTTGATTTGCATTTAGTAAGAATGTTAGTGAGACTGATGATCAAAATCCAGTGTTCATCTGCATTTGAAAATGAAAATGACCAACACTGCCAGCACACTGAATTCCACTGCTGGTCCTCTGTGCAAACTAGCTGACTGTAAAACAAACACCAGAGTTATTTCTGTTGCCTTCTGTATTCAGTAGATGCCCGTGTTCAGTACTAAGCAGGATTGGTTGAGACATTTGGCATTTCACCTTCCTCATTTTCACCTGGTTCTTGTTTTATTTTCTGAAGCACCTGTGGGAATATTTCCCCTTGACAAAAGAAAAAAAAAAGCTACAAAAATACAATACCTTTCTTTTCAAAGGTCCCTATGGAACTGAAGGAGTCTCATTGACCAAAATTTAGCTCTACGATTGCTTTAGAAGTAAGCACTCCACTAGTATTGCAGCTAGAGTTCCTCACTTCAAACAAACTGGAGGACCAGGTTCTTTACTGGTTTACACACAGGTTTCAGTGATTACATCGGAAACCTCCAGAGACAGACAGGATTCAGTTTTACTGTCTGAGAAAATAAACTTTTTACCGTATCAAGCACCCAGGCATTCCTGTGAAGCTGTGCAGTGATCAGTGATCATCATCTCAGATTTAATTGTTTTAATGGGATGAAGCTAAATAAACTGCTAGCTTACAGTGAGTACCTCTGAGTCATTATTTGCATCTTCCAGCCACAAAGGTGTTACGTGACTGGAAATAAATTAGTACGAAACACTCCAGGGAAAAATTCACCAGATGTGTTAATGGTTCTGACCCCGAGCGTAAGATGCACCCCAGAAAGAAGATTTATGAATAAGATTTATGCAACACATGGTCAGGATGTACACCCTTTCTTCTTCCACGCTAGTTGCTGTTTTAGTGACACCACAGATACGAGACCAGAGACTTCTGAGACGTAAGCAGCTCACATCAAGCTACAAATGCCAAAGATCCTCCAGACAGGACCAGATTCCTGCCCTCCACAGAGCACAGCCTGGCCCACTGTGGCACAGACTCCCCAGGGGCTGCAGACCCTACAGGAATGTAAATTGCTTAGGACTAGAGGATAATTCAGGCTAGAAGTGACTTCAGGAGGTCTGTAGTCCAAGCCCCTCCTCAAAGCATGGTCAGACATGAGGTCAGACCAGTTTACTTGGGACTTTTCCATTTAAAGATCCCATTGGGTCTTGAAAAGCTCCAAGGATGGAGAGTGCACAACCTCCCTGGGCCTGTTTCACAGCTTCGCTGTCTTCATGGGGAAAAAAGCTTCCCTTGTATCCATTCTTATTTGAAGTTATGGCCCCTGTCTCTCATCCTTCCACCATGCACCACTGTGAAGAACCTGGCTCTGTCTCCTTGGTGCTTCCCTTGGGTACTGAGAGGTTGCTGTTCGGTCTCCCCAAAGCCGTCTCTTTGCAGGTTGAACAAGCCTGGCTCCCTCAGCCTTTCACTACAGGGCAAGTGCTCCAGCTCCCAGTCATCTTGAGGGCCCTCTGCTAAACTCACTACAGTTTATTGAGGTCTTTCTTGAATTGGAGGGCCCAAAACTGGGCACAGTATTCAAAATGTCATCCAACAAGTGCTGAGCAGAAAAGGATAATCCCTTCCCTCGAACCACTGGCAATGATCCTGGCAAATCAGACCCTCCATGTATAAGATGACAACCATCAATTCTGCTTTTCAATGCAATGAGGAATTGTCTATCAACATTTTCAAACATCGAAGGTACCCTTAGAAATGGCCAGATTCAGAGCTCCGTTGCATTGCTGGAGTTCTACAGGAGGGCTTTGAATCAGACTGTAGTCCAGATCTGCCAACAGTGGCAATCCAAAGCGGTACGTTCACAATACCCCGCATGGGACACAGTGAATGCATGCAGCACAGTTATCTGAGTTGCTAATTAAAATGCACAGTGGCCATCTGTCCAGGTTGTCTCATGTCTGGTAGTCCATGTTGCTGAACATGGGATAATCCTCATCCAAATCAACAGGCCAAAAGGAAACAACAGGTTTTGTCTGCCAAGGTAACTCAGATCAGAATCTAGCCCCGGGTTTGTAAGAGTCAAGTAGCTCGACCTACTTTTCTCCATCTATATGGAATTCATCCTTACTCTTCCAAGTTAGCACTAAACCTATCCCATTCTCTCAGTCTCCAGAGTCGCAGGTACGACTCGATGCCATAAGATAACTAAATCATATGCATGACCGAAATACCCCAGATAATACGAAGCATGCAAAAGAGATATAATCAATTTTAGAACAAAGTAAAATCTGCAGTCATTTATCCTACTTCCACTCATATCTAAAGATAAATAATGTCATGCATTAAATATTTCCATCACTTTTGTTCCAGTGGTGAGAGTCTTCTAGCAAGTACTAGAGAGCAAAAATAAACATCAAGGCCAACAACAATCATCAAAGCGAAAAGAAAACCCCACCTAGTACAGTATGTTTGCATTCAGCACAGATTTTCCAGTCAGCTCCCTTTCCAACAGGGGAAAGGGTGAGTTTTGACAACTCCATCAAGTGAGCAGAGCTAGAGGGAAGGCAGGTTCTTTTTTGCCTCGGGAATCAGAATTTCATCATCTGTATCCCAAATACAAAGTCAAATACGCTCTCCATTAGATAGGCACAATCTCCTCAGATAAAAATTGCTAAATCAGGACAAAACAGGGAGCTTGCTTTCTCAAGCTAGCTGATTCCAAGGAAAGTATAAAAAACAACTGTGAATTCAGTATTTCTGAGCCTGCACAGTCATTTCGAAGCACGTGGTTTAACAAGCCGCATCAACCTTTACCCTGCTTAGCACCTCTTAGCAGGCATAAAGGATAGTTTTGAAAGCTAAATGTTGTTCTTGGTATAGTGTTTCACTTTGTGTTTTATAAGATTTTTGAAGGAAGTTGCCTGCTTCTGTCTCTGAAACACAGCCCCCTCTGATTTCTAGCTAAAACCTGAAGTTAAATGGTTTTAAAATGAATAGATCTAATAAGTGTGGCATGTAAAATCCTCACCAGTTTTGTATCTAAGTATATCCCATAACAACATAGGATCTTACAGAACTGAGATCTACAGGTTAAGTTTCGCAGAGTATAAAAATGATTCATTAATCCATTTCAAGCTTGTCACCTCTGAGTTTCCCTGAGCTTCCCTTTTGTACGCTGCAAACACACTGTGAGAAATAACCCTGCTGACCCTCTCTGTGTCATTCGTTATTACATATCCTTCTGTCACACTCGTGTTTATTAGTTTGCTCTTAGAATTAAGTGGGTTTTATCTTGCCTAATACTGTCTCAAATGAAAGTCCCCTTATGCCTGTAATTATTTCAGGTGCCCTTTTTGGTCCCCATTCACTTTCAGCTCTAGCCTTATTTGAAAGGAGAGCATGGGTTTGCATCCATTTCTCCAGCTGCAAAGGAGCAGTAATAAGAAGGCCTGAATCAGGAATACAGTAAGCAGGGAAGCTCCAGTGTTATTAATATTTATTTCACGCTGGTATCTAGAGGCATCAGCCAAGGCAGAGTCCTATTGTGATAAGCTGCACTGCCATGTAGTACACCACTGTCCTTGCTTAAAGGACTGCTTCATGAGGGATACAGGAATCTCGGCGAGGGAGAATTCATATTGCAAGTTTACTTACCTAATGCAAACTCATTGCCTTTCAACTTCCCAGCAGATGCAGCCTGTGCTCAGTGAGAGCGTGGTGCATGTTTGATAATGAGAGCACTTATATTTCATCCCCCACACAGGGAGCTGGTCCCTGCTGTCACAGAGCCCCATGCAACCTTCACCACGAAGCTACAAACAAACCCTCCACAGCATCTACATCTGCACATGGTCAAAAAGCAGTCCTAGGCCGTCACATACCAAAGAACTGTAGTCCTGGCAGCAGCGAGGGGCGGAAAAGCTCAGGACTCCAGGGAGGAACCCGCCTGCCGAGTGGTTGCGGAGAAGACAAGCACAGATCCCATGCTCACATGTAACAGTCACTCCAAAGCACGAAGCATTTCAGTGACCAAAATCACTCCAATCCAGGCCCTGGGGAGAATGTATCAGCTGTTAAACGGCCTGTTTCCAGAAAATGCAAGCGTCCATACTGGTAATGTCGTCAGGGAGAGACCATTTCAGAAGCACCAAGCAGATCAATAAAAACTCTAAATCTCACTTACAAGGTGAAAGTCAAAGCACCTAAAAGACTTGGACACAACCACCTGGTCCTCACAACACCTGCTGCTTTCTGCTCACACCAGCCGTGCATGAGAGCCAGGACAAGCCATTTCAGTGCCCAGCTCACCCCTCTCCTCCCACCTGGCAGGCAGTTCCCGCTCGGCATCCTCCCAGCCACCTCCTGCTAAAGCAGCCCCTTCGCCCTGCACCACGGGGAATGCCTCCTGCTCACCGCCCTGCTCTAAGCTGGAGCGTCTGCAAGAGCCCCTGGAAGCAGACAGGCAAACTTGTTCACCTGCATTTCTCTGCTGGGAACAGTTTGCTGTGAAGTGGCCCCGTTACCACAGCAAAAGGCAGGATGTTTGCTATGTAGGCATAAAGTTGGCTCTACAACAGCTCTGCTCGCTGTGTACGTGACCTTTTTAGCAGGGGAAACGGGGCAAGGTAAAAAAGGAGCACTTGGAAGTAGACAAACAGCTTCACCAGTGAATGTCCAGTGCCCACAAGTGCTCTTGCCCTTTGAGTTCACTTGGGAGAACATCAAAGCAGCCAGAGTAAAAGAGCAAAAACAGTGATGGAGGAGCTCCTTGAGGCATTAGAGGACAGTGGCCAACCCTTGATTGTTTTTCTTGGATTAAGGGCATAATATTAGAATGAGTCACTTATCCAAGATGCAGGCAAGAGCATTTTTACCAGTTCCCACAAGCTCAGATCTTACACCTGAGTTCCTTTAATGATTAAGGAAAAGGTTTCCTCTCCCTTGCCAGATAGGTCAGCTGTCCACAATGACTGCAATGGCAGCGACAATGCCCAGGTTATTCAAGAAACTTTCTTGTCCCTTGCCCATCCCTTTCTAATTCGCTTTTTGATTTTGGGCAGGTCAGTCTCCTCCACCTGCCTGTATTACACCACGGGCATATTTTTAAATGTGAAATAGCATGTGGGTTCCTAATACACAACCAGAAACGGAACACAGGTGACCGCAAAGCTGCAGGCCATAATTCCTGCAATGTTTCAGGGTGAACAGAGCTTAAGATGATTGTAATACAATTAATCAATTTTAATTTTGGCTGATTTTTGGCCTTGCACTTGCATTTCACATGACACAGCCAAATCAACCAGCCACATCATCCAAGCAGTAGCAGGGAGGTATATTTATCAGATATTCTGAAATGGATCATCAACTTTAAAAATCCTAACTTAGTGTAGACTTTGGGAGAGAGAAAGGATAGAGAAACTGCTGAATAGAAGCAATGCTTGTGCCATGAATAAGACATAGCACTGTAGTTAATTCTGTTTTAGAACAAATGCATTAAACATTTATTACACCAAATGTTAGTTTAAAACAACCATTAAAATCCGTTTTCTCTCTGTCCACTGGAGATCAGTTATTCATTTAAAGTTGATGAAGCTTCCCTAATTTCAACATCATTATTTCTATGCGCACATGATAGGAGCCATTATATTTTGGATTCATATAGTAATGTTGCTCAATTTATTTCTCACACTTTCTATCTCCTGTTGCAAACCTTTACACCAATCACGAACACTCCATTTAAAAATGAGCCTCTTAATGACCATCTTCTGGAAATACACGTACAGCATATGCGATGGGGAAAAGCCAGCTTAGAGTAATGCACACAGTTTGATTATTTCTGAGCTGGATCATTTCTGCTCTTCTCTTTTTCTTCAGACTTTGTCTAACTAGTCATTCATTATAGTTTTTTTGTACTTCATTATTTGCCAAGATATTTACTTCCCTCCTAGCTGAAGGCGAAGATGTGGGCCCACATGTTTTCCCACATCTGTGTTACCCCCAAAGGAGCTGGAGGCTGGTCTACCTCTTGCTGGTGCCTGGTGGCCCAGGGGGCCGGCTCGCCTGGCTGCTGGTCCCACGCCGGCTCGCCAGCACAGAGGTTGAGGCAGCGAGCATCCCTGGTGCTGCCTGGGCTTCTCAGGAGACAAGCACAGGACAGGCAGGCTCAGGCACTGGTCTCTGCTGTTGCCCAGCACTGGACTGACTGGAGGACAGCAGGGATGAAATCTTAGTTAATAATGACTGCTGAAGAGGGCAACTGAAGCGTTTACCTTTTAAAATACATTAATTTACAGTGATTAACATACAGATCTTATTAGATTAGGACTAAGAAAATTGCTGCCATCTACTGCTGGAAAGAAATATGTGAATACTGAAAGCCTCTTCCAAAAACAAGTTATGAGCTACAATTACCTGGAGGAAGTTTATTTCAAGGGCAAACATAGCTCTGAAAAGGGGGATGGTCACACACAAGCAAGAGGGATGTGACTCTGCAGTTTGGTGAGCAGGGTATCAGGCTGGGCAGACAGTCAGCATGCTCCTCTTGCTCTGTAAGCAAACATTTCTCATTAAGAGAGACAGAGAAATAGGAAGGCTAGCAGGCCTCTTTCACACTGCCCTGTGCAGAGCTGCAATTTAAATACATCCCCTGGTGCCCGAACAACTCCTAGTTGTGACTTCCCATCAAAGGAATAATGGCTTAAACCCTGGGGAAATCTTTTACTTTGGATTCCATGTTTGCTTAAATTTTATGAGGTATTTTTCTCTCCCCTCCAAGTTCAGCTTTACTTATTTACAGCAACTCCAATGAGTTGCAGGGGACAAGGCAGTCTCCCATATGTCACTGCTGCTTTGGAGGGGGGTTACTCCAGTAAAGATGCTGCCTTGTCAGGGATTCACACAAACTCTACGCTGGTTTGCAGGCAGGTACTCCTTGTGAGAAAGGCAGAGAGAGAAGACAGATCTTACAAGGGAAGGACACAAGAGTCTGCAATAATTTTGTATTCATTCAGAGCTTTGGGGATGAAGCAAGAGTCTGCAAACTGGAATTCCCATGTCCTGTTCCTATTCCCTGTGCCCATCAGGTGTCCTTGTGCTTCGTCTTAGCCACGGTCACTCTCAAACCCATGCTGATGTTTTGCACCAACAGCGTATTTTCTCTCTGAAGCATTTGCTTCAACAGCCGCTTAGTCCCTACAGCACCAGTGCCTCTGGGGATTTTATTTCCTTGTACTCATATGGGAGCCATATGACTCCATCCACCTCCCTCACTCTCCCTAGCATGCTGCTGCTTTAAAGGCTAATTTTTCCACTTCATTTTCAAGCATATTATTGTCGTCACTGCATGTGCCCAGCAGCCTCAGGAATCTGCCTGCTCTGCTCAGTCAAACATCCTCTGCCTGATTCTGCGGGCTTCACCCCGCTTCTGTTCTTGCTCAAAGATCACCATCGCAACACCTCCTCCCCCTCTCTGAACCAACTAACAAAAAATCATATGAGAGGACAGAGAAATACCTCTGTTACAAGATGAGATCCATGCAGTGGGTCCAGTTCCTTTAAACAGGTCATTGTTTTGCTTGCTTTTCTGGGAAATCACTCATCCAGCGGGTCTGTTACTCTTGCCTTACATGAGCTCCACTGGCTTTAACATTTGCCCACTTTCCTCACACTGTTCTTTCTCCATGGTGAAGAAAGCAAGCAGCATGTTTCAATTTCCCTCTGGGGCAACCACAACCTTCGCTGAGCACCAGGACACATGGCCAAGGCAGAGCACCTTTGACAGCGGTTTTCACAAAGTCACACCCAAATCTTTGTCCTGCAGAAAAAAAAACCCAACAATGTCAAATTTGCTCACCCCAGCTCTGCAGCAATCCTCCTCGGAGCAGCTGCTGCTGTTATGGTCCGTTGTGAGAGCAGAGATGCCACCACCCATCAGCATGTGTGACTCCACTGGTAGTTCAAAAGGAGGGGACAGACAGATAGAAAGGAATGAGACCATATTAGACCCGTCTGAAGTACAAATCATTTTCCATTTCCTCTTAATTCTCAGAATCATTTTACTCCATCTTGGACAAAAAGCAGCTAAGAAATAGCACTTAGACCTCAGCCTAGACCTCAGAGCAGCAGTAATTAAGAGGGTGAAAAGCAATAGTTTTCTTGAGTAGTTCTCTCTTTCTCCTGTACACACATCATGCACAGCACATTGATTCATATCAACAATTAAGTACTCCTTACATAGCTGATAGTCAAAAGTACCTGAAATGCCCAAAGCAGTCTGGCCATTCCCCACCTCCAGTGGCAAAACAGGGTTGGAAGAGAAGAATAAAAAAAAAAAATACCAACACCTTCTGAAATATATTTCCACAAGTTTATAGAAAACCAGCCCCAGAAACAAGCGTCAGAGATGGCAGCCACCACACGCAGGCACGCTGCCCCCGACCAACACGCTCGTCCTGGCTCCCGTGATGCCTGACACAAGGCAGTTCATGTTTCTAGAGCGAGCCAGGTAATGCTCCCCACCCAAACCCACAGTGTTTACATCAGGGCACCAGAGAACAAACGGACACTGTGCCACCCGCCATCTCCTCCAGACACCCCTGAGCATGGGGGCCTCGGGCCGGGCATTGCCGCACCGCCCAGCTGCAGCGGGGGACAGAAAATTGGAAGGTTTTCAACATGACAAGGTTTGCCTTTCTGTCTTCCCCCACCACAGACACTCCAGAAGGTGATGTTTCCCTCAGATAATTTGCCTGGGATGATTCCATGCAAGACAGCTGTTTCCAGGAAAAAGTCCAGCCAGCCAGCCAAGCCAGCTGAAAGTGCTGCCAGCATCAGCTAAACCGCGGCTCTAGCAGCAAACCGTTCCACCGGGCGAGGAAATCTTCCACTTCACTTGTGAACTTGTACTCCCAGCACTAAAGAAGCCGGTTAGCTGAGCAATCCCTGCTGTGCAGCTAGTCAGCAGCTGAGCAGGTAAGAATCTGTCCCTGTAAATACAGACAGATTTAAGTACGTGTTTAACAGCATTTCTGAACCAAGACTCTAATGCATTTAAAGGGAAAAAACAGCATTTTTTTATTTGTATTTTCCTGACAGAACCAGGTGCCTGAATAATGTT
This sequence comes from Opisthocomus hoazin, assembly GCF_030867145.1. Lineage (NCBI taxonomy): Eukaryota > Metazoa > Chordata > Aves > Opisthocomiformes > Opisthocomidae > Opisthocomus > Opisthocomus hoazin. The sequence goes on from NC_134427.1 coordinate 16,553,624, forward strand.
TTCCCAGTAGAAGGAAACGTAGAAGGCTTTTATTCTCCTAGGAAAACAGTCCACGGTCTTTCAGTGACACAGAAATCAGCCGAACAGAAGCTTTTATGTCAGGTTATTCTACAAGGAGCATTTCAGCTCTATTATCCAGAGAAGAACATCTGTACAATATTTGCCTGGCAGGAAAAAAGTCTCTACTGCATTTTCCCCAAAGAAAAATTTTTATAACCTTTTGCTGACAGGGAAGTAATAATTATCCACATAGCAGCATACCATTAGAGTTCCCTGGACTAAGATTTATTTATTTATATGTATTTGCTGTGGGAGAAAAAAAACATGATGAACGAAGCACACTGGCAGGTTCCTTTTGCTAACAGAGCTACAGGGGAAGGAAAAAAAAAACAAACCCCAAGTCACAGGGCAAATAGAGCACCTAAAAGCACAAATCTCACAGCAAAGCAAGCAGCCGTAGGACAACAGAGACGCTGCCAGGGACTCAGCAGTCCCAAACAAGGATGTGTGCAACTGCAGCACCGAGGTGAACCCCTCACACCACAAAGTGCGACCCACTCCTAATGCATGTGGCTGCATTGCCTCGAGTCTGACAGCGCTGTGTCTCCTTCGCCAGTCAGGATTCTTGGAGGAGTGCGCGAAGGCTGGAGGAGAGGAAAAACAAGAGAGAGAATTGCAAAGTTCTTTTCCAAGCTCTACTGTGGCATTCTTCCCACTGATCTCCCTTTCAAGTGATCTTAAGCAGCTGACATGGTGCCAGAAATTATATATGAAACACAGTTTAACATACTCATTAGTCTGAAAACAGGAGAACGTCACAACTAATCGCAAGGCTGCCACTGTGGCGAGATGAAAGCAAACACTGTTTTTTTCTTAAAATTTTTTTTTTTCTGTTTCGTTGTCTAGTTACTGTCATACAAGTCTCACCATGTGAATCAAGACCTCTAATCCCATAGCTCTTTTATAAAAAGACAGTGTTCCACTGTTGAAGGTTCCTCTTGGATGAACATCACTCTTCATTTGTTCAGCTTCCCCATGGATGTCTGTTTCTCCTGGCCTTTGTCAGCTCTGTCAGATCTGCTCATTGGTCTGGGGCTGGGTGGGTGGAAGAATAATTTACATCATTCTGGTGTCTTCATGGGCTTCACACAAAATTATTAAAACCAACTACTTTCAAGCCACCTAGTAGAGAAGCCACCACGGTAACTTCTCTCCATGTACGCAGAGTTGACAGACATTGTATTCCTGCCTGTGCAAAGTTCTGCCTTGTCTGTGCTTTCATTCTCAGCGCCCAGAGAGATTATTCACTAACTGTGTTGGTGTGATGAAAGTGATCACTATCCCTCTGGTTTTGGGACTGGGGAGCAAAGCATGACATGTGCAACTCCAGGGCTACCGCCCCAGTAACCAGCCAAGCAAGCAAGCCCACGTCAGGGTTACAGCTCATGATTTATCCAAGGCCACAGCAAATCTACAGGTACTTCTGTGCTGATCTTGGCACCCAGCTCCTTTCAGAAGCTGAAAGAAAGAGATTCGCAGAGTGCTGGATATCATGGAGACACAGGTAGATCCTCACCGAGGTCAAGTTTCAACATCTTGGTAGTGTCCCTTGGTTTAGGTTCTCCTTCAAGTTCGCAGCTGGAACAGGCAAGAGATGATTTTCAGTTTACGTTTGAAGAACCAGTCAGATATTGGACACAAAATAGCCAATAACACAAAAGCCTTGGGTCAGCGACATACCACAACCCTGTCCTATGAGTGCTCTGATTACCAGGCTTTAGGTGTGCCACCTCGTTTTCCTGGGTCAAGTGACTCCAGAATTCTTCTGCACAGCACTCCAGCTTGGGGCTGTGCCAGCTCCTTCCTGGATGCCTGGAGGCCACGGGGCCTCCTTCTGATGAAGTAGGAGATGTAGGTTTGTTGCTGCAAAGGAAGGAAGGGAGATGGAAGCTGAGTTTCTTCTCATCTCATCTCTGCCCCTAGGCTAGGTAGAAGGTGACATTTCCCAGCCTGTGAGGCACACTGTGGCAGCCAGGCACTACAAAGTGCAAACGCAGGTGCCCACATACTAATGCAAATAATTAATTCACTGAAGCAAAACATAGGCTAAGAAAAGGACAAAAGAGATTTGTCCAGTTCTCCTCGAAGACACAGGCAAGGACAGCTAAGTGCTGAGGCACTAGCCTTGTCTGTGGTGGAAGGTCAGGCTCCTGATGTCCTTGCTGTTACGCAGTCCTGAGCCCCCATCCTGGCATCTTTACTGAGCACTGCCTTACCCAAGACAACACCACCTGATGGGAGTATCACCTAAATAAGGACTGTAGAACTGGGCTCAAAATTTCCATAAGAACACGATCATAACACTTGGCAGAATAATGTCTCACGGCTCCACTCGATTATTTATATCTTTGATTCCTGCTAACAGTCTTGTCAAATGAGTGTAGATTTATTATTTTAATTATCTCAAGCTTGTAGAGATTTAAACATCTGTTATAGGTGTTCAATAAGTATTAGAACAGCAATCAATTTTTTCTTAAACAGGGGAGTGATTCATGATGTTCTTTGAATAGATAAACTCACCACAGTCAATACCAGAAAGATACTTTGAAAGAAAGCAGGAGGCTCTTTTAATTAGCTTCTAATTAATTCTATTTAGGAAGTCTAGATGAAACATAACATTTAGGAACACTAAAAGTCATTTAATTACAGGATTTGGTGTGTTCTCCTCAGATCTTTCATTGCCAAAGCAGCAGTGTTTTCTGTTCTGTTTCCCAGCAGGACAGTGTTTATGGATTATCTATACAACTCGTGTTGAACATCCTCTGTCCCACACGGCTTTCCTGCTTATGTAATAGATTTATCAGTTAGCAGTGATTGACCATCGGAAGAATTCAGCCCAGAGTTTTGCTTGATGCAATTTGAATCCCCCTTGGGCATTACTTAACATCGGTACAAATCGGAAAGGAGGAGACTTCCAGGTTTGACTTGGCACAAAGGGCTCCATTAAAACAGCATGTCTTGTGGAGACCACAGATAGATCTTGGAGTATCAGCCTTTATGTGTAGCATCTATCCTGAGGTGAATAAACAAACAAATACTCATCTCTAGAGTCACAGATATCCCTATGCAAAGTTACAGGACTTCATTCTCCAAGTAACTTCTCCGAAGATGTGACAGTATAAAAGGGTGAAAGCAGTGGGCAATGGGAGCCCAGGACACGATGAGTGACTTGGTCCTACATTTCTCAACTACCAGTCCATTCATAATGGTAGAGCTGGTCTTGGATCAACACTTCCCAAGGACTTGTATAGACTGAGATTTCAGGTCCTTGGGCAGAGCTGCTAGCTCAGCTCTTGAGCCTTCGTGGACCATCAGCCCTAGTCAGGGAGCAAGACCCGCTAGTGCTCCAGAATCCCATGCCCCATGCTCAGGGTGTTAGCAGGAGCACTGCAGAGCTGGTGCTGAGAAGCCTAATGCTGGCCCTGAGGGAGGGGAGGGACTAGCAGACAGCACTTGCTTGAGTTGGGTGCTGAACAGGTTTCTCAGGCCCAGCCCAAAAGACAGCCAGGAGCTCACCAAACTCTCCAGAACAGAGCACCCCGCTCACTGTCACTGGGGGCAAAAGCCACTGAAGCCTGAGAGCTGTGACAAGCCACAGGAGGATGGGCAGACAGTGTGGCTCTGCCCGTCATGATACTCCACCTTTGTAGCCTTAACTCAGCCACCATCACCTGCAGCTTCTCAGCTTGGGGCAGCCCAGGTGTGTGCACCCCCACAGTGTCTTTTAATGTCTCCCCCACTCTCTCTCTCCCATTCCCAACTCTCCCACACAGCAACATTTCCATCCTGTTTGGACCTCATCTGTTCAAGATCTAGCCCAAAACAAAAAAAAGAAGGAAACTGAAGGCAGAGAAGACCACTGAGCCCCTGCTGCTACCTCCCAGCTCTGTCCTGTCATCCTTTAGTGTCACTTTAGTGTCACGCATATCTACAGATGCTACTGAGGACCGGTGTAGAGCTGACATGTCCCAAATGTGGTATGCAACAAGCCTTTAAGAGGGATCTCGCTGCACTGCATGCTACCAGCATAGCACAGATACAGGTAAACAGAGGAATGTCCCTCTTCAAGTGTTTTGAGCCCCTGTCCTGGAAAGAAAAGGGAATAGGTCTTTGCAGGTAGCAAGGCTTCATTTCATGCAGAACAATAAAGTACCTCAATGATAAAAGATGCTTATTCATTCTTCCCCAGTCTGTCCTTGAAGAATTTTAAAGGATTAGAGAAGTGGAAGTTGAGCCAACTAAGAAGGTGCAGAATGCACTGAAGACTGCAAGGACATTAATGGTCCTTTGTATCAAGTTTTACAAGAGCAAGAGACCTGCCTCAATATGTGTGTGAGAGAGATATTCCTGCAATCTTCACAATAAAATCTTGACCTTGTGAAATGGTAGATGGGAAAATTCAGCTTTGATTTTAGGAGATGAAGGAATTTATTCTAATTGCCATAGCTTTCAAATCCACCAGACCAAAGAAACAAGTGGTTTAAAATCCCTAGGAAATAAACAGCTCTCTTATGCCAGCCCTTGATGTTGCCTACCTGCAAAAGAGAGCATCTCAGCACAGCAGTTTTACCTTTCCAGAGTCAAACCTGACTCCAGGCTCCAAAACATTTAAGCCCATTATTAAATCTGTCAGCTCAGGAGCTAACACAAAGATTGTTATTACCTCGTTTATTGTGGGCAGTCTTAAATGAATTTTCAGGTGAGACTATATAGGAAGGAGCAGAAATTTGTAGATAAGCGTGCATCCTATGAAAAGGAGAAAATGAGACACGGAGCTGTTTACGGGAGAAATGGATGAATGGAGCATCGAAACTCATCAAGTTAATGAGACAAAGCCAGATGTCTAAACAGAGAAGGTTTTTACTAGGATATCTGAAAGATGCAGTGAGCAAAAATAAACACCATGGATCTGATTGCTGCCCTCTAAAAGAAAAAAGACAGCTTTTAGCTCCAACTATCCCTGAAGGCAGTGATAGGAATATTGTTTTCTCCTGTACAACAGATTTTATCAGATCCCAAACCTCAAAATCCACCCCTCCCACAAATTGACACACAAAGCCAATATTTCTAGGAATGAGAACACAGATGCAAAAACAAAGGCCAACTACCAGTCTTAATAAACTCACCATCAGTTCCAAGAAAGCCTTTGGCTATGTATCGAACGGATGAAAATTAATACATTGGATTTGTCAATTGGTAGAAATTTAATACTAGATGTAAAGCCCAAACCTGTTCATTGTACAGAGTTACTGATACAAGGCACGTGCCGGGTTCACATCCCACCACATCGGTGACATTCCCATGGGCTTCAGAGACTTTGGATGAAACCAGGTGTACTATAGTACTCCTGTGAGGAAAGTGAGGAAAAACCTTGCTTCCTGTCCGCCTTGCGATTCATCCCACAACTGTTGCCAGGCTCCATGTGTTTCTAGTACCAAACCTTGGTTATATTTTCCAGATAAACAAATTGCTAGAATTTGGTCCAGAAGAAAAAGTGTGGCTCTGAGGAAAAACGTAAAACAAAAGGCATGCTTTCAGTGCTAGAAGCATGAGATAGAGCCAAAGTTCCACTTCTTTCCACTTCCACTAGTTTTTCCTGATTATGTATGATGCTCTGGGCGCAGGAGCACAGAACCTTCATTTTTTAAAACCTCAGGGTGAGTTTGCAGGACCAGCAGTTTTGAAAAATATGACAAGACTGAGCAAATGTAACAGAGCTCATGGAAGAAAAAAAAAGGTGGAACACTGTGGGATCATTTTTCTACTGCCTTTTTTAAAAAGAACCTGCCCACAGTTATTTTCTTTCTTGATTTTTCTTCCAACTGAATCTAATTCTTCTAATTTAGGATCATTAAATCTAGTGAAAAAAAAGAATCCTAAACTACCAAAGGCAAGAAACAAACTTTATACTTAGCTGTACTGGTTACAGCAATTTCCATAGTAATTATGTTATGCGCATCATCTAATACCTTGTCTAAAGTGAATTCTCTACTTCATTTTAGTACCATCCTAGGAATATATATTTAAGAAATTGTAAGAAGGAAACAATTGCCTTGGGGAGTCACACTTGCTACTGTGCTCTAAATTCTACAACAATAATTCTAAGAAAGGAGATATTCTTTTACGAGCAACATGATTAATTGAGAGCAGGAAACAAAATATGATTTTTTTTATTAGTCTCATCTCCTAAGAAGACCCAGGCACTGTTTGTGCCCTTTGTCCACCCACGTCCAGGAATTACTGAACTTGTTGACCAGCTCAATTTAAATTCAGCAAAAAGCGAGACATTCAAAAAGATATTAAGTTCCTACAAGTCTGGCAAGAGCAAACATATATAGGAGATAGAGTTATACTAAGGTGCACAAAGGGAAAGCACCACAAGTTTTATTTCATAAGAGAAGATAATATAGTTGGGGGGCAAAAATCTTCCTGTTCCTATTCCTGTCCCCCGCAGATCTCTATTGCCTAATGTAATTCAGATGAGAAGTCAGTCAACCCTACACAAAAATTTGTTTGCTATATCAGTCTTGGCACCCAGTAAAGAATACAGAAAACACAGGTTAAAGATGGTTCATGGTCTCAAGCTTATAATCTAGGACAATGATTTACTTAAGACAGTGTCATGAACCTTTTTCTTTCCCTAGTAATGCATGGCCCGAATGCACATGGCTTCTGCCTTGCTTTGTGGTGTTGTGTTCTTGAATCACTGCTTTCAGTCAGCAAATCCAACTATCAATCACCATGCAGGATGTAAAGAAGCATCTTGGTGATTTCCATAGGAGCTGAGTTTACCTAGTGCCTCCCAGGGGCTCGTCTGTAGCACCTGCAGCGGGGCCTTCAGTGGAGAAAACTGTTCCTGCTCTGCCTAACGAATGAGGTATTGCATCAATGAAGTTGTGCTGAAATGCAGCCTAATAGTAATGAATTAAGTTTGTGATCTCTGACTGTTGTGTAGCACCTCTTAATTTCAGTGCATTTTCACAGATTTGTCAACAGTTTCTCCATTTCTGGGGAAAAAAAATCCTCAAATAAAGTAAAAAAAATTGTAGCTTCATGAGGAAACAAGGCTACTTAAAGGGCACAAAGAGCTAAGGTCCTCCCTCTCTACACACTGCTGAGAAATATTTTACTATGTTCTTGAAACACACATTGATGCATTACACATGCAGCTGCCTGACATTTTAAATTATTAGCAGAAAGGACTTGCGGTGACATAAGGCTGCATTTTTGACAGATTTCCAGATCTCCCTGTGACATTAAAAGGTATTGGAGCTGCATAAGGAATGCAAGGGAGCACTGGATTTGTCTTCAGGATCTCAAGTCACATTATACACAACCAAGTCTGAGACTGAGTCCATGCCATGGGCTTAGACTTACCGTAATGTGATAAAAGCATCACTGGACTGTTTGTGCTGATCACTTATCTATTTTACCAAGTCCCTTTTGTCTTCAATCTCTGTTATCTGAGAGAGAAGAGAAACATGCCTCTAAAGACTGGTGGGAAAGAATCACAGCTGTGAACCACAAGTGAGAAACATTTCCACTGTGCACACCATGTACCCATGCAGCAGTTGTTCCATGTTTCTGCCTTTTGCTAAGAAAAACAGAAAACAGATCCGCATCCAAGATGCTTGTTTGAAGCGTTGGACGCCCAACCTGAAGTCCCTCATGGCAGGGACTCAGACCTGAACCTGCCACCTCCTGGTCAAGCGCCACAGGTTCACTGCCTGCCTAGAGATGGACTTAGCTCTCTTCCAGAATCATGCTGTGGTCCTGAATAATCTTCCCTACCAAGTGCCTTAAGAGATCGTAAGACCTACACATTCATCCAAAGCAGATGACCAGATCCAGAATGTGGTGTCTGACTACATCCTGCATTCCCAAACTCCTTCCACTGGAAGCAGGGATGGGACTGACTGCTTTGCTGTGACCCCTCAGAATATAACAGAGCTTGACTCATCCCCAAATCATAATGACTCCAGGGTGGCATTTCTTCAGCATCAGATATCATTACTGAACCTAAGAAAACTTCCAGTAAGAAGCAAAGCCCCATTGTGTCAGGTGCTGTTCAAACACAGGGGACAGCATCTGCAGAGGAAAGTCAACAATCTCAGCAGATGAAGCAGACAAGAGCCACGAGGAGAAATCACAGCGTAAGGGTGAGTAACATCCTTAGGGTTGCAATAGCGAAGCTGGATACAGAACCCAGGTGTCCTGGCTGCCAGCCCTGTGCTTACAGCACCACATCACTATGCCAGGCACACAAATGCTGCAGTTTTAAGCCTATCAGTCTTCATGTCAGGTGTTACCTCAACTACTGTGAAGTAAAGCTGTCACGGTAACTTCTCCCAGATTTCTCTACTTTTTTTGGCTTTGCCAGTCTTGTTAGAAACCAGTCCACAAACACTGGTGCATTGGGACCTTTCTGTTTGCTCCTTCTCTCAGAGCTTTTGCCTCCTCTTGTTTTACTGTATATAAACAAACCTCATCCAATTACAGGTGAACATAAAACCACACACACATAGCAGTTTTGGAGGGTGTTACACCTCCCCCACCACTCTCAGCCTTGGGCTATCCATCAAGGATCACACTAGACTGTTTCACACTCAGATAATTTAATTTGGTTCAAAACAGGCCTCACAGCAAAGTATGGCTTAGGACAACCAGTCAGCACACTGTTGTCAGGAAGTTTACCCTAAGTAACTTCTACTTCCAGGCTGCTTCCAAAAGTCTCTCTCGACTCTGACAGCCAGCTGCGCATAAGAGGAAACCAGCATACAGAGAACACGGCTGAAATCAGAGAGGGAGGTTAAGAGGAAAAACAGCAGGAGAAAAAGATCACAGTTTAACATCCTAGTCTTCAAAGGCACTGCTGAGGAGATCTATAAATGCTCTTAGATGCTTTCTGAGAGAATAGGTCACTGGGAGGTTAGGGAGAGGAAGAAAACCTGATGAAAGATCAGCAAAATGAAAGGGGGCTGGAATTTCATGGAAGAAAGGAGCTCTGACTTTGATGGAGCTGCCCAGACAGACACTACCAGCCATCAGAACATTTCTTCTTCCCTGTGGAGAATGAGCAGATTTGTAAAATCTCCACAGTCTTCAAAAACTGTCTCACAATAAGGCACAACAATATCTGCTGCACAGCCAAGAAAGCAAGAGTTGAGGTTGCCACAGTAACCTCCTCCTGAGATGTTACGGTAGGGATTTTTCACAGGAGCTTGAAAGAGGAAGGGGCCCAAATCACACAGATAAAAAGCAACAGTGACCGAGTGCCTCACACCTCCCAGCTCTCCTTGAGGGAGGAATCCAACTAGCCATCCATAATAGGTCCACCTGGCCTTAGTCTATGAAGAGCCCCAGCCAGCTATGTCTTGGCCTGAATCCTGCAAGGACTCTCCCAGTGGAGGCAGCAGCTGAGGGTCGTCTGAAATCTGCATGCTTTTTTCTTCTGCTCCAGACTTTACAAGCATGGACTGCAAAATTATAGACCTTCAAAAAATGGACACAGCCAAAAATCTCAAGTGGGGGTATGGCACAGGGCCACCACTGAAGGAGGCCTGTAATTCTTCAATACTTTAGGGTCTCTAGAAAGACCATTGATTATCTTATGACCTGACACAAGACTCACCAAAGGCTCAGCTTCTTTCTCTCTTCACTGGCTACTGTATGGCTGACCCTTTAAGCAGGATCTTAATGAACTACAGAAACTCATTCCATCCCTCTTCCTCTAGAAATTCACTATACAATAAAACAAGTAGAAATGCAATTCAATTAACTCTTTTTCCAACCCTACTATTGCTTCTTTCTGACTCGTTTCTCAGTCCTTTTTATTTTAACTAAGCATTTCTGATGCAGAAAGGCCGAGAGGGATTGTGACGGAAATGTGCTCAGGTGACAGGCAAGCTCTCTGAGACTCTTCTGCACTCCACTAGAAGGCAAACATGCAATGCAGACACCTACAGGCGCCACATATTCCCAGGCTGAGACTTGTGGAGTAGAAACTCCCTCCCCGCTGGCCCTGTGGAGGCGAGATGCCACAGGGACTGCTTACACTGACTTTGCCCCTCTTGAATTCTCCTAACCAGAGGAGACCTCTAACTGGCCAAGCCAAGCCCTAACACCTGAGCCCTACAGAAGAGCAAACAGCTGAAGGCTTAACCTGGCACATAATATTTCATGACATTAATTTTTCCCTCACTCCCGGGTGTCAATCTGCAGGCAGCAGCTCAGGCAAGAAGTAAAGGGTTTATTTCATCTGTACTCCATAGTCCCTGAAGGCCTTGTTTCTTACTGCCTCGTGGGCCCCCAGGGACCTCCCACCATCACACTACACTTCGTACATGGGCAAGAGGGACATAAGACTCCAGAAAGGGTGGGAACAAGATGCAAGATCAGGACTTAAGCAGTGACAATACAAGCTCAGGGAGGTGAATGTGCCAGTGCAAAGAACATTTGCTTTACTCCAAGGCTGCAGTTCAGTACCTTCACGACAGCACTGCATTAAGTTATTGTGGCTAATATTAAAGCGAATTCAAATACAATTTTTTCTGACACAATACTATTACCATACTTCATTACACAAAGGCCCAACTGTAGGTCCTCTAGATCTCTCCATAGTCAAAAGGTCTGGATACAAATGAGGGCTTATGGTAAAGTCCCACACATTTACACAAGCACCATCATTTGAAGAAGTGATTCTGTTTTGATATTCTAACAAATGTTCTTCCCCTGAAGTGCAGGAAAGACACATGGTGAGGAACTTGTACAGAGCATATGGTGCTGAAATAGCAAGCTGATAAGCCTTTAACAGCTTTTGACAGTGGTAAAAGATCAATTATTGCACCATAAATATTAAAAAGTTCCTCCAGCCTTTCACTGGAATGAATGTATATTTAAACATCAGTGTTTTCCTTTAATAGCAGCCAATTTGTCTCAGAATCTGAAAGTTATGCAGCCCCACAAAGTTAAATTAAATGCTCGATTGCTGTACGTTTACATTTCCAGCTGCTAAAGAACAGGCCTAGCGTTTGTGCGCAAACTCCTGAAGCCACTGAAGCTGCAGGCAACCTGAAAATGGCCCTCGATCCTTTGTTAAAACTAAAGGGTAAAATGGAACTGCCATTGCTTTCCTTTCCCTTCTCTGTGATTACAGCAAAAATAACAAAAGATGCCCCTGGAAAGTATTAGGCAAGAGGGGCTGGTCTCCCAGACTGACTACTGTGCCAGTTGAGATGCACACGTGCAATGGGTTTTATTCACTGAATTTCTTGACCCGTGAGATTTCTGCCTCAGTTTAATAAACAAATGTGTATATACATATGTGTGTCTATGCGTATACAGACTCACACTCTTACTAGCCATGATTTTAATCACGAAGCAGATTGGCAGCCCACTTTCAACAGTTCTCTGTGGAAAGTCACTGAGGTTAAACAATGATGATAAAGGCTTGCTACTAAAATTAATACTATACACGGCATTTTTATGGTGATTTGACGGCAGAACCACATGTGATGACCTTGGGGGTCAGTTCAAAGCAGCACTAAATAGAAATTGACGCTGAGCTGCACATCTTGGGTTTGGATCCAGAACTATACTGTCCTATTATGGTTCTGAAATTATTCAGATGGATCCACTGTTATTACCTCAGGGCAACACACTCCAGTAGCACATCAGCTTCTTGCTCTGGAAAGCTTCTCATCTAAGGGAAGGTATCTTAGCATGCTTCAGGCTTTAAAAATGTGCCTGTCTGCTGACTGCTGTAGGTAGGGATGTTAAAAACTGTATGCATTATTTATACCAATGGAATCATACAGTGATAGGAGTGAAGGTCAAGGCTCTTCTGTGCACCAGTGGACAGACACTCACTTGCTATGTGAACAGACAAAACCAACAGAGAAAGGGAAAAGGATAAAAAGGGTAATGAATTCATAAGTCCCAGCACAGCACTGCTGAAAGGCAGAGTGGAATTTCCTTGCTCCCAGGCCAGTGCACCACCTGCCAGGCCAAATCACTGCTCTGCTTCTCCCACTTTTCAACACCTGCCCATATTTGACTCTATATGATCTGGATTCCAAGCATGCCCTGAGGGCATGGCCAGCCCTACACACAGCAAAACACCTCATGCACAGGTATGGTTTTCAGTGGAACATTTCTGTCCACATTAGTGCTCTATACATGACCACAGAAGTGCTATAGTTTAATTAAAGCCAAGCAGGCCAATTACCAATATTGTATTAAGACTAAAGAAAAAAAGTTTAGGTCAAATCTAGCATAGAATGGTGTGAAATTGCACCTCCAAATATAAAATGCCACATGTGTCATTGATCCATACCTCTCCCACTTGGGAATCACCTGTTTTCCTCTCTTGACTGTTCTAGCTGGAAAGACACGCCTTGTCTTCAGGTCTTGTCCCCTTTCTTGTTTCCACCCATACCTTCCCACTGTACAGTAATCAAAGTTCTTCCGCCTATCTCACCTTCTGCCACATCCAAGGCGCAGCGGTCAGGGTGGTGGCCATTGTCAGTCAGCTGGATTGTCTTATCCTGGGTGAATAAATTCAGCTCCCCCTTTCCTCTGTGCCATTTTGTGTACAGATCATTAGATAGCACAAGCACAATAGCTGTTGCTGGCCTTTGCATCTGATCACCTAATGGCAGCCTTGTCCAGCAGTCTTAAGGGTTGTCCTTTCTTAGCAATCGTACTTATCTTGGTTGGAAACGTCACTCTGAAGTTACACCCGTCTGCTCCTAAGCATCCTTAGCTCTGCTACCTTCAGGTCAGACCTGAGCCAAGGTTCAGATATGTCCCAGCAGACTGTGACGATACCAATTTGCACTACTTTTTAATATCTTCAGCCGGGCAAATTAACCTGCAGGGCAAAGTCAGAGAGCACATGGTTAAAGACAGAACTACAGAAATCAGCAGCAGGTGGGGTAAGCTAAACAAAAAAGGAACTTCTGATGAAAAGTTAAAAATCATAGTGGAGCCCTTTGGGAATGCAGTGGCATGAAAAAGCAGAGCTTACATCCTCCTTGCATGTCCAACACATGTTGTCTATACCATTTGCATTATATGACCCCTTCACTGCACAAGGCACAACGTGTTCCACAAAGGACACCATCTGACTGATGGGCAGGTCAGCAGAACAGAGCAGATTCAAGCCAGTGATCGCCAGCCTGCTCCAACCTGGGATGACCTTCTCCATGAAGGGACTACTCCGAGCCGGTTAGGGTTCAGCAGACCCACAGGTGAGGAAGGGTGTTTGTAGCTAGCCTTCAACAAATGACTGCTTGCAGCAAGTTTGGTGAGATATAAAAGAAGCCCTACCCTAGTTACCAAACAAAGCAAGAAACTGAATATTGTAGGGGAGGAAGAAGAGAGGAGAAGTCCCCAAGCACATGCAGAACAGCACAAGAGGCAGCCTGGAGGCAGGGAGAGAAGATGGTATCTGTGAAGGCGTCTAGGACCGCGCCTGGCTAAGCCTAAGTCTATTATCAGAGACCCTTAAGGCAAGTTCTCATTCCCTCAAAACTAGGCACTTTTTTCCCTCCTCTAACATTTGTGTCATTTTAAAAAATATTTATGCTTGTCTAACTCTGGGTAGTTTATTTCTGCAATTTGGCTCTGCCTGAGTCCTAAGGGTATTTTTTTGTTTGCGGGGGATTTTTAAAGAGGATTTTGTGCTCACAAAATATCCCAGATTGACAACTCCAGGAAACAAAAGCTCCCATTGAGCAGAGTGCCTGTGTCAGGCACAACAAGGCAAGTACCCTGCACCGCCTCCCCTCCGCTTCCCAAGGCGAGCCACAACAGCCAGCAGAACAGCAGGCCATGCCGCTTGCTGGGGTAGCAGACTACTCCTTCACCAGCGTGAGCCAGGTCTGCAAAGCAAACAGCAGTCCCAAGGAAAGGAAACCAAATGGGGACAAGTCACTGTGAACTGCCACCCCAACCAGCAGACGTGCTAACTGGCAACTGTCATCCCAAAAACTGAGAGGTGGAAAACATCTCACAAGTTTTGATGTAAATCAGACAGACCCTGTGTTGATTAACCACTTGCTATAATCTGTGAGCAACATGATTAAACCTTGACGTAGTTCAGCTTCCTTCATAGCTAGGCACAATGCAGGGGGAAGGGAATGGAAGAGCTCACAGAGCAGGGCAGATCCAGGGCTCTGGGCTTACAGAACACCAAAGTCCCAGTTTTAATGGATTACAGGAATTTACCAAACATCAAACTCTGCAGACAAAAGAGACCACAGACACATTGAATACACTTTCGTCAGTGTTAGCCAACAGGGTTGATAAGCTCAGCCAAAAAGGAGAGAGAAAGACAACCTCATTTCAGGAACAATATTTCTTCTTTGCCCAAACGTTAACCTCCATTGAGTTTTATACCCTAATACTCTTGTTCTATTTCATGTCACTTCACACTGCTATAATTTTCTTTTACGTTCATTTTCTTTACCATTTTGGATACCTTCTTCATTACAATATCCTCTACACACTGTTCCATAGCAGCTGCTCACTCCTTAGAAAAAACATAGCTATAATCTGAGTCCCTCTGATTCTGTAGTTTTATTTCACACACAAGCGTCTGCTTTAAAAGTTGCATATTTCATGCCTTAATGTCAACAACAACAAAAAAACATGTATGCGCTCTCTTTGTGGTTTATTAATCACAGACTAGTGCTTACAATCCAAAGCTTATCACAAATCACGTGATACCCGCAGGCAGGTGTATAAAATAATGGAAGTTCTAACAATTTCATCTGTGATTATATTTGTTGCTAAACTTGGCTACTAGGCTCCCTCTTAAATACTCCTGTCTGGACCGTATGTGTTTGTATTGGTAAAGCTGAGGAAATGGCAGGTAGATCTAACTGTGCAGAATGCAAAGCGTCCCCCCTACACAGCGCTCCCGTTGGGACTGGGGCCCAGGCCTGGGAAGCTGATGGAAAGAGCCAAGGAGATTCTTCCAGAAGGTAGGCAGACGTCAGGGAAGAACTCTTCTTCAGAACATTCCCACTGTAGCTAAAGAAAGCAACTGCAAGACCTGATGGAAAACATGTGCTTTGAAACTTACTTTAAAGAGCAAAGAATTGTGACGTTCATCAAAAACTCCTTCCTAGTAGGCCATCCTCTTTTAAAACAGCATAGCACAGGGAGAGGAGCAACTTCTCAGATGGATGAGCCAGAAGAACAAGGCCAATGCCTTAAATCCCACCCAGAGAACTCTGGACAAGTAGGAGAGCTCACGGGCCATCAGTGTTGCACCAAACCAGCAGCACTGGTACCTACGCAGGTACTAACCCAGGTTAGATGCCTGTGTTGGCTCAGGACCTGGATGCAAAGTGGCAGTGCTCTGCCTAGTGCCAGCCCAAAGACACAGAGTGTCACAAGAGCCCCCCTTCACAACAGAAACAAAGCGCATACATCTTCAAATGAAAACAAGATCAGGGGGTCGTTTGTGTTGGTTTTCTTGGTTGTTTTAGGGGTTGGATTTTAAGGCTGACTGCAGCAGAAGTATTCCTGCTATAATGTTTAGAATGACAGGGAGCTTACTAACGCAGTGCCACACCGTTTTTGGCTTCAGTTTCTGGACTAACTCAGGCCGCAGACCAAAAAGTGAGTGCAGCAGCAGCATCTCCAATGAATGAAAATACAAATGACAGCAGGGAGCACATCCAAGGACATGGCTGCAAACTCCTGCACAGATCGAGCAACACCTGCTTCACAAGAGCTACAACAACTCCACACAGCAAATCGTCATGTCCTGTGGCAAGTGTCCATCTTTCATGGCAGGGCAGAGCGAAATCTTGCCATTTCTACTCTTTTCCCCAGCCTCCCAACTACACTGCAGGATTATCTACAGGAAGCTCCAGCCAGCCAGCTCTGACACCTTGCACGCTGCCAATCTCTGGCATTGGTTCAAACAAAGAGGAAGCAGAGGTGAAGTAATCAGTCTTCCAGTGACTCAGAGCTGTTCTGTGCAGCTATGAAACTTCCTAGAAATACTCTGTGCTGGAACTATTGGAAAGGATTGTTTTGTTGAAAAACACTACTTTGATCAAGATCGTTTATGGAATTTCAATTGTGGCATAACTACCAACTTTAGCAAATTGGAAAAAAATTGACAAATCCCCCCTTTTGTTTTGAAAAATTAATTCCCCATTTCATATTTACACTACTTACAAAGTCATCACTTCCAGAATATGAGGTGTCATATTATAGTAAATGAAATATTTTGATTTTGTGCCTTAAATCATCATCAGCAATTCTGAAACACCTTACCAAGATGACAGCGTCTCCTCTTGGAAGGAGACTGATGTAATTAGTGAAGCACTAACAGTGGCTGTTACTAATGTGTCAGGCAACACCATCCAACAAATAACAAAACAAAAAAGGAAAACAGAATAACATGCAGAATAATAGTTTATAATTCCATTTCAATTACAATTATTTTTTTTTTCAGTGATGAGGCCATGCATTGCAGGCCAGGCAGTTGATGGTGCGTGGT
The DNA here is from genome assembly GCF_030867145.1 of Opisthocomus hoazin. Classification (NCBI taxonomy): domain Eukaryota; kingdom Metazoa; phylum Chordata; class Aves; order Opisthocomiformes; family Opisthocomidae; genus Opisthocomus; species Opisthocomus hoazin. The sequence continues at coordinate 16,570,206 of NC_134427.1, forward strand.
GGCAGTTGGGGACAAGGAGCGTGACTTGAGGTTGGCACTGGAATTCCTCAGTAACTTATGAGAATTTAAGTCAACCTGCCATTATCTGCTAACCTGTGAATAGTTTCCCTGCTTTTTGTCATTGGCAGGGATGTCTCTCATTAAAAACTGAAGTTCATAATTTTTAGATTCCAAACCACCCAGACAATGTAACTAACATTGCATGAGCCAAAAGTAATCAAGCATCAGTTAGGATGTTTTCAGGGTTTTTCTGTGGTTTGGGGTTTTGTTTTTGTTTTTGCGGGGTTTTTTTGTTTTTAAATAAGCTGTGCAAGCATGTCCAGGAAAGTGAGGCTTTAATATTTCTGCCTGGAACCAGTGAGGTGAAGCACGGCGCCTGTCTGTTCAGACATTTCAGTCTCCACTGCAGGGCTGCAGCTCCTCACCTTCCCTTCAGCTCCAGCTGCAGTATGTGCCAGATTGCACGCTGCAGATGGGCACAAGTGGAGATGATAATGTCATGGAAATCAGACTTTGCAGGTCACCTAGCAAGGTCAGGGAAACATCTACATTAATAAAGGCAGAACTGTGTGTACCACTGCCCTTAATTCTTAAAGGAGTCTAAAATGTCTGTGGAAACATCCAAGCGAATAATACAAAGCACAGAAGATGAACCTGAGGCTGAGACGAGAAAGGATTTCAAGGAACAAGGTCCACAGGAAAGAAAGTTTCCCAGAAGCAGAGCAATACAAACACCAATTCTAGAAATGGCACACAATGAGGCAGACAGAAACCTCCCATAGAAACCAATTTCATTCAAAACACTATCAATGAAGTCATAACATATTTTTCAAAACAGGATTGACTGAGTTTGGACAACCCAAAGAGCAGATCCAGTGGCTAAAGCTAGGCTGCAATTAAGCACAGAGGTATGAGGAACTTGCTCAGTGTCCTTGAATGAATCAGGGCTGCAGAAACCAAGGACAATGGCAAGACAAGGTGACACTGAGTGTGTACACAGAGGATGGGCCTGCATTAAGGAAACCAGGACTCCTCGCCACAAAAAAAGGGTCCTGAACGACAAAGAGACAAGACCAGAGCCAGCAAGAGTAGCAACCTGAGTGAACCAAGGGGAAGACGGGTAGCAGGGGGGGAGCACAGCTTGACACATGCCTGGCAAACACCAGGAGCCTGCCAGGCCCAAGGCTCAGAGCACATTGCACAGAACAAGCCCCACATCACCAGACCCCCAGTTACTCTTGCCTGTTTCATGCTTCCATCAGCAGTGGTGGTACTGGAAAAGAGAAATGCATTTTGCCCAAAAGCAGTGTGGGCCAAGGGGAGTAAATCTACAATGACATGTTTCAGCATTTCCAAAATTATATTTTGCCGGGATATCCAGTTCACAGGAAGTGTCAAAATATTTGGTAGCAGTCTGATTCAAACTGACACAAAATATAATTAAAAAAAAAAAGTTGTTTTACAACATGGAAAATCTGCCTTTTGGCCAGCTCTAACTGATAGTCCAGTGTCAGCTCAAAAAAACTAGGCATGTGTTACTTCCTTCTATTTTTCCCTTATTACAGTGCACAACTGTAAGAACAAGGGGGTAGCGTGCCTGTTAGATTTCACCTGGCTAATACGAATCTGTCCCTTATTTTCAATCAGCAGAATTAGCAGTCCGTCAGTCAAGTTCTTTTCTAACATCATTGCAGAAAATACAAAAGGTTCGCATTTATTTTATAGCTTTACAGCAGCCAGGCTACCTTTAGAGATTTATGTCTTGCCTTCATGCTTTACAGCACTCCTTGAAACATTAGTAATATCACCTAGGCAGGAGCAATAAAACGCCAGGACCCTTTCCCACATGCAACTCTGTCTGACACCAAATCAAGTCTCTCAAGTGAAATATAGATTGAAGAAAGAAGTGGCGTGAGGAGCGGAATCAAATTCATCTCAGTTATACTCATGCCACTGATATCAATATATTACATCCCTACCAGGCTAAACCAAGTGTTTCTTCTGAAAGATGCAAGAGTAGAAGTACAGCTTTAGATCTGAAAGTACACTGACACAGGGGTCTGCATCTATTTTTAACATTACCTAGCTTTATACTTCCTAACTCCAAATCAACCTTTTTTTTTTTAATAGTAATTTCTATCCTTTCTGTCCAAAGACATCTAAAAGAAGGTTTAGTAAAACGTAGGAAATGCATATAGAGGAGGAATAACAGCCTGATTTTAATCCTACTATTAGTCAATGAAAAGATTCTAGAGGAAAGACTGCAGATAACCTAATAGTCTTTTTAGTCTCTGTCTCCAATTCCCCGGATCTTGTGGGAGAATCAAAAGTGAATTACAGCCACAGTCTGGTGATCACACTAGATATTTATTTTCCAGACACTGTTGGAAAGAAATGTTTCCTTCAGCAGACTTCACTTCTGTAGACTTCTGAGCACCAAGCTGCACCAAATAAAGATCTTCTCCTCACTCCAACTAAGACACTTCATGTCATTCTGACAATACTAAAAGCACTTAATATGAACACACTTTGTAGCCTCTGACATGCTGTCAAAGGAGGGGAAAATACTTTAGTGCAACTGAGAATTGAATTCACAGTGTATTAAAACAAACAAGAATGAAATCAAACCACCATCAGAAGAACGACTTACATAAAACGCCTAACAGAAAGAACTCAAACGTTACTAAAGGTGCTGTTTGAATGCCATGACAAACATGCCAATCTCCATCCTTCAGGACGGACCAGCAGCAAAATATTTACCATGTTGCCCCTCTTGAAGATTTCTGCTTGTTGCCAAGCAGAATTTTAAGGTTTTTCCCTGTTATGCTGTCCTTGACAGCTGTCAGATAGGAGCCACGTCCTGACATAAGGCTGTCCAAAAGGACACCCTGGTCAAAGCATGTTGTCCTTAGCTCACACTGCCACTCACTGCCCAGTGCTGTCCAGTTACTTGCTCCTGTAAACCCCTCTTCATACTCTGAAGTGAAATCACTTCTTCCTTAACACACAGAAGTCCAGGGGGACCAGAGCTGAGGATGCTTCCAAACAAATACATTTATTAAGTCATACACATTACTTCATTAACACCTAGGCTAAAAATTACTGGTTATCTGTAGCCAAAAATCTCACGGCAACAGGGCCCCAGCCTTCCAGGAATGCTGCCTTCCAACGACTGAAATGACGACTTTATAATGCAGAACGAGCAAGAGGCTCTGCCTTGCTCTAGCTGTGGGGCTGATGAACAGATCCAACACGTTGCACGTGTTGTGAGGCCAGCCGCAAGTCCCTGGCTCCGGGGGGGGGGGGGGGGGGGTGGTGTTTTGGTACTTAGTACAGTTCACAGCTGCACATTCTCCCCCAACCCAGAATGTCTGACCAAAAGCCTGCCTTTCCCACGTCCAACTGCCAGTGCCCCCTGTCACATTGATGAAGTGATAACGAGCAACAGCACTTGGTTGCTGGTGGAGGCACACTCTAGCTGGGTGATGGTGCGCCCATCCCCTCCGTGGCTAGGCATCACACCACACGTGCAGCACAGGGCAGAGGATGTTAGTGTTCAGGAGGAGATACGCTGGCTGCCATGTAAGAGTACCCCACTATGTGATTAACTGCAGCCGCCAGACAGGCTCCACAGCACTTTTTCCCCACTGGAAAAAGTGGGGAAAAAGTTTCCCCACTTTTTCCCCACTGGAAAAAGTTTTCACTGGACAGGCTGTGAGCCCGGCCCCACACGCTGCCTGACAGCCAAGCCTTCCTGCAAACTGAGAAACTCACCTAGAAGTGAGCACTTCTGATGCCTGGGGCAAGGACTGACCATGCAGACTACTCCCAAGAGACTTCACTTTGAACCCACGAAGATCTAGAAATTATGTTTTGCCTGTTGCCTGTGCAGTGAAGATTGAGATATCACAGTCAGCATGCGTTGCTTTTTAGAGATCATCTAAAGTGACAATGATTTATGCTTTAATAGCAAATTCCCCATGAGAGCTTAATAATACAGATTAAGTTCTAATAAATGTGTTTCCTGCAGGTTTAAGTGACTAACTCCATGATCTATTAGACTTGTCTCATAATACATACAATTTTTCTTGGCAACTGTGGAAATTTCTAAAGAATTGGCAGCATCTGTGCCTGGAGTATTAAAGAAATCTATTTTTTACTGGAGGAATTTTGTACAAATTAATTCCAGCCTTGGATATAAAATTCTAAATTCCATATTCTCTGTTAATATTTATTAGAAATATTCAGAACAAACACTTATAACCATTAAGAAAATTAAACTGTTAAATACTCCTCAAACATTATAATGAATCATGTCAAGCTGCAGTTTTATATTTTGCTTTCTAGCTATTTTATCTGTTTCAGTTATACACTCACTGCACATAATATAGTCTATGTTATTCCTCCCAATTCCTAATACTTTTATGGGTTGATCACTAAAGGAAAGTTTTCACATACAGCTGCTGTTAGTTAGCATCTGTCAGAAACCCAAAAGATTAATGAATCTGGTGCTGGGTAGCAGGGCCACGCTTCACGAAGCTCCACTAATGTTTTGATCAGTCTGGAGCAAAAGGGTATTTAAGAATCTCTCTGACTGCTAGAGGGAGGGAAATAATCACTTTGAATGAAAAATCTGAATTCACTCAACTGGCAATGAAATTGCACTGAATATTGATTCAGGGCTCTAATAACTCAGGAGTTCAAAGCAAGCACTGGAAGGCAAATATTCCCTCCTCTTCCTTCAGACAAATCTGTAGTACTACCACAAGGTGGGATTTCAACTCGTTCTAAATGTATGGGATTATAAAAGAGTTCTGAAAGCAGTCCTGCAATCGCTCTCTCCTTCCACCCTCCCCCCCCTGCCATTTTTAAGCTGACAAATTTAACATCAACTAAATTCCAGCCCAGAACAGCACTTTAAAGTGATTTACATCTAAATGAATAGGTTTCTGTCTCCCTTTGGTTTTCAAATATTATGCAATTGCCTTTTTTTCTTTTTACTAAACCAGACTAATCTGAGATTAATGTTCAGCTAAAGCTCATCCTTCATTCCTCCCAACCATGTCAGAGACATTAATGGCAACGTTAGGAGTCGGCTTCGCAGAGGATTTCAGACACCACAGCACTGGAGGAGAGTTACTCCGCAACAGCAGAAAGGGACCTCTTCATATTTTTGTAAATCACTCACCGAATCGTCTTTCCCCAGCAGACAGTGGGACAAGCTACACTAAGAAAGGGAAGGAAGGTCTTTTGGTGAGAGTTTTGCCTAATTAAGGAGTTGCAGACACAATATAATGATCAGAGGAGGGTTTCTAGTGGTTTGCTTTCCACGCTGTAATGCACAAGAAATGAGAGAGCGCAACTCCTCTGTCTGCGTTGACTCTGGAGACTTCCTGGTGGCAGCAAGGAGACTGCCCCTCCATCTGCTCAGACACTGCGACCTGCAGCCTGCAGCCTCACATTCCGCACGCTGGATAACACAAGAGGATCCCACGCACTTAAAGCTGAACTGGCCCCCTACCAGTGTTGCCAACAGAGAAGTGCATAGGGCTGGGACTGTGGAGGTCGAGGCTGTAATCTGGGCTACGCTGGTGACTGGGCAAAGCACCTTGCTGTTTGCTATTTTAATTCTCTACCTGTAAAATAGGCACGAAGTCCATTGTACAGCACCGATGAAAACACTAGGCACCACCCTGGAGTCCGCAGTTGCAGTTAAGTGCCACGCTGACAGCTCACAGACTGATTTCAGGCTGCCTCAGCCTCATGCAGCCCGTGGTCCTCTCTCCCACACCCTGGTCATCACACATGCTGCTTTAGATCCACTGCTTTTCTAGTAAAGTGTGCATTTCGGGGCATCACTGCGTGAAGTCCAATTATCCTTATCTTTTACCAACACCACCCACTCCCATTCCACTGGCCATTTGTGACAGATACCAGCCTCAACCTCCCCATCCTCCCCAGAAGGCACACACATCTCTGTTGCTGCCACCCAGAAACCGCCACTCTCCCTGAAGAGCAGGGCACTTGCTCTCTCCTCTTTGAGACCCCACTCTGCATACAAATCCCTCATCCTGCCCTGTCTCTTAGGGTGCTGACCTGCCACTGCTCAGATTGGGTCCCCCAACTCTGAAGTCTCAAACATCATTCGGTGAGGAAGAGCCTGGGGGCCGGGTGCATGGGTACCACGTTGTGAGCAACAAGGCATGATGGAGCTCTTCATATCAGTCAGGTCTCCAGTCACTAGGTGTCAAATAAATAAGAGCAACAACATTGTGTGTAGTGATAGGACAAGGGGGAACGGCTGTAAACTAAAAAAGGGCAGATTTAGAATAGATATTAGGAAGGAATTCTTCCCCATGAGGGTGGTGAAACACTGGAACAGGCTGCCCAGAGAAGCTGTGGCTGCCCCCTCCCTGGTAGTGTTCAAGGCCAGGTTGGATGGAGCTCTGAGCAACCTGGTCTGGTGGAAGACGTCCCTGCTCATGGCAGGGGGGCTGGAACCAGATGATCTTTAAGGTCCCTTCCAACCCAAACCATTCTATGATTCTATAACATGTGCCAGTAGCACCCTCTCTGCCTCCCACTCTCATGCTCTGTGAAGTTGTCTGCATCTATCATCCAACCAGAAAGTCAATGTCCTGGAAAAGACCAGCTGGTGACTGAAGAGCACAGTGAGACCCTCCCTGACCACACTGAATGCATGTCTCAGAATGAAGCTTCAGAAATGACTTCTCAGAATGTACCAGGTAATTGACAGGCAATTTGAAGCTTTTGCCCCCACATCTTCCTCACACTGGTCTAAAAGCTCTATGTGCTACCAACTGCCTCATTATTCTCTCTTTGCAAAGAAAAAAACCCTGAAGATTTCAAAGGGAAGGCAAGCCCTCTTGTTACCACTCTGCCCAATCCAGCCAGGTGTGACAAGGCTGGTATTTCAGCAGATCATCTGAGCATTGCAGAATAGCTGACTGTTGTCAGAATGCCTTTTTCTCCACTCTGCCTCCCTTTCTCTCCTGCAGTAAAAAGTATGATTGTTTTCAATTGCCAAAATACTAAAACCTGCAGCTCAGTCTCTACGGGAGACTCATTCTGGCTGTCATTAGACAGTCTTTGATCTTCAGCAAAGAGAGAGGAGAGCAGAAAATATCTGGACTTACGTGCTTGTCATTAGAGCATCATCGTTGCATGTTACCAAAAAAGAGGTCAGATTGGCTCTATTATTCTCTTTGGTTAATTCAGAAAACAAAACCCACACTAAGTGTGAATAAATGTTCCTTCTTTTGTTCTTCAAGGGACTGAACACATACACAAAACCACATGCTCTTAACCTAGATCTCTCAAATGTATCCTTCATACACCTCAAGGTAATGACCCTGACAGGTGATCACTTCCAATTTTCCCGTGTCTGAACATCATATTTATCACTTGCTGGTATACAAGTGCCGATCTGTATCCATATCTACACATACCTCCAAAAAGAAGGGAGAAGAAAGCACACATGATGAGGCAGCACAAAGATTTCATTGGTACGCGCTCCGATGAGTCACTTTATTTACAGGCACCGGACCTGAGTGGATTCTCAGGAAATCTTTATAACATGCACACCCTCACGTATTCTGCATTTGCATCAGTGTTGGGAAGAAGATGCCTGAGTGATGCCTCATACCAGTGCAGACAACCCTGTCCCATGAGCATTCCCTTGCAGGGTTAAATTTACCAATACAGATAGAGTCACTGTGGAGGGGCCACTGGCAGCGGCAGAGTTGGAAGAAGGAAGCAGTAACCGGGTGAACTGCTGCACCGGTACAACTGTGAAATCTCCGCAGCTCCACCCAGAACACAAGTTAGCAGAGGAGCTGGGTTTGGGAGCATCAAGTGCATCTCGGAGTGCATCTAAACTTTGTTCACATGGATAAGGGCTGTCTCTTTCTCCTCACCAACTTTTTATAAGACAACCAACCTGATTCCAAAAGCACTAAAACCTCCATGACTAGCACACAGATCAGACCCTCTTCAGGAAAGTTTTGTTACTTGCTGCTAAGAGCTGGTCTGAGGTTCTCTGCAAAACATGTATTTAAACTGTGCCTAGATGTCTGCACAGCATGACGTACCTCGCAGACCAACACATGGTTCCCAATATGTCTACTGTTATAAGTCACAGCCTTTGTGCATCAAGGATGTCACAGGATAGGGCAAGTGAGGAGAACAGACTATTGCATTATGTCTTATGTCATAGAATCCTAGAATCATAGGTTGGAAAAGACCTCTAAGATCATCAAGTCCAACCATCTGCCCAACAACACCATGCCTACTAAACCATATCCCGAAGTGCCATATCTACACGTATTTTAAACACCTCCAGGGATGGGGACTCCACCACTTCCCTGGGCAGCCTGTTCCAGTGCCTGACCACTCTTTCAGGAAAGAAATTGTTCCTAATATCTAATCTAAACCTCCCCTGACACAACCTGAGGCCATTGCCTCTCGTCCTATCACTAGTTACCTGGGAGAAGAGACCAATACCCGCCTCGCTACAACCTCCCTTCAGGTAGCTGTAATGAGCAATAAGGTCCCCCCTCAGCCTCCTCTTCTCCACACTAAACAGCCCCAGCTCCCTCAGTCACTCCTCACAAGACTTGTTCTCCAGACCCCTCACCAGCCTCGTTGCCCTTCTCTGGACGTGCCCCAGCACCTCAGTTTCTTTCTTGTAGTGAGGGGCCCAAAACTGAACACAGTACTCCAGGTGCGGCCTCACCAGTGCCCGGCACAGGGGCACAATCACCTCCCTACTCCTGCTGGCCACACCATTCCTGATCCAAGCCAGGATGCCATTGGCCTTCTTGGCCACCTGGGCACACTGCTGGCTCATGTTCAGCCGGCTGTCGACCAGCACCCCAAGGTCCTTTTCCACCAGGCAGCTCTCCAGCCACTCCTCCCCAAGCCTGTAGCGTTGCATGGGTTTGTTGTGACCCAAGTGCAGGACCTGGCATTTGGCCTTGTTGAACCTCATACAGTTGGCCTCAGCCCATCGATCCAGTCTGTCCAGATCCCTCTGCAGAGCCTTCCTACCCTCCAGCAGATCGACACTCCCACCCAACTTGGTGTCATCTGCAAACTTACTGAGGGAGCATTTGATCCCCTCATCCAGATCGTTGATAAAGATGTTAAACAAGACTGGACCCAAAACAGCCCTGAGGAACACCACTCGTGACCGGTCGCCAGCTGGAACAGGATATTAATTAGTGTAGAAGACACAGCATGGACGTAAGGACTGAAAGGGACAGTGTGGTTGTTGTGACCCATTCCCTGCTGCTACCAGTACCTTGTCTCTTCTCTTTCTTCATCTGAACAAGCTCGATATCAAGAGTAATCATGCTCTGGGAGGGCTGAGACATTTTTTGGGTGCATTGGCCCAAATCCACCAATACTGCATAGCACTGCCATGGCAAATTGACATCTATGGATGTGCCTTGTACCTGGTAAACAGCAAGGCACGCAGCATGCTGCCAACTGCATATGCTCTCTCCATAGAGATCAATATAGTCATTGGGAAAAAACTACTTGCCAAATCTCTGGGTGCAGCATGAATATCAGGGTGAAAATGAGAGGGAAGTACTACCCACATAAAGCAAGCAGAAAGCATCCCCCTACAAGTCTGTTAGCAGAGAAAAAAAAAATCTCACTGCAAGAACTATGGCAGGCTAAACTCTACATGCACCTAGGAAAATGACTGCATCGTCAAGAGCTAAATGTTGTCTGGACAAACACAGACCTTGCTTTGTAATGTCTGCTTTAGTTTTTCTCACAGTCTAGTTAGCTTCAGGATCCAGCCTCAGGCTTGAGCTTCACAATCAGCAATTTCCAATCTAAGTATCCTCGTGAGCACTATGGTGCATGGAGCTTAGAAGAGCAAAAAGCATACGTGGGCAGAGCCCAGGAACCAAATAGTCCTGAAACTCAGTTTCAGCTCAGATTCATTTTCAGATTTGCCTTCATGATGTCTCATCTGCTATCTGTTATGAGGGGTGGAGGAATCAGTTTACACAAGGTCCAAGATACGGATTAAATGCTCTCTGATGACAGGCAGCATCTGACATTTAAAGAACAGTAGCACTACCTATCAGTCCATAAAGCCCTGAGGGAAGGATACTGTCTGAAACAAAAATTAAGCCATGGTGTAGCAGTTGGGCACAGGAAGCAGAGATGTATGTCTTCGCCATAGCAGGGGTTTTAACTTCCTGAACATTTCATCCGTTGTTATTACCTTGCTTGAGACAACCACTTTCCTCTCTGTTTGTCCATCTGCAATTTTCCAGAGAAAGAAAAACGATCAGCAGCTTTTCTTTCATCACATACTTCACATGAAACTAACTTCTCTGAATTCTCCTAGCACATACAATGTCCCTGCTGCTGCAAGATAAAATGTGTCACTGCTCCATCTGCTACTCATTTGCTGATAAGTCTGTATGGCAACATGCTGCTGAGCAGAATATTCCAAAAAACAAGAAACTGTGCAGCCCAACAGATCTGGCTTTAACAGAGTTAGGGCCAGGTCTCATTAATCATTTTGCTGTGCTGCCTACAGTACCTGGTGGAGCATTAAGATTGCCTCCCTGATTCAATATTTTGCGGTACCGTCATACAGCAGTTAGACAAATCTTCATTTGGTACAGGAATGGAGAAACAGAGGCAGCAGGAGGTTCTCAATGTTAAATGATTCCTTATTTCAGTACTGCTCTGATATTCATAGGCAAAAGTCCTTAGTTTTGGGGCAAGGAATGTTGACAATCCAGGTGCAGAATGTACCCAGTTGTCACCCTCCCCCCTATTGTGTTAAAGCTATATCAGAAGATTCTGAAACTCTAAGGAACACGGTACTGAGGCATTGCCAGCTACTTTGGATTCCTGCCCAGTGCCTGCTTACCAAGCAGAAGTCTTACCTCTTGTTTTGGAGGAATAAACTGCCCGTCAACATCAGCCATGGAGCAAAACTCAGAGGAACATGGTAAGAGATGTGCAACCTCTGACCACCCTCAGTCGAGGCTTCCCACCGCGCACAGAGATTCTGCAGGAAACTTGATGGATCTACCACTATGCTGGCAACAGCCAGGGAAATCTCCTGGTGACCAGCTCTGCCCCAGGGAAGAAATGCCTGCTTTCTTCTCAGGGCTTGCCCTGCTTGGGCATGATTCGCTAGTGGAGGTAGGTAAACCTAAAGAAGCTGGGGTGTCCCATCATCTCTCAGTCAGGTACACAGGCTCCATTAACATCAAGTAGAATGTAAAACATCCCACATCACCCTAAATGGCCCTCGCTAAATCAGTCCCATGGATGTCCCATTGGCTTGGATCAAAAAACAATGGCTATGACACCTACATCTCCTCCCCTCTTCTACCCTGCTCAGCACTGCTGATGCATGGTCCTGCTCTCCTCCGGCAGCCCAGCTCACTGCCCAACAGCCCTCTTACTCCATCCTCTTTGTTCTCACCACAGCATCCCTCATCCTCACAGCCCCACCACCCCTGGGTGCCCTGATATTCTCCTTCCCCTCTACACTGAGGTTCTCCTCCCCCTCTACACTGCCCTAGTGAGCCCCATCTGGAGTACACTGTCCAGTTCTGGGCTCCCCAGTTCAAGAAAGATGAGGAGCTACTGGAGAGAGTCCAGCAGAGGGCTACAAGGATGGTGAGGGGACTGGAGCATCTCTTCTACGAGGAGAGGCTGAGGGAGCTGGGCTTGTTCAGCCTGAAGAAGAGAAGGCTGAGAGGGGACCTTAGAAATGCCGATAAATATCTGAAGGGTGGGTGTCAGGAGGATGGGGCCAAGCTCTTTTCAGTGGTGCCCAGAGACAGGACAAGGCGCAACGGGCACAAACTGAAGCAGAGGAAGTTCCAGCTGAACAGGAGGAAGAACTTCCTCCCTCTGAGGGTGACCGAGCCCTGGAACAGGCTGCCCAGGGAGGTTGTGGAGTCTCCTTCTCTGGAGATATTCAAGACCCACCTGGACAAGGTCCTGTGCAGCCTGCTGTAGGTGACCCTGCTTCGGCAGGGGGGTTGGACTAGATGACCCACGGAGGTCCCTTCCAACCCCGACCATTCTGTGATTCTGTGATTCTGAGATGTCTGAACCTACAGAACCCTTACTCAGACCCAAGCAGTGTAAGAAAATCTCCTTCTCCTCAGAGGGAAGACTGGAGAAGCAAAATAAAAAGCTTTTCCACTCAGGTCATTTAAGTCTGACTGGCCCTCCATCCAGCCGCATCTGAGTAAAGACTGCTCCATTACTTAGGGCCCAGGGAGGCCTCTGGCATCCCAAGAGCTCTTAACCTGTTTTCCCCTGCAGAGGAAGCAATACACCCAGGACTGTGTCCTCTTTATATCAAATTAACTGGAAGCCACACATTTGAAAAAAGATTCCTAATAGCCATGTCTAAGTACATTTTTAAGATTTAAAAACAAAAAATTCAGTCTCTCAAACATAAAGGTTATTCTATTTTTCAAACTAATTGAGATGAGGAAATGATGGTTATTTGCACTTCATTTTCATTTTTCAAACCAGCTGCAATCAAAGAAATGCCTGATCTCTATTGAATTACAATCTGCCTTTGAACTCTTAATGTACAGCTCTTTCCTGTACTTTACATAAATAATGTTGTTACAGTACATGCTCAGTCACAAAGGATACACAGACAGACAGATATAAGAAAAGTGAAGAATATGAAAGTAAGGTGATAAGATTTTCAAGGCAGAAACACATTTTTCTACTTAACCATTGCCTAAGGATAACACTGTTTGAAGCACAAAGGCATGCAGCTCCTCATGTTTGATGAAAAGGTTACTAAAAAAAGAAGAGAAGAAGAAATTACATTTCCCCCCACTCTTTCTGACTTGAGTCAGAGGAGAAACCAAACATGCCTAAAGGGGAAGGCAGGCAGCTGCCTTAAGATACTTTCTGAAATTCAAGTTTTTGCTGTAAAACTATTTGGTGAAGTCATAGTCCGGGCTGACGTTGATAACGCAGGATCCTTAAATTTAAAAAGTCAGGTTTCTAAGAGACCTGGTAAAGAAGAGCCCTAAAGGGGAATTGTCAAAGAGAAGCTATGACAGTATACTACAATGTCATTACAAACCTGACGATCTGACAAAGGCAAACATCCCTCACCAATAGAGAAGTGTGAATAACTGATCTGTTTAGATCAGTGGCTCAGCTGGGGAGAGAAAAAATACTTTAGGTAGACCTGAAGCAATTTATTTTACAATATATATTTTAAAAAGATTTTTACATATATATAAATGTTTATATGTATATATATTTAATAAATGGTGACAATTTGTTTTGGCTTGAACTACTCATTTCAACCCCAAATGATTTTGTTTCACTTTGCAGTATTTCAAATAACAGCAAAGCGTAGAAGTTGCCAGCTGCACACTATCACAAAACCAGCAAGACATCATATCTGCTAATTCAGCTAGGGAAAGAAAAATCTAGAGAGAAAAGAAAGATCTGGAGACATATCCTTTTTCTACCCAGCTCAGAATACGATTTCAAGTCTGTTTATCAGGATAGTTTATTAAGCACCCAGACCTCTCTGGACCAACTCAGTTCTGTTGAAATTGGTCTACTTTATAATCAACACTGGAAATTATTCCTTGAGTCTGCAACATTGTTTTTAAACAAAAATCAGGCATTATATGCCTGATTATACATAATCTCCTATTGCAGTTGTTCTTCTGTTTATGAAATATTTATACACCTTTTAGAAGTAGGGGGCGTGGTGACTTTACAGCTCGGAGGTTCAAGCATTCACATGGCATACAAGAACCATCCAAAGTATTTTACCATAGCTACAGTAAACACCAGGCTTGAAAAACTGGGCCTAATTCTGACCAGAACTTTCCAGCTTGACAATTCTCCCTAGTTAAATTTAATTTGATTCAAAGCAAAATGTCTATGTATAAATCCCAACCTTTTGAAATGGCTCCACTGCTGTCACTGTACATGGAGCTGCTGCAGGACAAACAGAGGAATCTCCATCTTGATCCGGAATCAGGACCACAAGCCTGTTCGGCAGGGCCTGACCATCCCAAAAGCAACCTCAGCCACAGCTAGAAGTTTAGCTATACCCTCCAGTAAGGGCTAATACCATAAAGTCTCTCTCCTTGTCCTAGATCTCATGACTGCCTCACTATGCTGCTTCCAGCTCTTCTGCAGTCATACTGTGATTTAACTGGCTCCTCCAAACCCTCCAAGGCAGCAAAAATCTAGCAGCAGCTACCTGAAAACTTCAAGATCCCATAACAAGGCAGGAGATAAGGCTAACCCCGCTACATTGCGCGAACCAGGGCAAACAAATAAAGCTGCTCTGCAAGTCCTAATTGCTCATTACCGAGATGCAAAGGAGAGCAAATTTGGATGGCTGGAAGCAGCAATCTCTTGTTAATACTCCTCCAAGCAACCAGTCTTAGTCTCACCCATGGTCAGCAATTACCACAGCAGCCTCATGCCTGTGACGCTCTCCCCTGCGAGCTCACGCACTAACCACGCTTGCAGTCACTTCTGAAAAAAGGCAGCTGGCAGCGAATTGTGTTGGCTGGCCACTTAGTGGATTTTTACAGAGAAGGGATATTTTGTAAAAGGAAGTCTTTCAAAAGGAGCAGAAATGAAGGGTGTTTATAAAACTAACCGGAATCCTTCCCCACGGCATTCTGAACAAGACATTCCCAACAGCCTTAAGGTTCAATGTCAGCAATGCAAGGGCCATTGATGGATTGAAAAGGCACACCTCTCTCCGTAATTAAAGGGTAACTTCCTTTCTGATGACTTCTGTGGAGTGACAGTGAGTACGTGATTAACTCAATACCCAGAGAACTACACACACAGCCATAACACCCCAGAAGAATCAAGCACTGACAAGGTGGAATGAAGGTGAAGGAATTTTAACCAAATCTTGAAAGAAGGGAAAAGTTACCGACAATTGGAAGCAGAGTCACACAGTGAGAAAAGTTGAGCAACAGTAAAAATCAGCGATAACACTAACTTGCCAGTAGATCTAAAAGCATTTTAGGTTGGGTGTGTGTTCTTGCACCAGTTGGTGAATCCCTTGGTCTGCGTACTGTTTCGCTTACATTCAGCATGTACTATTTGTTTCTTCTCTGCATCCTCAACCACGAATAATTTCCAGAGAAAGGCCTAATCAGTCTCTGCTGTCTTTCAAAACGCAGTGTCAGCTACAGACATGTCAAAGGCTAGGATTCATGGCAAAGAAACACCTCACAAAGAACAAAACAGGCTTCTAAGGAACAAGGCAGAGATGCCATGCTTTAGTTCAACAGATTTTTTTGAGAACCATAGACAACTCACAGCAGCCTCAGCACGAATCTGAGGCCAGCTGCCTGGGTTACTATTGGTATGAGGAGCCCTTCACTCACTTTATCAGGAGTCAGGCATAAATTTGGGACACCTCTCTAAAAAAATACTGGTGAAAACTGCTTTCGCTCTGGAAGTTGGTGGCAGGGTCTTTCTGTACTCAACTGATGAGTAATCCCATCAAAGAATTTCCCCAGAAAAATGATAACTGATGTCTGTAGTGAAGGTTTTATTCTCTCAGATGTTACAAGCCCAGGACAGTGAGAGGTCACCTCCATGGAGCCTGAGAACATACCCTGCCTGACAGAGCTTAGGATCCTGTTTGATTGCCTACAAAGTGCCCATCAACACCCCAGCCTCTGCCAGAGCCGGGCTGGGGAAAAGCATTTCATGGGCAATGGAACCAACCAGCTCTGTGGCCGCAACCTTGAGAACTCCCTGCCCCAGCAGTGAAAAATCTGTCTCCTAGTATCAGTACTGCATTCACAGAACACTTTTTCTTCTCCCCCCCCCAGTCTTTCTAAAAGTTCAAAATTCTCGTCTAGTCTTCAGGTAGAGCTTTAAGAGCTTTACAAATCCAAGAGACAAACTTTTGCTTTTATACCTAATACAGTTGGCTTCCAAACCTCACAAGTCCACTCACGAGTCTATTTATTCCTCATCTTCCCCAGCTGGGATACAATGATCTGCTAATCTTTCAGGCTTGCAGCAGCCAAGGCAACACAACTATACTTTCACCTAATTTATCACACTCCTTTTGCCTTGGCCACAGCTTACATCAGCTTTCTTGCTTCCTTCCTGCTCCTTCCCTTGGGTCCTTGAGCCATCCTACAGAGTCTCATTAGCTGAATAATTTTAGAGCAAAAGGGTTCTGTTCTTGCAGGATTTGCTGGAGTCTCCCTGGTTACAAACAGACCTCCCTGAAAACCAGGACTCACAGAGGAAATCCCAGTCATGACAGAGCTTCAGCTTATATCAAGGAGAACAGCCAGCTGAACTAGTAGCATGTTCTTTCCATACTAAACATACTTCTGTCCAGGGCATCACACATTCCAGCTTTCCAGCAGGAGTAGCTGTAGTTCACGCCTGGCTTTCAACCACAGAAAGATCTCCAGCTCAGCTGCGACACGTCCACACTTTCCTACCAGAGCCACTGAGCTAAGCTCTGCAGAATGCACGAAGCCCAGTCTTTTGGGAAGGCTCACCTTGCGCTCCAGGGTGAGCACCTGTCTGAACATGCACATCTCAAACATCCCTAGGCCTGCGGTACATGAGTTGCCCAATGACTCTGCTCTTGCACGTCAGCAAGTCTGTCAGGCCTCAGATTTTGCTTGCTGTGCCTGCAGAGGATCTCTGTTCAAGAGAAATGCCTGTGTCCTGTCGCTACACGGAAATGCCACACGTGCTCTAATGCAAACCACAGGCTCTGAAGAGACAGGGTCCCCTTGCTACTGTGGGGCTGAAAGGGCCAGTGCTCCACCAGAAGCTCTGTGCAACAGGGCAGGAAGAACAGTCACCTTCTGCCCCACTTGCTTCCTGCTCCGGGCAACAGCACGTTGTGCCGTGCCTGTGGCCAGACCTTCGCAGGCCCCTTCCAGGTCTGGTTCTGTTCCTCCCTTCTCACAGACTTGTGAAGAAGCGAAATCTCAGCTGTCGGGGTGTTGGCGAGAGGAGCAGGGTTTCTAGGTGAGAAGAACAGGCCAAATGCTCTCTTTCTATCACCCTCCAATGTGACAGCTTCACAAACCTGCTGACAGTCCTTGAGAGCTGATGACATTTTTCAAAACATTGACAAAAATAGACAAGCACTTCCCCCCTGCCATTGAAAAAACTCATCAACTATTTCCACAAAGCCCTTCTGCTCTCCACCCTTTCTCTGACCACCTTCACAGCCACCTCTTCTCTATCAAAACATTGACGTAGACTCACCTCATTCCATAGTAAAAAAAAAGGTCTTAAAGGGAGCAGCTGACATCCCAACCCATTAAGAGATGCTAACATTTTAATAGCAACTCCCATACGCTGTAAATTCTGGTCCTGTGCCCTTACACAAGAAGAACTCCTAGTGACTCCCCATGAAAAGATTTGCTTGAGTGAGAGTTTCATGTAATCATTTAACACAATGTAAATGAAGCCATTAGTACCTGTAACTAACATTGGAAATAAAGTCCAGGGCTCACTGAGCTCACAGTTTCAAATTAAAAGGAAAAACAAATATGTTTCTAAAAAGATAATTCATAACTCATTGCTTGTATCTTGGCTTGCTGTTAAAATACTTTCATGTTTTACATCCATTTCAGTTTAGCAACACTAATAAATCAATTTATTTCTGTAACCTGACTACATACACTTGCTATATATACAGCGTCCTTTGGCAATATGCAATAAATTGAACTTAATAAGTGTAATGTCATTAAAATTTATTTTTCTTTTCAAAGATACATTTATTTCCTCACTTCTTATACTGAACCTTTAAAACCTATAATTAAGCCTCTGTTGAACATAAATGTTCCAAGCTATTTATTCTAGAGGGGCAATCCAAATACTTTACATGAGCAGGAATTTATATGCCCATTATGAACCATTAGCTGGCCTGGGAACAAACCTGCAAGATGGGAAGCATCTTGCTCATATTCAACTTGAACTTAATATACTCATGTTCAGCATATTCCCAAGTCCTCTGCAGAACTAGAATCAAAGTTGTTGACCAGATTAAGGGGCATGAAATCCAGCACCTTGAAGGATCAAACTCTCACAGATAAACTATGTTCTTGTGGCAAGTACTGTGATATGCATGAATAACCAGTTATCACAGGCAGAGTAAAACCACACACTTCTACTAGAACCCAAAATCCTAAGCAATTGAGATTGAACTCTTACAGGGGCTAGGTCTGTTTATGAAATACAGGCCTTCTTCCTAAGCTCCTCAGAAGTTAGCTTTGCTCTGCGTGGCTCAGATTTTGAAGAATTCCTCCCGTTTCTGTCCCTCCGCCTCCAAGTCACTCTTCTCAGGCAAGAGAGAACTGATGTGAGACACACTCACTCCTTGTTCCCTTTGCTAATTAAAAGCTCACCATGCCAAGCCAGAGCTGTACAGAGCATAATTCTGTAGAATTCATTTACACACATGAATTCTGCTTTCCAGCTGAGGCAAATGAAGCTTTAGAAGCCTCCAAAGACCTCATGTGCAAGCAAAGGATGAAGTGAGCATGGCAAGAGTTACAGCTGAATTGCAGTTCTGCAACTTGATAGTGTCTTTGCATTCCTGGAATTAGCTGTATGCCCTACCTAGCCTGCTCCAGCAAGTCCAAGAACATACCTAAAGCACTGACACTGTTATCTGTCTTTAAAATACAAGGTCACAAATAAAAGCTACACATGCTGCAAGCTCTCAACCCTGAACACAACATTTTTCCACTCCACGTGAGCCAGTACTATATTCTGGCAAGAGGGAAAATATGGAAAGTCATGTTAGTGACTGAGCAGCTATGAAGCTGGGTGAAGGAGAGCCACGAATACACCAGGACTGTATATTGGCTAGAGAGCACTGGCTCCACTGGGATTCAGCTCTCAGTGCTTTATTTGGTTTTACTGATATTTTGGTAGGTTCCTCTATATCATTGTATTCTTCTTATGTTGAACTCTATCTGCTATCGCTCGCTGTTTGATTCATCTACAACTGAGCAAGAGACTCAGAAGGGAAAGAATGAGAGAGTTGTGATGCTGGAAAATAACGATGCACAAAGTGTCATCATATAATTATTAAGAGAAATACTTGTAAAAAACACTAACATAAAGATTCTCTTAGTTGGAAAGAAACAGTATGAACTTAACACCTGGTCTCATTAATATGCATGAAAACCTGCTTTCAAGATAAATAACAGCATTCATGTAAACCATTTAATATAAAATCAATCATGCAGAGACATGCACGATCCAATTGATGCCGAAGTTTTAATTTAATGTTTAGATCACAATTTTAGCTGTTTGAGCATCAAAAATAAATAACAATCAAACATAAATAATTACTTTAGATTTGGTTTCATCTTCAAGAGACACACAGCCTAGCAAAGGTGGTCAAAAATTTGGGACTTAGGGAAAAAATACTCCCAAAATACAGAGGTTCTGTAATTTGAAGAATTGTCTCCAGTTCATGGGAAACTAGATTATGGCTTCCACTTCTTCCCTCTTTATATTAAGACTAGCCATATTTGTGTGAATTTCTTAAACTTCCAGGATGAAGAAACTCTAAATATTCTTGGAAGTGATCCCCTAGGAGGAAAATCAGAAAAGTCAAGAGATAAATCAAAAAAGAGGTCGAAAGTCTCAGTCAAATAAAAGCTTCCTCAGACATCCTCCACTATTCAGTTTGGACTAACATTCAGATTATTAAGACCATAGTCAAGATGGACACGGTAGTGTAATGTAAGGGTTAGTCTGCCCTCAGCTAAGCAAGGACAGGCACGGACAAGAAAGGAGACACTCCGTCACTGGGACAGGGCTTGCATCACTCTTTGATTTCAACTATAGATCTTCTTGTTCCATCCTCAGGTAAATGCTGAGCATCAAGAACTGCCAGTAAATCCAAGTGAGACCTAGAGCTATGGGCTTTGTCTTCAGGTCCTTGGTAGTTCAGGTCTCCATTCAAGGAGGACTATTTAATCAACACAGTGGGAAGTGAGACACAAAGACTTCTGACTATTCGTGATATTCTGACCCACCCAAGCAGAAGCAAAGCACTGCAGGTGTCAGGCATCCCTCCAGTCCTGAGCCCTACCATAACATGGCCTAAAACCACAGAGGATGGCAGTGACAGTGAATCGGGTGGACCCACTCCCTGCTCATCTTCCTCTTTGTTACCTTCTTTAGGGACGCTACGTTCAGCATCATCTCACATCTCCTAGAGACTTTTCCATGGGAAGGATGACCAGTCAATAAAAAAGGAATCCAAATACATGTTACCTCAGTGGTTACCTCCAGAAAGGCTATTCCTAATCCTACTCTCAGCTCATCCCTCAGACTTCCATCTCCAGTGATAATATCCTAATAGCTTCCTGTCTCCTCCTTTGGCCCTTCTTGGAGAATAATCCATATTTCCTGTAACTACATTGTTATTTCAATAAAGTAGAAATGAGTCAACTTCCCATCTAGTCCCTCTGCTTCTGCTATGGGCTTTAGCTCACTCCAACTTGAGACAACATCGGTCATATTCCAGTACAAAAAACAGACATCTCCAACCTTTGGTTTTCTCATTTACTATGTTTTGACTACAATTGCTTGGATTTCTATGATAGCCAAGTGGAGAGATCCAGGAAAAGTCACAGCAGACATTATTCATGTCATACTTAGCAGTTCTTTATGATTAAAATTCTATATTCAAAAAGGTCTCTCACCTTATAGCTTAATCAGAGAACAGATTTTATTCACCTCCCCAAAGGCACCTTGAATGTTTGTTTACAAATCCTGACTTTTCAATAAAACACCCTTCTCCTACAAAAAAACCCACCTCTCATAAAAATAAAGTTAATTTTCAGTGTTTTTGTGTTAAGTAACCTCAAATTAATTACTTGTCTACCAGCATAACACTTCACTGTATCCTGCTTCTACACACACTGGCTCTAATATTTCTATCCTGATGCTTACCATGAAGTTCTTCTCTCCAGTTGAATAACTCAACAAATTGCTGTGATGTACATAACACAGGTAATAACGAGCTGGCAAACTTCACATTCTCATTAAGGTAGCCAGCTATCTTGTAAGCTTTTGTTTAGCAATGATTGATAGACCATTACTAGCAAGCAGAAAAAGATGCTGTAGCAAGTCATTTAGTCCAATTCCACTCATTGCTTATATTCATTGAGGAAAGATGAAGATCCATGGAGCACAGCTTGACCATAAATAAGAATGCTTATATGAGATTAGAAAGCCCTCATTAATGCGAAGCAAGCCATGTAATTCCAAAATGAGCAATCAGAAGAGAAATTTCTGTGTGTGTGTTCCTGCACTAGAATGTTTGCAAATCGAACAAAAATCATCCTTGAAACCTCAGCTCACCCAA
This sequence comes from Opisthocomus hoazin, assembly GCF_030867145.1. Classification (NCBI taxonomy): domain Eukaryota; kingdom Metazoa; phylum Chordata; class Aves; order Opisthocomiformes; family Opisthocomidae; genus Opisthocomus; species Opisthocomus hoazin. Next base: position 16,591,630 of record NC_134427.1, read on the forward strand.
AAAGAGTCATAACTCACCACCGCAGCGGAATATTTTTCAAGCTGTCCAGTTAGGGAAGACGTTGCAGTAAGGCCAGTCAGTAAAAGCTGCCATGACAACAAATGGCTGAACCTATTCAGAAAGTTTGGGTAGCTCTTCAAGCATTTTAATCAGTTTTGTTTGATTAGCAAATGTATCACTTTCCCCCTACTGACAAACTGTGCCTGTGCATGCTACCAATCTGCACTGGGCAAAACGCTCCCATCTCCACGCAGACATGGAACGAAGCAAGCTGGAGAGAATACCTACAGCACTAGCAGTAACTCAGAGGGGCCGGCATGACAAAGGCATAGGTGCCTGTGCATCCAGTCTTCTCCTGGCTCCTAATTCTCCTGTCATACTGTGCCTCATCGTCACTAAGCATCAAACACAGTCCTAGTATAAACAGTTCTCACACAGGATCAGAGACAAATGTTCTGAATTTGCACATTGGGTTTTCACATTATTTTCCAGTTCCTTCACACCTCATTTCAGTACTCCCTGTGTACTCCTATTACTGTTCTTGGAGCTACATTGTCCCTGTGTGGTGCTACAGCATCTAAAAACGATCCATTTTTTCAGCCTCGGGCCCTTAACTTTGGGAAACAGTCAGATCCAGTTGACGTACTAGCTAAACATTGTACTGCTGAAGTCTACATTAAAAAAATTTATGGAAATCCCATCACATTGAATAGCTCGGAGCACTACAACATATTCAGTGCCAACTGCTTATACACAGAAGAACAAGCAGATATTGGCCAATCTCCTGGCATGCTGAAAGCCGAGATACTTACGTACATTCTGAGCATACGACACTGGATTTAGCTAGCAGGGAACAGCTCAGGAATAAGCTCATGACTTTAGGTCTTTTGCCTGGTCACAGTCTTAGTCAGGCACTATATTCCACTCTGCACAAACAAGTCCTTATTTGTTCACCCAGAAACTTGAACGGAAAGTTTACTATGCTGGATATTTCAGTCTATTTGACTAAAGTGGATTCACAGATTTCAGATGAGTAGGAGTCTTCTGTATTGGCTCTTTCTTACTAGTCTGTACTTGATTTGTGACGTGGACTACACAGAATTTTCACTGTTCTCACTATTTTTCCCTTCAAAATTGCAAGTTTTAATGAAAGATACAACATGAGAAAGGAAGTTTCCACTAAATTTTGTGTCTAATTTTCAGCCCATTCTTTATCCCACCCAAAACATACCCAAACATAGTGTCAGAAAATAGTTGGAAAATGTTACATGCTCACTGCTGAGAGAAGCTCAGAATTGTGTTGTGTCAGAGCACGTCTTTATGCAGCAGACAGATGGAATCTTGCCTTGCCCTTGAGTGTGCAAGCGCTGTAACTGCTGCCAGCACAGCAGCTGGAGGGCCTCAGGAGGAAAACAGAGGAATGCAAAAGAGAGCTCTGACGGGTGGCTGCCTTCTTCATAAGTCGTACCAAAATCTTTCACTACTGTGTTGATAGCACCACAGACAAATTCTTTGTTTGGGACTGCTAACGCAGTCTGTAATCCATGGGCTAGGGCAGTCAGGTTAAAGACTGGGCAGAGGTAAGGATCTATCCAGACCACTAGTTCACATTAAAAATGCAACACCTTGATTCTTGCTAGAATTTTACCTTGGGATAACAGTATAAAACTCACCAATTTTCCTCAACAAAGTAAGGCTGTGAGGAAAGGTACTCTCATCTAAGCTGTTCGCAGTGATTCGTCAGGGAAAGAAATGCTTAGAAAGGGAGAACTAGCAAACAGCTGGTCCTTTAAGACATGGAATTAAAACTACTGCAGCCATGGCTGGGGAAGCAATACTAGAGGGGAGTGATCCTACCTTCTTCTGTGTGTACCTCCCAGGCAAGCATCTTATTGTTATGCCAGGCTGGTTGGCCACAGATCCAGCCCCCTGCGCTCTTTACACCTTTCTGCATCTCCACTGCCTAGGGACAGAACAGTCCTTGCTCCCCCCAGAGAACAGAGCCTGCAATTCTCTGTGCATAAATGGGACAAGGGAGAGCTCGCGTGTTTACTGCGGGCTAACAGGAGAATCAGAATGATGCTGGCCCTACTCTCACAGGCTGCCTTCCATGTATAAACAGTCAAGCCCTCAGAAGATGCCCATTATTGCTGAGTCTGGAGAGCAACTAATTTTAGTCAGTAGCAGAGCTTTTATAAAAGAAATTCTTCGTTAGCCAATCCTTCATTGTTGGAAGAGAACATCTCTTTCACCTGACAGACAGACTTACATAGTTCTGTCTTCCTGGTGACACTAATGAGTAACTGCTCTGGGGATAGTTCACCCCGATCCCTCTGGCTGGCTTGCTTCAAGCTATTGGCTGCTGACTGCACCATAACTCCCTACTACCGAGATAAATCCTCCAGGGTAGCACATTCTCTATACGCTACACTTCCTCTATCTGCTTCCCCTCTCCTCAGATCTTAACTTTATTCTCTAAACTTAGACCCACCACAGATCAGGCCATGAAGTGTCAGAGAGTGCCTTAAATACGAATTCATTCTCCTCCTCCCACATAACCCTCACCTGCCATCACCTCCCTGAATATAGTTACCTTCACTCTGTCTTCTCCATCCTTTACTCACACTTTGGTCTTTTACAGGCTGAGTAAGATGCAGATCTACTTGGAAATGTGGCTCCTGAAATTTTCCATAAGATTCCATGCTTATTGTCTCTGAGTGACTCCAGATCAGATGTGTTCAGTTCATAAAGGCAGTCAGGGGAAGAGAACCAAACTCGGCAATGTTTCTGCCAGCTCAAGAGTGCAGCTGCTATCCTGCCTTCCTCAAAAGGTTCTGCAGGATGAAGCGTACATTTTGAACAGCTCCCTGCAGGAAAAGTACCACTGTTCTCTACCCTTGTCCCTAGGACTAGCAAGGCTAAAATCCAGTCCAAATTGAGTGCATCACTAAAGCCATTGGGTCTGATTCCATAGGCACAGGGAACAGATCCAGTGCAAATAACAGTCATGCATTTACCAAAGTCCTCATGTTTCAAATTCACAGGACCTAAGCCTTCTGTTTCACCCAGTGACTCTCTCACCCTGAGACTAGCTCCTAATTCCATCCATCTTCCCACCCTTTCAATCAAGTTACCAAAACCAGTGCTGATATTAAAAGCTGACTATAAACTCTCCTCTGGCTTCCACATCTGGTACCTACCTCTTCCTGAGTCTACTCCTTTCTCTCCTCTTCCTTACCCCCTGTGTGTCATCTCCTATCAGTGGAGGCTACTGTTTTAGTGGCAGCGCCTGCTAAACTGCTTTCCAAATCATTGAGCAAAGCTGTAGCAGAGCAGCAAATGTACAAAGTTTTCATAGAACTTCATGCAGAAGCATAGCTCTTTTTTCTTTTGAGTAATGTCAAGACTTGGACATTGTATTTTTGCAATGTTAAGGGGTCGGTGGGCCATTCTGAGCCTGAGATCATGACCTCATGAGATGAAAGTTCTTCATAGCGCTAAGCTAAAAACAGTTTCCCAAGCCACTGAGAACTAATCAAATCAGATGGAAACAAGAACTGCACAAGACTCAGGGCAGACACAGACAAGAGGCTTGCAGTTTCTGTGTGCATCTACGTACAAGGACTGTTTTGGGCTCAATGGTAAGGACATGCTTCACTAAGTGGGCTCTCCTTGGGCACAAAAGAAGGGCAATACAGACCGACAGGAAGCTATAAAGAGCTCTAAAGACATCTGGACACTAAAACATCAGGCACTGATCTGACTGGCAAGACTGAAGTTATCAGCTGTGAACAAATGAGAAGAAAAGCAAAGGGGTAAAATAAATATAAGAGAATGCAAGACATCCAGACAAATAATAATAAAAAAGTTACAGTCCAGAAGGCACATAGGGTGCTAGGAGTGAAGCAGCCTGAATGGCTCACAGGGATACAGCAGCCAGGCTAATTTATCGAGATAGCAAGATGACATCTTCTAAAACAAGCTAAATTAATTATTTGCCTCAGTGCTCCTGAAGGAGAAAAGAAGCTGACAGAAAATGACATGTCATATAACTCTCTGGGTGACAAGGAGGCGAACTAGCAGAGATGCAAGGGTTGAGGCCTATATATCCCTCCTGTGCTACTTGGCTGCCCAGGGTAAATCCTTTAGTTGGTGAATACAGACAACATACCAGTGACATGCCAGCAGTGCTCTGCGATGGGGAAGGTTCTGTCTGGTCATTTCCATGAAGCTCAAGACAGTCTCTAGGTCTGATTCTCCTTTGCCACAGCCTTCATGCCTTCATTTCTGCCAGCACAAAGTGACTATGAAATTCTTTCAAATAAGAATTCTCCTTTTTTTCTTGGTGGCAGCTCAACACTCCGTGTTCACAGGTATAAATGTCTAGACAAGGTGCAAAGAAAAAATTCACGCATGAACTTATGTCGCTATTCACAAGGGAAACAGGTCAGAAGCCTTTTCCAAAGTCATGCAAAATTAACAGTGGGGAGACCTGACCTTCATCAAGCTAGGTGCAGCCCCTGTGAGCTCTTATTGCCTTGCTGCAGGTTGAAGGGGTTGCTGCCTTCCTGATACTGAAGGGACCTCAATGTAATATAGATTTCCAGAAAAAATAAAATTTAGATCATAGTCAGTTTTTCTCTCAGCATCAATGTTAGCTCCACTTTTTCCTTTTCATAACTCACTTTCATTACAAAATAGCTCCCCTTAGTGACTGAGGGTACCCGTGCATGCAGCCTGTGCAGCACGTTATAACCACTCTCTGTTACACGAATGCCCAGAGACCAGCGACTGTCTCCAGGGGCCTCACTCCATCCCCCAACCGAATCAACAGCAATACTCCCGCTGCAGGAAACCACACCTGCAAGGACATGATGTTAGAGGATTTATTTAAATATAACCAACTTACCAGAGCTAAAACTAGGGTAAACAAACTCATTTTGATTAATAAACAGGGACACAACAACTAACCAAAAAGCAGAACGTAAAATTCTTTTTCATGCTTTTCCAGATTTTCAGAACTACATTCATGTTCAAAGCTTGAAGTAAAAAGCAGTAAAATGAGACCTGCATATACAGTTGGCATTACTGTTGTTTTACTTTCCATAAGCATAGAAAGACCTTCGGATACCATGGTACATAGATCATGAGATTGCAAGGTGCAATGTTATTTAGAGTCATTAAGAAGCAGAATTACAGACAAACCTTATCAAGATCTGTTTAACCACATAGGTAGAGGAATATTGAAGAAGTGAAAACATACTTGCAGTTAAGATCTTGGAAGCTATAATAATCCAGAAATTGTCTGCTCTTCTTGCACAAGTCTGACCAATTTATCTGTCCGCTGCACATCTGCTGCCGACAGTGAAGAAAACAACATTGCATAGTATTATCATCACACACAATGCAAGCAGGTAGAGTTGCATATAGACAGATGAACTTAAGGGCAGGTGGAATAATGGATAAGCTACAAAATTCTGCAAATATATTTAAGTAAAAGAGCCTGAAATGATGCAGTTTGCATTCCCTCTTTTCAGTTGTCAGTGAGTTGGAAGATCATGGCAATTGCTCACTTCAGACACACTCGAGAAGGTAATCAATAGAGAAGAGAGAGTAATAACGCAATTTAATTTAATATAAATAGAGTAGGATAATAAATCTCTCTCTAATCTATGAGATAAGTCTTTTCCCATTATGTTTCATTCTGTGCTCCTAAAACAGCATGTGTATGAGTCTCTGATGAGATATGAAAAGTGCAAAACTAAGCCACAGAGGTATGCATAGAATTGTATGTGGAATGCTATAACTAAGCAAGAGGTCATGCAAGACAAGGATAAATTTTTCCTCTTGACATTTCATAGATGTTCTTCTAGCTTTGCAAGTAACTGAACTGCACTACAAGCTCCACAGCAACCGACACACCTGAATCGGTGATACCTTAGAACAATGCATTTTGGGGCATCTGTAGCAAACTGGTAAGAGATGAGGACATTGTTGCAATTCCAAGTGACTGGAAACAACCTAGATCAAAGCACTCATGTCAGCATGTCAATAGTTACATACTCTGGCTTAGTCCAAAGCCTGTTGTCTCCACTGGAGGACTCTTGTTGAATCCTACACGTTTTGTGAGTATCAACACAATTTCTAAGTTCCTGTCCCAACATATCAAACTCAAGTAATGTTTCCTGGGCATGGTCTCTATTAATTATGCTGAAGTTCTGGTCAGGAATGAACAAATGGGAAACCATTTTAGAGCAAACAAGAAAAATCTGCACCTATTGCTTAGCAGATAGGAAAAAGGAAACCAAGTGTATCTTCAGTAGCCACAGGTTCCAAATTCCCAAAGTTATAAGTAACAAAAAATGTTTTATATACATATGATATTTCAGATCTGTGCTTACATCAGAGGCAAGTGAAACTCACTCCAATAAGTATCAGAGGTTCACAGGTAGAGGAAGGTGTAGTATCTCTAAAAAGAGATTACTCTAGGGCAGGCTAAGCAAGCAAAGAAGCCACACTTCGACTATGTTTGCATATGTTGCACTATGTACAATGTAAATTATTCCAATACAAAAGGATCACTCAGGGATGAAGAAAGTACAAGAGACAGCTGCGGCATAACACAGGAACATTGAAGTTATTGTCGGTTTAGAAGGTTTTCTGAAATAAGAAATTAAAATTCTACTCCAAAGAAATACTGGGCCATCCTGGGGTCCAACACACCCAGATACCCTACAAGATCAGCAAAGCTCTGCACGCTCCTGGCTGCTGCCGATGGCACAAAAAATTCGGTGTCCAGGGAAGTGAGGTGGCTCTTGTTCCCAAAGAGCAAGACGACTGTGAATTGATGTTTGCACACAAAAATAGCTCTCAATACAAGATCAGCCGGACCCCGAGCTAATCAATAATTTCAGGATGGCAGTATGTAAGGGCATGTTGTGCTGGAAAGAAGAGTTAATCAATGCTTCATTATACTCTGGCACTCAATATCAGATGCTGCAGGATGTTCCTAGTTGCACGTATTAGAGTGTGGTGCTTTTTGCCACAACACAGAACTCTCAGCAAAAAGCCCAGAAGAAACAGGGCCCATGGTTAACCTACTCATCTGTCAACACTTCTTGTATCTGGCATGTTCCCTGAGCCCTGTTGCTGTTGGCAAACCAACTCCCAAAAAACACACAGTGACAAATTCTGGTCCTAGTCATCCCCTCCAGCTCCGTCTCGTGGATAAGGCAACGGAAGGAAACACAGAATGACTTGGCTTGGAAGGGACCTCTAGAGGTCATCTAGTCCAACACCTCTGCAGTGAGCAGGGACATCTTCAACCGCATCAGGTTGCTCAGAGCCCCGTCCAACCTGGCCTGGATGTTTCCAGGGATGGGGCATCGACCACCTCTCTGGGCAACCTGTGCCAGTGCCCCACCAAACTTATAGTACAGAAATTCTTCCTTATATCTAGTCTAAATCTCCCCTCTTTTAGTTTAAAGGCATTACCCCTTGTCCTATCACAACAGGCCCTGCTAAAAAGCTTGCCCCAATCTTTATTATAAGCCCCCTTTAAGTACTGGAAGGCTGCAATAAGGTGTCCCCACAGCCTTCTCTTTTCCGGGCTGAACAAGCCACTCCAACAAGTCCATGTCTCTCCTGTGCCGAGGGCTCCAGAGCTGGATGCAGGACTCCCGGGGAGGTCTTGCCAGAGAGGAGCAGAGGGACAGAATCCCCTCCCTCGATCTGCTGGCCACATTGCTGGGGATGCAGCCCAGGGTACAGTTGGCCTGCTGGGCTGCGAGCACACATTGTCGGCTCCTGTCCAGCTTTTAACCCATCAGTACCCCCAAGTCCTTCTCATTAGCGCTGCTCTCAATCCCTTTACCCCCAAGCCTGTATTGATACCAGAGGTTGTCCTGACCCAGGCGCAGGACCTTGCACTTGGACCTGTTGAACCTCATGGCACGGAAATGCCATGACTTATCCTGTTGTCTTGCTTCCGATGGGATCAAGACACAAGCTAGAGGAAAAGTAAACTGAGGCAATAAAAAGTGACCAACTTTTGTATCTTCTTTGCCTTAAACACACAGGAATTAGGCTCTAGGTTCAGTCTTAATCTCAGGTCCCCTAAAATTTTTCTAGCTTTTCCTCCAAAGTTCTCCAAGAGACCTGGCTGAGCAGCAGGCTGAGGGGAGTTTCTGACAACGCACACTGGCAACGGGCACAGGAAAAAACAGCCCAAGTAGCTTTAGTGGGGTTTACGTACAAGTCTGGGACTATGACCATCCCAGGATAATCTTACTTCACCCAAGAGCAGAGGGAACCCCAGTTCCCAGACGAGATGATGTAGTGATAATTCTCTGGTATCTTGACCCTCTCTCTGGGATTTCCCCTCACAGAAACACCTTGGGCCATGTGTTAAACACTTCTCTGTGCCCCTCTAGTAAAGTGTCTGGTTCTGATCTGAAACCAGTGCTGCAGGATTGCTACTGGATTAGACAATCTAACTCTGTTTTGCCTGACTTTCATTCAGTCTCACATCCACAGATCATGAAGATAACACATACATGAGGAGAACTGGACCAGTGGCTTATGGGGCAGGGGACAGCACGCAAACCAGCTGTCTCTTCCACAGCTGGTTAGCTATGCAGTGTGGGCTCTTTTCAGCAAGCCAGAGAAACATACGGGGTGCACTCCTCCATAAACTGGTGCCAGTTTCCTGCAGGTAGGGCACAGCCGTTTTCTCGTAGTCACTTCTCTGGTCATTGTTGCATTTGGAGGACATTTCCTTCATTCACTTATGGCATTGGCACTGATGGAAAGTGTTTATCATCTTCCTCGCCAATCTTCCATTATTATCCCACAGCTTATTAGCAATTTCGTTATCCATAATATCCACTTGAAGCGGCAGCTCCCAGTCACATTGTTAGGAGAGCAAAATGATGGACAGTTAGCCAGGGGCCTAGAGGGTCCATCAAGGGAACCAGAACACAAGCACTCATTTGTAAAGCGCTGTCAAACTATGGAGGGCAATGAAATAGGCAAAGTGAGGCCTTGCACAAAGAAAAACCCCTTTGTTCAGCATCCTGTCCCACAGAGCCACTTCCTGCTTAGTACAAGGTCAGTTCCCCTGAGCTGTGTGCCGATACACAACTGTGGAGTGCCAGACTCCTCCAACTTCATTATTCCTGTCCTTTCCACTCCTCCTTGCTTGTCAAATCTCCTTCATTTTCACTAAACAGAAGTGTTTGCACACCATGACACTACTTAAAGTCTTGTAGGTGAAGATAACCCAGGGCCTGCAATGGCAAAGGGCCTGAACCCTGGCAGGAAGGAAGGTATAGTTCCTAATTATGGGCTCTACATCAGTCCAGCTCTCTGCCTAGAATCCCCACCTGAAAGGGAAGAGAACGCACCTGCCACACACCTGAGGGAGACTGCGAGATTTGATGTCTGACAATTCTGGGCTTGTTCAGCCTGGAGAAGGCTGTGAGCAGACCTAATACATACTTACAAATTTCTGAAGGGTGGGTGTCAGGAGGCCAAGCTCTTTTCAGTGGTGCCCAGTGACAGGACAAGGGGCAATGGGCACAAACTGAGGCAGAGGAAGTTCCAGCTGAACAGGAGGAAGAACTTCTTCCCTCTGAGGGTGACGGAGCCCTGGAACAGGCTGCCCAGGGAGGTTGTGGAGTCTCCTTCTCTGGAGATATTCAAGACCCGCCTGGACAAGGTCCTCTACAGCCTACTGTAGGTGACCCTGCTTCGGCAGGAGGGTTGGACTAGATGACCCACAGAGGTCCCTTCCAACCCCTACCATTCTGTGATTCTGTAAGATGAAAGGCTGTCCCCAGAACAAAGTGCTGTTTCAAAAGCATGTGGTGCTCGTGTCATCACATTACCTTTGGCAGCTACCTTGCAGACAGCCAACTCAGTGCCAACAGGGGCAAAGTGCAAGTTAAGAGAACTGCAATGGAGCATTGGATTGCATCCTACTGTACTTTGGTCATAGCCAAGGACTCAAGACCACAGAAGGAAAACAAGCCTGCTAGCTAGAACTGAGGGCAACCAACTTTTGCTGGGCTCCCCAAATCCACCCTAAGTGTTCAAAACAAAGGAAACCGTTCACGAGTTTGTGTTAATTTAACACTGCCAGGGGACAGTAACTCTTCTGCCATCTTGTTCTCCAGGGTTACCCTGCTGGTTTGCCTACAGGAAGAGAGAAATACCTGCTATTGGCAAGTTCAGGTCCAGAAGTCTTTCCGAGAAGCTGCTCTCCATGGGACAGGAGCAGTTGCTCAGTGGAGCAAACAAGGAACAAAACAGAATCCTGTTTTGTTCTAACCATCAACAAGGAGTCACCGAGTTAAAATCTCATGTTTCTTTCTGATACGAATTTAGGGCTCTTGTTCACAAGCACTTTCAGGCTGAGTTGCAGCAGCTGAAGAGGTCAGGTATAAACCAGCAAGAAAGGTTATCTCTTCAGCTGTTGCAGCCAGTTTCACACAGACTGCGAATTGGAGGCTTTGGCCACTGAAAGCTCACAGTGTAGCATGTTCACAGGCTGGAATCAGCGGTGGTTTAAGTTACAAAACAAAGCTGTGAACTGTGAGGGCTTGGGAGCCTGCTCTGGTACCAGTGATGCAATCTCTGCAGAGGAGCAAGGGCTGGCTGGAAGTACTGCCTCACGCCAGTCAGCTGGGGTCATGCGCCCTCAGCATCCTGGATTCCTGCAGCAAGTCAAAAGGATGCCGAGACCTTGACGGCTCAGTCACCTTTGAAAGTAAGTAGTGTCCTGGAATGCACAGAGATTTTTGATACACGTGCAAAGCCTCTTGTGCTATCTACAGCCAGATGCTGCTGGGATTCAGAAGTTATTTCCTACCCTTTGTGTCTGTTTGGCTGGATGCCCAGCAGTCTGAAGTGTCACTCACACTCAGTCTGAGGTGTCACCTCTATAAGAGCTATTCATACGGTCCTGTTAAATTTTATGTAAGATTCACACCCGGGTACTACTAGACCAGTTATTTTTGCCTTTTTCTTCCTTGGACTTTCTGTAGAAACATTCATACAGACTGAGTAACAAGTTGTTTAGATAGGGAAGGAAACAGAAGTTCCCTTCTTGCCCTCTGTCCATTTACTCTTGTTTCTTCTTAGATACTACCAATATTTGAAGTCTGAAACAAGTTACTTTCATATGCTTTCCTGGGATGCTGCAGAAAACAGTAACAAAGTTTCTGGAGACGACTAAAGCTCCTCCAGTCGCAAAAAGCAGGTGGGCAGCAGCAGCAATAATTATTTTAATGCTGCCAAAATACAAACCTACACGAGGAGCACCACAAGCTCTTCAGACACATGGGCTCTATAATTAAAAGGGGGCTGGCACACAAAGGTCCCGTTCGTCGCATGCAGCAGCGGTGGTGCAGCCAGTGAAACCCTGTGGCTCAGACAGGGAGCTGGCACAATGTGGGGCTGCCCACGGGCTGCGCCGGTGGCCGCAGGTCAGGAGAACAGAGCCTGGTTCCACACTGGCTGTACTTCCCACAGCCAGCAACATGTCTCTTCAAAAGGAATGGTGGGAGCTTGGGCTGTCTGAGATGTCCATTGCCTGTCTGCTGTCACCAGGAGGCTGAGAGCAGCGCTGCCCGTTAATTCACGGGGAAATCCACAGTAAGCTTTCATTATCCATCAAAGCCCTGGTACTAACTTAAGATCTGAGAGCTCACTAATACTGGCATGGCATTAGTGAGCTACAGAAAGTAATCACTTGAGAGCACCGAGCAAGTTTTAAAGAACATCCCGTTCCATCCCTCCACTCCCACCCTCCAGCCAGCGTGACTCTTGCCCTCTCACTTCACAGCGCCTCCTTATCTCCCTCCCTCTCACAGTATCTCTGACCACTACTCCTGCTATGGAAAGAAAAGTTGCCCTGCCTGGAAGTTAAAACAATTAAGAACTTCAATTGCCCTGTGATATTAAATAAGTGATCTGTTGTGTCTCTAGTAAACTTCTTAGTGCTTCCCTCAAACAGGGATCCTTCCCCAGACAAACCTGATCAAGGTCCCTAGACCAGGACAACTACTAGCAAGCCCAGGAGAATCACAGTGTAACAAGACTGGGCAGAGCAGGACAAGGGCTGAGAGGAATGAAGGGCTGCAGACAATTGTGGGCAGCTGCCCAAGTGAGAGGGAGAACGGCTGTGGAGCCAGGGGAAGGGAGAAACTCTGCTTAACTGCACATGGAGCTCTCATCTGAAGGTGAAAGATGTCCAGTTCACTCCACGGAACTGTGTTCATGCATTGTCAGACCGAGGGCATAAAGGAGCTTTACAACAGCGTGGTTGTGCTTGTTCAGCTAAAGATAGAGGCGCGCTGGAACTACCACAACACACATGCCTGAACATGACCAGGGGGCAGGAGGGAAGGCAAAAGAAGCTGGAACACAGACTGCGTTTGAATGGGGCTAGCTCAAAGCCTGTAACTGCGTTAAGGAAAAGCCACACTGAAAATTCAGCTGCATACCTAAAACAAAAGATAAGAACTGCTGGAGTCTAACTCCAATTGCTGAACTTCAAAGCAAGGGGATTTCCATCTTGTTTTAAGTGGAAAGTTCAATAGGCTCAATCCAGCCACCTCCATAAACCAAGCAGAGGCTTAACCCATCTCAGAGTGATGGATAAAGCTGGCTTCTAATGGACCGTTTTCCAGAGATCAACTGCCTCCAGTCCTTGAACCCACAGTAAATGCTTAATGCTACACTGGAGCCCACAACCAAAGACATTCAGACAGTAAATCAAAAGGATAAAGTTTAAAGACATCTCCTATTTTTATCAACCACAGGTTCAGTAAAATTTCTTCAGTGACATTTAAAAGTGAGGTCTTTGTCATCCCATCAGCCGCTGCACAACAGTGCAAAAGCAGGCAATTCCCTGGGCACAGAGACGCGTGCCACCACCTGAGCAGCAAACGCCTGGCTCCCCTTAGGGTCTGTACACTACATCTGCAAGGCAAGGACCAGCCCCACCCTCGGCCTGGCTGATGCCCTGTGTACATCTCCCACGGAGGCATCAGGGAATTAGGAAAACCCACTGGTGAGACACATCCCATTGTCAGGGACTTCTTACTGGAGGAGGGAGCTCTCCTCCTCCTGTACTATATATCCTGGGCAGGGCTGGCCTGTCAGGAAGCATTCTGACATTGGGGTGGTTAGGTTTATGCCACACAGATCTCTGTGGTCGCTCAGCTGGCACGGGATGGCAGACCCCTGGCTACAAATCTCTACGAAGCATCTGGACTCCAGACACAGTGTTCAACAGGGGCAGGCTGGCTAGCAGACCGACCCCACTCCACTCACCTGGGGTGCAAGATGGGCACGCGCAGGCGGGTTTCAGGCAGAAGCAAGTCATCTCTCTCACGACATTCACTGTAACATTTACGTGTGCCGAGGTTGTTTCAGCCCTCTGCCATTCTGTCCCTCCACCTCCTCGACCTCCCCTGCAGCCAAGCACAAGCAATCTGCTCAGCATCACTGTGAGTCGATAGGACTGGGCAGCTGAGCACACGTCGCTGCTACCATCTCACAGCCCTTTGTGGGAACCTGTCAGCATCAGTACGACCAGGTTTGGGAAATCACTTTGTGTGCTGGATTGCCTCCCTCCCAAACATCATCCCAGTTCAGAGGAGTGGCTACATTTTTGATGGGGGGATATAGCTGGAGTCTCGCTTAAAATGCCTTTCTGTGCAGGAATTCATTCACCTTACCAGTCTTGCAGAATAAAGTAGTCTCCGCAACTCTTGCACCCATCTTATCAGTTGGCTCAAATAAAGAAAGTAAGCTTTGAGAACTTAAGCCCTTAATCATGTGGAACCCAAATGGCTTTTCAGGAAAATTCATTTTCTTGTCTATTTCAGCAGAAACTCTTCACATAACTGAAGTGACACATCTGTTTGATGGATGCTGCCACAACACTCAGCCTTTTCACACTGAGGATTGATGGCTCCTAGAAACAGGTAAATGTCATTTACCTAAGAACTGGGATCCCAGCTTCAATGGAATAAACAGACCTTTCCTGCATCTACTAACCACTGAAGCATTTCCTGGGTACAACAGACTCCATGAGCGCCAAAGACAGAAGGTCACTGCACAAAGAGAATCTCAGAGCAGCAGTGGGTACTAGCAGTAGCCAGCTTTGCTCGCAGAGGTAAAACGACACCTCATAGAGAGAATCCCTTTAATTCCCCCCGGTCTGGGATGAGTTTCAATTCAGAAGAACGGAGCAATGTTCACAAAACCATCACAGCATTGAAATTAACAGGGTTGCTCCTACATGAAGCAGATTTGCAGAATCAGAATCACAATCAACGCCTTATTTGAAGAGAGTTCTGAAAGGGGGAGGTTATTTTTCTTAGTGCCTGTCTCTGCTGTTATCTGCCCCTCGTGTCTCAGCACTACTTCTGCATTCATCAGCAAGGCCACTTAAAAATCTCCTGAACCAAGTGCTTATCTACCCAACTGCACAACCCATACCATCAGTTAGGGAAAAACAATTTCCCCTGGCTACTAGAGGCAGCCTAATTACCTAATCTGACAGGTTATTAATGGTTTGAGTCAACAAAAAGTATAATGGATGCTGATAAGCACAAGCTGCCTGGACATTTGGCACGTACAACCTAGCTAGAAATCACTGCTGTGAAAAGCTGCCACTGGCCGTAGGACTAAATTGTCTGATCTCTCAGGCTTTCATTTAACAGGTCTATCAGCATGATAAAGAGACAAACTAGCAAGTTTAGTCCATTAATGAGGACTGTAAAACAGCCTACCAGGATAAAAGATATTTATGTTGCAGGTTAATCTAAAAATAAATCTCTGCTTGATTTCTCTATAATTACAACACTCTCCCCCTTTACAGGGGGGGTACTACTTTGGGCACAAAAAATCATGTTGTTAGGAAGAAGAATAGTACACACACAGGTTCACGAGGAAATGGGCAGCAAGAGTCAAGACAAAGCTGTTTTTTAAAGCATTGTCAGCCCTCCCATAACTCACCACAAGTGCTGCACTACTTCATGGGTCTGTTTTAAAGACCCAGTTACTAGACTCACGTGCTCCCATCACAGTCTCAGGTTTTCATTTTAAAGAGGAAAGAGGCATAACCCTTGCAGTTACTGACAGCAGTGCACATATGTGTAACCTGAAGAGCTCCAAGCCAAAAAGCACACAAAAAGGAACTCACGCTATCAGTTACTCACTGTAATCTCAGGGTTTTCCCAGCCACTCTTGTAACCTTTTGGCACCTTTCTCTTGAGGTACAAGTGCTTGGAGCTAGCAGCACTGAGGCCATTTAAGGATGAAGAGAAAGAAACAGATTTGTCCCATAAGCTTCAACTTCCAGTTAGTTCATTCCAACACCGACCACCACTGGAATAACTGCACCACAATGGCAAACAGCAGCTCACACCTCCAGCACCCATGAGACAGATTTTTCACAGATATCTACTTAACTTTAATCTGGTTCATTGGCTTTTTTTTTTTTAATTAGTAGAATATTTTTCATTGTGCTTTGTTGCTCCAATTCCCTGCAAGATCTGTCATCCACCACTTCTGCACGTAGTCCACTTGCCAGCGTAAGAATCCATCCTCTGTTGCACATGCAGTGAAAGGGCTTAAGGGGGCTACCTGAGTAATCAATACTCCAGTAAATCTTATGTATGTTTTGAGACATGTCTCATCACTAAGCAAAACTTTACACCATTGAAATATTTATCTCTGTGTCTCTGAAGATCGCCAGAAACATGACAGCAACACTTCAGAAAAATATGAGAGGAGACACCTACCCACTTGAGTGCACTCTGGAGAACATGTTTGACTGATGCACAACATGAAGATATTTCAGTTCAGGATGTTGCACATTTACAACTGCTTGTACTCCCTGAAAATCAAAGTCCTCGTGGCTCACTCAATGCTTGCACTGCTTAGAGCACTTTAAGCCTAAAGCCCAGTTTTTAATCCAGATAAAGCAACTATTGATTTTCTTTGATTTTTTTTTCTCTATGCCAACAGTAACGCTACAGATATCTACACACTCCTGCAGCAAACTCAAATTCTTTAAATCACAGCAAATGGAAATGCAAAGCAGTTTTGATTTGAACTGCCAAAAGAACCACATCAAAATCAGAGTGTTCCATTAATGTTAAAATCTCCCATAGCCTTCTCAAAATCATGATACCTCTAGCCAGCACCAATGCTTCATATTGTCCACAAGACTATTGGTGATACTGGAGGCTGCAGAGAGTACATAGATATAATTACAGCCAACAGAGTGGGCAAGTCATGATATAACCTGCAGAATGTTTTTAGCCTTGTTTAGGCAGTGATAAAAAGTGGCTTCCCTGTTCTAACATCAGGCAAAACAAGATGCCTCCCTCAACACTACATAGGAAGGCTGGAACTCAGAAGGCTCAGGGAAAACAGTCCACTGCTGCCAAGCAGGTCCATCTGGCCAAGACACTTCCCCAACGGGCAGCTGTCCTGCTCAAAACACGTTTTCACACCCTGGACCACACATTTGAACACTGCAAAGGAGCCAACTCAAAGAGGATCTTCCCCTACCAAACACGGCTCCAGATTTTTTTTTAATTATGTGAAAAAACTAGGCAGTGATGCCATCATTGCTTAACACTTAAACTAGTATTGGGCCAAAAAGGCAGTAATTCTATTGTGTTAGGTTGTGTATAAATGAGCTAGACATGTCTCTTTTTTGTTATAACTGGGTAACACACGACATCAGCTGTAACCACTACACAACTGCTCACCTGTCTGACGTTCCTCACTTGCCTCTCAGTATCTTCATGATTAAGCTTTGTACCAGTCCATTACTGCAGAGCATCTGGGGATCCTGAAGGCTCTGGACACTCCCACACGTATGTATATATGTATGCATGCAATAATGCTGCAGCCCACTGTAAAGACATGAAGCTTGCTATGCACTGCCAGTGACGTCCCCTTCAAACCAGGCTCCTGGCCCCACAGATAACAGTGCGTACTGCTCCACTATAAAGACAAAAAAAAAAAAAAGTCAATTCTTCTGTAAATGCATAAACATTTCCAGAAAAAAAAAAAATTAAAATTGGTATTATGAAGTCGAAGAAAACACAGCATGTTTACACAGAGTATAGTAACCTGCAGTAATCTCGGGTCTCATTCTCTATTGCTATTTGCTTTCTCATTTCAAGCGTAACAATGCACATAATTTCCACCTATGGGATAAGGATCTTCGAACTTCTATCTAAATGTTTTGTACACTCTAAGGTCAAGAAAGCTAACGGGTCACAAAATGAATGCATTTTCTACTATTGGATTGCAAACCTGCAGAAGACTCAAGAACCTACAAAGGAAAAAATACACGAAGTGGCATGAAGATCTGCAGGAGGTGGCACACAAACTTTAACCAGTATTAGGTAAATAGCCCTAAGCTGTTCTTTCACATGCATATGTAAAAATCAATCAGCAGAGCATATATGTCACTGTATTTCACCATTCTGTGTTCCCTGGCTGTTTGAAAGCTACAACACAGTATAGCATTTAGCCTTGCTTTAAAAAGCGATTTGCTTCAGGGCTGTGTTCTGCTCGCAGAAAACCTTTTACTTTCGTGCCATTTGACGTAATGTCAAAACTCTTACTTAATTCTGTCACACGATCCTAAGGAAAACATAGACACTCAGCTTCCCTCAGTGCTACCGCCAGTTTTCCTCCGAACTTTTTTCACATTCCCCCGTCTGCCACAAGAGGGAGCAAAGAGTTCACCTTCCTTAAATTCTCCATTCCGAAGAGGAGACGGAGACGGCAGCTCAGTGTTGTCATTACCTATCACCAGGTTCAGGCTAGGAGTTTGCAATGCTTTTATACAGCACACAGGTCCTTAGAAAATTAAAAGGGACGGTTTTTTGCTTTGAGAAAGGTCTTGCGTCACATCCATATTGTGGAACAGACACACATAGAGTGACGCCACAAGCTGCTACAATCAAGAAAATCCTGATGGGAAGAAATCTGCAGCTTCATCACAGCAGTGTGGATAGGATGTTTGCAAGAAACTGATAAGCATTTCCAGCCATATCAGACAGGGGGGATGGGCAGGGGACAGATGAGGAAAACTATACCCTTCTAACTGCACTACTGCTTTTAACTGCAGTGTACTGTGATTCCTCATTAAAACACTATCAGAAAATAGCTCCCCCCCAAAAAATATTCCTCAACCTCTTCTGCAGCATACACGACCACGAAAAGGGAACAAGCTCTATGTATAGGAGGGTCTCCCTGGTCATTCCTTCCTTCTCTCTCTCTCCTCCCACCCCTACCAGCCTCCCCCCTAGTCATCAAAACCCTTTTTAGGTTCTACTGTTATGAAACTGAACAGTTATAATGATTAGAAATGAATCTTAAATCCAGGCAGTTACAGGTTGTTGCTGAAATATGATGACACCACTGTTAAAAGCAACAGCTAAAATCCCATTCCAGCAGAGCAACCAAACAGGTGCCTAAACCCACTGACTTCCCATCTATACAAGTTCTAACTACACCATTGTTACCACTGGCATGAAACACAGCAAGTTAAATATCCTTACGCATTGCTGGATAAAGATGGACTAAATCCAGATGCAGATTGTCTAGGAGGAGGAGGAGAGGAAAAGAGAAGCGAGTCCTCTGCCTCACACTTCCTCTTGGATAAGGTCACTTGGCTGAAGTTACCCAACTCTTCACTCAGATCCAGGCTGCATTTGTGCCATCATTCACAATTAGTTCCCAACAGGTGGACGAGGGGTTTGCTCAGCTCAGGTCTTAGCCACTTAGTTGTTTCCTCTGATAATTCACTCCATTCCAACTCCACAAAGCTAATCGCAGAGTAATTTCATACAGCCTTTACTGTTCAGAACTGCTTCATAAAATAAAGAAGCCAAGTGACTAATGAATACCTGTATCTCTTCCATGCTTTCAATCTGTGGAACCAAGTCACAGACTCTTCAGAATTTAAAACAACAAACAACTGCCCTTTTGTTTCTAACATCCCTGTAGAGTCCCTGCTCACTTCCCTTTGATACTGACAGCAGCTGTCACCAACACCATCAGCGACAGAGTCCAGGTGTTTGCTGTTACCAGGTGTGCTACAGTTCTCAATGACACATCTTCAGTCAAAGGCAGACCACGCCTGGGTCCCCTCGCACTTGCGCTGTTATGAATCAGAAGCAGAACTGCTGTGGTCAGAAAGGTTTGCATCAACCCCGCATGCCCAGTCAGACTCCATACCTCAATAAAACCAGCAGAAGGAGTTCCTAAATCACCCTGTTACCAAACGCGGGGCTCTCCAATCCTTAAAAAGTCAAGAACAAGTCAGAGAAGCAACCCACAAAACAGTGCAGGAACCTCACTACAGCTACATCTGTTGTGTAGTAAACTTCTTGGCTATTAAGGAATGGCCGTGAGCAAACAGGCACACTAAAAAAAAAACAATGTTCTACTATAGACTTTTACTTATTGATAGGTTGCTTCGCTTACAATTCTGTCAGAACAGATGCAGACACTATGCACTTCTACAGTTATGCCACTATAAAATTTCTAGTGTATTAAACTGGGTGCATTAAGGGGACAGTCTGATAGTTCTATCACTAATGCTGAACATGGGGAATCATTTCATATACATAAAACAGCCCATCACTTTTCCTACATCATTCCATCTCTCCATGCCTCAGCTCCCCGTGTAAAATGATGGCAGCAGCGAAATGTGTTATAAAGAAATAGAACGAAGCAGCAATCACTTACTCCAGTTGTGGAAGAGCATGACAGAGATAACACAGAGATTCTAGCAGAGCCTCCCTTGCACATTACTAGACAGTTCACATTCTACGAAGTTCAATGACTTTGGTCCCTGTCTGTAAACACAGAAGAGAGTTGGAATTAGTCATAGTACCCGCAGTGTTCGGGAAGAACTGGGTACCTCTCTATCTGCAGCAAGGAACCCTGGAGGACCTCAGGCTGAAGAACACACTTGGTAAAGACTCATTTCTAAAGTAGTCATGGTAATTAACTCACATACAGAAAAAAAAATAAATCAGAAACACATTTTTCTCACTGCTCATTTTGAAGCAAACCCAAGTTTATACTTGGGGGTTAAAAAGGTAAAATGCTAAGTGTATATTTCATGGGTACAACCCATTGTACAATCATAAATGGGTAAACACAAACCATGAAGTATATTAACCACACTCAGCTTTCCCAGAGATAATTTATTAGCAAAATCCAATACTTACCACAGACACTGTGATTATTCCAATTTTATGTATGAGTAAATGAGGCACAAAGATATGGTGATTTGTCCTGGTGGGCCAGCAGAGGAACCAGGAATGTGGTCTTTCACGTCTAGTCCAACATTCTGTCCAGTTACCCTCTATACAAAGTAATTTGGAAAAAAGAGAGTAATTATCACTCCAGGAATGTGCAACCATGATAGAGGACTAACACCCCTCAGCAAGAGTCAAAAAGGAACCCTTAAGCAGAGATACGAACTGGCTTGTTAATCTATTATATGGCACTTTGTCTTATGAATGCCAAGAAAAAATAAATTAATATTGAGTTGTTTTTATTTATCCTTGGACTTGCAGGCCCCTAGGGTCTGACAAGTTTTTAAGTTTTTCTCCACAAATGCAAAGTCTAGAAACTTTCAGAAGTTAAAACATACATTCTTTACCTTCCAGAAGCGATGAGAGCCTCATATAATTGTGACCTCAAAAGGGGTGGCTCTAGCAGACCCAGTAAATATAACAATACCATAACAGCACTGCCAGAGATGCCCATGCAGCAAAGAGCTCTTCACTTTTCACCTAGAGAGTTTGAGAAGAGTGCACTACAGCAGCTGCTGAAAGAACACTTCATGCAGTATATTTAGGCTGTTCAAGGTCTCTCTCACAATACTTTACCACATAAATTCAACACAAACCTCTTACAACCTCTTACACGCCTGCCCTTCATGAACAATCTCCTTCAAGGAACAAATGCACAAAGGGAAGACTGAGGCTCTCACTTTATTTTGCCTGCATAAAATAAAAGGCCTGCAGAGGGAGAAAAGAACAGATCCAAAATTAAGACTGCAAATGGATTTGGATGGGGACACAACAGAGGGCAGAAGGGCATCTGCTCCAGGCTGGTTGGTCAGAATGAGCACAATGACAGCAGTGTCTGCCATCTCAACATGATGGCTTCTCCAGTGTTAGCCAGCAACTACCCAGTTCATAACTCATTTGTTTTCCAACTAATATTTTATTGTGCTCTTGAATATGCAGCACAGAAAGGGAAGCTGATTTGCCATGTATTGCGCACACATTTTTTTCAAAGCAGTCAGGTACGCCTAATCAGCAAAAACCACTTACATTATTTTCAGAAGTTATTAACTGAAATGGGAAACCAGCATACTGTGATTCCATTACAAAAGAGTTACTGCACTCAAGTGCAGGCTGGTGTAAGTATCAATTGGCTGGAGAGAACCTAGCTGGGCCAACTAAGGCTCAGTCCCACAACACTCTGTCTTGCAGTTCCCCAGTATTTACAGGCTTGCCACACATAACCTAGATCTAAACCCATAAAAAGAGAGGTGCTGATCTTCAAGTTCACCCAGATCTTCAGGCAGCTGTGTAAAACAGAAATACCATGAGATACTAGTTGTCTTAATAAGAATATGAAAAAATCTGGGGAGGTATATCGGCATTAAAGATGTTCAGCACCCTTCAGGATCTGGTTCCTAGAACATCAACCAAAGTTGACTCGGAGCTCTCATAGAATCACTTCCGCTTTATCCAAGTTCTGCACTTAAGTCTCTAGTAAGCACTCATCTTCCTTCTTCAAGCCAATAAAGATCCATGTCGAGCTGTCAAACTAACTCCTTGGACTTTCTTTGAGAAATTTTTCCTTTTAACCTTGTCACCTATTTTATCTCAGAACTTTCTTTCAGTATAAATACAGACAGGTTTTGTTTTCTAAGCCTAAATATGAAACTTCATAAAACTATATTTATGTATTTAAAGCACTAGAAAGAATGCTGATGCACATAACCAACGTACCCTTAAAACAAACCAAGAAACATTTCAAGCACAGCAAGTACTCCTCATGCAGTTGCAACTCTGCTGTCATCCACAAACATACTCATATGCTTCCTTTCATCTTTCAAACACTCTGTGGACAAGGTGAGCTTTATGATTCATCTGTCACATTTTACTTTGTATGGGAGCCAAGGAAAACCAAGAAAGCAGCAGCAACAAGGTTGGTTAAACATGAAATGATAAAAATATCATTTAGACCACACTCTTTTAGGGCATTTTTCAACAGCATTAGGCAGCGACTACAACACAGGTTGTCCAGCTTGTGACAAGACACAATACAACCCCAAAATACCAAGCCAAAAGTCCAGTCAGCAGTGTAAGTGTGACTTGCCTGAGGACATCCAAAAAATACAATGTGTGGTGGGTTGACCCTGGCTGACACCAGGTGCCCACCAAGCTGTTCTATCACTCCCCTCTTCAGCAGGACCATGGGGGCAGAAAATAAGATGGGAAAAACTCATGGGTCAAGATAAAGACAGTTTAATAAAGCAAAAGCAAAGACTGCATGCGGAAGCAAGGGAAAACTAAAGATTTATTCTCTACCTTGCATCAGCAGGTGATGTCTGGCCAGTTCCCGGGAAGCAGGGCTTCAGTACACGTAGCAGTTACTCCGGAAGACAAACGTCGTGATAATGAATGCCCCTGCTCCCTCCTCCTCCTTTCTCTTAGCTTTTATTGCTGAGTAGACATCATATGGTATGGAACGGCCCTTTGGTCAGTTTGGAGCAGCTGTCCCAGAGATCCACCCCCGAGATCTTGCCCAGCCCCAGCCTGCTGGGTGAGGGGAGGGAATGTTGGAGAGAGCGCCTTGATGCTGTGCGAGCACTGCTCAGCAGCAGCCAGAACACCCTTCTAGCTACCAATACAAAGCACAGCACTATGAGGGCTGCTATGGGGAAAATCAACTCCACCGCAGCCACACTCAATGCAGTCTCCACTGTTTATCCCATACCACTTGCATCATGCTCAGGTCCCACATAATACATACATGTATCTTCTAAAAACCCCACTGTGTTTAATTCTCACTACTATAACCACTTCTTACCAACACCTACAACTTACACTACATACTTAATACCCATGATACAGATTTATCCACTCTCATTAACTACTGTCACCTGTCCTTTAACAGACAGATGTTATTCTCCCATTCCACGGGCTTCCTCCACTCCTCCAAATGTTCACAAGAACAGGCCACAACTTGGGCCCCATCTGCCAAGACGGGTGCTCAGGACAGGAGAAGCAGCATGTTTGATTGCTGGGCAGCAACACTGGTGTGGTTTGGGTCATTGCTGCACTTCTCCAGCTCCATGCAAAACTCACTCTTTGTCAGTTCAGGTCATTCCTGCCACATTGCTTCCTGCAACACGCAACTCGCATCACTGATTATTTTTCCTCCAAGGTTAAAACTCCCTGAGGCAGGTACACCAGCGCTCCACATCCTTCTGCATTGCCTACCAAGTACATCCAGGTCCTTGAGCGAAGAAAACCCCACAAATGGGTTTGCCTTTCCCCACAGGAGGAGCAATCCACACCACCTTCCCCAACCACTTCCCTGTGTGCACTACGGGGGCCTTGTCTCCTCCCACAGTAGGCAGGGGATTTGTCTGGGCAGGACCAGGATGGTTAGCAGACCCTCTGGTGTTAACCGGCCAAGTGGCTTCTGCTAAATTTACATCCCAGCGCTTCCATGCCCCATTGCCCAATGCTCTCAACAGAAGTCTTTAACAGTCCGTTGGATCTCTCAGACTTTGCAGAACCTTGTGGGTGACAGAGGATGTGACGCACCCACTCAGTGCCGTGCTTCTTTGCCCAGGAGTTTATGAATTTTTGCCCAGGGGTTTATGAGGTTATTTTGGAAATGAGGCCCATTGTCTGGGCGCCAAAAAAAACTGTAGTGGGTTGACCCCGGCTGGATGCCAGGTGCCCACCAAGCCGCTCTATCACTGCCCTTCTCAGCTGGACAGGGGAGATCAAATACAACCACAGGCTCGTGGGTCGAGATAGGGACAGGGAGAGAGCACTCGCCAATTACTGTCACAGGCAAAACACACTCAACTTGAGGAAATTAGTTTAATTTATTACTGATCAAATCAGAGGAGGCTAATGAGAAATAAAACCCAATCCTAAAAACACCTTCCCCCTAACCCCTCCCTTTTTCACAGGCTCAACTTCACTCACGGTCTTCTCTACATCTTACCCCTGAGAGGCACAGGGGGACGGGGAATGGGGGTTGTGGTCAGTTCATCACACGTCTCTGCCGCTCCTTCCTCTTCACACTCTTCCCCTGGTCCAGTGTGGGGTCCCTCCCACGGGAGACCATCCTCCACCGACTTCTTCAACGTGGGTCCTTCCCATGGGCTGCAGTTCTGCACAAACTGCCCCAGCGTGGGTCCCTTCCATGGGGTGCCATCCTTCAGGAACAGGCTGCTCCACCATGGGTCCCCCACGGGGTCACAAGTCTTGCCAGGAGCCTGCTCCAGCGTGGGGCTCCCCACAGGGTCACAGCCTCCTTCAGGCACCCCCTGATCCGGCTTGGGGTCCTCCCCGGGCTGCAGGTGGGGATCTGCTCCCCCGTGGGCCTCCATGGCTGCAGGGACAGCCTGCCTCACCATGGTCTGCTTCATGGGCTGCAGGGAACCTCTGCTCCAGTGCCTGGAGCACCTCCTCCCCTCCTTCTGCACTGACCGGGGTGTCTGCAGAGTTGTTTCTCTCATGTAGTCTCACTCCTCTCTCCACTGCTGTTCCACCACAGTTTTTCTTCCCCCTTCTTAAACCTGCTAGCCCAAAGGCACTACCATGATCGCTGATGGGCTTGACCTTGGCCAGCGGCGGGTCTGTCTTGCAGCTGGCTGGCATTGGCTCCATCGACATGGGCGAAGCTTTTAGCAGCTTCTCACAGAATCCACCCTTGTAGCCCCTCCACTTGCAAACCCTTGCCATGCAAACCCAATATAAGACGAAAGGAAGACTATACTGTATCCCAGAAATAATGGCTATAATATATTCATCCTTGAGAATTTCCAGGTGTAACATTATTCACTTAATCATAAAATAGGTAGCGTGCTAGAAAACTGCCAACTAATAGAAAGATGCATCTTGGAGTGATGCGCAAAAACATAAAACAGGACTGACCTTCTCATCCAGCCATTTTTTTATTTAAAAACACCTATTTTTATCTCAGTTTCAAAAGAGGCAACACCAGTAAAACACAACTGTAGAAAGAAAAACAGCTTCCCAATAGTCAACTCTGCTGAGGTGAATGCAGGAAAATACTTTTTGCAAAACTCAGCCTGTGTCAGATGGCTGTTGCTGAACAACTAACAAGGAGATAACGATGCTTTATCTGCTGTTCCGGTTGTTCTTGCATTTGGTTTGTTTGGAACACAACAAAACTTACTCACTTTTGGCTCTGAGAGGTCTCATTGGAGTTCCTGGGACTGCTCTCCAAGATTCAGAGGCTCCTATTTGGGCAAAGACATGTGTGCAACTTAACCTGGGAAGGAAACCATCACAGGGTATTCCACAACCAACAGGTTCCTCGATGAGGTTCTGACAAAGCTTCTTGCGGCCAAAGGAAATTAGATTGCTCAAATCCTGTTTGCTAGAATTGAAAGAAATGGTATTATAGACATTTGGTCCACAGTATGCATAGAACCACCACTCTTTCCACCACAAATGAGTCCTTAAGCCTTTGAATGCAGGTAAAGTCTTTGCTATGTGAAGCCAACAGCTGCTAAAAATACAATTGCAAGCCAAGAAAACAATGTCAGTGCCCTAAGATGTTGAACTATCAGGGAGTTTGTTAGGAAAAAAAGTGTCCAGAGAATTCTTGAAGGCACATAAGCAAGAGCAGGCAGGGGAGAGAAAAGAGGCCCATTTGGCAAGGAGCATAGCATAGACAACGACACACATGCACAGCACCCCCATGTCATTCTTTAAAAGAGAGCACTGAGCACAGCTGGTAAATTTTAGTGATTTAACCTGGACTTGCACAGGACTAACCTATGTATGACCTCTGCACTGTACTACTCCCAGACCACATCTCAGTATTCTCATGATATACTAGCAAACTTTTTCCAGTATTCACTATAACTGAATTGCATCCCTCCATTATTGCAGGTGATTGTGCACACACTGAGAAATATATAATTTAAGAATGCTAAGTTTATCTATTTAAATTTTTATAATTCCCAAATGTTCATTTCTCGCTCTAAAAGCTAACAATTCCGAAGCACAAAACACACCCACCTTTACCAATGACTCAGAAGAATGGTTTAGCAGCAAGCAGCTAAGAAGCAAATGCAGCAACTGAGGAAATATCCTGGGATGCAAATTCAAAGAGTTTTGCACCCAGCAAAAGCACCAGGGATGTGATTCAGATTTTTCAGCCACTCTGTGGACCAGAGCACCTTATGGCCACTCCCAAAAGGCAAAGGCAAAACAGGTACAATTCTCCCATGACTTACAGCGCACACATCCTGGCTACCTGTTAGTAAAAGCAAATTAATGGTACAGTCACTTAAAACCATAAGAAACACACACCTGACTATAGCGAACATGAAGAAATTATTTCATTTTGCTTGATCTGTATGAAAAAACCCATATATTTAACAGAAGCTCTTCTGTGTCAAACAGTGTTGGGTTCCCTCAGTCCACAGCACCCAGGGAATCCACGCAGCAGGAAGCCTCTGTCCATCACACAGCGCATGCTGTTTTCCTTCAATATGCCAGGTCAAAGTTCTCCCTGTCCATTCTGAGTTTAAGGGGTGCACACAAACAGCACCCAGTCCCTACTAAAGGCTACAGATGGACCTTGTGTTCTCCATACATATCCTGAAAAGGAAAGATGAGTTCCAAACCCCAGTTCTCTAAAATGGCCCCAGCTGAAAACTACAGCCATCTGTGGGGGTGCAGGAGTTCAGTTCCAAGACCTCTCTCTCCCTTCCTGTGCCCCCCCCTCAGCAGTTACCACTTTTACGTAGCTCTGTGACCTTAGTTCTTCCCTGCTCTCATGCTTCTGCAAACGTAAGCAGGACCTTACAAAGCCAGAGAGTCTTACTTACAGAGCCAAAGCAGCCTGAGGTTTGAAGCCGAGGGTCAGGATCTGAACAGGACAAGAATCTGGTAAAGGTCAAGAAAACTCTACGTAAAATAACACTTTCTGTAAATGTGACTTTTAAATATAGCCATCTCTCATAAAGGCAGCCTACTTTTTCAAGCTTTAGCATCGGTAAGTGCTTTCCCAAAGCTTCTCATGGAAGGTGCTGCAGGAATGGGTTCACAAAGGTATTGCTTCAGGTCAAACACAATTTTTGTAGCGAAAGGAATAAAGTTGAGGGCGGACTCAATGGAGAGCCTTGCGGCAGAGTAGTGAGACAGCAAGCAGGAGGTCTGTCAGTAACCAAAGACAGAAGCACTGAAACACTCGCACAGCCCCAGTGAGATAAGAGCAGAGAAGGAGAAAACAATAAAATCATTTATTTGTGGACTGCAATGCCAGATGGAACTAAAAGATTATTCAGCCAGACATCTGGTGTAAGACGGGTCACAGATTCAGGAAGCATCTCTGCGCGGACAGCCTTTATGTCCCCAGCTAAAATGTAAACCTGCCAGCCTTGATGCAAAGAGAGACAGCCCAGAACTTCACCAGCTACGTTGTTTCAAAGTTTAAACACCCAGACTTTTTACATCTATGCCTCACTTCTTACCTAAATTCGCCTGGGTTCAGCATTCAGCTACTGGGGTTTGGGTTTTGGGGTTTTTTTAAGCGCTTTTCTGCCACACTCTCTGTAAGACTCTCTAGAAACTGGTATTTTATTCTCACCCCCAAAAATCCAGACCTCAGGATCAAGTCACTTTGCCATCTAATTCATGCCAGTCTCCAGCAACACACCACGGCAAGATCGCAGAGCTGCTGGCAGTCTCTCTGCGCAGGAAACAGCTTCCAGACCTCCCGTCGAGGAATCACTGCTGTCACGGCACCGAGAGCAGAACTCTAGCGGGAGCGGAGTCACGGGTCTCCGGGACAAAGGGTCAGCCCCGCACGGCTCCGTGCGTCCTCCCCGCGCCCGCCGGCTCACGACACTTCACCAGGTCTTTGAACACCGAACTCACCAAGTGCGAGTTCTGCAGCAGGGACGGAGAGCCGAAGCCCGGCGCCCCTTCGCTCCCCTGCGCCAGCGGGCGGGTTGCCGCCGACCCCCGGCGGGTGCTGCCACGCCCGGCCCCGCTCCCCGGCGGCAGCGCGGGGGCTGCCGGCCAGCCCCGACCCGACCCGCCGGGCGGGCACCGCCACGGCCGCTCCGCACCCGCGCCCTCCGCGGCGGCTGGAAAAAGTTCTCGCCGCTCCCGGGGCAACCCCGCCCGGGGGGAGGCCGCCGCGGGCCCGGCCGCTGCGCGGGGAGCGGGGCCCGTCGCGTCCCACCCCCGGCCTTGACGCCAGCGCGCTAATGAAATGCTAATGCCGGGGCGCGGAGCCGGGCGCTGCCCGCGCCAATAAAACCCGGCGCGGCGCGGAGCGGGGGGCCCTGCCCGCGCCAATAAAACCCGGCGCGGCGCGGAGCGGGGGGCCCTGCCCGCCCGCCGCCATGCAGAGCGCGGCCCCCGCCGCCGCCCCGCCGCCGCTGCACCTCCTCACCTCCTACTTCATCGACGGCGTCCTGGGCCGGGGCCCCGCCGGCGGGCGGCGCGGTGAGGGGCGGCGGCGCGACCGGGCGCTGCCTCCCCGCTTCCCCTCAGGCCAGGAGCGCGCGGAGGCGGCGGAGCCGGCGGCGGGGCGGGCGGGGGAGGGGAGTCCGCCCGGTGCGGCGGCGGCGGCGGCGGGGGGCGGCGGCGAGGCGGCGGTCCCGCTGAAGAGGAAGCAGCGGCGGTACCGCACCACCTTCAGCGCCTTCCAGCTGGAGGAGCTGGAGCGCGCCTTCCGCAAGTCCCACTACCCCGACGTGTTCACCAGGTAGCGGCCCCGCCGGCGGGAGGGGCGGGCGGGGGGCCGGGCCGCGGCTAACGGTGTGCTGCCCCCGCAGAGAGGAGCTGGCTGGGCGCCTGGAGCTGACGGAGGCCCGAGTGCAGGTGAGTGCCGGGAGAGCCCCCTCCCCGCCCCGGGGCCGGCTCCGGAACCACCCCGGGAGGGCCGAGGGTTCGATCCCCCCCGCCTGAGCCGGGCGAGCAGAGGGGGGGGGGCCGGGGGAGGCCGGGTGCGCTCCGTTCGGTTCGTTCTTAAGGGACGGGGAAGCGGGCAAGTTACCGCAGCGACGGGACAGCGGACCGCGTCCTAGGACCGTTCCCACCTCACACTCGCGTCTGCACGGCTCTCACGGCAGGTACCGTCTCCTGAGGTTTGAGATTATATATTTAAAAAAAAAAAAAAATCAGTTGGTTTAGAGCAAATGAGGGGTTCTCCGGGGCATCCTGCGCCGTTTACCCAGTCTTCAGTGAGGCTTACGCCCTTCGCCTGCCCTAACTTAGCTCAGTGAAACAGTCACACTTCTAAATAACTGGTTAGAACAAATAAAAGATTGATTTGACATTCCTGTGAGAGCCAGGCACTGTCCAGGAGCATCTGATGGCCTAGCTGGGCTGTAATAACAGCACCGCCCGCAGAACTGCCGCATACGCAAACGGGCACGGACCACCTGCAGCCTGCACTTTGCTTAACCCGCGAATGGCCCCGGCAGCTTTTCCTGACTCTGAGCACTCGCACTTAATGATGCCTCCGCAGAAGCAGCTTCTTTAAACTCATCTCTTGTCTAAACTAGAAATCCTTTTTTATACAGAAACATTAGCTTTTTTAAAAAAAGTTGTTTCAAAAGGTGTGAAAGGCTTTCAAAGTACTTTTAAGCTCAAAATGACAATTGTACCAGCTCTGGCTTGCACTGTGTATCAGGTACTGACTGAGCTACCATTCCAGCACCGCTCTGGGGGTGTGGACGCTCGTGAAAGACTGGCGCAGCGGCTCAGCGCCGCAGCCCTACTTACTCCTGCAAAGCTTTGTCACTGTTGATGCCAGATCCTTGTTTGTATACGTTGTCACTACTTCAGTCACTGGATCTGCGATGGTTCGCACTAGCTAACATCCGTAAAGCTGTAAGTTTTTTAGCTTTTTATTTTAACATGCACCATCTTCAGAAAAGTATGAACAGTACTTTGTAATTGACTCATCCGAGAACAGCTGGATGTACTGCTCATCTCTCTTTTGTGGACTTGGAGGAAATTATGTGCCCTTCTGTCTCCCTGCCACCAAAAATCACTAGAACTTCTAGTCAGTGAAATACCCCAATGGCGTCAACCAGTGGAAGGGACACGAGTGAAAAGCTGTTAACTTGCCTGTTACTGTCACGTTCGCTTTGTGGGGTGCTTGCTCGGTAGTCCATTTGACCTAGGAAGGAATGGCGCAATGGCAGGCAGCAAGGAGGTACTCTTCTCCTAATGACTCATCTAAAAGAAATGGAAATGTTTGTTTGATGGAGTCAAAAGGGAATTAACAAGCAAAATAGCAGAGCTGATGTATCCCCAGTGGATGGAAGGAACAGCAGAGAGTTGTTCCTTGCACCTCCTTACTCCTCATCAGATCTTAGCACAAGCCTCCTGGGCACGAGCACACACTCAGCACAGTTTGCTTAGGGTGAGCTTCCTGTGCACAGTGCCTCTGCCTGTGTTCTTGTCCAGTGGTAGGTGGGAGACAACTTAACCTGGAGGTAAGAGGATGCATGGGAAGAGCTACTATATAGATGATGATGTACTGTACTTAACAAGCTATCTTAAATCCCAAATATGTGCTTCACATGCCACGCTCATAGTTGGTGCCCTATGTGAATTCAAGACTTCTGTACCTCTCCCATGGCATCTGGATAAATCAGCTGGCATGAAAAGTGCTATCTTTTTATTTGCTCAAGTGTAAACCCAGGAAACTAATTAATCTTACCAAAAGCAATCAGACCACTTCGTTACCTCACTGTGTTTTCAAACTGAGGTCTGCTTCTCTGGGGAGAACCCTCCGGCAACCAGCTGAAATGGGTAGGTACCAGCCACGACGCTGTCCCTCACTCTTGCATTTTGAGTCTTACATTAAAATGAACAAGTAAGAAAAAAAATTGCCCATGAACACATTCTCATTTCAAAGACCCTTCACCCAACCCCTATTATTTGCTTCTACAGAGGAGGGGAGATAGCAGCAAGAATCTTTGTGTTCTTCCTTACCTTGGGAAAAGGGGTAGTCTAAGAGTCTGTAAAACCTTTTCGTAATCTGAAGCCATGCTGGGATGCTCTTCAATAGCATTGACATCTGTTGTTGCCATTCCACTTCTCATACTTCATGCTGTTAAGATGAGAGGAAAATAAGAGAAAGTTAGAGGAATATTTTATTTTCTTAATGCAAGGAGTGAAACATCACTTGGGTATTTCAGTACTATAAATTGCATCAGTGTTAAAACATGAATTTGTAAATAGAATTGATCTAAGCATCCTTGTCATATTTTCTGATTATGATCTATCAGCTACAGCAGAAACATAGGTTACCCACATCTATGTATCTTTTTATCCCTGTTAGGTATTACATCAATTAAATAGGATAAATTTTTAAAGACAATTACAGCAAGAAAGCTATCAAATTTTACACGCTCACCTTTTTCTTTTTAAAACACCTAAATCTTTTGTAAGGTATGTGCAGTGCTAGTAACTACAAAAATAATCTAGGTAATATTTAGCATAAAGTTCAAACCTGATAGTTTAAACTCATCTTTGAGTATCAAGTAATGCATTTTTTCCAAACTATTTTACCACTGATTCTACAGTCATACCATAAAAATCTTAGAACTGATATAGCAGTTTCTCTTATGGTTAGTGTGGCACTTCAAATGTGTCTGCAGACAGGGGAAAGGCAAGTTAAGCCTTTTACTGGAAGCAAAGGAAAACTGCTTAATAAAAGGTTCAAGATGACTAATGTGCATGTTAATGACTATAACGTACTCACTAAATTTTGAAAGCTGTCACGTCAGTGTAAGGCATGAGGCATGCCTTTGCCCCTTTTATCGCTTGCATTGATGAGTTTGTAGCAGTAAGGAACTGAAAGCTAGCTTTTTTCTGAAGATAATTATTAGCTATCTATGCTGGTATTCCCTTCCAGTTTGATAAATACAAAATCTGAGAGATGACTAAATAAGTTTGGTTGTAAACCCAAAATCACCTGTGACATTTAAAAAGTTATTCTGCAGTCAAAGCGCATGTCTGAGCAATCAGATGGATTCGCTTTAGGACAGAGAAAGCAGAAAAGCAGACATCACATTTTGTGTTAGGCTCCTTTATGAAGAACAGATTGGAGAGCAATGCTAAGGTTTAGTAAGGAAATTAATGCTTTTGCAGCATCTGTTTTATCCTTTCTGGGAAAGGTTTTATCTGCATATCTGCAGCGTAAGACAGTTCACTGCCTTTTTAATTAGATTTTATTGTTGTAGAAAACACTAACACCTTTGAGTTGGTGGTCTTCTCCTGCAAGATCTCAGCTAAGCTCTGCTTACAAATATTTGAGATTACTGGTTAACAGCGATTTAAAGTCATCTGATGCTAGTAATTGAGCTCATTCTTCTTACCAGACCTCTGTCTTGGACGAGTACAGACCAAGTATCTAGTCCTTGCTGTCACGCAGGCATAGCCATCTGGTTCAGATACTCCTTTGTAAGACACTTGGTCTTTTAGAGCCTGTGGTTGCTGGAGAAGTGGCCAAAGAATGAGTCAGAGCACTCAAGAATTTGAAGTACCAACTTCAAAATGCTGATGTTCTCACTTTTCTTCTAAGGGCACCTCCCTCTATCAACTGCCTGTACAGCGAGACAACTCTGTGTTATGTTTGTAACCAGAGGGGTATGAATCTCTCCTCCAGGAGGACAGCAACTTCCCAATGTAAAGATAATACATGCAATGAAAGGACTAGAGTAGTAATTCTTCATCTGGCTCCTGAGAACCCCATAGCGAGTGCTTTGAAAGAGTAAATTGTTACTGACATAGAGAGGAACAACATCAAACTCGGGGCAGCAAGGCTGTGGCATGCTGCAGCCTCCTGGTTTGGCTGTCGGCACCCTGGTGTGTGGAGGGCTTTCCCTCCAAACACACCGAATATTTCAGCTCCTGAAGACAAGCCACATCACTGGAAATGGTTATATGGCATGTCTGAGATTAAAGCAAGCGGTGAAGCTGGGAACCCCCAAAACTGATTTTTAGATGTTACGCAGTAGAAATTTAAAACTCTCTGAAAAAAAATCTTTCAACTGAAATATAATTGCAGATATGAAAACAACTGTTAAAAAAAATCATGCATCTGTAAAACTTCTGCATGCAAAGATTTTGTCATAATTTCTATAGAATTTTATTATTCCAGAAATACTACTACCAAAGGAATAACTATTTTTAGCATCTGTTTAATTTTTTTGAAACTTGAATTTTTGCAGTTTGATTTTACTGTTTTAGTTTGGTTTACCGATTTTGCTAGAGTCTTACTGAAAAGTTATGTACATTGTATGGTAAAAGACCTTCATAATTGAAGTTTTTGTCCTAAATCAGAAGTAAATTTCAGAAAGCCATAATTCTGTACAGGACAGAAGTTGGTCTTTCCCATGACTCTTGTTCCTTGTGTTACCACTCTCTACTAAATATTGAATCCTGACTAATGCATTCAAATATTATACATGTAATGTATTTTCAAGCAAGTCACTGAATTTCAGCAGTAGTTATTTACCAGACTGTGGCTAATGCCTTACTTCCAAATCCAGATCCAGTTCAGAATCCACCTTCAATGGCCTCCACCGCAGAGGCGGGTAGAAGACCTGAGCAGCTGCGTACATTCGGGCGTTGAGTCTTCAGCCTCAGCAGCATCCGCTTCTAAATATCCTTGGTTTAGGTGCTCTCTCCCTTGTTTTAGAGCTCTTCACTCTACTCTCTGCTACCATCCTGGGTCTGAAAGGTTCTGCTCAGTGAATGCTAAATAATAATATTTTGAAGAGTCGGTTTTCTGATCTGTAGATTCAATTGACTAAGGTCTTTAAAAGATGTTTGATGGGCTAAAATAATGACTAATCAGGCTTGAAGAGGCAATGTACTCAACAACTTACTACACAAAACAAATACTTGCTAAAGTTCCTTTTGGAACAGCTTGATACCCTGGTTCTGATACCACTTACTAGATTTGCTAGTTCAGTATTGGCTTTCACTGCAATTCAGTTAATCGCTTTTGTGTAACTATATGCTGTTTGCATTCATGGTACATAACAAAAGCTTCTCATTTTACTTTTGAATCCTCTGTATAAAAACGTATGGTCCAGCTATCAAGATAAACAGCACACACTGTATACTTGGCCTAGTTACTCCTACGGTCATGATTAAGTTGCTTCCTGAGTTGTCTGTACAGAAATTGCCACCTCTTGAGTGGCCTTGTTGAAATTTAAGTTTCAATAAATAGCTTATGAAAGGAAGAACAATTGTTTTTAACAACTGATCATGAGTTCTCAGGTGGTGGGTTTATATATTGCAATGGCTTTAAAACATATGGGACTATTCAATCAGAGCTAAAGAGTAGTCAAATTTACAGTATTTATAATGGATTTATTTCTTAATAAACCCACTAAGGCATTTGTGAATGGATCTTTAATATTAAAGAAGTGGGTTTTGGTTTAACAGTAAATAATTTTGCCACCTGCATCATTGCAGAGTAAGTTCAGCTAATGCCTGTATAATTTCTTATTGAAGGTCTGGTTCCAAAACAGAAGGGCAAAATGGAGGAAACGTGAAAAAAATGAAATTCTGGGGACTGTTCCAGGAATCTCCTTAACGCACCCACTTGGTCTGTTTTTGGACGTTCCACTGAGTCATTCTCCCCTCCTAGATCACACGTGGAGGTCAATGCCTCTTTCAACATTGGCTGTGCCATCCGTATCTCCAGCCTTTAGTCCTTCAACCTTAGTGCCATTTGGCCTCAACAGCCTCACCTGGACTTCTCTCTTCAGAAATACGATTTTGAATTCACATTTTGGAAGGTATAGAATTCATTTTTTTTCTAAATCTCAAAACTGTTAAAAAATGCTATGTTTTTATTAGTTTGATGCTCACATGTTCTCAATAATCATGCCTCCATAGATAAATGAACTTACTAAAATGAGGTTAGTTCCTGTGTAAGAAAACTAAATCTTGCTATTCCTAATCAAAGGATAAGTCATGCTAGTAAAAACTTAACATGTAATTGCTGTCTGCAGAACACTGTGCATGCTTACTGAAATTTTGGTCTCATTGAACTCTCGTATTCATAGACTGCTGTAATCTGGGTGGCTCCAGCTCCATCCTTATCTCACAGACCGACGCAGATTATACGCCATAGAGATGTGACTGCAGACAGACATGGCTTGTAGGTGATTTGACAGAATAAAGGCGTTAGACATTTCTTCTCAGGAGACCAGGAGCCTGGCTACATATGCAACAGTGACACAGCTCTAGAGAGAGGGACTGAGAGACAGAGAGACATCTTCCTGACTCTTCCATGTCCTACTGAAAGCCAGTCCTTTTCCCTTGGCAGGCGATGAGCTCTCAACACACAGAGCAAGCCCACAGCTAGCCTCCTTTTCTTTCTCTGCAGTCAGACACCGTGAACTCCAGCAGTTCATTTCGGCTGAACCTCCTGTCTGGGCTTTCTTGCCCAGCAACCTGAAATTTATCAGCAACATGCTGCTGCTACTCCAGTGCACCCCATAAGACAGGAAAAAAGCATGTGTGTAGTGTGTGTGTATACATTTAATAGGTGTGTAGAGAGATACACATATATGTATTAAAAAAAGACGACAATGTTGTCCTCTTGCTGAAATTACAGCCTGTATTGTAGTTCCACATTAACAGACAGACAAATGCTGCTTTTTACATGGAATAACTTGTCTGAACAAATTGGCTTCATAAACAGCCACACAAATTGATCTTTTATGAGGTGGTTTATTGCTTTCACAGAACAGGCTGATCTGCAGCGTCCAAGGTTTGTTTAGAAAGGATTTAGCAGTAGGAGTTAAGCAAATGGTTGCTGTTCTAGGTATCTGCATGCCATGTCTGATCATCTCTCATTTATTTTAGTTAAAAGTGTTTGGTTTTTTGTCTGGAGTGGGGTTTTTTGTTGTCTTTTTAAGGGCAAGACACTATACTGCAAGATAAAGCTAAAATACCTTCTGGAAAACAAAATGTACAGTTGAAAGAAATTGGAAATTTTGGCACATTTTATTCTAATACTTTGGGTGGGGAAAGCTGCAACTCAGTAAGTACTTGTTCTCCAAAACATTTCTTAATTTGGATAATATTGACTTCTTTCAAATACAGGTTTCTCAATGCTTTAAATCCTCTCATGACCACAGCTTCAGTGCTAATGAAAGCTCCTGGACCCCCGTCAGACCCTGCTCTTACTGCCTTCACTGATCCAGCAGCAGTTGAAAGGAAAACGTCAAGCATTGCAGCACTAAGGCTCAAAGCGAAAGAACATTCAGCACAAATCCCTCAATTAAACCTCATCTCCAGTCTTACAAACACTAACAAAGAACTTTATTAGGAGCTCTCCCACAGACTACAGCCACGAAGGGGAGAGCGAATGCCTTCTCCAATAAGTAGCTCCCGTTAGAGAGACACATTTTAAAAAAGAAATAACACACACACAGAGCTGTAGTTCCTCCATCTTCAGTAATGGACTGAAAGGAAGCAACTCCGCTAAGAATTGGTTTCCTTCATTACAACATGAAATCAGGTAGTAATTGGCTTGTATCATTTCTGACACTACGGAAACAGAAGCAGGAACTCTCTCATGTTTGTAATTCAGGCTGACATGAGCCTGAAGCTTTGAAATCCCCAAAACCACCAGATGCTAGTCCAAAGGTTCACAATTCTTTGTAGGAATAACTTCAGTTTTCTAAGCAATTCTGAACTCACTTCTCAGGAGGAACTCTTACATGCAGCACTTGAGACGTAAGAACTTTGAGACAATGCTTCATGTTGAAGTGTAGATGCCAGTGAAATCATGCGTTTTAGACAAATTTAGCAGGAATGAGATGGGGACTATTTTCAGTATAGACTTGATTCAGAACTAGGTTTGTATAAAGAGTACTCTGTTTCAAACTAAAAAAATAAATGTTTGCTTTATGTTCAGGGTGGCAATGTTTTAATAATGAAAAAAGTTTAACCTTTGTGTATGAAAACTGTATCCTGTGAAAGCAGGTTAGCACTGTGCAGTAACTTGTGTGTAGTTCTCTATGTATGTGTATACCTATCAGTAAGTAGCCCGTAGCTGTAAATACAAGGTTGATGAATACTTTTAGCATGATTACTGGCACATTTGACCAGACCAGTAGGTTAACAGATTACTTCTACATTTCCAGACATTTCATGCCTTGAGTAGATTCAGAGTTTAGGGGAAAACTAAATGTGAAGCGTTAAATGTTGGAATCGATGACAACAGAGGCCTTGCCGAGCAGGAGCCTACAGTCCCATCAAAATCCCGGACTCCCTTTCTGCCCTCAGACAGGTGATTTTAAAGTTTTTGCTGAACCTCCCCACCCAGGAAATGGGACTGAGAGCAGCTCTCTCATCTATAGGTCTGATGCTTTCGTGTAAAGTGAGGGTAAGTAGTTATCCTCCATTTGCAGCTTACTGGCCTACCTCACAGGGCTGTTGTGAGGACTGATTAAACAAACATGACACTGTGCAAATGGTAGATTTATACAAGTGCTAATTGTTGCTTAGCAATTACAAAAGAAAGGCCAACAGCTGACTACATATGAAGATTACCTTTGCCACACCTGTAGCAATGATCCAAGCAGGCTCTGCTTCTGTGGGTTGACAGGACAACATGGAACTCTTCCACTGGTGCTGCCTGGTTCCTCAAGACTCTGCTCGAGCGCTTCCATTCACACTGAAAAGATTTTGACTATTTTAGAACTTCTTTCTCAAGGCAACTGTAGGATTACTCTTAAGACTACACAGATGTTTTCAAGGCTAGAGATTTGAGTGCAGTGCTCCAGACACCTAACTGCTGCTTCTGTAGACGACTCTGAGCTTGCACCTGGGTGAATGGCAGAGAAGGCAGTTTGCTGGATCAAACAGATCAGTTTTCCATTTCCTCTGACATACTCATAGCTTTGACAGCTCTTGAGTCATAACCTACCACAAGACTGGAAGTATTTCTGAGTTCACAGACCTCATTGTTAGCAGAGGTAGAAGTTGGTGGTATTTTTCTGTGAGGAAAAGCAAGCTTTCTACCCAAGTTACACTAGGCCTGCACTGTGGGTCAAGCAGCAGGAGACTTTGGAAGTGACATAACCAGGACCTCTCACACAAAGTTGAGTGTGTTTCTTCCACAACAGCTATTTGCTTCCACCAATCCACTCTCATGGCCCAGGCTGCCAACTGGCAGCACAACACAGTATCCACTCAAGCTCTGAGTTTGTTCCAAATTAACTTTTTAAGTAGGTTAATGGCTTGAGAACTCATTACACAACTCATGTTCTATTCTGTACAAGCTTCTGTAGCATCTTTCCTTGCCGTCAGTGCCTCTCTCTTGCAATGCAAGGAGGTTCTGCAGGAAAGGAGACTGTCACTGTTTCATCTGAAGTAGCAGAAACCATCCTGCATTTACCATGAGCCATTCAGTAAAGAACTCTGCAATAAAAATAAAACCTAGGTATTCTTGCCAACTTATATTCCTAGACAAATTCACCAGAAGCAGCATGTGAAAAATAACTGCTGAAGGCTGTTTTAATACATTGCACGAAATAGTAGGCCCTATGTAATCACCAAAATCTTCATCATTGACTACAGGGCCACAGAGATCTCTCAGGTGGCGGTGGGGGGGGTGTCAAATTCACAAGCTAAAATTCCCTTGATTTCAGCAGTTACATCAGAGATAACTAGATAACTTTCATTTATCAATAAAGTTTTTCCAATAGCTATGGACAGAAATAATTTCAGGGCCAGCAATTAACACATAGATGCAAGTAACTTCACTCATTTGCACTACAGCTCGTGCCAGAAGTAGGAGCTGCTACCTCTACCCAGCACGCACAGCCACTGAAACGCCACACTCTGGGAACTGTAGGGTTGGGCGGCAGGGCTGGCTCCTAAGCCCTCACCAGACTGATTTGTTGTTGCTCTTTCCTAATTCCCCTTACGAGAGGGCATCCTTCCTCTCCTACTGAAACCAGAGCCAAGCACCGGCTTGGCACCACTCCCCTGCCACCGCAAGCTGTGGTCTCCGTTCCGCCTGACGTTGTCACACTGAGCCAGGGACAGTCTCCACTTGGGTGTGTATTTATGCATAGCTCTGTGGCTTCAAGCTACCGTACCCTATCTGACACATGACGGAATTGCAAAGGTAAGTACATTGCCTATTTTGTTACATCACTGATTAAATAGGAGCCGCCATTCCTGTGCCATTTGCGTGGAAGATGGCGTCTGCAATCATTAGCGTTTCCCAATGGGTACAGGTAGAGAATACAGCTTAGTGATGTTTCATCAGGTTTTCATTTGAAAGACAGGGAGATTTTCTTTAAGCTGATTTCATTTTTTCTGCTTTAACGAGTCCTTCCAAGAAATTTCCATTCTTTCATGTGAATTGAAAAGCCAGCTGTGAGAGCTAATGATATTATGAAAATAAATATGCTGGACAACACTTCAAATCAGCTTAGGAATCAGAATGCATCTGTAACAAAACTCAACAAGTTTTTCTGTTAATTATTACTATCTTACAATGAAATATCACACCAAGGGAAGAAGGTTTACTTATTCAGTCTCTTTTAAATTCAAATAAGGAGGCTTAATTACAACTATTACAGACATCGTATTAAAAATTACATTTTTAAAAAAGTTGGGGAGCATTTAACTGGAAAACCTTCAGCCTAGTTTCATAACTACACATGGGTCAACACTCTTAACACGAACCGAGCAGGGACATTTGCTTTCCTAGCTTTTCTCAGGGCAACGAGGAGAGCAGCATCCCACATTCTGAACAGGCCAGCCATTTTACAGAAAGTTTCTCACACTGAACATTGCAATTATTTCCCAACACTTTATCTTGCCTTATGCACTAAATTCTTTAGTCCTAATTTAAGCAAAGCCTGCGCTGATCTGGATTAAGACTGCAGGATTTGACCCTATGCCTCTCTTCTGAATATAAAAGCGTTGCAGCCTAATTCTTCTCTGGGTGACATCAAGATGGTTTCCTGGCACAGGTTTCAACTGAAGAAGGCCTGGAGCCCGGGTTGTTTTATTGAGTTTGTCTGGTTTTCCTGAAAGCAAAAGCGTAGGGGAGGATTTTCAAAGCAG
The DNA here is from genome assembly GCF_030867145.1 of Opisthocomus hoazin. Taxonomy (NCBI): domain Eukaryota; kingdom Metazoa; phylum Chordata; class Aves; order Opisthocomiformes; family Opisthocomidae; genus Opisthocomus; species Opisthocomus hoazin. The sequence goes on from NC_134427.1 coordinate 16,632,081, forward strand.
CACAGACGATCTGAATATACCACCACCCCCATTCACATTCTACAGCCACTAGCCCACTGCAAAAAAAAAAAAATCCATCTCCAAAGTAAACCTCTTGACATTACCCTCCATGTCACAGTTTTCTGAGGTGTTTTACTGGAAGATTCTGCAGCATATTGGTATCTCTTCAAGCAATGTTCACAAATATTTCTATTGGAGTGCTCACATTTGGCTAAATTGTCAGGTTTGTTCAGTTTGTTCTCTGCCCCAAATTCAGTTCTGATAACACAGGATGTTGAGTAAATTTCTGTATTTCCAGTGACATAATATCATCAGAACCTTGCCTACAAAGAAAGAGCAATTTGGGGGGGGGCGAGGAGGAGCAGAATAATAGGCCAGGTGTTTGAAGAAAAGACAAAGAAACAAGCACAGTAGGGTGTTCTGACTCACAAATCTGTATTGAGAAAGAAGTATTCATGAAGAAAATTAATTTAAGAAGTATGTAGTTCAGGTTTTGAGCCCATAAGTTCCTTTCAAAAACAGATTAGTGATTAAAAACTTTTTTAGTCTAGCAATCTCTTAAACAATTAGCACAGTAATTGGAAAGGGACTACAAATTCAAATCTAGATGGACATAAAAGAGTTTCCCCATAGAGCTTTGCCTTGGTTTTGTGGGTAACTGGCATGCACCTGCCTTTACCATCAGTGGGGTTGAAATACTGAAGAAGTGCTCTGAATAGGAATACAAACGCCCCAAACAGTAATGCCATACAAATTACTTAATTCATGTAAAGTAGAAGTAATTGTATTGATTATGAATGTGTGAGTGACTCCTTTATTTCGAGTTACATGAGATGTAAACCACCAGCTTGCAATGGGGTCCTCACAGCAAATTTGGCAACCATAGGGTGGGATGTTACTTTTTTTCCTTATGCTGAACAATAAATTTGAATGCACAGCCACATAGAAACAGAGCTCTGCTGACTTTAATCTAAACCAGGTAAAGAAGAATTTCTCTGTAAAAATTCTTCTTCCCTCCAGCCAGGTAATAATTTTGCTCCTCTTGTTCATCCTGCAAAAAGGTGCCCAAAATCAAAGGAAAAGGAAGATAAGGGAGAAACATCCCCAAACTTCAGATATTTTTCTTCAAGGCAGAACTTTTTTTTTCCTTTTTGCTATTCCTGAGATTTTTAACAACTGGTTCATTTTCAACCCCGTCATTAAATGCGACGGATCACAAACAGATAAAGCCTAGACTGCCGAGAGAAAAGAAAAAGAACAAAGGGAGAGCGTTTACTCATAGTGTATCCTTGGCAGTGTAATTATACTTACTGCAAATGTCCGAGTTGCAGCTTCCCAAGAAGCTCTGCGAACAAAATGCACAGAGGAAGAAGCATGCGATGACAGGCATGTCACCCGCACTTCACCTACTTCAGCTATACAGCCACCCAAATTGCCTAAAACGCAGGTAAGAACAGGGCATTTCTATAGACCTCATATTCAGGCAGCTCCACATACAGATTACAAAGAAATCCAGCTAGTGGGTTGTGTTACAGTCCGCCCTGATCTACACGAACCACTCCCCTGCCCCAGCCGGGCCCTCCACAGCTGCCGGTCCCGTCAGGAACACCAGCTCCCCCAGACCCCTCACGGCCACCGGGCAGTCTCCACTTGGGCCCAGCACAGCACCCACCAGAAGCCAGCTCTCCCAGCTGCTCATCCTCTCCTCAGCCCTCGTCCTTGCTGTCCCCCACCCCCAAACACGTTCAGTTTACTAAAAAAAGTGAGGTTAACCTTCAAGCACTGAAGATGTTCAGTCAAGCAGTATGCCAAGGCACAGTTCCTGGAAGGAACCTCATCTTCTCAATTAACTTCATTTGTTGGCTGCAGCAGCATCTCCTGTATTCCAACTGGAGAAGAATTGCTCTGCAACGGCTGGCGGGAAGTCACTGGAAGATTGGGATGAGCTTGCGAAGTCACCCTGATGGAGTAACAAAACTTTTACATTAAAATATATAATGAATAGGGGATTGTTGTCTGTTGTGTTTTGGTTTTTTTACTTGAGAAAACCTACCTTGTCAGTATGATCTGCAGAAAAACTAGGACAAAATACCCAATGGAGCTGTTAGAGATAAAAACTTTAGTCTTTGGTGTGAGCAGCATAGTGACATTATTGTGAACTAAAGCAGAAGCAGACAAGACAGCTTGAATTACAGTTTCATCTGGTTCAAAAGGGTTGCTAGTAAAATGTATTTAGGTGATCCGCTAAAGAAAAGAATACATTGCATTTTGTAAGTACCCAGTCACAGCTAGAGATTTTGACAAAAGTTGACTTTCACACGCAATTAAACAAAATAATTTCAGTTTTCTAGTTTCATAGAAGCTGATCCACAGACTGCCCTATCTCCAGGGTTATTTTGTACCGATAAAAAATCACGGGATTAATGTTTGTGAAAGAAGACAAGAAAGGACAGCATTATTATAGCCTTATTTTCTATATATCCCAAAGTGAATATAGGAAGAGAAGTGAAGCAGGCTGCAATGTTAATGTATGAGAAGAGCCTGGAGACACTCTCATCAGCAAGTTATCAGAACATCTAAGTCTCACCTCTGTTGGTGCTCTCTCAAACTGAACTAGTTGAGAAGTTGCTGACTGCAGCAACAAACTTTTCAGCTGATGTTTTAGCAGTGGTGCTGTAAGCGTTCACCTTCTCTGCACATAGCTAAGCAAAAGAGAGCGAGGGAGTGAGAAGGCGACATGCGGAGAAAGGAGGAACAGACAGAAGACATTCATAGCTCCACAGCAGGGTTTCTGCTTTGGGACTGGGATGGGCGCACTGCTCTGAGCCCAGCCCCGGATGTAAACCAAACAACCCTCCCCAAGCAGGGTGGATGGCAAGTGCTAAGGACCGCCAAGCCATAGCCTTGAAGACAATAAAAGAGCAGCTCCAGGCATTACCAGAGCACACACAGAATTCTCAGTTTTAAAAAGATCTCAGTCTGCATCTCAATTTCTCATCCCAAGTCCAAGAAAAGGCAGGAAAGAACTGCATTTATTGTTTCCAGCACAGACATGGCCATTAGTAATGACTTACAGAATTTTACTTTATGAAGGTGCCTTTTCAAGAACAGTTATCCTTGAAAACATTTAAGACAAACACATGTCTACACTGGTCAAATATATGAAATTACTCAAAGCCTCAACACTGAAGTGTTCAGTAGTTTTGCTTGTGGAAGAACACTTGGATCGGAGAAATAAAATATAGTGCAGGCCATTCAGATGTCTGTACAAATCCCAGTCCTGTGAGACTTAGACGTGTATCTAAGCATAACATACCTGACAACGAAAGGAAGCTTTGATTATTGTAGCAAATCTACAAGCACCCTCAAAATCCTCACTGTCACTACTTAAACACTAGTTATTTGCACCCTGCATTTGACCAGGTGGTCTCCATTCACTGTGAAATCTTCCTGGCATCCCCAACAAAACAGTGCTGTTTACGGGAAGCTCCTATACACTAGTACTGATCTAAAAGGAAGACATATTTCTACACTGGCAAAAAAATAAACAAAAGAACAACAAGAAAACACCTAGCTCCATGCATACCAGGCATCACAGGCCTCAGCACCCTGCTGAATAAGAGCCATGGATCACTTTAATTAGAGCTAAACCAGCTCAATCTGTCAGTGAGAAGCACAAGGGAAGATCTAACCATACTGAATTGAGCCTTTCTGGTCCCACTGATGTAAATTGTTAATGGTACAGGGTTCAGAGATGTTAATACTCCCTGCTATACTTGCAGTAGCCAGAAAGTTGGGGATTTCTAATTTACATATTCCTCAAAATATTGAACTTATTATTCACTGTAGATCCCTGTTTCCCCTGGAACTGCCCCTGTGCCAGGAAGCTAAACCATGCTAGGCAACCCGAACGTTACCCTTCACTTCCAGAGCTTGCCAGCGTTATTTCGGGGTTCTGGTTCTTTGGGGTTTTTTAAGTCAATTATTAATCAGTTAAATTATGCCTTGGAAAATGTACTTTTACAAGCCATTTTCATAAACACAACTCAACTGAAATCATGGCTGCATAATAATAATAAACCTACAAAGTTACAGTCTTAGATAATTCCTACATGACCTACAGGGGAGGTCCGTAATAACGGAACATTGTTTCTTCTCTTCCTTTAAAGTTTAAAAGGTGTTGCATACAGACTTGGCAGTTTGGCAGCTATACATCAAAACAGACGGAAAACATTCTGTTCTCTGCTACTATTTCAATATGGAAAGGTCTCATACACAATGCAATAGATTCACAGCAGGTCCTTAGAAAATATTGTACCTTTAGTACCTCTGAGTAAACAGGGGACTTTAGAAGGAGAAAAATGAATGCAACAAGCAATCCAAACAAATTTTAAAATAATTTCACGAATGGTTTCCCTTTCAGAAGGATAAAAAACTCTGGCTACTCTCTAAAACGCTCAACTGATAGCTTACTTATTAGACAAAAATTAGTGTCCATTCAACCATGAAAAAGACAAGCCATTATATACCATAAGAGATCAAACTGACATCAGCTACTGTACATCTTGACACTGACTACATAATCAAAGTAAACTTTGCTATATGTGACTGATCTAACGTACCTGTCAGTTATCACCATCTCTGCTCAGATGAGTTCGTGTGTCACCTGTATACATGGGACAAAACAAATAAATAAATTGCAACGTTATCTCTTCAAGCTGCTCACACAGTAAGGGAAGAGTGCTTAGTATTCCATAATGGAGTTAGGAGTAATTTACTGAAAGATAATTTCTTTTGGACCTAAAATCTCCTGCCTCCTGTAGAGCAGACAAATAGAACTATCTAACAGGAAATGGGGCATGATAATACTGCTCTTTAAATAGACCTAACAAAATGGAAATACAATAGGCATTACAAAATATACAGCTAACAGTTATCAAAACCTTTGATGTTTTTATAGCTATTTACTGCAAGAGATTATATTAGCTACTCCAGCCCATTTTAATACAAGAAAAGTTTAACATGTTTTTTTAAATCACTTAAAAAAAAAAAAAAAGTTAAACCTCTGAAGTAGTACTCCTAGGTATCTGGGGAAACTGAGTATGAGGAGGGATGGCCACTCTGTTGATGAAATAACAAAGATCTGGCAATCAGCTCAACAGTGGTGTACGTGATGGACTACAGTTGTAATAGCACTAATGGTTTAATCATCCAGAACTAACCTTCCCATATCTGAACGGAGATGCAGCAGGGTGCAGAGGCCAGGACACTCACCTGGGACTTGAAAGACTAATTCTACTTCTGACTCTGCCCCTGCAGCTCCACACACCTTAGGCAAACCATTTCATCCTTCTGGCACAGTTGGCCCTGTCTGCAATGTGCAGTCTCCTTAGGGAGCAGAGCATCACTCACCCTGCCATTTCACAGAGCCACCAGGACCCCGACCCTCAGCACTGCCGTAGCACAGTCCCCAGCCTAAGTCATTTCAGAAGGGATCGCCTGGACCCCCTCTCAACTTGCAGAGCTCATCTTTCCTGGCAAAGCTGGGAGGGGCCGAGTCAGCAGAAACAGTAGAACCAAGACTCAAGGAGCCCATCTCACAGCAGCACTGCTTCTGTATCATCTCTGCTGCTGTGTGAAAAGTCACAGATTTCAGATAGCGGTAAGCTCTGTCATGGCATTGCAAATCCAGTTCCGAAAGAGATCCAGTTCAGCTCACTTCTTTTACTACTCTTCCTGGCTTCTTTGCAAGCAGTGCAGTCCATCTGCTACTGCATAGCCAATAAATTACACAATTAGGCATTAATGCAGTAGATATTCTTACTGTAACAGCGGTCTTTTTTTTTTTTTCTTCTTTACCCCTCACCATCTCTTTAAGCCATACTTTCAGCAACAGTTCCTCAACTTCAAAAGGAACAAAAAAGTCTGGAGGGCTGGGAACTCCACCATGGCTTCTTGTGCAGAGTGGTGTTGTGTTTAGGTCTCTTCCTCACAAGGACTTGTCAGCTCTCCTCCAGTTTGCCAGACACAACTCTTCAGCACAGCACACATCTGCCCCTTGCCTGCAGCCCCAAAGACAATGACCAGGGTCTTAGTGGACAATTAAATTTGTTGAGCCTGTTTTTGGGGGGTGAATTTACCTTTTTTCCTGATTGATACATATAAATACCTTTCACTGTATTCCCTCTCCATTGCATCACGACCGCAAAATCATCTTCGTTCTGGCCTCCCTTTTGTCTTCTCTCTTCTGTCCTGGGCCCAGCGACACCTCTCTAACCTGAAAAGATAAATAATCCATGAAAAAAATTGTTGCTATAGTAGGAAGTAAAAAGACTGCAGCTACCTAAACCCAGCTTTGCTCTGCATCCTAGGGTCAAGTTGAATCTCCAGCCACCAAGAATGCTGCTTTATAACAAAATTTTCAGGGCACTCCACGCTGAGCTTCTTTCCAGAGCATCTCTTTTGTCCTCTTGGTTGGTGTCACTTCCCTCTCAGGGAACCTTTTCAGTACGACAAAAGATTTATCAAGGCTGAATTCTCTGTGAAATAGAAGAGGTGGGAAGATTCTCTTCAGTAGAAGACATTTTAAATATTTCACTTTCCAAGTAGCTCTGTGAATACAGGGAAAAAAAAATACATAACTTAAACACAAGGAGTTACTGACCCAGCAGTGATTAGCATTAGCGTAAAGCTTTCAGACCCTTTTTCATCTTATTGATTCTAAGCAGAATAAATCCGTAAATGATAATAGGGCTCAATTTAAATTACCTACAGCAAGTGCTGCTTTTCAGCTCTCGTCAGACAATCATGCTGTTCAATCAGCTCCATTCTGTACGTACAAAGCAAATTAATGTGTACAAAACAGTCGTAACTCAGGCCAGTTTTCAACAAAAGAATCTTTTATGTAGCATACAACTGCCTTTTATTGACATGCTTTTAATTGAACCTATAATGCTACATCCATATTCTACCTAATTATAGCAGAAAATACATATATCTTTCAAAATACTGACCATACCTTTCCCTTTGTAAAGTTTCCAGAAACTTTACCAGGGTAGAGAATGATGTTCAGTTAAGCCTGAATTTGTTTAGAAACACTAGGAGGGCATGAGAAGACACTTCTGAGCACATCGCAGCCAAGCAACGTCTCAAGGACAATTCTGTTAGCACACTGAATCGGCAAGGCCAGCTCCTCACTCCTTGAAGAAGGCAGTCAGTAAACACACCCCTCAAAAGCAAGTCAGAGGGCACTGCAGCATGTGATGCCGACCGAGAAGTCTCCAGCCTCGAAGTGTTGTTTCTTAAGCAACTCGTTTCTGTTTCAAAAGGGATCTTTAGTGTGTCTTTACTTGTGTTGCGCAGTTTACCAGGGACCAGGCAAGTCCCAGGAAGCAAGGATACTACTTCTTTAAAGGATGAAATCTTGAGACAACAGAAGCAGTGATGGCAGGAAACAAAGAATTAAAGATGAACTCTGGCAAATACTTCTGGGTCAGTCGAAGACATTTGCCCAGTGGGACTGTCTCTGTGAGGGCAGCGATGCCAGGGGTGGGTGAGGTTACTAGCACTTGTCTCTGCCTTTTCAACCCGGATGGCTTAAAGAGAGCTAATGGGGGATTCAGCAGAGATGAAGGAGGAGGACAGAGCACAGGCCTTTTAGATCTATTTTGACATTGCCAAGTCCAGACCTGGCTGTGGGTAGGAAAAGTCCTGTTGACAACTTCCATAGCCTTTGCAATAAAGCCTCAAGCTAAGACAACAGCACGTACTCTTCTTTAAAAGCATACATGCCATACCATGGTTACCAGCAGCAAACTGCAAATAAACCCAAGGCTAAAATCAACTAGGCTGTTGGCATCAATTTTAACATGGGTAGAACTCCACCTCAAGGATGTACATTGACAATTACTCAATTTTATTGCCAGGCTCTTCTGGCAGGTCTGTGGTCCATTGACACTAGGCACGGGAATCCGATCTCGTGTTTTGCTTGAAACATTCTTCCTATTAATTGGTAACCCCAAATGTAGATTAAGGTGAATGACACGAAGGCAGCCACCCTTACACGCACACAGGCACGGCAAGTAGCTGGGAACCCCACACAGAAAGGCAAGTTCTTTAGCAGCAGACAAATACTCCTCCCGATCAACACACACACAAAAGAAATCTGTAGTGTAAATGATTCAGCTAGGCTTCTTGCCGTACGCACACGCTTGCCTGGCATTCAGATGAGCAGCTGAAGTGTGCTAGCCAGCACTCCCGCTCAGTGCAACCGCTCTCTACAGGAGCGACCTTCTCTTCCTTTTTCTTCACTTTTCCTTTCTTGAGAAGTTTGGCAGGCACTGCAATTAAAGTCTGTGAGCACTGGTGGAGTTACAGTAAATGGATGTTTAATCTCTCTAGGGAAATATTTAAGAAGTGTACTGAGATGTATTCACTGAAGATTTCACTAATTCAAATCAATCATGTTAAAATTACAGACTAGACTCACTACTGTCAGTTTTCTGAAAACCCTTCCATTCAAAAAAAGCAAATAAAAGTGGTATGTTCATTTGTCCTTTGCTTTCTGACTGGGAGCAGAGCTGACATTGGTGGCGTTGTGAAAGACATTAGTATTTAACTACTTGAAGAAATTCACATTACCACAGTGTCCTTTTAAATTGCTGTACTTATGTTCGCCACATAAGTTGCTATTAGCAACCATAAAACACAAAAAAAACCCCTATATTACTGTCTTGAACATCGCAATGGTTTATTGTACTAAATTCTTTGGAGCTTTCTTCACTCAATATTTGAAATAAAATTAAAATGCTATCCCTAGAAAACACCCTATTTCTTCAAAAGTATATATATATCATTCCCTGTAAAAACAGACTTTAATGTAGCTGACAAGTAATCTCCAACTTTTATATCATGAAGTAAAACAAGTTGTTGTGAGAATACTGACTTGCCCCTTAAAATTCACTTTTCAGCTTTTAAGCTAAGACCACATTGCTAAAATCCTTATATTGAAATTATTTTGATTTCTCTGAAGCATGTGATAATTCCTGTCTGCTCTCCAACAGTGTATTTTTTTTTGCATATCACTTTTCCAAATTCATATTACCATAAAGATGTAGAAGAGTAAGGTTTAGATGTTTGAAGATGAAGCAAACATTTTATCTAGCACAGATCACACACTTAAACTGTCATTACATATTTAAGTAATGCTTCTCTAAGAATGAGTGAGTCCACCTGATGCTTAAAACAAAATCATTTTTAAAACGTCTGCTTTACTAAACAGAAAACCTGTCTTAACGTTCAGATTTGTGGACAGAGCTTTCCATTCAGTCAAACAACATACTACTGAATTCCAAACAAGATACTTGTTCCTGAAACAGTCACACTCATCACTAACAACACAGAGTGACAACAGGGATCAAATAAAAAAGACTACCAACAAGCCCGTAGCTTCTCATTTATCGTACTCTTTACACAAGAGGAACAAATTAACAACTCAAATGAAGAAGAAAAACTCCAATCTGGTAGTTACCGTAGTCAAAGAAGCACTACATAAGTAAATCAGGAAGATGGTTAGAGTGTCCTGCTTCCCATTCTGCTCAACATGTGGCAGGATCCTGGTTAGCTCACAGCATCTCCAGTTCTCCCCTCTATGAACTGGGGCAACAACACCCCTTGAACTTGGAGGAACAAACACAGAATCAGCCAGCTTTGGTACAGAAGCAGCTCTGGTGCTCTGTGTATGCAACATACTTAAATACAGCCACCTAACCCTATTTAAGTAACACAACCAAAATATTCAGAGGATGGAGTTCTTTCACTGACCTCATGAAGAAAGGCTTCTCTCTCTCATTGCTAATTTATATCTAAAAATTTAACTCATCTCAAAACTTCCCTTTATCAATTTTGAAGTTTGTGCTGGTGCAGGGCAACAAAGACAGAATCCCTTGCACGTGTTCCATTAGGCTCCAGTATCAATAATAATATTCTTTACGGTATTTCAGTCAGTGGGACACAGCTCTTTCATACATAACACAGGTAAGGAACAAGATCACAGTGACAAGAAGAGGAAAAGTTGTCTCTGAATGGCAAGAAGTTGTTCACACCATGTGCATCTAGCTAGATGAGCTTACCAGTTTGGAAGATGCACTTCCCTCATCAGTGCCAATACACTTCATTAAGGAAATCTAGTTCAATATGTCTTCGGGAATGGGCTGAAATATTGGTGAAGTGGGGCTTTCAGGTCTGACTTTAAAGCATCAAATCCTACTATATGAAGTAGGGAAACAGGGACCAAAACTCCTTTTTCTCTTCCACAAGCACTCTTACCTAGACCACCTCCAAAAAAAATTTTTTTTTAATTTAAAAATTATAGCTGGCCTCAGATTCTTCTTAGCTTTTACTTATTTTTCTGGAAGTAGTGAAAAAAAAAACTGTTGAGATTCCTAGATCTTACTGCTTAAGTTAATTTTTCTTGTCTCAGCAGAAGAGATCCTAGACTTCCATGCTGTTGTTTTCTTCTGGAACAGAGGACCTAGATTTAGTTCAGTCATTATGTTCATTTTTCTAATGCATTCCAGGTCTCTGGAGACAAGTGGTTCAGGATGGAGAGAGATAAATATAGCTGCTTCTCCATGGATCATTCTGTTGCCTCAGGTTTCCAAATCCAAATTAAATAGTTAATGATTTATGTATACACTGAGCATTAGCATCTTTGTGCCACGTTAGTCATCAGATCACAAGTAGCTCTAGAGAGGCTTTAGTCAAACAAATGAATATTAGGTTGAATGATTCAGCTTACTTCACGTAAACAGTTCCAGCATGTTCACATTGATCATCATTAAACTGCACTGAGGCAGGCAGCCTGTGTTGTAAAGTTAAAGGAAAAAAAAAAACAACGCTACCACAGAAGCAGCAACAAGTCCTTGGTTCTTTTTTAAATTAGTTTCATCACACTGATATGCCCTTCTCCAGATGTGGTATCCAAGGCTGCAGGCATTCACTGCAGGCCAGGTTTTTATTAAAGCTTCACCGATGCTATTATGAAATTGCAGGACTGTGCCTCTTCCCTTAAAGACAGCTTTCAGCTTCCATACTCACAAGAAACCCTGAATGCACACCCTCGAAATCCATAACCGGAGGCCAGCAATATTTATGCCCGCATGCAAATATTAATGGAACAGTCACACTCATCTTACATTTTAAACACACACATTTACATTTTAAAGTTATTTCCTGGTGCAGAGATGTAACTCAGACGTTTGAGACACTGAGTAGGCAACACAGGGCAGGTGTGAATTCTTCATCCTCGCTAAACCTTCTGGTTGTACACATTGCTCTTTAAACCAAAGTTTCCTCTGAGGGCTGGTTTGTTTTCTTTCTCAGATCCGATACTCAACATGAATCCTTTTGTCACCTTAGCAATATACAAAGATCAGCAAAAATATCATTTTGGATGAGATAGCATCTAGCCGTATCAGTGTTTGTAACTTCACCTTTTTCAACCTTCAGTTACAGAGGTGGCTTGCTCTGCACATGTCAGGTTTCATTTTGCTGAGAACGTCTCTCGAGAGTCCCAAACAAAATCCACAATCTTTGTCTAGCAAGTAATTACATTTTTTTTTCTTTTCAGTAGCACCCTACATTATGCAGTCTGTTATTTCATTTTGGTATTTTCTACATGTCAGAAAGCATGAATTACACTGTGCCTTCTGCCTGCTCTACTACATGGTGTAAAAATAACTTAATTACAGCCTACATAGGTATTTCCCCAATACTAGAATAATCATCAGTAATACCTAATCAGGGCATATTTACCCCAACCAAGTCTTTTTGGACTTCTGTCATGAAACTCAATATCCAGTTATTACAGCAGCAATGATCCAACTCTAAGTTTTGTTTCACTAGGAAACCTTTACAATGTTTTGTATTCTTAACACCCTCACCCTTCTCCAGGTGTGTTCATAGCAGGCATTTCCATTATTCTGAACCATGATACAAGTCTGACTCACCTTCACCTTCAGTCTTTACTTCTGGTAATGAGTAGAGGCCCTCGTTAAGACTGTGATGCTGCAATGCTGAGTGCAGTAGAGAGAAGAAGCTTCACTTTCAACACAACAGCTGAATAGTAAAGCAGAATAGCAACAAAGCACACTGCCAAGAGATAGAGCAAAAGAACATGACATGAGCCATGGGACGTTAGGCAGCTCCTTTCCAGACATAGTGCTCTATTTGCTGGACCAGGGAGACAGATCCTTGCCATTATGACACTGCTGAATAAGGTACGCTATTAAAAAAAAAAAAAATCATCCTTACATGGTGATTCCTGTTCTTGAGCAATGCAGGCCTTAGCAAAGAACAGTATAGCTCCTTTCAGACTCTTTTTTACTCTTGGGGGAGGGGGTATTGCAAGGGTTTACTGTTTCATAGCATAAAGCAATTAAGAAAAGTTTTCTTCGAGACAATGACTATCACTTTCCATAAACAGTCTTTAGCGTTGCATTTTTAGAAAACCGTTCTAATGGCATCCAACTAGAAATGTAGTGCTAACATGGCAAAGCCAAGCATTCTAGTAATGAGCAAGGGCTGGGTTTACTCTGCAAAATGTAAATCAAAATTGTCTCAGAAGTAGAGTTAAGAGTACTTTTTAACTTCCAAGAGATGGCCTTAAAAAAGAAAAATTCAGAAGCAACTCGGATAATACTGATTTTCAAGGTTAAATTAGTTTTGTTTTGCAGATGCAAGATCATTACTGCAAATGGTTTGGCTTGAGCAAGTAGAATAATTAAGTTTCAAGGAAAATCTTTTTTCTTTTTTGCCTATCCTCTGCTTTAGTTAAACTGAAATCATAAGTCCTTTAACAACAGTACTGCTCAGCTGTGTTCCCAGTCCCACATTGACAACAAGGCAATTCTCCGAATGCAGAGAAGATAAATGGACTTAATGCCACTAAGCAAACATGACATTTTTGTTGTACTGTGATCATAGATGAGTCACTAAGTAAAATGATTAATCACAAATCAATGTTACTAGGCTCATTTAGAGATGATTCTCCCTTTGCAAAGCAGGTAGAAGCTCTAAATTTATAGGCTAATGCGTTTATTCTAGCTGTAGCAGTCTCGTTATTGGTCTTAAGCATCAGAGTCTGCAGGAAATTTGTGCGCAATTAAGCTAAAGTGATGACCTCCTTATACACATTTTGGCACTTTTTTATCTGATAGTGTGTTGTGCAAATATATAAATGAATTGAAGCATTACATTGAAATTACAGGTAATGCAATACTAAGAAAAATAGACATATACCAGAATTTTAATACATATGCCAATAAGGTATCTAGACCATAAATTACACCCATTTTATCAGTCTACAAATGGGTTTATCAGTCCACAAATGGGTTTGTACTAAGATTTTAGACTGCTTCATTTTCGGTTGACTAACATTTGTAACTTCTACAAACAGTTTTATGACCTAAATTGTTTCAGCAGGAAGTGCATGGATTTGTTGAGCGACATGTTTATAAGTCATCCACACACTATGAAGACTTTCTATTTGGTAAATAAATTCACCTTGTTTAAATATTAGGCAGAAAAACACTGTTCTTTCAAACTTAATAAAGGCTTGCCAGCAGCGTAATGCTTTTTGTCTCACCTTGAATTTAATGAAATTAAATAATCGCATACTCATGCACGTATCTTTATCTGCCTACCTAATCTCTCAGTGTGAATTTTTTCTGAGTGACCATTTCCAGCCTACAAAGGGTAATTTTCCAGGGCAAAAGATTGTACCAATTCTAGATGTGATAGGCCCTGGATCCCTGTACTACCAGGCAGGGACTATTTCAAAGCAGAGCTGGCTGAATATCAAACAGGATTTAAATAACATTAAATAAATACATGACAATTTGATCAACTTCAGTGTTCAATTATGCTTTCATAAGGGAGCCATTAGCTGAATATAATAAATACACTCACGACTGTATGGTGAAAGTCATATAGTCAGCACCATAACTCACAAGTTTTTAGATGCTCCTAACACACACAACGTTTTGCTCTGCTCAGCAGTATTTGTAATGCTAGGAGTCACATCACCATCTGGAAAACACAAGCTTTACACTGAGACTGCAGTTAGATTCTCCACACTGCAGCGGCGTTAATGAAGGGATGGGGGGTGGCGAGGTCCCCAAGCTGCTCTGTGTTCTAGTAGAGCAGAGAGGAGTTGCCAAGCAGAACCACCCAAGAGTTGTGAGGTCCTAAGCCAAAATAACCTACAGTAACTGCTAAGCAGCTCAGACTGCTCTGGCCAGCAAGCACCAGCCAGGTAGTGAACACACCACTGTGCTCTGGCTTAGGAAGAAGGTCAAGCACAAGATCTTTGAACATGCACAAAACTGTCCTGCATGTGGAGCACCTATTGCTCCAAGAATACACCTGTCATTCACAGCTCTTGCTGACTTCCAGTGCTCTTCAAGATAGTAATTGATGCATTACACCTTTAGATATCTCTTGAATGCAGGAGACATCAAACCTACAAACGACCTAAATTATGTCTGAAAGAAACTGTCCGTATGTGAAAATCGACCAGCTGTTAAGATGAACTTGTCTCAGCTCTTCCTTTGCTCCTACCACGCCCAATGGCAGGTGAAACAAAACCCTGTGACTAATCTATTTATTACTACACGGAACAGAAGAAAGCGAGGACTAAATTAACTGCCTTTGAACTAACTAAGAATGGACGCAAATATGAAGAAATTAGAATTACCTAAATAACTAGCAGGGTCTATAATGAATTAAAAATCTCTTTTCAGCAACTCCTATGATGAACTGCCATGTTGTACTTGCTAATTCACTGTTTTCAGGAAGTATAGACAGGAACCAGGCGACACGAAAAACAAGCTAAGAGAGCTATGTAGACATCAACAGCTACATGTCACATTTTAAAGCTCTTTACCCTGCAATCATAATTTAAAACTTTACTCCCTCCTTTCAAGATTATTTGGGCACACATTTTCCCTAGGGGAGATACCTTAGAATTAATCACTTAAGAATCTGCTACTGAGCGCCTGAGTAGGAAGCGTACCTTCACAGGAGCCATGTTAGGCATCTATACAGATGTTCAAGCGCTATTTTGAACTTGGCACTGCAGCTTTCAGACCGTTTGCTCTGTATTTTTCCCCATTTACAAGCCAACAATAAGGAGGGATAAGCAAAGCATTCACAAGAAACTTTACACTGTGCTCACAGTGGAACTAACAACCCTTCGGATCAGTTCCCCCTTTTCAAAGGAGCACCAAGCCACCTCAGCTCTTCCACAGCAGAAGCAGCGCACTGCTGTTAAACATAAGGCAACTTACATTTTGATGATATACTGGTATAATGCAGCTTGTTAAGCTCAGACGGCAATATTTAACCAACTGATTAGAAGCATCCCATCTTCTTGGCAGGCCATGCAGTAGCAATCAGGAGAAATACAGCACATGTGCTTAGGAATTCCAGGGTTTCACAAGCACTGGGCCACTGACATCAGTTCTCCCAGCGCTGAGGAAACAGCAGCCAAGTAGGCTGTGAAGGTGAACGTCGCTGGGCCATAGGATTTGCACGATGATGCTTCTGTGAAAAGAACTCAGAACTGAGACAAGATGCTGCTTTGTCTGAAGGGAGCATGGCTAAGGCAAGGACCAGACACAGCGCTTCCAGCGAGCTGCCTCGTATCACCCTGCAGCCAGCCAGCAAGCTGCAGGCCTGCCGAAGGCAGTTTCCCAGCTGAGCATGAGAAAGTATCTCTCTACTATAGCAAGGTGACAATTTTAAACCAAAGACCTTATAAGCCATACACTGAGCAAAGATTTATCTAAAGAAGCATTCCACTTAATGACTAGAACCTGTATTTCCTTCTGCATTTTGTTTTTATGGCAGCTACTGACACAGAGACAGCCAAGGATGACAGGCACAAGCATATCCGCACAATCACAGATGAGTGCTCAAAGCCTAATTCTGCACAGGACCAATAAAAGCTTGACTTCCCAGAATGAATCTGAGATTCCAGGGAGAATTCCTCACGTGTGCTCTGTGGTTATAATACGCATCAGTAAGCTTTTTTTAAAGCTAGCAATAATTGTCAGACAAGTAGAGAGGGGAAAAAAAGACTTAACTACAGAACACCTCCCGTTGAAGCAGTATTTTCCTTTGCTCCAAAGGAAGCCCCAAAACCCTATTCAGAAGTTATTATTCAAAAAAATAAAAGGTAGTCAAGCTACACCTTCTCTCCCCTGCCTCCCAGAGACAGGCAGGTATCTACACTACGAGACTTAGCGCATTAAAAGTTGACTGCTTGTTTTCTGTCATCACCTAAGATTTTCAACTGCAAACTGCTCAGCCCACATCAAGGCAGGCTGAATTTGAAACAGCGACCAGGAAATTTAAAGCAGCAATACAGTATGCGTACAAAATTCAACACTAAACAGGAATATACTTCCATCTTTCAACTGCAATAAGCACTACCAGGCAGGAATTAGCAATCACCACAAACAGAAACAGCTAATTTTTTCCCTAGTCACTGGAAATGATATTATTGTAAAACTAACTCTCGACAGACAATTCCTCCCTCAAAACCAGTGGAAGAGGAGAAGCAAACCCCCCTAATACTTTTTAATAGGACATAACAGAATAAAGTGTTTGTAGCAAACAGCGTTGGCAGCTGCGGTCTCCATGGCAAGTCCGATGGCTGCAGCGCTCCCTCCAGTGGCAACAGACACGGGAGAGTTGGTCACCTTCCCTTCAAATCACCGCAAATTGGAGATCAAACTCTGAATTTCAGCTACAGCAATAAATCTTCTTTCTCTGAGAAACTTTGTAGTGATACAGCAGGTACTTCAACTGAAGTAGCGCTAGAAAAACTCTCCAGCCAAGATGAATTATGACACTTAAGCCTCAGGAATGTGGTCAACATTCTGAGAAAGAAGTTTTCACACAAGTGATGCTGCCAACTGCAAGCCACAGCAGCACGTGGAAAAAGAGCATGAAATGAGGTCTCTGATCAGAAATGGGGATTTGAATTTAAATTCGATCTCAGCAGCAGAGAAGCCATTTACAAGAGACGCATGCTCTGGAAGGAGGTGAAAAAAATGTTTTCTATCCCACAGGACACAGGGTAGTTAGGAACACATACAGAGGATCTGAGGAAACCAAATTGTAACTATTTCTGTACTGGGAAATGTTTGCATCAAGCATACAGTTCAGGCCAGTAGTAAGAGAGGGCTGAGGACAGCCAGATCATAACCAAAGTCATACTTCCCTATTAATTTAGTAAAGGAAGTTTATCAATTTGTTTTGCCAGTGTGGAAATTTTGGTTCAGCTTGTGCCCAAATAGTGTTTGGCCATCAAATGAGACTTTCTTATTGCAGTGAAACTTGACACACTTGAGAGAGAATGAAGAAATGTTTAAGACTAGATAGTAAGAGATCCGTAACACACAGTGTTTAGTTGTGACCACATGACCTCACTTGACCAGACAGGCAGCTGTTTGCCAGGAGGTACAACTCCTCATCCATGCTGCTCTTACCTCGGTCATGAACTGTGGCAACAGGACTTACTGGGAAAGTTCAGCAGGCCAAAGCACAGCAGACCAGCTCACTGAGACCCCACGATTCACAAAGCATAAGCATCAACTTCCCTGCAGCTTCTGGGTGCTACCCAGGGAGCAGTACGTCCTCACTACAAGCGACCACCCCTTCAGGTCAAGGATTTGGGCAACACTTCAGTCTGTTTTGCTGCAAAACACTCTGCGCTGTCACTCACCTTTGGGTTGAAAACAGACAAAAAACACAAGCAGGTTGCTGAAGTGAAGGCAAAGCACCACATGAGCAATAGCTTCTGCACTTCTGCAGCCTCCCAGTCACAGACTCCACAACAATTAAAGCTCTCTGACAGTTTGACAAGACTTGCTGTGGCCCTCAGTGTTTCTGCTCTCATCTGTCCCTCTCCATCCCTCAGTATCTACAGAAACAGGCTGGGATGGTAACATTTGGTCAGTTTTAACTTCTGTAAGTGCTTGATGAGAATCAACTTCCATAAGCATTTGATGAGCCTTAGCTGGGATGAACAAGGCAGTTTAGGTTCCCGAGATGCTGCAGGAGACTTTCTCAACACAGAGGAACACATCCTTATGCCAGCTATTCTCTTCTCAGGTTTTCAGGATTTTTCTGCTGCATTCCAAGGGGAAAAAGGAACTTTCATAATATTACACTAGAAACTTCAGTATTGCAGAAGGCAAATTCAGTTCAAGGACAGCACAGAACACACAGGCTGGCAAGTGTCCCCACTGTAGCCTACGCAAACACTGGTGAGTGCAAAGCCATCGCCACTGCCGTGTCCTTGCTGGTGCTGCATGTCTTGGCGTGCATCACTGCAACTTCTGGAATCCCCAACCGCACCCACTTCTGCTGTAGCAAGCGAGATGTGGATTTACAACAGTGACACAGGCGCCTGCAGGATGAACTGTAAGAGCGTGGTAGGCTGTCAGCTTGTAAGTCCTATTAAGGATTTTAAACATCACAGGATAGGTGGTGGTTTGATGGCTATGGGTACTCAGGGTGACAGCAGGAGAAGATTCAGAGTTATTGCTGGCAACAAAAGCGATCAGACTTCCTACGCCGACAGCTACATAATATATAGCATATATATAAAAAAATCCTCTGGCACAGAAATCCAAACTAAGGACAGACAGCTTTCAGCACAAGATCTTCGGTTACATCATTTATAACAGTTTTCCTGTGAAACAATTCTGATCAGATCTGATGGATAACAAACCACACCAGTTAAGGAGGGACTGGTTTGCTTTCTGCCACAAAGGACAATTAACATGTGCCACTTTATTTGTACTTTCTGCCTGAACAGTGAGTATGCAAGTCCTATACAGGAATCCCCTTACTCTGAAGAAGATACCACATAGTTTCATCAGAATATCTTTGTTATGTCATCAATTTTAATTCCAACCTGTACTTCAATGTGCACATAACTATTTTCAAATACAATGAAAACTTGAAGTCAACAGCATTGCAGCTTTCAGTAAATCCTTCACAACTTCAGAAAATCTCTATAAACATTGTGGAAAGTAGATACAGAATGTACAGAGGACAGTTTTCTATACAAAAGTGCATTTTAGTAATACAATTAGCAGAGAACCTGGGAAAAAAAAACCTCAATTTAAGCAGTACCATATACTCTAATCTACACCCCCATCTCTCCCCGAAAAATGGAAAAAAAAAAAGCAAAATCACAAAACCCCACTTTCCCCTTGCTTTGGTTATGAACTATCAAGGCTTCAACATTACAATTATATTTTTTTTAAAACTGAAGAATTTATTTGTAATTTGGAAATGTTTTAAAGTTAGCCATATGAGAGAGAATGCAAGTATGATTAATCAGAGTTAATAGTCAAAATAGATAAGCTTTGAACATTATTAGGATTTGCCCTGGGTAGATTAATAAACTATCTTTGCATGCAATCCTTCAATAGAAAATTGCATATTGACTTGTCTTCTCTATGCCCAAGAACCGCAAGATCAGTAAGCTAAGGAACATTAAACCAATAAATCTAACAACATTTGCCACAAAAATCTGGCTTATAAGAATAAACTTCAAGAGCCCCCCAAAACAGTCAGATTTATTAATATTTATAGACCATTGCATCAAATGATTTCAAAGCTGAAAGAGTGTTAGGAGAAAAGAAACTGCTTCAGGCCATTCAGCATAGATGAACAGTATATATTGCCATTTTTGTATGTTTCTATATTTTATATGCACTGTGATGTAAATGCATGTGAGTAAGTTCAAGCAGGTTGGCTGGTCTGTTTTTTCCCCAGAGAATGATCTTCACAAGTTTCAAAGCACAATATGAGAACTAGAAGTTAAACCTAGAAAACTCAACTTTTCCTGCTCTTCTCAGTAAGCACCCCATACTGAGCTGTATATGTATATATACATATAACCGTCTTTTAATCAGTTTCCCAAATAAAGAAAAATAGATAATATCTCAACAGAGACAAAAGATGACATGAGATACATACACAAAAATTAGACAGGTTTGTCAGGCAGCTAGCTCTCTTCCTCATATTTAAAATCGTATTAGAAAAGAATGTTCTATATTGTTTACAGTCCTATTGCAATCAGACTTTCAGTGCTCCTTCTAAGCCTTTTTAGGGAAAAAGTTACCACGGAAGCAAACCATTAACATTACAGAGCATAAATTGATTACATTCATATTACAGTGGTCACAAAGCACCTAGATATACAGCTTCAGTACCATGGAGCCATACAACTACGAGCTTTTTCCTGTTTGTCTCTATTTTGCTTTTAAGCTTGACATTTTTTATCTGTGAATAAAAAGCAGAGATTCATTTCTTTTTTTAAAAAGTGCTAATAAAAATGCATGACTTTAGCAGTCTATTACTCTTCTTTATCTATCCGAACCCAATAATCTGCAGATAACTTCCTGTAAAACAAAGTGGTAGCCACAATGGCCAACACTCAAACCAGCAAGACCAGGTTTAACTAAAATTCCAACTGACTATTGTCGCGGGTATCCAATATAAATTCATAGAATCATTTAGGTTGGAAAAGACCTTTAAGATCATTGAGTCCAACCGTAAACCTAACACTGCCAAGTCCATCACTAAACCATGTCCCCAAGCACCACATCTACCTCCAGGAATGGAGACTCAACCACTTCCCTGGGTAAGCATACAGCATATTGCAAGGAAAGACAAGAATCTGACAAAAAAAACTCCCCCCTCCATGAAACGAGTGTGTCATTGGAACTAAGCAGGATGTGAAAGCAAAAAGAAAAAAAAAATCCCAAACATGTAGCAGTAAGTTAGATCTCTTGAATCCCACAGCTGCTTCGGCCCTGATTCTCTGAGATGCCAAGTACCCGGAAGGGACACATTCAGGTAAGACGTTACTCTGCATTCTTATCAGAACATTGAGAATTTAGTATTCTTAGGTTATAAGCACCCTGGTACTATGAGATTACAGAGCTATCAATTATTACCATGGAACCCCAGGAAATCCACTCTCTTCTATCGTTTTAATTGTCACACAAGTGACTGAAGCACCCAGCTGGAGACGACACACCACAATCAGCTACTGTGGCACCCAGGACCTTTTCACCCAGTGTAACAGATGAGCAAGTGGACCCATCTAATCACTTGAATTAACTTATACTTACATGCTCACACTAAGATCAAGATGGAAATACTATCCTCCCTTATTTCATCATCTCTGGAAGCTAGCAGACAGGTGACCAAAAAGCACTGTGCGTCATCAAAATGAGGGGGTCTTCTCTCAACAAAGCCAGAGGGATTTTTAAACTCTGAAGAGCTGCTGAAACAGAATAAAGTGACACACTTTCATGCTCCACCACACTGAGATATTGCACCTTTCTCACAACTCATTTCAGAGTCTCAATTCTCTACAGTACTAAGCGTGCATTTTTTTTTCAGAAAAAGTATCACATTTCAAAGTCACTGCAGAAAATAAAGGTTGTACTGAACTGTGACAGTACACAGTGAATGTTTCATGATGAATTCATCCATTACAGCCATGGTAAGTTGCAAGGGTTCAACAACTGCACCCTGAAATTAGCTGAATTGACAGCAATTCCATTTTTTTCTTCCATCCAAGATATTTAAAAGAAACTCCAGATTTAAATCAATCTAAATTCTCAGTAACTTCTATACAGTTAAGAGGTTTTTGGTATTGTTTCTACAGGAGGAAAGGAGGCACCAACCAGCTATAGCGCAGCACAAGCAAATACTGACACGTAACAGTAACTTCTGGTTAGTAGCCAAATAACTGGCCATACAGGATAGCTAACACGTGAGTTTACAATGACATTACATAGCTTTTAATCAGCCAGTGACCAAGTCTGGGTACCTGTTGTCTAGCAGCAGTAAGAGTGAATAAGTTCATACATACTAGATTGATTATGGACCTCATTTATTTATCACTGAAGCCCTTTCAGAGGCCACTGTTCAGTTATTTTACTGGTCAGTTTATTCTACAAGGAATGCCACTTCTGAAAGAAAAATAATTCAGCTGTTCAGGCTAGTAAGTCTGTGCAGGACATGCAAAACGAATGTAAGTAGTGCTATATGAACTTGATCATGCAACTCTGCAGGACTGGGCAATTGCAGGCACCTGCAAGAGCAAAACGAGCAAAATGAAGGTAATGAAGCATCAACATAATGCAGACTTACTTCCTACACTCAGAACTAGAAAATATTTCTAAATTTCTTTTAAATTTCACATGGGAAAAAAAAACAAAAAAAAAAATTTAGAAGTATCGTTTTTATCTCAGCTGTGGGGTAAAGGAGTTCCGTAACAAGTAGTTCCAAGATCAAGACAAAAGCTACCTTACAGATTGTCAGAATTAGAAAACAGGTTAAAACTACTTTTACCTCCCTACCAGAAAGCCACTATTTTTGTTCATTTTCTTAGCAAGAAAAATTTCAAAAGCAGATAGAAAACAAAAGGAGAATTCTGAAACATGTAATGGTGTAACAACCCACACAGAAGACACATCCTCAGCTAAACACACAATTAAAAAGCACAGCTGCATTAATTAAGTTCTCTTGCCAACAACATGAATCTATTTAGATATGCTTCCGGGGAAAAAAGTCACCAAAGCTGTGTGCCACTTGTTTGCACTTCTGTTTACAGCAGCATTTTTAACTACTGTAAGTAGTGTCCTAGGCAGCTTAACTGCAGATTAGTGTACTTTCAATGCATAAAGATGTTTTTATTTGAATCTTTTCATAGCAATACTAGGGATGTACTGGTCAACCGTTAGTAACAATCATACTATAAGATACTGAGCAGCAAAATAACCTTCTGAGGACTAAGCTTGGAAGTTTTTTTTTTTGAATTCTCATTGCTTCCTAAAGAACTACATTATCAGGCATTATTTGCATTACAGATTCCCTGCACTAGAAGTCCTGCTTCTTGTCTTCTGTACAGTGTGAGTTAAATCACAACTTCTAGAAAAGGATTTATCACAGTACTTTGATTTTGTATGATCCAAGAGAAAGGCTGAAGAAAGCCCTACAGAACTAAAGATTTTTTCCTTATGCTAAACAATCCTCCTAATAATAGGAAAGGAAGACAAACAAGCCAAGTGTAATATTAACTCTAAGTTGGAAAAAACAAAAAAGCTGAAGCATAGTAATGTATGCTTAGTGTCATCCAAGAGCACCCCTAGACTTAACGTCTTGCAAGTAAGCTAGCATGTTAGCCAAGTTCCAATTTCCTTAAAATTGTACCTATTCTGCAGCTTTTCAGAAGTCAGTTAAGTTTCTGAAGTCTTTGTTGCAAAATTACTCTCAAAAAGCTGAAGTTACTCAATACTTGGGCCTTCTTACCAAAATTACACTTGAGAAAAAATCTGATTTATATTGTTAACACTAATCAAAATTTGGTCAAGAAATATATGTAAACAATAAGGATAATACATTTAAGGCTTAGAAAGAACACTGATAAATTCACCCCTGTCACATTAAAACATCCACATCTCCTTCATGGTCCTCCTCAGTCACTTTTAAAGAGAGCACTTCTTCAT
The DNA here is from genome assembly GCF_030867145.1 of Opisthocomus hoazin. Taxonomy (NCBI): domain Eukaryota; kingdom Metazoa; phylum Chordata; class Aves; order Opisthocomiformes; family Opisthocomidae; genus Opisthocomus; species Opisthocomus hoazin. The sequence goes on from NC_134427.1 coordinate 16,655,690, forward strand.
TAAGAAATAATCCACTCAGTCTTTCCTTACGAGCTTGTCTTTGTTCTTTCAGCTGTCTCTTGCGTAAGGCCTTTTGCTGTAGTTTCCGTTGCTTGGAACGTTTCTGCCAAAATACAGAAGAAACAAAAGATAAGATTTTGTTCTGTAGATTGGAAACCACCTTTAAAGCTGGCAAATATAAGTTAACCTCTAAAATAATGTCTGTTCTGAAAAATAACTACATGAATTCTCAGAGATGGTGCAAAGATTCATCCAAAATTGTACCTACTATTAAAATATGAAAACCATTTACCACGTCTGAGTTATGAAGCATAACATCACCCTGTGACGTTGCATAGCTGTGTCTTTGATTGGAAGAATCTTTATTGCAGGGGAAATGTTAGTCTTACAATAAGAACCTGAGATGTCGAAGAGCAGGAACTACTCCTCTCCTCCACACTTGAAATTACGGAGACAGGACAAGTGCCACAGTACTACTTTAACTGAAACATGCTTCAGTAGGTCATTCCTCACCACATGTTGGAGGAATAAACTGAAGACTACTCAAAAAGCCTAACGAAACTTCTGGTCGGGAGCAACCACACAACCAAGACAGTCCTTACTACCCAGAAATTATGCATAGATTAGGTTGATCAATCTTCAGTAGATTTTTTTTGTAAAACTGTGTGTTCTTTCAAAGAATTAAGTTAGCTGCATAAGCCCTTATTCAACTGCCACTCACCTTATTCTAAAGAAAAGTAATGAGAAGGTCTACTACATACAAACATCAGGCTTTCACTTAGAACCGAAGTGATGTGAAGAGCACAAGCTTAAATTCCTTCTGGTCATGTCAGAGGAAACAGTCAGCATTGGTTTAGCTAGAGAACTTCAGCAGATGCCCAGTTACTAACCATGCTCCTTCACTACCAATAGCCCAGTGAAGATCACATAATCAACCTTAACAAGTTAGACAGCTTAATGCACGTGTACATAATTACAAACTTTACCTTTGAATCCCGGATTCTTTCTGCAGCACTTGTGGACAAATTACTGTCACTGTGCGCTCGACTCATGTTGGCACTCGAGTTTGAAGCGGAGTTAGCAACACTAGAGCCACTGCTGCTGGCTGAGCTGACCATGCTGGCGCTGCTGCTGCTGGCACTGGCACCACTCACACCACTGGTACTCGCACAGCTGTAGCTACTCCTCTTCCAGCTTTCCCTTGCAGAGCGTTGACGAGGTCCGTGTTCCTTGATATAGTTTCTCACCTTTAGAACAGAGGCAGCAGAATTACTAAAGCCTGATAAATACCATACTGAGATACTCCTTTTCATGGAAAAAAACACAATTTGCCTATTAACAGTGATCAAGTTATTGTATCAGTTCAGTTAGCCTTTTAAACCATTTTGCTGTGTCTGCTTAAATCCCAAGCCATCTAGAAGTCATCAAGCGAACTTAACTAAGTTAATATTAACTTCATTATGGAAGGAAGAGAACTAAGTTACAAGGTTTGGATTTTTTCCCCTCTCCTACCCTCGAAGTTTTCTACTGCATAACAACAAGTCATTATTATAAAACCAAACAGGGATAGCGGTCAAGTTCAACTGAACTAAGTTGTTTACTTAATGTATCAAAATTCTTCATTTTGCTAGATATACTCAAACAGAAGTGGCTGTAAGGAAAGCAGTACTTTTCTACTTTCAGATGATACCTATAAAATGTTTGAAATATGAAATAGGCCAAGCCCGTAAAAGCATGTTTTCCATTTTCAATCTTTACCTTCATCTTAATCACAAATACAGAGTAACACTGAGGAGTTCAGATTGTTTGGATACTACATCTTTTCCCAACAACACACCACAACAGAACAAAGACTAAAACAACAGTAGCATGAATCTACCAGACCAACCAGGTACCTTTGTTATAAACTGTATTTTGTAACATCTCTATAATGCATTGTTCTGTATTCCTTTTTACATGAAATTTATGGTCTTCCCCAACAAATTCCACTCCCTTGGAGTTTCGAAAGCTAGTTTATATTCAGCAAGCAAATGAAGATCCTCAACGAGCTGATGGTCATGTAGTGGAATAAGCTTTTGTCATAACCAGTACTGGGCCCACAGCGTAACTCGTTACACACATGTCAGCTTAGGCCTAACACATACTGAGAATATATAACCACAGTCTTTCATATAAAGTTTTAATACATCCAATATGTTTTTAAACTGTATTTTCCCTCATTGACAATATTGTGCTCTAGTGCATCTCCCTGTATCTAATGACTACGTATAAAAAATTGGTCACAACTCCAAAAGCGATTTTGCAAGACATATCAGATGCCGAAACCCCAAAGTCATACACACAGACCTTAACTCACCTGTTTCAGTTTTTCATCTGTGAGACAGTTCAATTCAATAATGAATTCACTATCGGTAGGTGAGATCTGAGCAGTAGGATCAATAATTTTAATAATATCAAGTTGCTCTCGAAGGCCCATCTCTGTACTGACTTTGCGACTCAAATACTCAATATATTCAACCTAGGACCCAAAGAGAGGCAGGTCATTTTAAAGTACTATTGATTCTAAATGAGTGACGGAAAAAAAGAAAGACCAGTGGAATAAAATGTGCTCAAATATCACATTTCCTACAATTCTAGCCTCATTCAGTATCCTCAGAAACTCAGGGTAAAAACATGAGTGCACGTTAGACTGCCTAGTGCAGATCCACAGGACAAGATTTAGTTTCAAGAATCAAGCAGTACTGCATAGGTCTACATTTACATGTACAGCAATCAGTATGTCTCCTAAGATGTGGCACTAATTAAAAGATCTTCTGCATATTATAGTTCTTACATAGGAAAAAAAGTCAACTTCACCTGTTCATCATTTGTCATTGCACTCCATGGAAGTTCATCGAGATTCCTATGCTTGTTTTTCTTTTTCGGAAGCAGACAAGGAGAGCTTGGAATACTAGGTATAACATCAGAAAGCACATCACTCCCACTTGTAATGTCGCTGCCAGGCAACTTGTAATATACAAGAGAAAGAACAAAGCCTTAGAATACAGCAGGCAGATTTAAAGTCATTCTAACACTATTAACAATTCAAAACAAACCGTCAAATTAGCAAAGCATCACTTATCTATGTACTATAATGACTTCTTAGTAATTACTCACAACCCTGCAGTACTCCTTTGAATCTTCCAACAAACAGCAAGTGCAGCAGACTCAATTCACTCTTCTCTACTTATCAATCCTCTTTTTAAAAAATTGCAGTTCAGAAAACAGCAGAACGATGTGGCATTTCAACCATTTCCCCTCTCCATCAGTGTAAATGGTCCATTACAACCCAAACCCAAATCTAAACCTCCCATTTTAAAGCCAAGTCTAGTTTAAGGAGGATCATTTCAAAGTAGGTTTGTAATTTATACCATACCCCATAATTACACAAGACAATTCAATTAAAATCACTGTCACTTTCCTGGAAGCAACTTCAGAACTTTAGCTGGCTTCATTTATACAACTGACGTGTAATTTCTGAATGCACTTCCAGTCAGTGTGACAGCTGGATTACTCATGCCCAGATTCTGCCAGATAGCACCACTAAGAGCTACAAAAAAGTCTTTCCAAAATTCTGCAAGTCCAATCAAGTATGTCTCTTAAGAAATGTTTTTTTAAAAAACAAAAAATTTTAAAAAGCTAGTTACTAATCAAACATGCTATCAGCTAACTGAGACATGGGAAATTGCTTCTTTTCAAAACAAATCACTGAGTTTATCAGGCACTGAACACTTCACAGCTCAGTGAAGCTCCGAATCTTTGGGATCCAATCTGAGTTGTTCTACAGGTTGCATTATACACACGCACTTGCAACTTCTCTGATACAATATACATAGAAACTAGTAGTTAGACTACTCAGTTCACGGTATCTTAAGTTCATTTGCATCTTCTGGAACAGGATTTGTGCTTTCTTCAAATCGGTGGTTTCAGTCCTTACACTGCACTTAGGAGACTCTGTATAAGCTTTGACTAAGCTTTATGACAAAATTTAGAAGTATTCCTCAGTATATTCTGAAGCACCATGTATCCTATTTCAAAATTATGTATGTGTTTGCAGTTGATTTAAGTCTAAAATATATAAAAAGATTTGCATATCACTATTGAAAAATTGCTGAAGACCGACAACTACCATGAACTAGAGATACCTGACCAGGACTGCATCCAGTACAGACTGGGAAAAGGAGGACATGATTCACCTTCACACTTCTCCCATCCTGGTGAGACAAAGTGAGCTCTGTACTCTTACTGGCACAGAAAAAAAGACAGAAATAGGCTATGGCAAGAGCTTCCACACTTCACCTAGGTGCCAGCTCCACTCCAAAGGAAGATTTAACATGGCCAAATTACTGGAAGCAGACATCTGTAACCAGATTTCATTAGCAGGGCAGATCCTCGGTACAAGGGATCTAAGCTCATGGCTACAAGACACATGTTGGTCACTGAAACCAAACTACCATAATATGTAAACATCCCTCTTTGAAGAGCTGACCTTCAGTCTCTCCTACAGATTAAGAACTCTGAAATAAAATGGAACAAAGCATTCCCTTTATCGCTGAAGATTCAGATATCTGCTCTTACGTTCAACAGTTACAAGACACAAACGCTGAGGATTTTTCAATTAAAGCTAAACCCAGGAGTTAACAGTCTATACACAATTATACATTTACAGTGGAACTAGTTTACCTGCCATTCAAACTCACTGTCTGACCAATCCCAGTACGTGCTGATAGAAGAAGAGACATCACTGCAGACACTGCCCTCGGGGAACAAATCGAAAGAGGTGAACTCCTGGTCATCCAACAGAGAGTAACAGTCATCCTGATCACCAACTGACACCGATGAGAACAGCTCCTCACTGCACTCTGAGCTGGCTACGCTGGTTCCACAAGACGTCAAGTTCCACCTGCAAACCGGGACAAAACAAACAGAAAGCTGCAAAGATATTGGCATCATGTATCCTGAAAAATGCTTATTTCTTTTAAGCCTCGTAAAACTATCTCCACATTGCTTGTCAGGAACACGATACATTGATTTTATTGAAATGTTATAATTATGTAAACTGAAGTATTCTATTTTGAAGTATTTTTAAAGGTCCATAAACACACCAGAAGGAATTCAACATTAAACATGGCAAGGCAAAAATCCATATACAGTTAGTATAATTACACCTTTATTTTAATATATTAACAGTTTCCACCCCAGAGCCATGATTCTTGTAGTGCATAAATTGTCTTTTTTTGTTGTTGTCGGTTGGTTGTTTTTTAAAATACACGGAACTAATAATACTATTTCCCATATGCTGGGATATTTAAACTTCCATGTAAACTGAAATAAACAAAACTAAGAAGTAAATCAATTGGGCTTCAGGACAAATAGGAGTCAAAAAGAAATTCTACGTTGATAATCCCACACAAAAATAAGACTTAATAAGGAAACACATTATGGATATACGTAAGCCTTCACTATTCATTACTTTCAACTCTGAATGCCAAAAATATCAGAAATGCTGTTGGAATGAGACAGTGCAAGGTGGGAAAACAACCTGTGTGAAAATGCTACCACACCAAAACTACACGTTATTTTCCCTTCATAATTTCATTTAAAAAGCTAGTTAATGCTGTTGCAATTGAGAAAGTAATTGAGGACTCAGACTTCACAGAACAGGTTTTTTACTCTAATGAGAGTAAGGCAGAATTTAACAAGCTCATGAAATCAGTCTCCGTATCTGGATTTATTTTACATATTGGTGAAAAGTAGGTCGAGACAACTATGAGTCAGCACAGCACTGCAATGTGGCCAAAACAATTTGAAAAGAACTTCTAAAATTCACCACACAAACTCACGCAATCAATTCCTGTTCCATCAGCCTATCCACCTCAGCCTGGCTAACTGGAAAAACACTCCTCTACCCAGCTGCAAAAGCTGAGCAACGCCATCTCCCAGCAAGGCTGGTGGTCCTCGCTGTCGTTATTTAAGCTGCATACCAGGTTGGCTAAATGTGTTAGATGTGGGAGTAAGTCCATCACAATTTGGCCAGCAGTAAATTTATCCAATGTTAAAGACATTTTAAAAACTTTTCTTTCAACAGACTCTGGAGATCTTGCCTTCCCTCCCTTATACATGGACAATGTTTTACTGGTACAGACTTTTGCTGTCAGGGCAATTAACTGGTAGCCAATAGAATATGAGTGTGGTGACACAGCATGCTTTGAACATTACTACAGTTTCAGTGTCCATGAAACATCGATGAAAGGAAAGACAGAGTGGACAAAGTTTCCAGACCCATCAAAGCACAGGATGGGGTACAGGGCTTTACCACCAACCGCTATGCACAGATCCTCCAGGTACAAAGCATCACTGCAGGTACAGGCAGGCAGCCCTCACCTTCCCATACCCAGGGAGGCTGCTGTACTTGCTGGGGTGAACTGGATTAACAAGAAGTGGGAACTACATCACAATTACTCGCAACTTTAAAAAATAGAAAGCCTTACGCGAACACCACAGATTGAGCCGTGCATCTGCAACGGCCTAATCAGTGCAAGACATGGCACGTCCTTCCCCAAAGCAGTGAAATACCCACTCAGGATGCCTCGGTTACAAACCTGGGTTTGTAAAGCGAGCAAGCCTGAGGAACACATGCAGGAAGTGAACGGCAACACAAAGACAAACATAAAAAATTAATTAAATGCAAATTTGGTGAATATCACATACTTATCTCACAGACATGCTATGAATACACCTTACTGCTCAGGTCACAACTGGGTCTTACGATGTAAGAACTAGATCATGGAAGCGTATCATATTTGATCACGGCTCTTCACACTGTATCATTTAAGAATCTATAATTAAGAGCTTGCCCTTGTGAATTTCACTTTTAAAGTGCAATTTCCATTATTTCATACAAATTCCATTGAAAGATTACCTTCTCATTCACTCTTCATGGTGTAGCAGAAACACAAAAAAACAGTAAAAGCATCTCGCAACTCTGGAACAGTAACTACAACTATCTCACACTTATGTTCAAGACCGAAATCTCACAAATTGTTCTCAAAAAAAAGCTATAGCTATATTCAAGCTTAATACTATACATAAACAGCAGCAGAATTAGGTTCTTAAGTAAGCAGGACTGCTGGGGTTTGACTTTCTAAGCACAACTGGAATTTCTTTGTAGAGCTGCATTTGCAATTTTAGACCAGGCATTTTCCACGAATTACAGACAGAATAATTCGCGCTTAGTTAGTAGCATGCGATGGAAATGTTTCTGCAGGAATCGGTGCAGTCACCAGCCGCCTGACTCATCCCGAACCTCCGCAGGTTTGCTCGGCGTCCACGCCAGGCCTGCTTTTAATGAACACAAACACACCACGTGTGAGCGTGAGCCTCCTGCAGCGCCCAGAGCGGCGGCTGGAGAAATTCGGAGAGCAGCAAGCACCCCTCACAAACCGATCGGCCACCGCGGCGGCAGGAGCCAAAGCCCGGCCGAGCGCACACGCGGCCTGGCCCAGGGGAAGCGTCGGCACGGCCGCCCCGGGGCTCGGACCGGGCGGGGGAAGGCGGCCCGGCCGGCCCCCACCCCGCCGCTGTCCCCTCAGCCAGGACCGGTCCCCCGCGGCGAGGGGCAGCGGCCGGGGGTCCCCGCGCAGCCGCGGGCGGACCTGTTGGAGTGGAAGCGGTGCAGCGGGTCGGTGCGGTGGCAGGACGAGAGCTGGCAGCCGAAGTCGCTGACGTCCAGGCAGCCCTCCTCGCTCAGGCTCAAGCTGCCGCCCCGCGGCGGGTGCTGGTGCGAGAGCAGCGGGCACGGCTCCTCGGGGGCCAGGAACTTCTCGTACGGCTCCTCGGTCATGGCGGCGGCGAGCGCCTCCCTCACGCACCCAGCGGCCGAGCCGCCATCACCCGCCGGTCCCGGGGTGCGCCTCAGCCTCGCGGCGCGCTCCTTCCGGCGCCGGCCCCCAGCGCTGGGGCGGCACAGCGCCCCCTGTCGCGGCGGAGGGCGGCCCAGGCGGCATCGCCAGGCGGGGCCGCGCTGCCATGGCGGCGGGGGCGGCCTATGGGCACGGCGAGAGCGGCGGTGGCCGCGGCGGCTTCCTGGGGCCACGGGTGCCGGCCGAGGTGGAGGCCATGGCCCGCGTCGTGCAGGACGTGGGCAAGGAGACCTTCCGGCGGCTCCTCAGAGGTAGGGTCCGGGCGGACCCGGCCCGGTGGGGCCGCTGAGGGAGGCGCGGACGGCCGCGGCTGTGCTGGGCCGCGGCGCCGTGGACGTGGCTGCTCCCTGACGCCGGGGCCGGGGACTGAGTCGCTGCCGGGTGAGGCCCGAGACCCCGTGGGCGTTGTGACAACGCGCGGGAGAAGGCGCAGAACCTCAGAGCGCGGGTGCCTGGCTGGGGCTGCGAGGCTGAGCACGCTCTGCCCGCGGGGCTGCGGGGCTGCTCCCCGCGGTGAGGCGAGACGCGGGTGAGCTTTGCCAGGGACCACCAAAATCAGGGTTACGCACTGGAGTAAATTATCGTATGCGAAATAATCACAGAGTAACCGAAGAGCTGGTTAGCGGCGCGCGAGGACAGCGCGGCGTAGTGCTGCGAGCCTCGCCGGCACATGCTCTCAGCGCACTGCCTCTGGGGCCTTTTCGTCCTGATTTGAGTCGAGACGGACTCGGAGCATCTGGTGGCTGGTTTGTCTTCATGAGCGTTGCTGCACAGCGTCAGAAATGGAGCGATGTATCCAGGGTTTGCTTGCAGGGACTGGAAGCCATAAAGCGATGTATGGGCAGAGGTGTTTGGGGCAGTAGATACAGAGGTTGAACTGTATTTGCTGTCAAGCGCAGGGGCAGCGGAGACCAAAAACCTGTTTCAGTGCCAGGAAGCCTGACCGTCTCCTAAGCCCCGTCTGGGTTTAATTTCGGTGTAAACTATCGCCTGCATTTAGGTGTGCAATAAATGCTTCCTACTGTAGGGGGAACAAACAGTCCTTCAAAGCCGTCCGGAGCCAGAGCAGGTAACGCTGCCGCACGGGGTGCCCGGAGCGGGTGGCGGCAGCCTCCAGATTACGCAGAAATCTCCAGGCGTCTTCTGCTCTCGCTGCTCTGTGATTAACAGCGGGCAGGGCAGAGGTTTTTTTTTCTTCGAGGCTTTGAAGGCATGATGGATTCCGACACAGTATATCTAAATTGCTCTGGCACTTGCACCAAGTTAGTTTTTTGAGGCTGTTGCTGTTACTTTATTGCTAAATAATAACTAATATAAAACAGGAGATGCTGCTTCATATGCCTGCTCAGTTCACGATGTCAAAACTGCATATACCGTTATCTCAGGGTTATCCAGGCTCTGCTAAACTGCCAGTGAAAGTTCGAGGCTGCAGGCATCTTCTACTAGGAGCAAATGACCCAGCAGTGAGTTTTCTTTGGATGGTTTTGGGTTATTCTTTTTTTTTCTCCTTCAGATTGATTGTTGGAAGCGTTGGTACAGCTGATATTTCCAACTTCTCTGAGCTATACTGAGTAAAAAATCTTGTATTCTAGGGGAATGCAAGTAGGTTATAAAAGAAGACATGGCTTTTTAACCAGTTATTAGAATTGGTTAAGAGAAAGAAGACTGATATTGTCATTAAAGCTATCTAGTTAAAAACTACAAGCAACATGTTGTCCTTTGAAGAAACAGATCAAAGTTGTATTTACGTAGGCGATTAGACCACAGCCTGTTTCCTGCTCTGTGCGTTACCTGGTAGACAGGCCTCAGTGCTGAGCTGTGTTTGGCCTTCCCAGTAAACAGAATCTTCTCAAAGTCAGTTTGGTTGTCGTAGAGCAGAGCCTTTTTCAGACAACGTGGAAAGCTTGGTACTAGCACCTTGCACATCCTAGCTGCTCTCTGCGAAGTGCCAGAGAAAATCAGTCAGGCACGTGAATGATCCAAGACTCACCCCTGAATTTGATGTGTGTATAAAAATGTGAAAAGCAAAGAGAATTTATCCAGAATTAGAAGAATAGTAGCGAGTGGAACCCTCCTAATATCAAAAGGAATGCTGGCGGTTTGATTAAAACTGTAAAACTCTTTTTTTTCAACCTTACTATTAAGCTAATCTCCTAGTGTTCTTAGTGTTGGCTTTCAGTAACATTTGGTGGACATTTTAAACTTTTCATGCACTATTTACAGCACTAAATATGGCTCATTATAACTGACTAATCTAATGCCCCGATCCTGCAATGGGATTGTGTCAGTAATCTTTTTTTTATCCACGGTGGGACTTCCTGTGGCTCTGTCCAGACTGATCAGAGTGCAGCAGAGAGGCTGACATGACAACAGAAATTTATGTAAGTCAGTGCATATATGGAAAAAGGAAGAATAACTGAATGATGAAGATTCAAATAAACCCACACCAGTTATTAGTGTATAATATTGCCACATGGGTTAACAGAGATTTGCTTTAAAGTTTGTATTATGAGCAGTTGTGCAAACTACAAGACTTCAAGGTTTAGTTTTGTCTCCTTGCTTATTTAATCCTTAGTCTCTGCTGACACTGCAAGATAAATTACTTATGTGAAACGTTGGAGAACAGTGTTGAATTGTTTACTCTCAGTCTTCTGTTATCCTGCATATCAGAAGCGTAATTAAGCTGTAAGCAGACTTCTGATGTGAACAAGTTTGTCGATAGAAGCCCAAGTTGGATTTGTACTCATGAGCGGTGAATTTTTTTATCTTTTTTGCATTATCCCACTGGAACAGAATTCAGCAGTGAAAACATCTCCAATTTTACAATGCAAAAGCTTAATCCATTGAAGTTCTCTTGGTAAAGTGTTGGGAGACCGACCTGTGGTGGTGGATGATCAGATGTGTTTACAGAGACTTGAAGTGACAGTTTCACATCAGGAAAAATGTCAGTACATGAAGTCAAATAAAATCATACACATGATTATGTTAATGTTCACAGTCTCCAGGTCTTCCTCTTTTTAAAGGGATCTTGCTTTGCTTTCTTATTTACAGTCACTGTTAATGCATTGGAAGGAAAAGACTGCAAGGACTCTGTCAAACTGATTGCAGAAAGCACTAATCTCTCAGAAGAGCAACTTGCTTTCCTCATTTCTGGCATGTATACCCTTCTCCGAGAAGCACTGAGACTCCCCGTATCGACTTTCAAACAAGAAGTAAGTTCTGGGAGCACTCGGAGTCCTGATAAGTTAAAAGCCGCATCAGACGCGAGTTACCATCTAAACCCTATTTGCCAGGGTGGGGAGCTGCACATAAAAATGTGCTCCAAGTTTAAGTGGTTGGAAGAAACTTAAAATTCTAAGAGCTTATTATTGCACTTGTTGGGTAGATTTACGGTGAGCTTTTTGGAAGATAATTTAAGCTTTGGGAAAGAGATTCCTGTATCTTTTTTCTGCTTTAGCATCCTGTTTACTGTGCGTATTTGTTTTTTCTCTTAAATTAAAACCCAAGAATAAACCTTTGCAAAGAGTTATTTCATTGGCAACAACTCTCTCTCTTACCCTAATTGTGTGTTCACACATACAGCTCATTTTGTCCATGCTTGCAATTTCTCATATTTGTTTGTCTGCCTTTTTTCATACTTCTGCCACAGAGGAAGGAAAGTCTTATGGCTAGAACAATATAGTGGAAATTGGGTGAAAGTGCTACTTCTGTTTATACTGTGGATGTTCTGCGTGAATATGTGTACATCTGCCACATTCCCAACGCCTGTTCCTTCTCAGTGGCTATTTTCTTTCCTTTTTCATGTTACATTTTTTCTTTTATCTTTTCTTTTTTTTTTCTTACGTGAATGAACCACTTCTGGGCTTCCGGCCTCTGTTGTTTAAGATACTTCTTTCATATTTACCCAGGCATACTGGGAAAGCGGATGTATTGCAGGAAACATAGCAAAAGTATGCTTTTAGCATTCAGAGCTTATCTTTTGCCATTTCCTTTCTGTTGTTACAGTTTAAACAAGTTACTGCAAAACATATTTGAGAATGAGGGCACATAATTACTCTAAAAAAAGAATATGTTATGGATACCTACATAAAAGAAATGGCAGGAATGTTATTTTCAAAAATAAAGGCTTCCAAGAGATCTAGGCCTTTAAAATTCGTTTCTCGCAACTCGATTGAACACTTCCAGAAATTCTTCTCAATATATAACCTGTCATTTCAAAACTACTGGCACTCAAGACTGAAACTTGTGGGGAAGAGATACCAAGCAAGTAACCACTATTAATTCACTAGGTAAGAAATGATCTTTCAAGACTACGTCCTGTAAAATGTCACCCTCTTTGTCTTTCTAGGTTTTTAAGGAAGACCTAAAGGAGCTCAGGTATGCCTCATTTTTTAATCTATTTGTTTTTCCGTAACTTTTATGAAACTGCTTCCCAAAATCAATTTTTTTTACACAAAAAAGTCAGTATACAAATTACCTGTAAATAATACATAATACATCTGTTGCCAAATGTCATGCGTAAGCCAGAGGAAAAAGCCAGGTGTTGTGTAAGACTTGATCTAGTGCTGAGCATGAGCAGTAAATTTCACACGCTGGGGAGACTGGTCTAATTTAGTTCGTAATGTAGGTTATGCAAATGTGAGTGACCTTGTCTCTGCCATCTCCACCTTGCCCTGCAATATTTTTTACCATGTTTGGTAAGACAGTGGTAACGTTTCAGGAGCTAAGACACTGCCCTACTTTTTTTTGTCTTTGAAAGGCCAATGATATAACGCTCGTGAAATCCTACCACATTGTTCAGCTCCAATCTCACCTGCCCGTTACCCAAGAAAGCATAACATTTGTTACAGGCTTAGTCCAAACCTGCATCAGTCTGTTCAGAGTATCTCTGAGTAGAACTTCATCTCCTAAGAGCTAGACATCGTATGCTAATAGTCTTTATAGGTTTTCCCTTATGTCCATATTCAGTAGCAATGAGAGAATAACAGCAGTTGGTGTTTTCATCTATAGAGAAACCTTTGCACCAAGGCCCAATTATTTAAAAAATGCTAGTTTCTCATAATTCTTAGTGTTCTGTTTGCTACCTAGGAGAAATAGATAGATATGTTTCTAATTCTGCCTTTTTTCATCCTGATTTGTCCGTTAACCTGCAAATTGGCTTTCTCCTCAGACTGTGTTCTGCAGAGTCATAAGCATAACTTACTTTATGAGCAGCTTCAGGGAAATGAAAGCTGCAGATTATTCGGTAAGAGGTGTAGCTGGGGCCGTGATGAAAGGTGCCTTGCTAGTTGATACAATTTTGTCTGCAGTTCAGTGCTGGAGTTTGGCCTGCCTTTTGTCGTGTGAGCTAAAATGCAAGCTGCTTCCTCTGCCACGTCATGGAGTTCACACCCAGGTTAAAGTAGGTCAGTAAGAAACCGATGGATTGTTTCTGACCCAGTGGGAGTTGGTGTTTTTTGAGGTGCATGCAGAATGTGTTCAGGGTGATTAAGGAATAATGAAGAACAGTAAAAGCTCCATGCCAGGTTCTCTGGGGTGGGTGAATATTCCTCTGCGGAGCTGCGGAGAGAGTGGGTACACAGGAGTGCCAGAAGTCACTGGCTGGGCTGGCTGCGTACACTGGTTGTATCTAGAAATACAGACTCCCAGGCCACTGTCCTTGCCATCTGACAACACTTTAATGCCTCACACTTTTGTAGTTGTGGGATTTTTCATACTTTATGGATTATTCATGGAACTATGAAGGCACTTTTCAGTCTGGATGATCTTTTTTATATCTTTGAAATATTGAAAAATCTTTTTTTGTCTTGTTCTGGCTAACATGACTGGTATAGCAGCAATAGTTCAGGTAACTGCATTTGTGTTGCTTGCAGACTTGTATGTTTTATGTGCCGCAAAATAACAGAAGCAAAAATAACAGAAGCTCAAAGGTAGCATTAATGCGCCTGTTCTAGTTGCTATGCTCCCATGATTCTCACATTATTGGGACTCTTCCTAACTTCCATCTCTGACAGTCTTATTTCCTGTGAGTAGCTCTCTTCACCTTGTGACTAAACTTAGAAGATTAAATAGCTTATTTTACCAAGCTATGATACTTAGTAAATTTGGTAGCACCTTTAGCGCCATCGATCCCTGTGGGAGATGTCATTTCCTACGTTTCCCAGTGCACTTGGGTTTGGAGGTGAAGTACCTGCTCATTTTTAAGGCACCTACTAATTACATTCAGACACTTATCCTCCTGCAGTGGGTCATCCTGTGGTCATGTGCATGAAGAATACATGTAACTGGTTGAACAGCAGTGTCCTGGCATTATTGGCACCCAGTGTTTGAGCAGGTATTTTGCATTTTAAGGCAGAAAAAATGGCTTATTTCCCTTTTACATTGTGTCTCCTTTTAAAAGGTTTGAGCTCTGAGACAGGTCACCTTTTTTTTACCTCTTCTGCATTCTATTTTGTTTTCTTCAGTGAAGCTGAAGATTGGACTAATTCCACCTATATAAAGCCTTGTAATTCTCGATTTCCTGGTGATGTGGCTTGTCTTGGCTTCTAGTTTTGATGGAGAGAGAGGCTGATTAATTAGATCAATACTACTGGTTTCACAGGGATGCCATTCTATATATCCTCTATTTCTTGGCCTGGCTGGCTGAGCCAGTGAGAATGAATTCACTCTAAACTGTGGGTACTATTTTTTCCCTCCCCTCTTAGGCTGTTTGATAACTTCATGTCTCAGGCCAGTAACATGGGATTGAGACATCCTCACACCTTCTTCCTTGCCCTTTGAGTCCCTTCCTCAGAATGTTCCTTCGAAAACCGATTGCCACCTGTAGCTCAGGCCTGAGCTGTGCCATGTTCTGTGTCTGATCTGCTCAGTGTGTGACTGGCCTCATGTAAGCTGTTTGAGCCAGGAACAGAATTTTCAGCAAAACCATTAACTGCACAGCAAAAATAACAGAAGCTCAAAGGTAGCATTAATGCGCCTGTTCTAGTAACATGCTCTTAAGGTCGAGCAAGTATTGTGATAGGTATCATAATAATCGTATTACAACCCCCTGTCTCCAGCTCTTCCGCTACATACAGAGGATATTTGGTCATCATCAGGATGGGTTAAGTGATACACTTGCACGGAAAGTAGAAGTAATGTTTGCAGAAATAGTGTCTTGTCTCTTCTGAAAGACAGACATGAGCAGCCAAAAAAGCACTGTCTAGTCTCTCCTCCTCACTTCCCAGTTTGTCTCAGATAACTACCTTGCTAATATGAATTCAGTTTTGTTCAAGCACCATTTAAAAATGTGTTTTAACCTCACTTCTTCCAGTGAGAATTCAAGCTCTAATAACTGCTGTTTCATCTTCCCACTGTGTGAGTTGATGAGTTGTTTTTTCTCCCATCATTAGACACTGTAAACCCTTTAGGACAGGTAACTTCCTTGTTTGCTTCGATTTTCCTTTGATACACCGCTGTGTATCTCAAGCCACTGGTGAGTAATGTCTGTGGGCACTGATTCATGTCGAGTGCTGGGTTTAACTGTGGCATCAGCAGTAGTTACTTCTCCCACTTGTCCAACGTGTCTCTCTGTGGGAGGTTAGTGTCCCTGTGGCAAAGGCAGCTGAATGGATATTGTTTGCTTGACAGTCTTTGCAATTCACAGCCTGATATATTGAACTGAAAATCAACAGCAGCTTGTTTACAAGGCGACAACAGTGTCAGAGAAATGGTAAAGTAGTGGAAAGGCATAGGGTGGGTGGAACATGAGTTAATATATTCGACCAGTTCTCATGGTCCCCACCAAATTTATGCTTGACCTCCTCATGTTAGAGATATGCTCCTCTTGTAAGTAATCTTAGCTACAAGGGCCTCTGTTTTTACTTTTGAGGGCACAGTTCATTCTGTCTTCTTTTCATTACAGTTCAGGTGAAACCAGAATGAAATGTGTAGGTTTGGGATTTTTGAAAGCGTGCATTGCTGGCCTGCCTTCTGCACTTGTCAGAGCCATCAGTAGAACTTTTCCTGACTTCACTGAGAGAAGTTAAGCAAATATTGGGTTGTTTTGAAACTCACTGTTGCCATACTAGGTAGGACAGGAAGATTTAATGCCATTTTCAGGGTTCTTGATATAGAAACCATAGGCTGTCCTTTTGGGCTCTCAGAAGACTGAATCAGTACTGAAGTGCTTACGTAAGAGCTGGTGGCAATTTTAAGCAACGGAAGATGGAAAATGTTGACACATTTCTTGTGTTCTGTAACAGATTTTTTTTGTTGTTGTAGCTAAGGCCATATATTTGTGGTTACAAAACACTTAACTGTTTTGTATTGCTCTTCTCTTTAAGGATACCAGAAGATTTCATCGTGGACTTTTCCAGCATAGTCTTTGGTAACAGGTTAGTGTCTTCATGCACATGAAGGTGCAGGGCTGCACAGAGCTCTGCTGACAAAAATCCCGGGCCTATTGAAGGAACAGCAAAATTCTCTAAATTAATGAGAACAAGATTTGTCCCATGATTTTGATTCAACATAACGTGATGTCCATCATGCATGGCTATATATGGAGTAAGTAGCTTTCATGACGATTTTCTGTTTTGCTGTGATCATCACCCATCAGTTTTTATAACATTCTGTAAACTGTTAGGTGCGTCAGTACCTACAGATGAAAAATACATTGCAGAATTAAGCATTTTTATCATCATTATCATTGCAAGTTAGAGCAAAAGTGAGAGACTTGCTTTGTTGAGAGGCAAGCTACATATGCCTTCTACGTGCTGTCGTTCGTGGAAGCTTTCTCAGACAGCATTTAATCAAGTCATAATGTACAGTTGAATTGGGAATTCACACTGGGTGACTTGATGACACGTATGGGATACCAAGTGCTCTGCTAGCTGTACTTCATTTTCTAAGCAGTATACCTCAGTAGCTGCAGAAGAAGTACTAAACCAGGAAAGTTTTGAACAGTCTATCTTTTGTCTGTTCTAGGGATTCGTTTTTTCTGTGTGCTCAACCATGTTTGCCTTATTCTATGTCTACAAATTGCTTGAACTTTTTGCATATGCAAAACTTTCCTTCTTGAAACTTGAGGTCACTCAGCACGTGGCATCACTAACCCAACGCTGCTCCAGATATTCTGCGTGGAATCCTGATAATCATAGTTGTGGTATTTCAGTTACCCTCACTGAATGCTGCTACCAAAGTTAAAAATATTTTTCATTTCCTTGGTTAAGATCTTGGCTTAAAGCTAAAGGTTCTTGGAATAAAAATAAGTTCAGCCTTCTCATCTTTTCTTTGCTCTTCTGTTTGAATTATAGGTGTTAAGAATGCAAAATGCATGGTTGCAAAGTGGAAATATTGTTTGCAGTGGAGAAAGAAGATAAATTTAGATGTCATTTGAAGCATGCATGATTGTCTGTTTTCTACTGTGAAATCACGATGCTGGAAAATTTAGCTTTTTCTCATTTCGAAAGCTGTGATTATCCAGTGTAATCTTGCTCTGTGTTTTGAGACCGGAGAAGAGCACCTCGGATTTGATTTCTAGACAGATCTGCTTTTATAATCTTAAATGTAACACTGAATCATACATATGCTTATTGA
The DNA here is from genome assembly GCF_030867145.1 of Opisthocomus hoazin. Lineage (NCBI taxonomy): Eukaryota > Metazoa > Chordata > Aves > Opisthocomiformes > Opisthocomidae > Opisthocomus > Opisthocomus hoazin. The sequence continues at coordinate 16,673,227 of NC_134427.1, forward strand.
GTTGTAAATATATATGATTGTGATGGTAAGAGAAGTATTAGCATCTGATCAAAAATTCGGTATGAGCTAGATAACCCCCCCCCAAAAAAAATACTTTTCCTGGCATCTTACCCTATTTTTGCAGTTTTGTTCTCTAAACAACAGCTCTGAAGTACTGGAAATTTGACTTTTGTATTTGTGTGTCCCCGCAGTTCCATCAAGCTATGCAGACTGAAAGAAAAACTTGCCACATTGACACCATCAGATAACTGCATGAAATGAAAACTTTTTAAGGGAAGGGATAACCCTAATTTCCCCCTCTCCGAATGTTTCTAATAAATGTACTGCCTTTTTTTTAAATAGTGTAGTTTTAGTTTCTACCAGGAGGGTGCGTTCTGTGTGCCATTTGTCAGCATTTCACACATCGCAATTTACTCATTCTCTCTGTTCAGTGGCCTGCTAGGCATGTGTTGTTCTGTACATAGGGAACCATCCAGAATTTGTCGTTAGTTTTGATATTGTTAGGTCAGCTGCTGCACCAGATTATCTAATCTTTCACTTTCTAGTGCTCTTCTTTTGCATCCTTTGACAGATGATGTTCTTGTCACGAGGTGTGTTGTCCTTTCAACGTATAATTTGGATGGTCTCTCACTGATCCATGGTGCTTTACTTGTTCTAACTTCTGCCTTGTGCACTATGTGCTGACAGTGTCTTGCAGCTGTTGGCACAGAGTGTTTACAAAATGTAATTATAGTCTGTAGGTTTTGGATATAAGATCCATTGAGTCTTTTCTGCTCCACTTTGCTATTCCTCTTAGAAATCAATGGCTTGATGAATGGCCTGTATGATCTCTCTCTGCGTGTTGGCCACTATGCACATTCTGTCATCCTTACAGGATTCTTGCAGTTCCAGTTGCAATCTTGTCCAAGCTGGAAAGGTGGTGACAGAAGCTTAAGCTAAGCTATAAAAGCCATGACTCTTTCCGAGGGAGTGGCACTGAAGTGCAGTCCTTGACCAGAACTAAAGCTTTGTAGTTTGACCACAGAAATGCCATAGCTTAACAATATTCAGAAGCTTCAATGTTTGGGTGTTGCTGACCTTTCTGACCACTGCTAACTAGAATGTCTTCCTGTTTTCTCTACTCTTTCTTCCCTCAAAGTGCTGGTGCTGCGCTGAATGGACTATCTTCTATTGATGGGAGTTAGGGTGTCTTAAGGAAGCAGTAGCAGTGTGGCTATTTTTAGGCACTCCCCAAATTAAGCAATACTCTGGCAGCAGCTCGCCACAGAGGGAAAGGCCTGTTCTTATTGTTTAATCCTGCTAATGACCGTTCTAGACTCCAGCTCCTCATGATTGCACCCAGCTGTGGTGACCTACTTCCTATCCAGTAGCTGACAGTGAGTAAGAACCAGCTGATTATTTTTTCTGCTCATTCCTTTACATACTATTAGGAATGTGTGTCACTTGTGACACCACCCACCCTCCCCCCACCCCCCAAAAAAACCCAAAAAGGATAAATTCATTCTTATATTGCCTTTGCTAAATGCAGGAGTATTGGAGGATCTCAGGCTGTCAGTCCTGTGTACCTTATCAAATCATTAATCTTTCTGGACAGTTTCTAAAGGCACCAGCTAACTTGCACACAAGAATCTGAGTAGGGATGTTAGACTATCATTCTTACAGTCCTGGATTTGTTCAGAGAGGATTCCTTTCTGACATAACGTCTGTAATTAGGTTATGTCTAGCACCATGGATAAAGGATATAACGTTTCTTATCCTGCCCTTAGCGGGAGTACTGGAGTAGCTTTGAAATGTACCATAAATAACTTCCCGAGACATGGGATGCTTAGAAAAACAAAGAAAAAAAAGATATGGTAAATAACACAAAGTCCAGACTAGCTCCTGAATGGACCAGCTCAGTGACCTCATTCTGAAGATATTTCCGCATATATATCTAAAAATGGGTGGTTGTTAGGTCTTTGTAACAGATTTGGCTTGTTTACTTACCCAGAGGTTAAGATGCTGTTAAAATTTTGAAGACTGTCAACCATCTGAAGTTTAATCACTGTCAACTGTATTTCCTCGCAGAAATAAACTGAGGCTTGATCAGCCTGCTTCTTCCTGCAATATGAGTAATAAATGAAGTCCTTGACTTACACATTAGACTAGACAAAAATCTTGAAGGCTGTGCTGGGGTTGGCAGTGAATATTATGTAAGGAATTTAGAGTTTGTAAATTATGTTGGATTAGCAAGAACCACTGTGTGATTATTTTTTTTTTAAATGTGCTTCAAAGTACACGCTAATATTATTATATTTTAAAACATCGCTGCTCGCTAATACTAGATGCTTTCTGCTGAAGGAACACAGTGACTTTATTCAAACTTTCTTGCTCAAGTCATCTGTCTCGTTCCTGTTGGATCTGCATGAAGGTAAAGATGTATTTGCAGATGCCTTTCTGTGCCTCACAGTTACATATAATTGAAATAATAGATATGCCAGCCACCACAATGACTCTTACTAAACTTTATAGTGACATCAGTTTACTGGAATGACACAGAGTCACTTGGTCTCTTTTTTTTAATACAGACCATAGTTAAGCACAGGAAAAGTGGGTAATCTGAGCACAGCTGTCTTAAATACACAAAACCTCCACTCATTCAGACCTCTCTAAACGAGGGTAGATGTAGAAGAGAAACAAATTCCAGACAGGTTTATTCTGAGGAATCTTATTTTCTCTTTAGGCTGTTGTTTCTTTTATGAATTTGCATTTCAGTCTCCCATTTCTGATTTACTCTGTAGGCGTCCTGCTTCCGAAGCCACAGCTCTGATAGGAGGAAGTAGGCTGCCAAGCGTCCAGGACTTCAAGTGGAGAGTGGACGTAGCTATATCCACAAGGTATAAGAGAGAATCCTACATGACCTTAGAAATTAATTTGCCCAAGGTTGAACCGACTTCTTGTGCTGCTTAAAAATGTTAACAGTGTTAAAATGTATCTTGCTGTTAGGGATTGGCATGTAGCATTAAACGGTAAAATACGGAGGGGATTTTCTGAATAATGTAGAAGTCAGCTTATAGACAGGTTACTGCTGTTAACATAGACTTACCGAAAGGCTGCTGCCTTCATCTTCTACTAATGATACTTTTTAGGCTTCTTATTTGTTTTAATCTCTAAAACCTCTGTATTGGAAACATTTCACTCAAAGTTTGAGTCTCTCTTCCAATATTTTAAAACTAAATGGAGCTGATACAACTCCACAGGTCCTCAGAGACGATGGAATGAATTAGATGGATGGAGCCTAACACAGCCAGCCAAGCTCTCAGTTTCACTGGAGCAAGGGAGGGAAATCATCTGTTCAATGTCTGAAGTAGACTACAATTTGTATGTTGCACATGTTAAATAAGATGACTTTCCATCACCTGTACGGTCTGCTCTAGATTCTACACAGAGAGGCTCAGAACAGCACCTTTACACTGCCGTAGTTATGCAGTTGGTCGTTGATCTACCTCCTAGTTTCTTTCACAGAACAGGAGTAAAGGCCTTTGTGATCATCCTGTCTGTGCCTGCAGTGAACAGCTTCTTGCTGTCTGCCGCAGCAGAGGCAGCTGGGGGATGGATCTTTGGCTAGAGCCAGAAGGAAACAGAAACTTGTGGTCTGTGCTGTTCTTGTCTTTGTCTAGTTCTAACCAAGACAGACCAAGGTGAAAGAAGTTGGAAGATGCAGTATTTGTCCGTAGCATAAATTGTTAGCATGAGTGACTTCATATTGCTTTTATGAATACATGCATCTGAGGGAGAGTGCAGTCTCATTGCTGCCATAGCTGAGAGGCCCATGGGTAATCAGGGACAGTCTTCCTGAAATCAAGAAAAAAGGCTTCTAAGTAAAAACTGTAATGACCACAAGCTACTAGCTCAGGTGACTCTCAGATGAGCAGTGCTATAAACACCACACAGGTATCACTATGCAGAAAAATTCTGTACCTTTAAGAGAGCAAAACATACACACAAACACCTTCAGGTACAATGCTTGCAAGCTGCAGGCAAATCCTGTGATTTGTCTTCCAAACAACACAGGAGCAATACATTATCCTTTCCTATTTTCCTTTCCTTTCCTGTCAACCTTCCCCCTGGGAATCCTTGTTTATCGTCCAGCAAGAGCCTCTACGAAGAGGTATGGCTTCTGGCTGTAACGTCTGTCAGTACCTGAGCAGTCTTTGGCAACATCAGTTGGTGGAAGCTGCGCAAGAATGACTCATTTCCCCTCTTTGGGTCATAAAATAACAACCTACGAATTTAGGATGAAGACTGAAAGAGCTTGATTCCCCAAATGAGATGGCAGTTGAAACTATGAAGGAATGGAAGGGATTAATGCAATGTGGTAAATTGCATAAGAAAACTGTGCCTTATTAGTAGCAGTAATTGAGGTCAACTCTTATCCCTATCATAGTTCCACTAAACTGATCATTATGTAAAATGAAAATGCTCCTAAACTTGCAGTTACTATATTATTAAAAAAATGTTTAGTCTCAATACTGAAGTAAATTGGACAGGACTCCTATGTTCATGAGTTTCCAGCCAGCCAGGTACAGGACTCCATGATTGAAATTACTCATGTTCTATGGAAAGCCTGCGTGAACATCTTAAATTATTAATGTACGATGCTGTACTCATCACACTGCTGATGTCTATTGTTGTAATACTAATAATGTAAATAATTTCAGTTCACTGGCCCGTGCACTTCAACCATCCATTCTAATGCTGATGAAGCTTTCAGATGGGACAGCTCATCGCTTTGAAGTAAGTCTGATTGCTGTAATAAATAAAAAAGAAACCACTTGAAGTTCTTTTTAGAAAGTTGAATTGCTATTTAAAATAGTAAAGCTTTTGTAAACAGTGCATTATCGTTGGTTGGTTTGCTTTGGAGTCCTTCATGTTCAGTGTAGCCGCATACAATATATAATGAAACGCCAACCAAAATAATTTCATACTTTGTTCCTACACGCATTTTGCTGAAACCTGATGTGTTAGAAGAATATTAATTCTTCTTCTTAACTGTTGCATAATATCTGGTTTGATTGAAAATTATGATTTTATCAGCTGTAACTTTCAGACCTGATGGTGGCTCTTGAGGGCAGGAAAATTAGTGGGGTAGTTTATATATTGTATGATACGCTTCTAAACCTCCTACATTTGTTAGAGAATAGTAACAGTCTCTACTGTGGCAGAGGCAGTTTTGTTCTCTTTTTCTTCTGGACAGTTCTTGCTGCTGGAAAGAAAGTTAAAAAACCTTTGCCTTTAACCTCAGAATTAGTCAGGTGCAGTATTTATGACACTGTACGTAAAGGCTAGCCAGAAGATGTCATAAACTTCCATATTTTTAACCTTTGAGAAGGAATGCTATTTGTTCTATAAATAACATGGTGTTACATAAAGGAATGCAGTGCACAGCAGGCATTGTTACATTTGAACTCTGTAAAGGTTTTGGCTTCAGTTTGTGTGTTAGTAGTAGTCTAGAGCAAGGACCTAAGCATGGTGGCTTGAAAGAGATGGGCTGATTTTACTGTTACAATGCTTCCCAAGAAGGCAGCTTTTTAGAAATGCACAAATTCTGTGCCACATTGCAAAGCCTTGAGGGTGTCGCTTCACAGAAGATCAAATTCATCCCTCTGTGGACAGTCACAGAATCACAGAATCACAGAATTGTAGGGGTTGGAAGGGACCTCTGTGGGTCATCTAGTCCAACCCCCCTGCCCAAGCAGGGTCACCTACAGCAGGCTGCACAAGACCTTGTCCAGGCGGGTCTTGAATATCTCCAGAGAAGGAGACTCCACAACCTCCCTGGGCAGCCTGTTCCAGGGCTCCGTCACCCTCAGAGGGAAGAAGTTCTTCCTCATGTTCAAACGGAACTTCCTGTGCCTCAGTTTGTGCCCATTGCCCCTTGTCCTGTCACTGGGCACCACTGAAAAGAGCTTGGCCCCATCCTCCTGACACCCACCCTTCAGATATTTGTAGGCATTTATAAGGTCCCCTCGCAGCCTTCTCTTCTTCAGGCTGAACAAGCCCAGTTCCCTCAACCTCTCCTCGTAGGGGAGATGCTCCAGTCCCCTCACCATCCTTGTAGCCCTCCGCTGGACTCTCTCCAGTAGCTCTTCATCTTTCTTGAACTGGGGAGCCCAGAACTGGACACAGTACTCCAGATGAGGCCTCACCAGGGCAGTGTAGAGGGGAAGGAGAACCTCCCTCGTCCTGCTGGCCACACTCTTCTTGATGCACCCCAGGATCCCATTGGCTTTCTTGGCAGCCAGGGCACACTGCTGGCTCATGGTTAACCTGTTGTCCACCAGGACACCCAGGTCCCTCTCCGCAGAGCTGCTCTCCAGCAGGTCCACCCCAAGCCTGTACTGGTGCATGGGGTTGTTCCTCCCCAGGTGCAGGACCCTGCACTTGCCCTTGTTGAACCTCATCAGGTTCCTCTCTGCCCAGCTTTCCAGCCTATCCAGGTCACGCTGAATGGCAGCACAGCCTTCTGGTGTATCTACCACACCTCCCAGTTTGGTGTCGTCAGCAAACTTGCTGAGGGTACATTCTAACTCTTCATCCAGGTCGTTGATGAAGAAGTTAAACAAGACTGGGCCCAGTACTGACCCCTGGGGGACACCACTTGTCACCAGCCTCCAACTAGACTCAGCGCCGCTGATGACAACCCTCTGAGTTCTGCCATTCAGCCAGTTCTCTATCCACTTCACCGACCACTCATCCAGCCCACACTTCCTCAGCTTCCCTAGGAGAATATCATGGGAGACTGTGTCGAATGCCTTGCTGAAGTCAAGGTAGATAACATCCACGGCTCTCCCTTCGTCTACCCAGCCAGTCATGTCATCGTAGAAAGCTATCAGATTGGTCAGGCATGATTTCCCCTTGGTGAATCCATGCTGACTACTCCTGATAACCTTCTTGTCTTCCACTTGCTTCATGATGGCCTCCAGGATAAGCTGCTCCATCACCTTTCCCGGGATGGAGGTGAGGCTGACCGGCCTGTAGTTCCCTGGGTCCTCCTTCTTGCCCTTTTTGAAGATTGGAGTGACATTGGCCTTTCTCCAGTCCTCGGGCACCTCTCCTGTCCTCCAGGACCTCTCAAAGATGATGGAGAGTGGCTCAGCAATGACATCCGCCAGCTCCCTCAGCACTCGTCCAGCTCAGAGAATCCCCTGTGCACTGTTTGAGGTCTTCCATGGAACTTAAATGATGCCATGGAATTCAGGTTAACCCTTTTCAACAGGGTAAATTTCACTTGTGAGAGTAAGAACTAGTATATACTCTTTACTGTTTAGATTTGGGGCTTTATTTCCTGGTATGCAATGTCAAGCCTTGGTGGCATTGCGCCTGGTTGGTTTGGTTTGGTTTGGTTTTAATGTTTTTTGTTGTAAGTGTGTGGAAGACCCTTTGCTGTGCTGCAGTGGAGATGTGTTGGCGTGCCTGCGCAGTACGTGCGGACGTGCAGCTATCTGATGGCAAACAATGGGCTGCTCTTAGAGTCAGCTCTTTGCTGCTGCTTAGATCTGAATGCCGAAGATCTGGCCGTAAACACAATTTCTGTATCTGATGAGTGGTCTTCCCACCGTTAGTAGCTCTTTGGGATAAACCTGTGTTTTGGCTCAAGGTACCATATGCAAGCAAATACAGTCCTCACCTCTTCAGTTTCGTTTCATTTGGACATGTTCAGAGTGTCCTGCTAACTAACAGGGCTTACATAAGATGGTAAGTCCAGAAGATAATTCTGTTATGAACAGTTTTTAAATGTGTGTGCCACAGGGAGAAGTTACACCCTCTTGGGTATTTTTAATCATGGTGTGATTTCTGACAATGAAGATTTTTGAAAAAGCAATGGGAATTGCAGCATTTTGAGTCTTGTGTATATGTCAAAAGTGAAAAGGACATGATGCCTTTTTATGCATTTTGGATGCATATGGAAAATGCAAATCAGATGTTGGATTCCTCTCACATAATTGATATCTGTGCTACAGTAGGCAGAAGGATGACAAGGGACTCTGTCAAAAGAACTGTGTGTTGTCAGTGTAGTGAAAGCAGGAGAGTAAATTCGGCAGTGCTCTGCCGAGCAGCCTGGGACTCACCAGGCTGTTGGTACTGACGCCAGCACATGCGTTTGTGCACTGCGCTGATCTTAATCTGTGTCACCCAGTCTGTGCCTGCGCTCAGATGTGGCCCTCTGTCTTTACAAATAATAGACTTCCATCCTTTTGGCTTCTCAGGCTTGAAATGGTAAAGGAAAGCCCATTAGTCTCCTGCACAGTTGAAAATATTTTGTATATGTAATCAAAGTCTTCTGCCTCCCATGTGTAGACAGTGCCCAGTCCTCTTTGCTCTTGAGGTTGCTGCCAAGTCTCTTGCTTTGAGGCTCAATTCCTTTCTTCTGCAGGTTTGGACAATCAGCATATGTGAACTTTGTTGCTTGAGAATTCTGTAGGCTCCATGACCTTCCAGGTGTCTTTATCTTTCCTGCCTATCCATGACTCTTCCATCACCAGAGCAGCCATCAGTTCACCTCCTGGAGTACTTCCTTTCTCGCATCCAGCAGTACAGAAAATGTACTACGTAGCTGTTACTTCGTTTTTTTCCCCACTGTCATCTTCTTTTTCATCCAGGTGATTTAGCTGAATTAACTGAATGTTATTAACCTCAAATCCTTTGTCCTAAATCTAAAAAAACCTGTATTTTAAGAGAGATTGGGCTGACACTGTGGAATGTTCCCTATCCACAGGCATGCCCTAGTCAAAGTTCCTAACATGTTTCACATTTTCTAACCTGAATATTCTGTTTCAGGTACCAGTTGCTAAGTTTCAAGAGCTGAGATACAATGTTGCCCTTATACTGAAGGAAATGAATGATTTGGAGAAAAGGAGCATACTGAAGATCCAGGACTGAACCCTTCTAAACTGGGAGTTTATAAAACAGATCTGAAACCCTCAGCGTGTTTGACAAATGGCAGAGCAGGGGACCGTCACCACTTTGCCTGTCTGAACTGCAGTGCAGCATTTATGACGTCTGCTGTAAATACTTTTTTGATTCAAGTGTTAAAAGCACAAGCTCTTTTCATAAGACTTGTGAAAAACAAAAAATATAGCTATGAAAAAGCATAATGGTGTTTGTGAGCATTTCTGTATGATTCATCAAAACATTTTTTAAATAACTGTCTTAATAGATGTAAGAGTCATTTATTTCTGATTATGATTCATCACTCTAATAATTTTTGAAAGCGTGCTACCGGAAGCCCCATCAATGTGTATCATAAGAAAGCTCTGTAATATTTCAAATAAATAAAATTAACAAAACCATTCCTGCGCTCTAGTATGACAAATGTGAATGTGAGTTTTGCATAAGTAACATTGCTGTCTGGCTTCTCACCAAGTGACTGAGGTGTAGCTACAGATACTTACAGGCTAATTTTGAAGAAAATTGGAAGTCTGTGGATCAAGAAAGAAGTATCGACTGAGCTTCCAGAACTAATTCCATGGACTTGCAGAAGTGGAAAGGTGCAATCTGAATCTTTATCTGTTTGATCAGGATGGACTAAATAGCAGGAATCTCGTAGATTTCTAACTGGAAATGCCTGCCTCTTTTTTCATGTATTTCCTAGGTGTTCGATGTAAATGGAATCATCTGACTTATTACTGGACAGAAACCTCTGGCACTGTGATGACAGCGAACAGCAAGGGGCAGTAATCTTGTAGACCACGACTGCTATAAACTCATTAATGGTGTAAGTCAGACCCCAGGTTGAGGAGGCTGCATACAGCCTCTGGGATGAAGGTCACAGGGATGAGGATATCCAAGCCCCCAGGTAAAGAAAAAAAGAGTTAAGCATAGGCTGAAGTTCGCTGAAGTGGTCAGGCAGCCCCTGAACTGGTCAGGCAGTGGGACTTGGATCATTGTAGGTCCCTTCCAACTGAAATATTCTAAGTTACTTCTTTGCCCCATGAGTAAACTTTGGAAGAACTCCCTTTAGTTGAAGCATATGTTTTAAGTCTCATTTAAATGCCGTGGGACCACAAGTATGTCCCTAAGAATTTTTCCAGGGAGGGATGCATTCCTCAGTCACTGCCTGAATGAGTTTTGCCCCAGCAGCAAAGATACGGAAGCTGTGAGCAACAGTCCAGAGACAGTACAGGCCATGGACCCTAAAACTATAGGATTTATCTGGCTACCAAAGGTAGCTTAGAAAACACATGCCACTACCTTTGTTAAAAATTGCTTATTCTAGCTGCTTTTGGGGTTTCCACCTCAGTAGTACCACCTGTACTTCTCTTTCATGTTCTGTGGTTGTAGAACTCAGCTTTATCTCCCTCACTCCTGGCAGAAAACTACTGAAATTAAAATCATGGATTCAGGAGGTCTTTTACACTCCCGCGGATGTTTGTGTAGGAAAGGATGACTTGGCTGCTGGATTTTAAGAATCACAACAGGCATAAAAAGACTTGGTTGTCACACATTCTAAGAGGAGACCTCTTTGATAGCAGTCCATACCAATCTAAAGACAGCTAAACAGCTGTGGTCCAGAAAGCTTTTAAAACCTGTGCAAGAATGTGTCCTGTAGTTTCAAATAAACCTGTCAGCCATGATTTCAACCTGCTCCAAAGCTGCACGTTCCGTTTGCTGTCTTTGTAGGCTACTTGTCAATAACTTCCAGGTTTGATCCATACTGCATGTTAATGACTGTGTTCGGGTCACACTGAAGCATAGAAAAAGGAATTAGCTCTTATAACTTCAACTGTGGATTGCATTAATGTGATGTTTTCTTTTTTGTTTCACTTTGTGAAGCTTGTTCATCTTCTTTCCGGAACTACATTATTACAAGCTGTGAAACAAAACATACATTCTTACGTTCCTTGTTATAACTTTTCCCTTCTGAACGTTTAGGTTTACGTGGTTTCGAATGGGAAAGGTATCTCAACCGAGACCATAAGTGAAGTATTTTCAGACAAACAGAACACTGCCTGGGAGTGAAATGACCTATTGCTCAACACATCCGCGAAGTAATTTTGTACTGTTCAGAGCAGAAGAATCCATAAACACCTTTACCTTCTAGGCAGAATATATCCATTCCGTTGTTCTGTAACAGCAATTGCCCGTGTTCTCCAGAAATGGAAGGGCTTCCTGACTGTTTTCTAAATGCTCTCCGCAAGGGGTGATGGACCTCTTAGTCTGAAGTTTATCTTGCCACATGTTAATCAGGAGTTTACTATAATTGGAGGTTTACCATACACACTGAGGGGTACTTAAACACAGGATTTACATTCCTCTGTGTTTAAAAGAGTTAATTTGGCCTTTCCTTCCTACAGATTAGCTTTCCAGTAAAACAGCAGTTATCACCAAAATGGATAGTGGGAGTGGCTAGTGGATAGTTCCTCAGTTTTGATACAAGCCTTCAAATTATTGTTAGGTTTCTCAGAACTTCATAGCGAATTATGTATTAAATGTTTGTTCAACACTGAAATATATTCTTACTTCACAATCAAAATACTCTGAATTCCACTGGGTTTCTGACTGTAGCCCTTTCATTCCAATACAGAACAAAAGTAACCTTCTAAGAATCTCTGTATGTCTGAACAGAAACTATTTTACCCAGCTCACTCCAGGTTAGGTTATGTTTCGGGGACCCACTGTGAATCCCCCTTGCTGTACCACACAGTGAAAGATACAACTTCACTGGGGTGCTCACTTTGTCGGTCCCGAGGTCTTGTCAAGCTGATCACTAGTCCATTGTCAGTTAGGAAGGTAGGAGGTTTTGTGTGGGAAGGGTACTGGTTTTCTCCTTACTACCCACTGTTCACAGACCAACAGGTAACAAGGACCTTTCACAGGTTCTGTTGGTAGTTTTCCCCAAAAAACAAACCCCAGTGATGCAGTCGCTTTCTCTGTTTGATGGTGCCATGCATTTATGTAAACTGACTAATGTATTTGTGAATGTCTTAATTCTAGTGGCTTTCTAACCATGGCATATGGACATAACTTTCTCCATTACAACTTTTCTTTCATTTCCTTCATAGTGTAAGGAACATTATGCCTTTTCTTTCAAGAGTAATGTGTCAAAACATATTTAAAAGAGAACTTGATTGTTCTCCAATGTAAATCATGTTTGTATAATAGCAGAGATGCCCAATGCATGCAGTAGTCACAGCAGGCAGAATGCAAAAGGCAAGTTACAGACAGTTGCCAGAAGTCATTCAGGGATTCGGTGGCAAAACCACGCAGAAGAACTTTCGTGTCTTTCCTGCCTGTTCTCTAACCATAAGTTTGTGCGGCTTCCTGATGTAACAGCCAGACCTTCCTCTTGGTTTTGTTTTAATTGGCTCAGCTCCATGGGCCATCAGTCCAAATCTGTTCCTGCCTATGGACTACGACAGCACGTGCAGAGGACTTGAAAATAAAAAGCCATCTGTGGCTGCATTTGTGATGTGACTTTTCACATCCTGACTTCCAGTAGAGCAGGAGCTTTGTCAGGAGGACTAGTAGGTTGGAACTTCACACATGGGTTACTTGTGTTTGAGAGGGGAAAGAAAGAAGTTTTTGGTTGTTTTTGTGATTTCAAACTGTGATGCAGATTATAGCTCCAGAAGAAGGCTGAAAAATGTAGTCACGCTCTCGTACTGCCTGATGTGCCAGCCATTAACTACTGGAAGATCGGTATTGTGCTCAGTGTCATTAAAAGGAAGAAATTAAACCTCCCTTTGTAGAAAAATCATACAAGGGAGATGTGCTTTTGCAGAGTGAGTCACCTCCGAGCTTTAATTTCTTCTGTTCAAGTGAAGGATAAATCCGTGCTTGATCTCATGAACAATGCAGGTAGGTAGGGGGGTGCTTTTCTCTTTTTTTTTTTTTTTTTTTGTTTTTTTTCTTTTTCTTTTTTTGCTTTCTAATTGAGTACACCTCGTGACCCACTGTTGCTCCAAATCCATGAATATATGTATGACTGTATGAAAACTCCATGCTTTCAGGATGTGTTATATAAAAACACCCCAGCATATCTAGACTGAGCATGTACATTCTATTTACACAGCTGTTTTTGCTAAAACAGTCATCGCAGAGCTGGGCTTGATGTCAGAATCAAATATTTTGTAGTTGTTTGACTTCTAGTGAACAGTAAATTAGTATATTGCCTTTAAATGTTTTGCCGTTAGCGACTGTACGGTTCGCTCCGTACCTGTCACACCCCACAAAGTACTAACATTTAGCAAACACCGCACGTACCAGGAACTAGCAGAGGCAGAGCCAGCTGGTTTCTCCCCTAAGAAGTCACGGAGTTGTTGTCCACAAGCCACCCATGATAAGTTCTTAACTGTTTGCTGGCTTTGGATGAAGGTCTGCGTTCTGAACCCTCGTCAGCATACAGCTTCCACCACAGGAGTGGTTCCTAAGCACAGCTGCCCTTTTCTCTTGAAATGTTTCAGCCACGTCCCTGTCGGTGTCAGAGAATTCCCAGAAGTACACTTCACAGTGCTTTTTTGAGACCCCTTTCAGTCCCCCGTGACCAGACTGTCAGCTAACCCTGCAGCTGCTTTCATACATTGTAAATAGAAACCCTGGAAGTTCCTTTAGAGCACAAATGCTGATTACGTTTTCTATGATAATCCATTTCACTCCTTATCTTGAATTCATGTGCTGCTAAAAGCCCTCCCTGTACACGACGACTTAGCTCTTTAAGTGTCTGCTATGTAACTATGTAAATACTGGTGGCGTAGCCCTGATAGAGCAATTGTCATTGCATTGCTACTGGTAACCAGTGGTTATGTCACTTTCCCTCGCTTGAATAGGCTTTGACTCATAGTGGTTTTCAGGACAATGGTTATAAAATAACACACTGAGGGGCTGCCGAGACTATAGTTTTGCTATAGAGACAACTGTCGACCTCAAGGCTACAAGAAAGCTTTTTTCTTTTTTTGTTAAGAGTTTTGTTCTTTTATACTATGAGTTTTTCTTGCATGGAAGTTTGGAAAACAAGTCATCTATGCTAGCAAGCTTGAGGCTGGTGGGAAAATCCCACACTTGTGGGCACAAATGTTAATTCTTTCTGTAACTGTTCTGAAGCATTGCTCAGCTGAAATTCTGAGTGTTTCAGTCATCCTACCTTTCTTTGAATTATTTGATGGCAGGGTGTGCTATACTTTGGATTATTGTCTGACTTCAGCGATGGCAGAAAGAATTACTGAAGCCAGCAGTTATTCAATTAACCTTTTTCTTTTTCTAATTAAAGGACTTGCCTGGAAACAACGATTACACATCAAACTTGTTATTTTTTTATTTTTTAAAGATTCAAGAACCCTAGAGACAGGGGCCAAATTTTTGGCAGGAGCAAAATGTCTTCGCATCATAGGAATCAAAGACAGTTGAAGGGTCTGATGGCTGGCTTCTCTTTCCAGGTATGTATCTGACTTTCTGTGTAAGCTTAAGGATTGCCTACACATGGGCACATAAGCATTGTGAATTAGCCCTCATTAATTTGAAGTGTATGTTATTAAGAGTTAAGGTCCAGAATTTAAGTGGCTTTAAGCTAGTTTTTCACTTTGAGTCTCAGTTCATCTGAACTTTCTCAAGCATCCTCTCTAAAGAAGATTTATACAAAAGCTGTTGCCTCTCCTTTCTTCCATCCTTTGTCCTGTCCATTCAAAGCCCATAGGCAGGGCTTGTCCCTTAAAACCTGCTTAGCTCACACAGCCTAAGCTGGGGAGTCCAGACACTTCTGTAAGTAAGAAACGAGAAGCTAATTCCTTCATCCCCTCTCTTGAGCTTTGTGAGGAGGCCAATAGTATCAGGAATAGGTTATCCTCAGAAATTTCCAATTCTGTGGCAGATTTTAAGAGTGTGAAAAATGCTTTACATTTTTGGAGCGTTTGAAAATATTTGTTTATATACATGATGGACATTTTTAGAAACTGTAACGGTAGATCTGCATAAAACCGCAAACAATAAATCAGACAACTTCTTTTAAAACGACCGATTCAATTCTGTGGTAGCACAGGTCATTTTCTCCCGAGGTTACGTTTGGCACAAACAGTTACGCAACTAGTGCGATCCTTCCATCTAATGAAAATTGGTGGGAACGCGCGGACTGAAGCGGTCAACACAGCCGGCCTTAAATGACCCAAACGCACATCGCACGGCGTGTGCTGTTTTATTCAGAACCTGGTACGGACAGGCCTAGCAATGCAATATGCCTGACCAGAGAAACACGGCGTCGTCCTCCTCACGCTCCGCTCACTCGCCCATAAGCGTGGTTACCTGCCACTAGAATGGCTGCTGCGTAGACTCGTCTGGCGAGCGATTAACCGCGTAGCTACAGCCTGTCAGGCTCCGGTTCTAGCGGGGAACGGCACTCCCCTGCTTCAAAACCGCCCTGAGCTGCTGTTCCCGCCGTGCTCCGAGCCCGGGGCCAGCGCAGCCCGTGCCCGCAGACCGGCGGCTCGACGCAACCCTCAGCGCGGTGCCCGGTGGGCAGCGGGCCCGGCCGGCGGCCTCCAGCCGCGGCACGGCTCTGCCCAAGCCAGCGGCCAGGCGCGGGCGGCCGGGACGGAGGGCGAGCACCGCCCACCCCCCCCCTCGGGGCGGACGGCGGCGGCGGGCGGTGCCGCTCCCGCGCCCGACGGGGCTCTAGCACCGGCCCGCCCCGCCGCTGACCAGGCAGCCCCTCGGCGGGGCGGGGGCAGGGCCGGCTTCCCCCCGCCCTCAGCAGGCACTGGGCTGCGGGTCCGGGCTGAGGCGGCGCGCGGGCCCCCTCAGCGGGCCGGGGGCCGCTGCCGGCGCGTTACAAAACCGCCTGGTTTTGTAACAACCTGCGGGCGCTGCCCAATGAGCGCCGCCGCCCGGCGTCACGTGCCCGCCTTTATATAAGCGGCGGCGGCGCCGGGGCGCTCCCGGGGCGGGGCGGCAGCAGGCATGGGCCGGCGGGGCCGCGCCGCGCCCCGTGTGCCTCCGCGCCCCGGCGCCCCGCGCCGCCCGCCCCGCTGACCACCCGCCACCATGGGCTCGCCCCCGCCGCCGCGCACGGAGCCCCCGCGGGTGCCGCGGCTGGCGGCCGGGGCTCTGCAGGCGCGGAACTCGGAGCCGTCGGGCGGCAGCCCGGGGCCCGAGGGGCAGGTGCTGCTGCGGCGGGCCGACGCGCTGGCCCGCGGCGGGCGGCTGCACGAAGCGCTGCCGCTCTACCGGCTGGCGTCCCGCCGGCAGCAGCTGCGGGCGGAGCAGCTGGAGAAGCTGGTGGAGTGCCTGGCACAGAGTGTCCGGATCAAGGAGGGGCTGCCCGCCGGCGGGAGCGGCCCGCCGCAGCCCCGCGAGTGGGACGTCTTCAGGTGCCGCAGGTGCCAGGGCTTCCTCTTCGAGCCCGTCTCCTTGCCTTGCGGACACACCTTCTGCAAAAAGTGCCTGGAGCGGGACCGGGCGGCCGGGTCCCGCTGCGTGCTGTGCGCCGGGGAGGAGGAGGAGGAGGAGGAGGGCGGCGCGGCGGGCGGGCAGCCCTTGCGGGTCAATGTCATCCTCAGCAACCTGCTGGCCAAGTGGTTCCCTGGCCAGGTGAAGGCTTCGCAGCTCCGCCACGAAGGGAACCTGCTCTACAAGGAGAAGAAGCTCCACGCCGCCCTGCAGAAGTACAACGAAGCGGTCAGCCTAGGTAAGGGCTCCTCCCCCACCCCATCCTCCCCGGGCACCGAGAAGTCTCCAGCGGCCGGGGCTCGCCGGCGGGTCCCGGGCTGGGGCTGCTCGGCCGGCGGTCGAACTGGGTCAGGAGAGCAGCGGTTGTGTAAGCCGGGCCCGGCGGTCCGGCCGCCCGTCCCCCCCCCCGCCGTTGTGTAACCGGCGGGCCCGCCGCGCAGTTGTCCCTTGTTGGTGGCACGGAAAGGTCTTTCTGTGCCATTTAGAAACTTCGGCACTGAGGGTTGTGAAACTCCTCCCCGCGGGATGACAGGTTGCGTCCCACCGCCTCGCGCGTCTCCCGTCGGGTCCCATCAACCGCCCGGTTCCCAGTCAGGGCTGGGAATTTATGGTGTGAGCGTCTCGGCGTGGATTTACGCGATGGTCCCTGCCGTAATGCAATACGTAGCTGGCGTTCTGTCTGGAGTTGCCCAAAGAGGTTTCCAGGTTTCAGTCGGTACACAGTGATTTAAAGACTGGGTATTTTGTGGGTTTGTACAACTTGGAAGCGCAAACATGTGTGGTTTTTTGTTTTTTTTTAAATTAAGGCACAAAGCTTATGTAACCAACTTTTAACTTGCTCAACGAATTCTTCTATTTCTTGCAGCTCCAAATGACCACTTACTATACAGCAACCGGTCCCAGATTAACTCTACTTTGAAAGCTTGTGAAGATGCGTTGCATGATGCAGAAGCAGCGTGCAGACTCCAGCCATACTGGTTGAAAGTAAGTTCTGACTCCAGCTGCACTTTGTTTTAAAACCATGGTACTGCCCTGGATAGAAAAACCATTAGACTGGTCCGAGAGCTGAATCTGGGGGAGGCTTGAAGTCCTTCAGCTTCTTGGACTCCTGTGACTTGCAGACATTTAACTGTGATATTCTTGAGCTTCCTGGGGTGATGGAGGAGACTGATAATCCTGGAGGATGAGCTAAGGCTATTGTCTTTGACCTGGATGAATATCAAGCTCCTGAACTTTCTTTAAAAAAATTGAGTGCTGTGCTTACATCATTCTGTAAGGATGTAATGACTATTGCAGGAGATTAACGTAGGGGAAGTAGATTTTTCCAAGATCAGTTGGGCTCAGGTGCTGTGCGAATCACACTCGCTTGAGCCAGAGAATATCCCAGTTCTGCCTACAAGAGTTTTCAGGACCACTGTGGTTAAAAACCCAGACACTGGTGGTGTTTAGGTTTAAGAGGCAGTTAACAGTGATTCTCCCTGCCTAACTTTCTTCTCCAGGAACATCTTTTGTATTTCAGCTTGGCTTTCTTGCATATTCTCAGGACAAAAGAACAAAAGCTGCAACTGTGGATGTGTTTAATTGCAGGGTCACCTAAGGAAAGGACAAGCGTTAGCTAATCTGGGGAAAACAGAAGAGGCTTTAAGAGAGTTTCTATTCTGCCTTGCTCTAGATACAGGGAACAAGATGGCCAAGTCTGAGGCACAAAAGGTGAGTTCCCTAAATCATCTGGAACTGCATGGTTGTTTTCAGTGGCCCTTCATAAAGGAGGATAAGAATTTTTCTTCTCTCTTCCCCTCTTTCTCTCTCATTACTGCAAAGAACTGGACAGAGAGCTATATCCAGTGCTGCTCAAACTTGAGTTACGTGTATTGCTTACTTGAGGATAGGGAGGTAGCAAGAAAACCTACTCAGCAGGCACTATGTGGAAACAGTTACTCATGGTGTTAGCATCAGCAAATTTGAAAGTAAAACTGAACCGTTAATAATTGCCACCCACAGGCTATTGTGATTCCCTATAGTCGAATGTCTAACCTGTTTCCTAGCCTGGCAGAGTGATAACCAGTGACGGAGCGCAGAAGAGGGGGAGCTGCTGTTGAATGCTGCTGTATCAGGGCATTGAGTGGCGGAACGCAACGCGCAGCACCCGTCAGACTCCGCTTGGGAGCAGCAGCTCTCTTCCTACTGCCAGTCGTGCCGTGCCGAGTATCGGTGCGCGATGGAGGCGTGAAGGGAAGCAGTCAACAAAACAAGAGCTGTTTTTAAAATAGCTTTTAAAGGTTGCTAATAATTAATGCTAAGTAAGAGGCAAAATGGATCTGCAGTGAGGCGTTTTTCAGTAGCAGCCTAAGATGTGGTGTGGGGATTCTTAAATGGCTTTTGTGACGGCTGCTCTGTTTTGCACACCCCTCAAATCTCTGATTTCCTGTGAATCAGTGTTTTGGCATTCGACCATTTCTTTGTTGTCGTAGCTAAAAGGCTCGGTGTCGCAGTGATAGCTTATGGCAATAAAAATGCAATAGTTCCATTTTCCTTGTAGTCAGTTTTCTTTTATGGCAGTGCATTCATGCTTTTTTCCATCTCTGGTGGGGTGGGAACTTTGGGGTTTCTGCGTGCTGGAATACGCAAGGCTGTCAAAAAACACAGTAGAATGCTTACAGTAAAGCACTCTTCATGAACGTATAACCTGGATGGCTGTAGTGCAATCAAGTTTTTATCTCATTTTGTATACAGTTGAGATTTCCATCTCCTGTGAGGTTTTTGTCACGAGTATTTTGGAGTTTTGGTTGATTGTTTTTTTTTCCCCAGTGGGTTCCATGCAGTCTTTCACTGTCATTGTGTCATGATTTATTCTCGTAGTCATGCTGGGAGACTTCCTGTGCACTAGAGCAAGAAGAGCAGGAACAAACGGATATGTTTCTAAATTCAGACTCCAAATAGCCTTATCCAAGACACCTAATTTCTGAGCAGTGGGGTTCCAAGAAAAACTAGGCTTCTTATGACTGAAAGAATTATTCGTGCACTCATCAGACACAGAGTTCATCCATGATGCAATATTTCTACTGGGTGACTTCCAAACCTGTTTGCATAACGATGACATACTACATTTTACCAAATTCTTCAGGTGCAGCTGTGATGTTCTGCTTGTATTAACTGTCTGTCCATGTTAGTTTTAACATGGTGTGATCCTGTGGAATCCTTTCTGGCTTTAAAAAGAAATCTTCGCTGTGTCATGTGGCTTCCCCAGGCGCCAGCAGGATCACCTCAGTAGTATGCTGAAATTAGTTGTTGAAGTGTGAATCTTCCATTCAGCTCTGTTTCTTTCCTTAAATAATCATCTGATCAGCTATGCTGTACAAGTTGACTACAAGCTGCTACTTGAAACAGATTCACTTATTTTCTAATAGCAAATGAAGAAATAGCATTTTTCTACTGCATGTTTTTTTGTATTCTCACATAAGTGAATTAAAAATAGCTACAGTTTACAGTATCAGGGACATTTACTTCACTGAACTTGGATTAAGCCTGTGAGATGAGTGTTTTCTGTACCAGTAAACTCCAGCGAAAGCATCTGATGTGCAGCAAAAAACATATTTAAAATGTTAGTAATTTCTGGTGAGCTCTGAACTGCAGGACAAAGAGGACAAAGGCATGTGTGTGTCACGTCACAGAGAATGGTTAATAATTTTATGGGCTTACTTAACTCTGAAAATGACTCTTGCTCTCTGTTTGGCCTGTATCGCATTAGCTCTCACACTTCTTTTTGTTCTTACCTAGTCTAAAGGGCTTTTTAAATGGTTTTAACAAAATGAAGGATGCTTCTTTTAGTTATTCCCTTACTTGCTTTTTCATTTAGAGGTTGCGAGGAAGGAACTAAGCAGTGAAGTATTCTGTTTTATATCACAGCTTCTACTTAGTTTGTTTTCACTCATCCCGGGAAATGCTCAGGAACACTTACCCGATATCCTGCAGCTGTTGTCACATCACTCTAGATTAAAGGGGAATCTCCTAAATTCAGTGGGATCTGGAGGCACCAGCCATAACCTACAGAGGTTGCTCAAGGTAAAGATCAAGTCTGATGTGTGGTTCTTAATTTGTTGTATGTTTTTATGTTCACATTGGGAAGCCTTATCTCCTTTTCACCTCTGGGAGACAGGAGGCTAGATTTTCTCAGATTTTTACTGAGTTTCAGAAGAATACAAAACAATGTTGACTTACTGAAGTCTCTTTATCTGACTTCTTTTGCTTTAATAGAAGTCCTCTGTTGTTGTTCTGGTAAATTTTATGCCAGAATTGAGTGTGTGTTATTCCTGTAACTGTCTTTAGCTCTTCCAAGTAGTTGGAAAGGGCCTCTGAAAACTGGATTGTGATACCCTCAAAAGCTGTGAAATTCTGAAATCTAGGGTTCTAGCCTGAACTGTAATTGATTATATCAGTGACAATCATCCTGCGTTCAGATACTGTATGCTGCTTAGAGGTGATTGTAGAGCCACATAAGACACATTAGCTACTCTGTAAGTTTGGTTTCACAGCCGTAGTTTTGTAAACGGCTGTAGAGGTTTACGTTCATGGGTTTGCAAGGACTGCTTTGGCTTCACTGAAACGTGAACTTTCAGGCTAGGTTTTGCATATACTGTTTATGTAGGAGAAAACATCACTAGTGCTTATGAACAAAAAGGGTAGGTTTTGAGCAGCCTTGTTGAGACTGCTAAGAACCATGAGTGCCACTGCCTTCTGGAAAGGCTGTTGGGATATTCTGAAAAGAAATCCTTTAGTATGACCTTTTCATGAAATCATTTAAGGGATGGTTCGCTCATCTTTCTGCCTGTTACACATCACCGCAGTTCCTGATCACAGTCCGCAGTATCTGCTTCGAGGCTCACCTGGGGAGTTGACGTGACAAGCTGATAGGTGATGTTCTGGGTCAGGGCTGCTCACAGGTTGTCCTGTAGCCATAGCGGGATAAAGACTGATCGTTTTATCCTTTGTGAAAGAAACCTGTCTTGCTGAAGGAAGCTTTGTGTATTTTCTGTTACAAAATTTGTGTGTTTATACTGCTTCCTTAAAATAAACTCGCATTGTTTTGGTTGTTTTGATGGTTAATACCATCATTATGATATAAACAATATGCCTTTTTCCATAGGTTAAGTGATAACAATATATTTAATCTGACATCTAGCCACATTTCTGCCTGAATCGAGTTTCATGACCAAGCTGTAAAGCCACGCATAAGGGCTGAAAATACTCAGTGCCATGGCAGGGTGGGGAATAGTTCACATACATTTTTTTTTTTTTTTCATTAAATCAGGCCGTGACACAGTAATTCTCAAACAGTTGCTTCTTGACCTACAAAGTCCTTCCTGATGATCCATTATCTTAAAGACTTATGACAAACGTGGGGTTTTTTTCTGTACCAAGTTGTTGGAAGATTGATCTAATGTCAGTCCTCTCTTCACACAGATGAATGTGGAACAGAAAAAGGGTTTTCCCCTTCAAGAGGAACCAAATGTAACTACTTCTGGTAGTTTGAGGAAATCGATACAAATTATAGAGAGCAAAAAGGACTGCTTGGAGGAGGAGAACAAACTCACCTCCATGCCAGAGTCTGCATTTCTCATTTCGGAGAAGTGCAGCCTCCTGAAAAGGAAGGGCTGCTCAGAGGAGCTGCGAAATGCTGACGTACCTTGTAAACTGGTGAAGAAAGGTACGTTTAATTACACACGGGGTAAGTTCCATGGCATGCAATCAGTGGCAGTTTTGCTTTTGTAAAACTTAAAGGAAGAGGGTCCAAATTACACTTTGGGTTTTATATTTTCTCTTTAGCCTAATCAGGGCATGATGTGGAATCTTTCTGGTATGTTAAAAAAAAAAAAAGTCTAAAAAGAGGACTAAGAAGGATAAGTCAAGTACTTGTTTATCAGCTTGTTTATCTTTTAAGGAACATCAATGTCGTGCATGCTTTCAGCACTTTCTCAATCAATTACAAAAAAAGTTTTTTTTAGAAACACAAATTCTGTTTGTTCGTGATATCTGGCCTTATTTGCCTGCTGTGGGATGTATTTACAATGGTATGACGGAAGAATTTGTCCCACTTCAGACTTCCAACACTAATAAAAAATGTTTTGACATTAATTGTTAATGTAAGGCTAAATTCAACCCTCTGTAAGTGGGTACAGTGTCACCGAAATTAAGGGGAGGTCTGCTGATTTGTGCCAAAGCTGAATTTGATGCTTTGCGTGGAAATGATTGTAATGATGGTTAATGGTTCAGTAACTTGCACGTAAATCCAAGACACATTTCAATATTGGATGCTCCTTGTAGATACATAGAATACTGTTGTGTTTACATGGTTCTGTTCAATCACATAATAATTTTTTCTTTTATTGATAGAGACAGTTGATACTAAGGGAAATAGTACCGGACAACATATTCCATTTGAATTTGTGGATCCATCAGATTTGGACTGCTCTCTGTGTATGAGGTATCCATTGTTTTCTTGTGGACGTCTCTACCTTTTAAGACACATCTTTCCCTTGTATGACCTAGAGATATTTCTAGCTTGCTTGGTACTTATTTTTCCCCTCTGACTTGAAATTGGCTTTTATTGTAACTGTTACTCCAGTGATGCATTTCTAGACCTTTGGTTCTGAACACCGTTGATGAACAGGAACTTTCTGACCTGCTCTTGGCTAGTGATTGTTTGGGAAAGGACTCATAAGGTCGCGTGAGGGTTAAACGTGTTAGTGAAGGTGTCAGAAAGATTTCCTCTCACCACTTAGACGTGCCCACCCACTGACACACATAGTGAACAAAACCACAGTTTGTCCTTTGGAATTTGTAGAGCCGTGTATGATGTTGTATCATCCACAAAATAGCTGAGGAGACCGCATCCTATGAATATTCCAAGCCTGTATGTAAAATAGTGTGTTGCCGCTATTGCAATAGGAGGATCTTGCAAGTAAACATGAGCATGTGTTTCCTGTACTGCTGAAGAGGTGTGTTCCTTAGTTTACTAAGGCCATCACTCCCATTGCTTGATGATGTCGTCTTCCAGTTAAACAACAGTTATTCTTGGGGACAGCAATGATTTGATAAAACCAGTAGGAGTTGTCAACTATATCTATTTTACTACTTGTTTTGTAAAAAACATTTTAACTTCGCCAAATATTCATGTGGGGTTTTGTTACTGGCTTAGAAGGAAATAATCGGGAAGGTGTTTCGCAGGGGTCTTGACCTCTGCAGTGAGTGTTGCTTAGGTTTGTCTTCTTAATTACACAGATTTATCAATAATGCATGTTGGGCTTAGTTTTGTACTATATTTCAAATACTTAAATAGCAGATAGCTTCTTCATGGATTTATTTCTGAAGGCCTGTGCCTTGAGAAATATGGATTTGCTTTGTTTTGTTGTTTCTGTGCCAGGGAGGGGGGGGCTTCAGTTTATTTCAAACAATCTGAAACCTTTGGGGGAATAACTGCTGTGTTGTTTGATTTACTTCTGCTTGGAATAAATCAGATTTTCCCCCTCTCCATCTGGCTGCCTACAGCTGAAAAGTGCTCCTAAAGTTTCTACAGCTGTCAAAACACTTGATACTGCTAAGAGCAAAACTTTCCTCTAACAGCAAGCCACACAATTAGTCTTAGCTGGTTTTAATGAGTCTGCATGTTTATGATCATTATGTCCACAAAGCATTTTTTCAGATGTTTTTAATAAAATTAATTAGCCCTGTTTGCTCATCCTCTATGTTAAATCAGAAACAGCCAGACTGCAATACATTTACAAAGGAATTAGCTCAAAGATTGCTGGTTCCCTTACAGTATAGGGGATGTGATGCTGATCTTGGAACTGCAATCACAAATACAGGCTTGGCATCTAGAAGGATGTTCGCTTTGCAACATCACTGCAACAATGAAGGCTTGCGCTAAGGGAAGCTGTCACAAGATCTTTTTCTTGCTATTAATGCAGATTGATCGTAATTATTTCTTGCCATGTTCAGAAGTATATTAGGGATTTGGATCCTGGCGTACTTTGGACTAATTACCTACTAACCTACTGACCTGTTCACAATTAACTGCGGGAGCTGTTATTAACCTGTTTGTCTGACGGAGTAGCCAAAATGTTACTGATCTACATTTGCTCCAGCAGCAAGCAGAAAATAAAAAGCAATAGTCAAAGCAGCATACTGGTGAGAAATGAAGGAGCATTACTCAGCAGGAGTGAATATTTAGTTTCTCCTGTCACAATAGCTTAAAATGATGTCATGAGAAATTTTGGTGTATAGTGATTTTTCTGCAAGTCATGAGGCTTGGTCCAGTTCGTCTTAGAGTGGATAGGAAAAAGCTGCTGCTGGCTTTCATCAGAGCTAGAGCAAAATCATGCGTTTTAACAGGAATTTCTTGTCTTTATGCTAACATTTTAGATCAAGTAAGTCACTAGTAAATAATTACATATGCAAACCAGTGCTTACTGAAACATATTGTAGAACTCACTATTTTACATAGTTCAAAGCAGTAAGGTAGTCTTGGTGCAATGAGGTTTCTGTTCAAGAAACAATTAACAAGGGTTTTCAATTATACAGTCAAGTTGCAAGAAGATAGGTGTGGTATTTTAGATACTTCTTCATATATTCCCTTGCTTAAATGTCAATATTTACAGTAACTAATGACATTTATTAAACTGGCTACGGCAATCTTGTTAAGAGCCAATTATGTTCTTAAATACACGCATCTTGTTAAAGATGCTAATAGATGTGGGTTTACATATTTATAATTTCCACATGTATAATAGAACTTAGTGTACTGCTTTGGTAGACTGTAAAATTTTAAAGTAAACTTATTAATTAACTTAAATTATAATTAGACTAATATTTGAGACCCTAAAATGCATAAGCAGTATGTTGTAAAATATAGTATAGACCAAACAACTTCTAGTTTTCAATGTTTTCTATTTAAAAAAAAATACTTCCATATTATTTACATCTCCTTAAGGTACTTATTGGCAAGGAAGCATCACTTTGAAATATCATATAACCATAATAAATAAAAAATCTTTACATGAAAATAGGTGTCACAGAAGTACTTGGAATGGGTAAAGATTAGATATCGTGATACTTTAAAGACCTGGTCTTATACATTTAAATAATTTTCCAGATGAAACATGAACCTAGTATCACTCGTTTTCCAGAAAAGCAGTCATTTTAAGGTTAAAAACTGTCTATTTCAACAAAACCGCTTTCCAAGTCCACGTTACAGTTGGCAATAATAGTTTATTGCAATCACTTATGTGGGCTGTTACTGTAAATACCTATTTTGTGCTTAGCTCTACACATACAAGTAATCACATGATTTCCACAGTAACAGTTGTGCAAGTATTGCTCAATTTAATTAGAAAAACTCAGATGGTCCAACTTCTGCTTCTATTTATTGCTCACATAGAGGAAAATTAAAACCTGGCATGTTGGAAGGTAATGACAGTATTCCCTCTCGCATTCCCTGAAATTGGAGTTCATGGGCTGCCTTTCACGTTATGTGGCAATAAGAAAGTCTGTAAGCTGAATAAATACAAAAGTTGGTTGAAGAAATGAAAAATGAGGCACAACTTTATCTCTGGAGATGTCAATAGTTAAATTAGTGAATGAATACAGCTTTTTTGGAAACAGCTTTTTCTTTTACTTTGGTACACGATATTGTTGTCTTTTTGTTTTTGGATTCTCCAATCCAGGCTCTTCTATGAACCTGTTACCACACCTTGCGGACACACCTTCTGTCTCAAATGTCTTGAGAGATGCCTGGATCACAACCCAAAATGTCCCCTGTGCAAGGAAGGGCTATCAGAGGTAATGATGCTTGGATTTTCACAGCATAAATTTAAGGGCACAGGACAGGATCAAGCAGCATCTTCAGAAACCTTTGAGGTTTCCCAACTCAAAAGAAGTATTGCAGAACTTAAGAAAAATGTGATTTTATCTGGTTTTTTTCAATGCCCTTATGACTTAGAAAGCATAGTCTCCTCTGTTCAAACCTTAGGGCCAGACCTTTACTTGGAAAATCTGGGAAGTCACCTACAGATTGTCAAAAATAATGCCCATAACATAGGGAATAGTTCAGTAAACAACTCTTCAGTGGGCCATACAAGGTTAAAAGATCATTTTTTGCTATAGACATAAGAAAATGGAGTTAACGGATAACTGCCTTGTGCATAGGCACCGTACACTGTGAAATGCTAGACGTTATCTATAACTGCTTGTGTGTGTTTTTCTACCGCAGTGCTTGGCTGTGAGGAAATACTGTAAAACAGTACTAATGGAGGAGTTAATAGCTAAGTATCTTCCGGAGGAGCTCACTGAGAGAAGGAAGATTTATGAAGAGGAAATAGCAGAGCTTTCCAAGTATGTAATCCATTTATGTAAAACCCAGTCTTTAATACTACTGCTGTTAGCTGCTGAATGGCTCCTGCTGCTGCGGAACACAAGCTAAGATGCTGACAGAGCTTCTTTCTTGGTATCATGTGATTTCAAAGACAACAGGGCCCAGGTGGAATTGTGCTTTGAGTTAGCATAAAAACTGGACACTGTGCTAAACGGTAAACAGAAGTAGAAGAAATACAGAAGGCTGCTTTATAAACAAGTCGTAAAGCAATGTGGCTGCTTTCCGCAGCCTTCAGTGAAAGCCACAGAGTGAGACAATAGGTGGAAGCAGTCCCACAGTCTGGGGGTTGGAATGTACTGGGTAGGGAAGAAATGGGATTAGGGAAAATAAGGTAAATGCAAGCAGTAATAGAGATGCATTGATGCTCTCACTAGCAAAACCAGAAAACATAACTAAAAATTCTTCTGCTAGTAAGTGGTATATCACTTTCCATAATATCTAGTCAAATAAGGGGAAAAATAATTTTAGTTTTCACTGACTCCATTAAGAATTTTGTTCTAAAGATGTTATAATTTCTAATTAAAAAATTAGATATATTTTTTAGGTATATATTTTATACCGTGTCAATAGTGTGGTAAAATGTCATATCTGATTTGTCCTTTCTTTCTTACAGCCTAAATAAGAATGTTCCTATATTTGTCTGCACAATGGCTTATCCTACGGTCCCATGCCCTTTGCACATCTTTGAGCCATGTTACCGCCTGATGATTCGAAGGTGCATGGAGACTGGCACCAAACAGTTTGGGATGTGCATCAGTGACCCTGTGAAGGGGTGAGTGAGCAGCGTGCTCGGACCATGTGCTGCACCCCACTCAGTCTGGAGCAAATCTCTTTGGAGAGGTGCAGAAAGGTCCATGGCTGTAATATCTGTGGTAGTTTCCCCGCAGAGAAAGTTTCTTCCTAATCATGCTGGTTAAAGATGCTGAAAAGACTGAAGTTTCTCTCTTGAGCTCTTAGATTCTGCACTAATATGACTGCCCATTTTTCTTGAAACACACATAGCTATTATGTATTATATGAAGTTCAGCTGCAGACCTCTTGTAATATATGAAAAGGAAGTGTATTTTCTGTTGTTTTGCTGTTAAATGCTTTGGCATAAGAAATCAAGTTGAAATGGCAGCAAGGAGTGTTGGCGGGTTTAGTTTTTTTTAAAATCATGAAAAGAATAGCTAAGCTATTGGGATACGTCTGTATCCTCACTGTTCAGAATACAGTGGAGGCCACAGAAATACAACAGGACCTTCATGAGGACTGGCTGAGTATTTATGTTGAGCCACTTGCAGTCAGTCTTAGGTAATCTGACCTTAATGTCTGTCTCTGTATTTAGCTTTCCTCCCTTCTTTTTTTACCTTGTAGGTATACACCATAAAAAGTATGATGTACACAAAATACACACCTACAAAGTAAAATCTGCTGAAATTGTGGGAAAAATTTATTCTTTATGGATCTCATAGTCTTTCCATAATTCTAATAATCTGAATTGCACTTGTTCTTGTGTACAAATTGACTGAACGTATTAGAATTATGGAGAAAGTGTGCTTCTGAGCTGTATAACTTTCAGTTTCGCAAGATGCTCTCTGTATTCTAAAACATGCCGTTAGGGTTAATCAGATTAGACAGCCTGAATCTTCCTGATAGTTTTGAAAACAACTGTGGAATAATTTGAAGGACAGCAGGTCAGTACTATGAACAATAGAAATGAGCTGACACTGGTAAATACCTTTGTGGTAGGGACTGGCTGCATGGCAGTTCTGTGGAACTAAGGGTGGGGAGAATAAGACTTGTTTATTTGCTTTTGTTCTGATTTCAATAGGTTTGCAGATTATGGTTGCATTCTGGAGATAAGAAATGTTGAATTCTTTGCTGATGGTCGTTCTGTTGTAGACAGTATCGGCAAGAGGAGGTTTAAGGTGATACAGCACAGCCAGCGCGATGGCTATAACACAGCGGATATCGAATACATTGAGGATCAAAAGGTAAACTTAGAAATGTTTCGTTTAAACCGTATTACATGTGAAATTCTAAGCACCTGTGTTTTCGCTGACTTCTTTTTTTGTAGAACAGTTTCTGGTAAAACAAATTTGTGCTATGTACTAACTGCTCATGGTTAAAGATGGGAAACATAAGTTACCAATGCACACACACCGTCCATATACTGAAGAGTGTTTTTCCTAGAGGTTTTCAGCAGAAGACAAAATTAAGTGAATCCAAGATGAGATCTGACCACTCTTCTAGACAGAATAACTGCAGTTTATAAGGGAATCTTATAAACTTGGGGGGGAATCTGCTTCCATTTGCATGGAAGCCAATTAGAAAACTTCCATTCTGGTAAGAAGGAGCAGGACTGGGTCCACTACACCTTCAAAATTATTTACATGAATTCTTATTAAAATATATATAGGTAGATAGTCAAAATATTCTGGGTGATGTATGAGCTTTTGGTATACAATGGGAAGATAAAATGTCTATGCTGAAGAGCTGCTAAATTTTTTTTTTTTAAAAAAGCTTTGCATAATCTCTTCTATGTTCTATGATGTTTGTGTAAAGGTTTTTTTCTTACAGCAATCCAGAAAGTGCTGCTTCTGAAAACAGGTACGTTTGGTTTAGAATATAGGGTAAGAAAGTGAAGAAATTGATGGATGGGGGGTGGGGATGGCCAGGAGTGGGGACACCAGCCTGGCTTTCAGGATTTATCCCAGAACTCTCTTGGCGTGCTTTTCTTTCTTTTCATTTCCCCTACCCCAGAAAATCCTAAAAATTAGTGTGCCTTCCCCAGTGTGCAGGCTGGACTAACATTAACCTTCCCCCCCTCTTTCCTCATTTCAGGTGCAAGGACAAGAGTATGCTGCATTACTCGTTCTCCATGATTCAGTCTATGATCAGGCATATATGTGGTTTAACTCCCTCAAGCAAGCACTCAAAAGTCGAATTCTCAGTCATTTTGGTCCGATGCCAGCTAAGGATCCTGACCCGCAGGTATCCAGAATCAGTGGCTTATGTAACTTCTAGCGACTGAAATAGCCGGGATATCCGATAAGCTGGGAGAGGTGTTTGTGTTTTAAGATGAAAATATGAATATTGTTTATTTATCCTGAATAAGCTAAGTATCCAAGTTATGTTGCATACACCACTGGTAGCACAGGTGCAAACAAAAAGCTCGTATTTAATGTTGGTAACTTCCTGAGACTACTTGACCGATTGTATTAATCCCAGGAGACTTAAATGCCTTTTTGCCTACTCTACTTCCCCAATTAAATGACTGAGAGAAAATAGAATTGAGTCAATAACAACATGGGAACAAAATACATTTAAAAAAATCTAGGAGGCCCAGCCTACAAACTGTTACTAGAAGTAGAAATGCATCTTGCTTCTGGCTTCAACATCTTATTTTTAGGAAAGGTGCAACTGGTTGTAACTTGTTTCAAGCCAGCCTGTAATTACAAGTTGGCAATGAACTGACCTCCTTGCTAGACTGCTATCAAAATACTATGTTTTCAAAGTTAAATCTTCAATACCAAGATCATACCATCTATATTTATCCTACCTTCTGGGTTTTTTTCTCCTTACTGCAGGCTAGCCCTAATGGGCCAGCATGGTGCTGGTGGGTCTTAGCTGTCCTTCCACTTGAGAACAGAGCTCAGCTCCCTTTCCTTGCCATGAAATCCCTCAAAGACCGCTTGAATGGCATCAGACGTGTCCTTACATTCATGTCTCGTACAAGATCACGGTGATGGTGAGGAGAGCTGTGAAGTCTCCCACAGTTACTTGACTGTCTCCTGTAGCTTCATCTAACTGCAATAATGTCTTACAGATTTGTTTCAAGCCTGAATTTCAAAGAAAATGAGTTATAAAGAGCAAGGGATGTTTATGGATACTTCAGTAGTTTCCATTTGGAACTCTGAGATGATTATTTAATCACTGCACTGCTAAATTAATAACAAATGTGATAGAACAAAAAGTGATCTTGTTTGCCATAAACCTTTTAAAAAACTTAAGAGGTTTTTTTATTTATTTTTATTTTTTAGTGGATAAAGGATAAACTGTGCAGTTTAATGTGAAGCAGAAATAATAATGTTAATGCATTATTTCAGTGAACTGCAAAGTCTTTTATTGCAAATGGTTCAGGTTTTATATAGCATTGTGTAAAATAATGTTCACAACTTCCATTTAATTTATTTTTGCACTATGATTTTTTGTTTTAAAATGTATATTATTTATGTGTTCATTCTTTAAAGGAAAGTGAGCTGTTCTATTTATTTATAGTGTTTTTACCCTATATTTATGACTGGGGCAAAATGATGATTCTGGCAGTGCATAAGCAACTGCTTTGATAATTTTTCAGACATTTGTGTTCAAATACTTTGAATGTTTTTCTACTTATCCCCTGTTCTACTGTAGCCTAAGAAGGTGTTTTTTTCCCCCCCCCGAAACAGCCTGCCATGAAGTCTTCAAATACACAGATTATGTCTGAGATAATTCAAGCATGGTTGTTGGAGCTTGATCCTCTGCTTGCAGCTAGGTTCCTGATATCACAAAGCAGTCAAGCACATGCTTAGCCTTATGCACGAGTGTTGAAGTGCTTGGGTAAATTCAAGTCTTGATCAGCTGATGTCAGTGGGAATTGGCCATAGTGGTGATGGAAGGATCAATCCCCTATTTTTTCACAGAACGAAGAATAACTTGGAGTTGAATTTATATCTGAACTCTTTCTTGCAAGAATGGATAATGGCTAATGCAAAGAAAGAGCCACAATATATGAAAAGTTGCTTCTCCTAAAGAAAACTGGAAGTACTGGTGTCATTTCTTTGTAGGTTTCTCCATAGTTTTTTGGGATTTTGTTGTGGTTTTTTACATCAACTCTTAGCATGATTACTTCTAGCTTATAAAGCAGGTAAAAATAGGGCAGAAATGAGAATAGAAAGTATCTTGTTGATTTAAAAAAAATCAAAACCAGTTCATATTCTTGTTTTGCTGCTTTTTTTTGCTTTCAGCGTACCACTTTCTGGGACTGATCTGGCCTCCATCTGACTTTGACTTTCACTGATTTCAGTGTAAGCAGAACTGGGCCTTTTATTCTAAGCTGCTGTTGTCCTTTTCAATGGCAAAAAAAAAAACAACCAAAAACAAATTGAGAATGTTGTGGAATGTTACAAATTTCTTTGTTAGCACTCTTTGGCATTCCATGCCCTTATGGAAAAATGCAGTAGAATTTAATGTCAGTTTTCCATGTGTTTTTTCCATCATCATCTCATCAGAAGTATTTATTAGTTGAAAGAAATTTCCATACTTTTAAGTTTCCATAAAACTACCTTTGTTTCCCTTGTTAAATTCTATAGAAATTTTCCATAAGGGTACTAAAGAAACAAATGGAAGACAAACATGTTTCAATCTTGTGATGCAAATGGAATACGTATCCTGTGTTTGCACTGAGCTACTCTAGAAATGCTACAGCTTATTTCCATATTGCTAGGTCACTGCACTTCTTCCATAGGTGGTACTTGACATGCTTCTCTGTAAACAATGTATGGAAATACATACGTGTTCTGAACAATAACAAGTGTATGGTGACTGATACCTGCTCTGGCATTTGTCTTCATCAGTCAATACCAAGTGATTTCTACTTGTTCGGAAGCGAAGCTGCATTAAATGCAATTCTTCCTTAAACCATTATGTATTATTGCATACCAAAAGCTCCTATAGAAAACAAAGCTGTAAGTTTGTTTTACCCTTATCTGTGAGAAAAGGACCTTAAATATCTATTTTCAACTGTTTTCTCACTGACCTCATTGTTCTTTTTTCCTGCATGCTGTGTCTTCTACATACTCATATTCTGCCTATTTTGTTGATTTAGAAATTGGCATGGAAAGAATCCTTGATTTTAAAAGTGAATATTGCCTTTTCTATTAGCCTTGAGTAAAGCTGCCAGAATTTCCTAAGCAGAAACCCATGTACATGCCCTGTATCATGAACAGCCAGTGTGTTTGTTGCAACTGGGAAACACTGGACCTACGGTGTGTCAATGGATACAGCTGATCTGCATATGCACAACAGTTGAACACATCAGGAAAAAAGTTGATCTGTACATGTACAGTAGCATTCTGTCTGGGACTGCTGTATGGCCACACAGCTTAGATTAATGGCTAAAGTCTGCAAATTTCCACCAGAAGAAAAAAAAATAAATATTGAGAAAGAACTTTGCTAGAGAACACAAATGTGTCCAGGAAAAGCTGGACAAGGAGTAGCCTTAGCCTTCAGTGAGTTGAGAAGGTGAAGTTTCAGTAATGAGGTTTAAAAACCAAAAGATCTTCCAGTTATGCCACAGTATTCCTGATTTTTTTAGTTGCATTAATCAGTACAAGGATGTAAATGCAACATTTATTACAGTCATGAATAAACAGCTCAACAGATTTTAAAATTCATTCACTTTAATTATAGAAACAGTATTGATCAGATAAAATACTAATTGGGGGAGTGTTTTATTTAAGCTTTTCACATTTTTCTAGACACCAAATCCAGTCCCATAACAAGTCTTGCTCAGATTGTTTTATAAAAATCATGACTCAAACTTGCATTCTCTGTGTGGCCTGAAGTATGGATTAATCTTTGTGAGGGCACAAGTAATGCACAGGCTTCTTGCTCGCCCTTCAGAGCAGTCAGTTTCCATGGATCCTAGATCACTGAGTTAGGATTACTAAAATCCACAGCAATTTCTTTTATTTCCAAGGAAATGTGATCAGTCCCCCTTTGAAAAAATAAAAGGGGGGAAAATACAAAAAGCAAGTCATCTGTAATGGGGCTGGAGAGGGAACCAAGAATAGATCAAACCGTAACTGAGCAAGTGCCAGTCTCCTGGACAGTATCGCCTAGCCGTCTCCCAGAGGCTTTGTGAAAGTTTTAGACTTGGTGTTTGTAAGGTACGGTTTTGTTCATTTTGAGAGAAAGAGAACAGATTCTGTTTTAACCAAAACCAGGACATATTTCTTCACTTTTCTGTAAATGAAGTATTTAACAAAATGCATTCAAATAAATAACAAAAACTTGGCTGTATCACCTTTCAAAAACTCTGTGCATCTACATTATATGTCTTCTAATTAAAGACAGAAGTTTTCTGCAGGAAGTAATACTAATTTTTTATTCCCATATGTAGACAGACTTGTGACACTCATAATAACTTTTCTTTGTCTTACATGCTCCTTTGTGTAGCAGTAACTTAAGGGGATATATTTCCATGAAAATAGCTGTTACCTTGGCTAGCATGACTTGGTTGAAAATAAACCTGAGACAGGACTGGATTAATCAGGGGAAAAGTCATGAACCCTGACAGTCAGCTTGGACACAGTTGTGGAAAGTAGTTCAGTAGGTTTAATAATGAAATGATAAAATGGTGTGATAGGCTATTATCGTGCTAAGTCTTAGGCGACATTCTAGTGTTAGCTGTAAAAGTTCTTGCGTTATTTTAAGTGCTGCTATCTTAGCTTCCATTACCTTGTAGCAGTAAGAGATACCAGCTGTCATACTGAACGGCTGACCTATTGCTTGACCTGTCCTTCTGTCCCGTGTGACTACTTCCTAACAGAACACCTGAACAATGGATTTCTCAATCCAAAGATTATTTTAATCTTAAAAAAATCATGTGGATTTGGATGTAGCAGGTCTGGCTTAATCTATGCTGTAGTGAAAGAGCTTTATAAAATTAAGTTTTGTTTTAGATGGTCTTTTAATGATTTCTACTTGGTGCTGAAGTTTTACTGGTGTTTAAATTAGCGATAGCCAGGAGTTATATTTAAATACAGTGTTTAGGAATGGAGAACATGTTCACAAACTCTTATTTTTAAAAAGTGTAGGTTAACTAGGCTTTTTGTGTATAAAACCCAACAGAACTATATGCGCTTAGGGTAGTGCTCCCCATTTCCCCTAGTCCTACATCAAACAAACTCAACCCCTGCTTCTTCTCATTTAATTTATCAGCTTCACAACCTAACTTGTAACTGGTGCAGCACATAGTTTAGGATCTGGGTTTTCCTCCAAAGCCCAGTAAATCACTGAAAGTCTTACAGCTACAGAAAAATGGTAGTTTCAGCAAAGTCACTATTGTGAAGCACTTTGCTAAATAAATATTGTCTGGGTACAAGAAACTAATCTGATTAGACAGGATTAAAATGGTGGATAATAAAAACTGAACTATTATGTTGACTTACTCACCCAGGTATCCTGTGAAGTGCTTACTAATGTTGGAGTTTCATAAGGTCTAAAGTTACCCTCACATAGAAGTGCCTGTATTCTGTTATTGCCATTCTTGAGCTTTTAATAGTCATAGCCATATATTTTATAAATATAAACATAAGCACCTTTAAATCTTTACATTGAATTTGCCAGGACAAAGGTTTACAGAGCAGAAGTGTAGCAAAAAACAATGTAATAGCTTCTATAATTCCCTGGTGAGGAACAGGAGAAGTAAAAAATTGAGGAGCAAAAGACTGTGTGAGATGTCTTAATTTGGCACCATATACTTGTCCAATTTAATACCATCAAGCTATGTGGTTACAAGAGTGCCAGAAATAAATCTATCAAGCCATTTTAAATAAAAAAGTTTTGTGGACTTGTATATTCCATTTGTTTGTAAAACATCCTTTTGTGCACTGTAATGAACTTGAAATGCAACTTAAGTTATATTCTCATATCACTGAACAGAGTGCTGTTCAGCTACCTCTACATAAGGTTGAAGTAATTTGTTTTTTTCAGATTTGTTCACATTGTCATATTTTAAAAAATCATAGTCCAAAGAACCTGTATGTGTTTGTAGATGTACTTATAACTATGTTGTACCAACAAAGTCTATGTGGAGAGTTGTTTGCTAATTAAAATTTTTGTGTTCTTTACTCTTTGGCTTGCATAACAAAGAACTACAGAGCTGAACAAACATTACACAGGATCTGCTTTTTTAGGTGCTTTAGATAAAGGAAGAACGAATCCTAGATCCTGCAGTCACACAACAACGCTTGATATGAAGGAACCAAACCATAGAAATGAAGTTGTCCAAACCTCCTCATTTGTGAAGGATAGCAAGTGCTTTTTTTCTTCTTTGCTGTAGTAAAGTAAGAATAATGGGAGCTGAAGAGGGCCTGGCTTACAGCACTACCAGGCACTTCTCTGGATTTCAGTACCTCTCGTGCATTACTGTTTCCTTTACAGGTTTCTGTGATTTAAAACTATAACCAGGCCACCTCTCCGCTTAGTCTCAGGTGAGGATGGACCTGCATCTGTGAGGCAATCAAAGGACTATTTTCAGTGAAGACTCCTTTACAAGAAGTTCCATAAGATTTTCAAATTCCTTAATTTCATAGGAAAAGCTAGAGAATAGTTTTATTCATAAGCCTAATGTTGAGAGTGACCCCATATCTTATGTCTAAGAGTTGCCAAAATTTTTAGAAATTACAGATGTATGGACTGCTCCTTTTGCCCTGTTTAAGGAAGATGGGGCATGCATGTGATCTGCTGCCCAAGTCCCAGCCACCTCTGGTAGCGGAGGTTGGCTTGCTGGTCTCTTATGTAAGCTTGTTCAGGCCCTGTATTTATTTTAGAATCCAGGGCACAGGCTAAGACTGTATATGGTAAGCCAACAACTAATTATGTCAAGACTGCTGTTTTCTATAACACAATGCGCTTGTGTCCGAGTAGAGGAAGTGTTTTGGCTGAAGTGCTTTTCCATCAGGAAGCAGTAGATACTCAAAACTGAAGCTTTGCTTGGGAATATGTTGATTTAAACTATTCCTTTAAAGTAATGACTTTAGTTTTGGAAGCTTTAAGAATGGTTATAAAAAAAGTGGGGTTTAGATGCAATATAAAGCAGAGGAAATTTAAACCAAATATAGGATAGCAAATTATTTCCCAACTGCTTGCTCACTGTGTTCTCATTTTATAACAGTGTACCTACACAGATTTATTCAAATGATATTTGAGATATTCTAAAGTCATCTACACTTACATAATGCTTCATATTAAAATAATCATCCAAAACTGCTCATGATCTCTATCACATAATGCAATTCAAGGGAAACTACTTGTTCCAGTCAGCCTTTGCTGCCCAACACAGTTCCCTGCGCTGACTTCACTGGGGCTTGGATCAGGACTGTGGGCTGTGCTGAGCGAGGGGAAGGGCATGCCACTCGACAGCTCCTGGCTGTTACCTGCCACAGCCTTGAAAATTTTGGCATTCAGCTGTAATACGCTTTTTATTCTGTGAATGAGATGCTACAAAATCCTGGACCATCTCTTAATGCGCTGTGGTTCTCTGTTTGACTGAGTGAAAGGTACAGCAACATTTTTATGTTCAAAACATGTAGCTTAGTCTAACAGTTATGGAGCCTCTGCTATAGCAGTCCTGGATTGACTGGTCTTTATATTACTTGCAATCAATAATAATGTAAAGTATGCTATCTGTCATCCTCTTGGCCACATGTACAGATGAAGGAATAATAGAAACTGCATTACTAAGCTATTGCTGGGCCGAGCTTGGGGTTTTTTCAATGTATTTTGAATTTTCAAACAGATTTTTATAAGCAGTCACTAATCCCAAGTTCTCCAAAAGCTACACAACAGAAGCACAGATTAAGTCACGCTCACTAATAAACAGTAATGTCATCAGGCCTTCTCTAGCACAAATGTTATGTTTTTAACTAACCAGATAAATTATATATCGATACCAAAAATCAATATGCAGAGGCTACCTGAAAAGCAGAGCACTGCCATACAGAGCAAGATTTGCTATGAAGACTAGCCTTCAGCTGCCACGTACTGAACAGTTCACATGTTATCATAGGATGGCTTTCACAGTGTTAAAGCAGAAAAATTGCTGGCTGATAGAATCTATATAATGAAAGCCTGAGTATGCTGTCAATACTGGTTTTATGCCAGTGTAACATCTTCTGTTTCAGTAGCTCTGCTATTGATTTATAATGCCATAAATGAAAGGAGAATTAAGCTATTTATGTAAGTGACTTTATTTACATAACTGACTTATGGTATGTTATGTGATGGAAAAGAAAACCAAGCACATGCCTTTTTTTTGTGTTTTCTATGAGCTACAGAAAGATTTTGTGAAAGTAATGCATGCTAGTAATACATAGTTTTCTCTGCGTGACATATTAGAAATTCAGTCTCATCCACATGGAGGTTTTATCACGAGTAGCATACACGGTAATAGATGACACAATAATGTGGAAGGATTTTAGCAAGTCTGCAGACAGTCTAGAATATGTGAATGCTGAACATCACAATTTAGACTGTAAGGTAGTTCAACAAAGCAATTCTTATTCCGGCTCTTCCTTGGATGAGTCAATGATTTGTACTGTGACTATTAGTACTGAGTGTACCATCTAAAATTTGTTTGGCAAGATTACCGAAGCATTTATGATTGAAAAGTGGTTTCTGCAAGTATGTTCTATCAATGAGAAGCCCAAGCTCTAATAAGGCGAAAGAGCATACACAATTTTCAACATAGCTGAATTAGGGTATTTTCACAAGCTTTTACATTGTTTTTCTGTCCTTAGTGAATGATGACTATATAATATTTAGGAAATCGGGGTCAGTAGAGTAAATGTTTCTGCAGCAGTTTGTCAGACACACCTTTCATAACTCATAAAGTCACTAGTGGAAAGGCACAACTGGGTCACAGAAGTGCATGGTGGGATGCTGCTTTCCACTTATGCAACCAGGGTAACTAAAGGTTAGAGCAAGCACTTGGATAACGAGCTTTTTGCCAGAAAGAGTAGAACAGAAAAACACAGTGTTTTTAAATGCTGGCTTCTGAGCAGCAGCCGCCTAACATGTCTAGTTAGGAGTCATCAAACCGAAATAGAACCGGATGCGTCAGAACTTTGAAGAATGGCAATTCAACATCCCAAAAGAAAAATACATCTGCTTGTATTCCAAAAGCAGCTCCGACCGGTTCTCTCATTCCAATAGATGATACCAGAGCCATTTGCAGCATGCTGCTCAGCTTTTTCTCCCAGCCCACTGTAACTGGCTTTATCACTCATCTCTTGTCTTTCTACTTTCTCCATCATCCAGCAACATCTTCAACTTTCAGGAGTTCCACAGTTTGCCTCTGTTTTCTTTCCTGCTTCTATGTATATGTTATGGGATTACATCTAATAAATATCTTTATTGCAGAATTCTTACCTAACTTCCAGCAGAGGAAAGAAGAGAGAAAGGAAGTTGTGTTTCCACACTTTAGAGATTTTCCAAGGTTTGGAGGGCTGGGACCATAGCCCAAGGGCACAAATTATCACATTAACTAACAAATAGCCCCCCCTAAATTCTGGAGATACTACTTACAAAAACTAAACACTATTGCAAAGAGACTAAATAAAATGGTGCTCTTTCAATCACAATTACATCTCCTGTTACAGGTGCACACCAGATAAATATATTAGTCAAAATGACCTCATTTTAGGCATGCGTAGCAGTCTGTTATGTAAGCATGTTAAGTATGCTATTTTATTTCCCTCCCGCCAAGGAGAAATGGTGTTTGTCTTACAAGAGTTCCAAATAAGTCTGGTTATAAAGTGATGGGGAAAAGAACAGGAGGGAGAGACGAAAGTGAGAGCATTAATAGGCAAATGACTCATTCCCCAAGTGCAGAGGTGATGTTACACTCCACTGAAATCTCAGTTCCTCTATAGGAAGCTAATGTTGTCACCAGCAGTCTCACTATTCCTAACACGCCCAACATTTCTCAGGATGGGAAAAACAGATGTGTTACAAGGATGGAAACTACATCTTTTCAGACCTCCTCGGTTCACAGCATTCTTGTTTCATTTTTCAGAGCTGTTTGTGAAGGCTGCCTCCATAAACAAGGTGTTTGCAGCATCTCCTGCCATTCTTTTTGTTGCTTACTTCTTTGGTGAAAAGTGGCATTCAATTAATTCTTTTCTAGTGCTACTAATGATGCTTTAAACAAGCCCAAAAGCACCCTTAAAAGTAGAATATGTCCCCCTCACACACATAACAAGGCTGAGACTTATCTAGATTTATACTGCACTACAGAAAAAAGGACCAAGAGGCGTACATTTTTGCAATATAAGATCACTCAGCCAGAGAACTCTGATAAGTGCTGAAAATGTGAAAAACAAATGGCAGGGTATGCATTTCCCATTTGCTCAATACACACACATAAAAGAAACACTGTGTAGGCTTCACTGCAGCATACCAGTGCGTCCAAAACTCAAAGGTTAGTTACATAAATGATAAGGCGTGGGCTTAAATGCTTCATTCAGCTTGTTAATTACTTGCTTTGTGGCCTGAGCCAATGTTCTGAAACAGGTTCATCCAATATTGTGTTGCTTCCTCTGCATTTTCATTTAGTGTATTAAGCTGAAGTGCTGGGAACAATTTGTTGCAATACCTACGAAGAGCCTGTTTTCTTTTCAAGCAATTTACAGAACAAACTTACTCAGACTAAGCCACAGATGCTCTTTAAATGTCCTCGCTATTTCAGAAAACTATGAAATTTAATTCTTAGAGCATTCTTTTTAAATAAGGGAACTGCTGGCTGCATAAACGTGTATGTATCATTGACGTATGTTTTGAGGGTTTCTTTTTTGTGTTCTTTTTAATCCACACATCCAACGTGGGAAAATGAATGGCCGTCTGTTAGAAAACTCTCAAAATAAAATACGTAATATGTCTCTGGCAGAAAACTAGTAACAGCTATGTTTTAATAATAGATGGAAATATTTCCACCTTCAATTCACTTAACTGGGATACCTAGCTGATGAGGCTCTTCAATGCCATGGCTACAAACAAGCCTTCATTACTGAACAGCCTGTCCAAAGACAGACAGACCACTGATCTATTTTACGAGATGTGCAGGCAGAAACTGGAGGTTTAGAATTCCTTACCTCTGTGGAAATAAATCATACCATATTTGGAGCAAACTGTAGTTTTAACACAAAATATTGCATCAGGATTGTACCTGTGAACCCCATCTAAGATTTACTTCAAACAACAGAATTCGTTTTAAAACTAAAGCTGCATGACTTGTCTTGTTTTCATCAGTGTACCCTTGCAGACATCTTGATTTCTAACCCAGATGTGGGATAAGAAGCCTAATGAGACCTGGAATTTAACAGCTACAATGAAGTGGAAGCAAACTGAATGCAAACATTTCAGAAGTTTTTGACTACTGGCATTTTGAAAGACTAATGAATATCCTTCAAACCTCACCTTTCTATTTCTACATGAAGGCTCCATCTTTTTTCCTCTATGATAAGGATGCTGCTTAGAGATTTCTGAGTCACAAATGCAGATTAGCATTTGGATTTGAATTACAAGTCAAAAAATGGAGGTTGACTGAAACAGAAATCTCATCACGTCCATTATATGGACCAACAGCAAAATACAGATTGCAGCTGCAAATCTGGGCTGAAGCTCTCTGGCAGCATGGCACAGCTACGTGAAAGGTGATGAGATACAGCACACTGCCACTCAATGTGTGGCATAGAACTTTCTTCATCATTCTCCAGATTTTTCAGGAATATTACTTCTGCGGTTGCTCATTCCCTTTGGTTCTGCATTTCATATTCTTTTCCCTACTTGTACTGGCTTGCTTTACTTTCCACATTTCGTTATTTCCTGCCCATGGGCCATATCACATCATTTCATCAATATTTCATCAGAATGACTCCCTACTGGAATCAGTATGGATT
This sequence comes from Opisthocomus hoazin, assembly GCF_030867145.1. Classification (NCBI taxonomy): domain Eukaryota; kingdom Metazoa; phylum Chordata; class Aves; order Opisthocomiformes; family Opisthocomidae; genus Opisthocomus; species Opisthocomus hoazin. The sequence goes on from NC_134427.1 coordinate 16,714,777, forward strand.
TCTGCTTAAAAATTGATACCGCAATATGGCCCTACATTTCTATCCTTATGCACCTGTTCCTCTTTAGTTACAGTCCCTCTAGGTCTTAATACTTCCATGCTTCATGTTGCTCAGAACACTAGAGTATTCTTAACTGTATTTAAACTATCAAATGAATACAATTTCTAAATTAGAACATCTATAAAAATGCCTTGTCTGTTAGCAAGTGAGACTCGACCACACTGTTTAGCTGATTTCACTACACAGATCACTTTTGTCTTCAGGCTAAACATTGTTTCTTCAAATTGAAGATGAAAACTGCAATTAAATATAGGTCACAGCTGTTCAGGATGCAGAGGACAAAAATATAGGTTTCATAACTTGACAGTTATGCAACCAGTTGCTTCTCACATATTAAAATGGACATTTAATTTTATGCTCTTATTTACCCTTAATCTAAACACAAATGAACCTATAAGGGTCCTTAAAATGCTGATACGTAAAGAAAGATGTTTCTCATCTATTTTAATAATTGATAATATTTTCCTCAAGACGTTCATTGTTTTCTAACTTAAATTCAGACCCCCAAATACTCAAACATCCAGTTCTCCATTGCATTAATAAGACACCTAAATAACTTTGAGAATATATCAGCCTTAATTTCGTCGCAGATCTGGTAAAGGCAAGACTATTTTAAAATAAGGTCACTATATATAAATGTTATTTACCTTACCTACTGATCTCATTTAAAGTGTCTACCCTGAGACTCAAAGTCCTCTCTGGGACTGGCTCCATGACACCCTGCAGCAGGGAAACTCTCACCTAATACAGCACAGTCATACATGCGAGAGACAAAATTTTTATAGCAGCTAAATCTAGACTATGGAATTTAATCCCTTAGCAGATAAAAATGATCAGGGGACTAAGTACTTTCTGTACTTACACAAAAATCCTTTTCTTCAACTTAGCTTCCCTCTAGTAAATCATACATATTAATTCTCTCACACAAAAATAAAGCAACAAACCAAACAAGTTGTTCTGTTTGCTGACTGTAAATGGAGACAGCATGCAAAAACGAGAGAATGTTCTTCTTAGAACTATTAATACTTTTAGCCTGGTTTTCTGTGGAAGCTTCACTTACAGTATGCTACTGCCTGTCCACCATCTCTGATAAGTTTTGAACCAGGTGGCTGATTTTTAACCAATTTTTGTGAGCTTTCGACTACCTCCTTTCAAATTTGAAACTGGACTAGCTGCAATGTGGAGTGGACGGCACAAGGGACAGGGCACAGATGCAGTGGGAAATACAGAAGAGAAGGTACACAACTGTATGAGAGCAAACTTCTTCAGTTTCAGCATTCACGAAATGAACTTCTCGGATATCAGGAGACACCTGAATACTTTGGCAGTATGAGCACAGTTCACAGAATGAGAAATACAAACTGAAAGGCTTGTTAGGTATTTAGCAATTTTTTTAAAACTAAGGCCACAAAGCACTATCTTAATAATAAAAAAAATAACAGCCAAAAGCAGAATAGGAAGATGACAGGTTTGCCCAGAGTCAATAAAGGCAGTCACTCCCAAAACAAGTAATTTTTGGTGATGAATGAGGCCATGTAAATATCTCAATTTGTATTTTATATCACAGTGTGAATACGTAGAACTGCTACGCTTTTATTTTTAAGCTAAAGAAGTTTAATTCAGACACAACAGAGAGCCTCACAATACCATTTTGCAGCCATTTTAGAAGCAGAGTTGCACACTGGAGAATGCAGATACGAAGAGCTAACAGCCTAAGATTTCTTAGAACAAAATTCACATTAACATCTAGAAGAGCTCTTGACCCTTTTGCAATGTCTGAGGAACTGGAAAACTACACAAACAAGACACTTAATAAACTTTAATTACAGCTGCTGGTATAAAAATGTAATGTGTGTGTCTGTTCATTCTGGGTCCCTGCAGCCTTGCAAAGGCAGAATCAGCTGTTCCCAACCCCTGAAGAAAAACTTCATTAATCTCTTCTAAGAATCTGACACAAGTCGGTTGGGTTTGTCAGGTTCAGCCAAGCTGCATGAGTCGGGTCACACGAGTCAAGAATAGAGTTTTACTGGTAACTCGGAAAGGGAGAGACAGAGAGATGGTTGTTTTAAACCCCCTATAATAGCCAGTCTGAATCTGGCAGGCCAGTTCCTCTCCACAGCACAAAGCAAGCTTCTCACAGTTTCTAAATGAAGCACAAAGTCCTTAATGCAGTTACTAAATGAGAAGTGGCATCTCAGTGGGCTGCCTCACTGGATTAATTTTAAATGCATAATTCAATATAGACCCACATAAACCTTTATGAATAGAAATAGAGGTTATATAAGCATGTTCTCACAGCATATACTGCAAATTTAAAGGCCAGTTTGGTTATAAATCAACTCTATCTTTTATTAATATTTTCACCTTCCCATTGGTTCCTTTCTCTAGCAAATGTGCTAATCAGATTAGTTTCCTCTCTCATACACCAAGATGTCTAAAATAAATACAGCATTTCACTGCCAGAAACCAACATTCTTTTCCTCAGTCCTTTAAGAAAAGTTTACATCGGGCTTGTTCTGTGGAGGCAGTTTGCATCAGTGGTAGTTCAGCAAAGGCACTGAATGCAAACCCATCATTTCACATTGTCAAAATTAAACATCCACAAGTCCTGCAGGGACCTGCATGTCTCACAAAGCCTTGTCTCACAAGAGCAGAAAAGGTGCTGGACAAGCTCCTACAGAAAGCCAGTGCCAGGAGGCAAATCTGCAGCCCTTTTATGCCCCAGGAAACATCCTTGGGCAAGTTTAACAAGTTAGCAGGCAAGAGGGAAGTGGGACATCTCCTGAACACAAGGCAAAAGCTCTGGGTCTACTGCCTGCCTTCTTTGAAGCCAAAACACACACATTCCTCAGGGAAACCAGAATGGAAACCAGCTTCCTATTCTCAGCCCTTCCTAGCCAGACAAAACTGGCCTGCCAGCTTTAGCCACAAGGCACTTCAGTACTTCTGCTACAATAAATGGTCACAGGTTCATCAGTTTAGCTGTCTTTTCTGTGCTTTAAGCATACAGCTGCTAACCGATGAATTCAAAGACTTCAGAAAGCCCAAATAAATTATGACCTACCTCAAAATTATTTTTCATGTGGTATATGAGCCATTTCCCATATATCAATTTCTTCCAAACCAACAACGGTATATACTTCACTGCACTACAAAAAAAAAAAAAAGGGGGGGGGGGGGGGGAAGATTAGTTTGATGATCCGAGAAATATAAAGATAGGCATCTTTTTGCCAGGGATTAATATTGCCTTCAAGAAAGGTAAATCCCTAGCCCACTGACTGCCAGTCTTGCAACACTGATTAGCAGCTTCATCCGTTAAAAAATATGTCCAAAGCATTGCTACAATTTATTATTACACATAATCAGATTAATTGAAGTCAGAACATCAGGCTTGAGCTATTAATAGAAATATTTATGATTACGTGTGAACAGTTGCAGCTATTCTGCTATTAGGCTGTATATTAACAGACTGAGTCCAAAACAAACACAGTTTATAAGAGCTAGAAAACTGCATGGTCTAAAACCAAAACCAATCCTCCAAATATCCTCAAGCTTTGAGGGAGTTCAGATCAAGATCTGGACCAGAGCTGTGCATCTGAATTACAGTTCCACAACGCACAGAACCAAAATATTAATTCATATATACTTGCTGAACTCTGGAGAACTTCATATCTGCTCAGAATGTATCTTTCTAGCTTAGGTCCACCATCAGCGTAAACATAAATGAAGAACATGCTGTGAATGACTGTGGAAATGCCTACACTGTGTTTTGCAGGGAGATGCGAGCTTGCTCTGCTTTCTCTCAGAGTCGGGCAGAGGTCAGTCGGTTCTGACCCAAAAGCCATCACACCACAGGCGCTCGTTACTTCAGCAGTGCTGTACAATAGGCAACACGAAGCGGCACCCAAGCTGGTGCCAGCTCACATCCCTGCAGCTTGGAACGTGAGCCGAGTTAGCTCTGGTAAGCGCGTGAAACCTCCCACCTTGTGAAAGTTCAGTGGGAGAAATGTCTGCTCTGACATCGCAGAACTCAAAGAAGCCAATAAAATGGTATTTTTAGTCAGAAACAGCTATTAATTACAACTCAAGTTCTGAAAGGGCTACCTAGGAAACACAGATATTTATTCAACAATTTTTTCACTGTAGACTATCAGATGGTGTGAATTTGGGACAATTTCCCCCAACTTCAGCATAGTCCTAGCATACCTAGAAGACTTGACCCCAAGTTGTTTACTGAGATTTATTTTTCAGGCAATGCAGAAACAAAAAGGCCCAATTATAATCTTATTTAGACCAAACTAATTCCATTGGCTTTAGCAGATTTGTTGCTGACTGACAGAGCTGTTCCTGAGATCTGAAAGAAAGCCCGAAGCACCACTTCACACTGAAATCCTTCTTGTTATTTTACATTTCTCTGGAAAATTGCATAAACTCTGTTAAGTCACTCCCTGAAAGAAAAACTCTTTGCTGCAGTACTGTGGTAACAGACCCATACTGTTAATAAAAACAAATGCAAAAGTCTACCAAAAGTATCAGTTCTGTCTGGAAAATTGTTGGTTTTATCTGCTCAGTCAATAAAAAAGTATGTGCGCACGCTTCTAAAATTCCCATTATTAAACAGAGTGAGAAGACTGATCAGCTGTCTGTCCGAGGCAAAGAAATCAGATGTTCCAGCGGCTGTGGCTCCCGACACTGCCAGCATTGCTGGCTCAACTTCTTTCACATGGTAAAAGCTACAAGAAATTAATTTTGAAGACCAGGTTATTACGCAATGGCCTTGGTTACATCAGCACAGCAAGGGAAGCATTAGGAGACAGTAAATAAATGTCAAGGCTCTGAGCCTGCAAGAGAGCAGCCACCCGCAGAGAGCCTGCAGGGAGCCGAGCCACGGCTCTTGGACAGGGAGAGTGGGAGCAGCAGCCGGTCGGCACAGGCACTGCCACTTTCCCGCAGCAGCAGAGCCCAGGCTGGGTCAGACCGTGAGACCCTGTACCCACAGAAGCCCCCAGCGCGACATGCCAACCCCCTGGGTCACCACGCTGCACCCAAGCCAGGCTTCTGCACTGTTGGCCAGGGCAGAGAAGGTGAAGCAGGGAAGGGAGCAGGCTCTGGTGCACCTGAAGTCTCCACACAGGGGGTCCAGGCATCCCACTGCTCCATCCCAGCTCCTCCTGCTATGTCATTAGCTTTCCAGGGATACAAACTGCCTTTCTAAAGGAGTGGCATGCTCTAAAGCTAAATGAATCATGGCAGCATGTCTGTATCATCCCACTTTTGAGCCACTGCCTTCAAAGAAGAAATCCATAAGAAAAAGGATGGAATAAAATATAAACTAGCATTAACAAACTACATTCCCATTTGATTCCAGCCAATTCCAGTGACCTTGGTGAAGTTGCAATGAGACTGTCTCTACATGTGAACTGAACGTGTTGGGCCAAACCTGTGGCGTGCAGCCATAAGGCCACCTGTGCTGTTGGAAACCCCCTGAACTAAATTAATTAAAGGTACTATGAAAGGCACGAGGGATCACATCCAGACAATCACTGGCAGCAGCTCACTCAGAAGTCCCTAAACTGAAGCTGCACAAACACTTCTCCTGTTTTATGGTAGTAGGGAGCTTCTGTCTGAAAGTAAAGCAAAATGTACTGTAGAGCAGGGTGCCTGTTGGCACGGATGCAAGCACGCTGCATGGAGTAGCTACTCTTCATCTGGATTTAAAAGACTCTTAGAAGTGACTTACCAAACTTGGCTTTAGGGAGGATGCATTTGCTTGGAACTTCTGGCTGACGTTACGAGATCCTTCAGGCAATGTCATTTGGCGGTACACTACCTAGGAATAAGCGAAGACCTTCACACTCAGCAAGTCTAAGCCAAATACGGCTCCTAGAGGTGTTAGACTGATCACAGCCCCAGAGCCACAGCGACCCGGTTACCAGACTTGGATTCCCAGGAGCGAGTGGTAACACCCAACCTTCCCCCCATCCAAGGGTGGTTGGACTCGAGACTGCAACATTACACTTTGTCACAACAGCCCATGCTGTTTTCACCCCCAAGTTATATTGCTTGAATTTGCACGACATGATTTACTATCCAAAAAAAAATGCACTTTCCTGAAAGATTTTGTTCCATTTTGCTTAAACATCTCTTAATAGGGGCCAAATCCAATTCCTGCTGTGACCAGTCAAGAACAGGACTATACCTGCAGTCTACCTTTCAACAGGCCACACATGGTCAGTCCAAGCCCCAGCTCATACTGATCCATGCTAGAGTACTTTGCAAAATTTGGGCTTTAGTAGCAAGCCATGCTCTGAAACTATTAAATAAACAGCAAGTAAAAAGTGATGTTGATTCTTCTAGCATTTTACATGCAATGTACATGTTCCCAGTTATTATTTTACCACAATGTGCAGTACTTCTCACAGCAAAAGCTCTTATTTTACAACCAATGTAAAGTAAGGAGACAGTTATTTTTATAAGGGATCATAACACTAAGAATGCTTGTGTAATAAATTGTCCTGTTAAAATGGAAAAAAAAACCATACAAAAAACCATAAAATGAGGCTCTGTTCCAATTTCCTTTCATACAAGTAGAGATCAGGTCACTCATCTCTGGGTAGAACTCCCTTTGCCAATGAAATACTCTACTGAAACACATAAATATTCGACCTCTTTGAAATATGTATGATTCAGGATCCAAACTGAGTAAATGCCTCTTGTGTTTAAAACACAGGTCTAGTTTCATGTAGATATATCCTAATTTGTACATCTGTCTCCGACAGACAAGTCCCTTTATTTACTCCCATATGAATAAAAGATACTTCCACAGCTCACGAAGCCCAGTGAAGTTCTTTCATCCCACACATACAGCTGGTAGAATGCTGCACATTTGGGGGGCACATCACCCCTCCATTGCTCCTCAGTGACTGTCACTTCACTCCATTTCCACACGTCACCAATGACGTAGGTATTTAGCACAGTGGGAACGACGCGCTTGCTAGGAGCCAGCCAGCAACATCTCCTCCTGCTGTGTGAGCTCTCAACGGTGCCGCTGACATCATTAGGGACAGCTGCTGCATGTAATTTAAATTCTCTGGAAACACAACACAGCCCCAGGATTTCGACCCTTTCCCATACATTGCTGCGGTTGCTACAATGAACTTCTTGTGCAATTTCGAAAAAGCTACCTCAATGCCACAGAAACATATTCCTGAGCAATGTGGAAAGCTTCTAATTTTAAAGCTGTCACCCTTCTACGCTGGAAAAATACCTGTAAATCAAAACTAATTTTGAGTCAGAATGGTATAATAGGGAAAACCTAATGAAGTATTACCTTACAAAGTAGGTTAGGGCAAACTTTGAACAAGGCAGTGTTGCCAGTATTGATAAGTATGTGATCCTGGACTTCGCTTTTCATTAGATTGCTGTAAAATACATCTGACTATGAAAGAGGTTAAGTAAAAAGTGGTTGTGATCTCACGAATGAAAAGTAAGACTGCTTAGAGAGAGAAGCTATGTCTTTTTTTAACAGAACTATTCTAAGGCAGAAAGACTGGAACAAGAGTTTCAGCTACCAAACAAACTTTTCCATTTCGGTTATTTATGTCCATCAATCCCTTCTTGCTGCCTTTTCATTTCTATATCATAGAAAATTACACTGATGAAATATTCCTCACCTCAGCCATTTTCATACCTGTTTCTTGTTTAGTGACTAACTTGATTTATAGATCAGTTTAAGAATTGACAGTTAATAATCCCATGTAGATAATCTGCCTCTAGATTTTTATTCTTTTAACTGCCTCTAAAAAATAAACAGCTTTTAAAAGAGCTTATTTTTAAATCTCTCCTACCACAATAAGAATAATAATAGCATCTCACTTTTTTCATAGTCAGTAATATGCCCCTCAAGTCAGGGGAAGCTGCTAAACTTTGGCTTAACTCACTTCTGAGAAGCTGCATTTTTACACATAGATCATTTGAAGTGCTGTGCTGCTGTGGACTTGACCAGCAGGTCACAGCAAGCTTTGATTTGCAGTGCAGTCAAGGTGCTCACCTGCTTAATGTGGTTCAGAACAAGGAATGAAGTTTAGTAACAAAGCATGACCTCTCCTGAAGCAAATAAAGTGGAAATGCATGGACTGCAACAAATGAAAGGAAAAAAGAGAGAAGCTGCAGGTGGCAGTGGCACCTCTGATGTATTTCCATTCATTTACAGGAACACATGAAGCTCTGCTTCCTCATGTGCAGAGAAGAGACGCACGAAGAGCTTCACTACTTAAAGGTCCCTGTCAACTCCTCTCCTTGTGGTTAGACACATCCCGCTATGGAAGAGTAATTTGAATTGCAGCTTCCCACTCTAAGGCTTTTGTTTCCCAACTTGAACTGTCATTCTTCCCTAGCCATTCACCTTCATCCAGCCATGCCCCTTCATCCATCCAGCTGGAAATGCCTGAGTAACCTTTTTGTTCTGGGCAGATGCATGGTGTTGTGTTCCAAGTTCAGAATTTACAGTTTATTATTTCACCTGCCTACTTCCATAAAAGACATTAAAAAACATTTTCAATGAAAAGCAGAACTTTCAGTCAACCTCTGCACCAAGGACTATCCCAGACTGTAACAACAATAGCCTGCAAATATTGACAGCTTGGGTGCAATGCTTCCTGCCAGCATGGAAGAGAGTGCAACAACTACAGCAAGCAAGAAACCAAGGTCAGAATCCTAAACAGATGCTCACAGTCCCGACATACAAGAGGTTCCACATCATCATTACTAACATTTTGGTGACAGCTGATGAGACAAGTTTGTCAAATCTTATAACCAGGATAAATCTCTAACAAAAACGTAGGTAGCCTAACACACACTAGAGGAAAAGACACAGAGAGATGTTTGCCTTATTTATTAGGCTGCTAATCACATCTCTCATTACCACTATCCTTCAGATGTACCACCTTCCAGTAGCAGTTCTGAAGGACAAAGTATCTCCACAGGCTAATATCTTTCCTGTATTGATCTCAAAAGCACTTAACTGAGCAGGTGGCACAAACTCAGGAATTACAGCATTTCTAAGCTGAGAACATCTACTGTAATACTTCAAAACAAATTGCATTTAATATCTTAGATTACAGCACTTAAAAAGACACAATGTAATGGGGGGGGGGGGGGCTCTCCAAACTTTCTAACATGAAAAGGGCTAGTGTTCAGTGTTTACAGTATGGTTAGCCTTTACTTGCTATTCTAAGACTTTCTTTCTAAATACAATAATTGCAATGAGTATTGGCTCCTCAGTTATATCTGAATTCTATAATTTATTCTTTGGCTCTGTTTAAAGAGCTGTGTATACAAGATTCTTGTAATAAAAATGTGCTAGAGCAGAAGTGTGTACCTTTGGAAATTTTGGAGTCTTTTTCCCTCATTTAAACTGACTCATTCCCTCTTGTCCCCAAACCCACTTATTTACAAGTAGATTCCCGGCTGGGTGATAACATAACAGATTCTCTTTTAGCCCAAGTCTTTACGGTTCACTGTTACAGCAAAAGGAATCTCCATAATCTACAGCTAAGTGCATGCCAAGTTGCTGTTTGTCTCTCTAGTCTCTTCTGTAAAATCATCAGGTTCCACAGCTGGCTGGGATGAAGATCAGCCTCTAGCCAGGCAGCAGTTGTTCTAAGCAGCAGTTAAAATGCCAAACTGCAATACTCATTTGGACATGTTCACGTATCTTTCCGCATGGCCCCACTGCAGGCCTGAATTCACCACGTAACCTACCTTTCCCCATCATCTTCACCAATTCTCAGGGGCTTCTTGTAACAGCAAGGCAAAGTATTTTTTCCATACTTTATAGATTCAAAACCTCCACCAAATTACACATAGAAATGCACCTCTCCTTCAGACCCCTCTGCATTAATGGAATAATGCGTAATTCTCTGCACTAATAAAAGCCTCCCATCTCCTTACTGTAGTAGCGCACATATAAATATACAGTGAAATCCACTTTCTGTAACAGTGAGAAGCCTTCTGCGCTCCTCGGGGATGGCACCAGCACCCTCTGCTGTCACGCAGCCGCAGGGAAGTCAACTGGAACCCCAGTCGCTGTACTGTGTGCCCGGAACTTCAGCAACCTCTTTCCAGAGCCTCCACTGAAGATCCTGAGCTGTAAAACCTCACAATGACATTCTGCAATGAACTCGGCACCTCAAGACAGCTTATGTTCAAAGACAGTGACTGTGTCTAGAAATAATCACCCAAAATATTAGTTACTTGCTAGAAAGCTACACTAGGATGACAGGAAATCAAAGCCATGTTAACAGAGCTATAAAGTTCTATAAATGCATCAATAAATGACAGATATTTCAATGTTTGTCTCAAATCCCATCTTCTAAACTCTTGTGATTACATCTGGGTTTTTTCTCTATATGCATTTAAGATCTTTGTCGGTGACATGGACAGTGGGATTGAGTGCACCCTCAGCAAGTTTGCCGATGACACCAAGCTGGGTGGTGTGGTCGACATGCTGGAGGGAAGGGATGCCATCCAGAGGGACCTGGACAGGCTTGAGAGGCAGGCCTTTGCCAACCTCATGACATTCAACAAGGCCAAGTGCAAGGTCCTTCACCTGGGTTGGGGCAATCCCAAACACAAATATAGCCTGGATGGAGAATGGATTGCGAGCAGCCCTGAGGAGAAACACGTGGGAGTGCTGGTTGACAAGAAGCTCAACACCCGGCAATGTGCGCTCACAGCCCAGAAGGCCAACCGTACCCTGGGCTGCATCCCCAGCAGCATGGCCACCAGGGCGAGGGAGGGGATTCTGCCCCTCTGCTCCACTCTGCTGAGGACCCATCTGGAGTCCTGTGTCCAACTCTGGAGGCCTCAGCACAGGAGAGACATGGAGCTGTTTGAGCGGGGCCAGAGGAGGCCACAAAAATGATCCAAGGGCTGGAACCCCTCTGCTGTGAAGAGAGGCCAAGAGAGTTGGGGTTGCTCAGCCTGGAGAAGAGAAGGCTCCAGGAGAACATTATTGGGGCCTTCCAGTACCTGAAAGGGCCTACAAGAAAGCTGGAGAGGGACTTTTTACAAGGGCCTACAGGGACAGGACAAGGGGTAATGGCTTTAAACTAAAAGAGGGGAGAATTAGATTAGATATAAGGAAGAAATTCTTTACTCTGAGGGTGGTAAGGCACTGGCACAGGTTGCCCAGAGAAGCTGTGGATGCCCCCTCCCTGGCAGGGCTCAGGGCCAGGTTGGATGGAGCTCTGAGCAACCTGGTCTGGTGGAAGATGTCCCTGCTCATGGCAGGGGGCTTCAAACTAGTTGGTCTTTAAGGTCCCTTCCAACCCAAACCATTCGATGATTCTATGCTTTTTGTTCTCTTGGCTGCAGAGAGAAACTTGAAAACATCAATTTCAGAAATTGAGAAGGCAAGTAAATTTCAAATATAACATCACATGATTCTCATGTGGTTTTCTTCCTTTTTAAAGCAACTCCAAAATGTCTTACAGCAGCTGGCTAGCAATACCAAAACTCATTCAAATGAGTCAAAGGGTTCCTGTGACCACAAGTGCTAGCTTTCAAGCCAGCCCTGTACTGAAGGAGCAATAACTCCAGAACAAAAGGAGAGCCATCAGCTCTCTGGTGATGTTTTAAATTTTTAAACGGCTAGATTTAGAAAAGTTCATTAGTCTGAGCAGCTGCGTTGATCAGTCCTAGGCCACACAAAATAATCCCAAAACAAGATCTACGCAGTATATCCATATATAGAGTCTATATTGACCAAAGACCTCTCTATTTTTTCCTTAATGAATGAGGGCCATGAGTCACTCTTCTTTACCCAGGACTTGTATCATCATCACTGGCAACAGCATTTAATTGTAAACCAAATATGGGAATGGAATACAAAAGGGGTTCCTTTAAGACAAGGATTACAAAAACATATATACATACCAAAACATAAAAGACAAAAATAATATTAAGGTCAAAAGAAAACATAGAGAAAGAGAGATTATAGTATCATTTGCAGTACTTTGGGTGAAGGATCACAATCCACACTAATAAAAGAAGAGAGTTTGCTGAATGTAAAAATGCACATATTTTACACAGGGTCAGTAAGCTTGTGATGGGCTGGCAGCTGTACAAAACTTCAGGAATCAAAGCTGACTGTGTTCATTTACATTACACTCAAAAGTTTCAGAGAAATACAAATGTTTCAGTTCTTTGTAAGACAAGATACACTTCCTAAAATAGAGAAAAACAAGTAGTAAAATGGGCATGGATTACCAAGCCCATGTGAAACTCTTTCTGGTGTTAGTACAAAATAAACAGTGTCTATAGCCTCAGTGAGCCTACTTGGGTGAGTAAGTTTTCACCTATATTAAAAAAAAAAAAAAAAGAAATCACAGTCTAGCTCCTAATTAATACTGTTTTCAAATTGCAAGAGCTACATATTAAATTCAGGCCAAGACTGGAAGATTAAAGTCTTGCCGGAGCTGACTTGAAACCAAATTTTTTGTCTTGCAGTTAATCCTATCAATCGATAACATTTTCCTTAAAAATACCTACCAATTTTCCAGCTAAAATCTATCCATCAGCCAAATCAGCATTCACATTTTGCACTGACTGTCAACAAAAACTACATAAATGTGCAATGCTGCAAATAAATGAAAAGGACCAGTAAGCGCCACTGCCACTTAAGCCACTAACATCATTTCACAAAGCTGCTTTTTCAGATGTCTGCTTCCTTCAAAGTCAATAGCAAAATTTCTGTCAACTTAAGTGACTGCAAGGCCAGGCCCTGAGAGAAGAATCCCTTCCCAGCTGCACAGTCTTAGACTGATGTGGAGTTACTGGTTAAAGACTGATGAGGCAAGGTGCAAAGCAGATGCTCCTTTTATCACTAATACTAAATACACCTGACTCAATACATATCCACATGATCACGGAGAATAGAGTGGCATTTGTTGAAAACAAGATGCCACTTTCTAGGTAGCAAATAGTTCCCATCCCCAAAACACTCTTTAAGAGAGACAACTGGCTGAGGAATCTCACAAAAAATATATCACTATTGGCCGCAATTAAATGAAGGACTTTGTTTTTGTAGAATGGCCAAATTATCCCAGGTTTCCAAAGGTGTAACCAAAAGCAGAGTATGTGCTAGAGTGTGTTGGTTTTCTAGTGCATGGGAGAGAACCGAAGGTGTGTAGCTCTGGGCCATTCCAGCAGGCATCAATGAGCAAAGCACAAGACCTACAGCTTTGTGACTTCAAACCATCCAAAAGTCAGAATCACTCCAACTCACAATGCTGTTTAGATCCTATAGCTATCAGAAAACAGATCCATTAACGACCAGAAGCAAAGTTAGACTGCCCATCCCAGAGCATTAGAGAAAGAAGTGTGATGACGTCAATGCCGATGAGTCATGATGTGTCAGTGCCCAGCATTATATCTATTTTATAGCATACATTAATTTCTTAGCCAAAGCCACATTGCATAAAACACTGTATAGTCTGCGGAAACTTTAAAAACATATTTTGCAAGGGAAATATTTCAAAAGCCCGAAGCATATCTTCTTAGAACGTCACCATCAGGTGTGTAAGGATATAACAAATTGATCGAATTTTCCTAGTATTTGGTAGCAGGAAATGCTCAGCTTCCTAATACTTCAAATAAAGCCTGCAATGGCATGTCTTCATTGCGTATTTACATACAACAGTCTAATCAAAAGTTTTAAGGCTCTTATTTCTCAAAAAAACAGTCACAGTAAAGAAGTGATTCAATGGAGTTAACGCAGCTATTGGCAATACAAAGAAGGATGCTCATATCATTTGCTATTGTACAATCTGGGGCATTTCACTCCATGCTTTGGCTTTCTTCTTGGCCAGGGATAGCCACGGTGGTTCAGCAGGGCTGCATGGTGTCATTGGCAAGTTAGAGGAGATTCTTGCTTCCTTTTCAACAGCAGGAATCACAGATGCTTCCTGAGCAATAGGTCCAACTTTACCTGCCAACAAGAAGATATCCATCACTCATCAGAAGGCTCTAGAGTTAAAAACTCAGTTTCTGCCAATAATATTTCCCTCTCTCTAAAGCAATTGTTTTATAGCTCAGAATGTTTTTGACTCAAAAAATGAGTCAGAGGAATTGTTAAACAAGGTATCGCTAATACTATCTGGTCCAGCTACAAGAAGGACTAGCTATTGCAATGGAAAAATCGATACTAAGATGTTAGTGAATAATCTGACCGTAAAAGAATCTTCTCCTCAGTCCCAATAGCAAGTGTCTAAGCCCTGACAAATGAAGTTCTTAAAATTCTTCAAGCATGTGGATATTATAGCCCCAGGTATTTTTATAATTCATATTCTTGGCTAACTCGTTTCTTAATATTTTTGAACTCTTAATTTCCATGACAGTGCACAGCAAGGAGATCCACAGGCTTATTCTGCTCTGTGAATGCAAGAAAATCTAGGAATAAGACTCCTGAGTATGCAGGAAAACGGAAACAACATATCTGCAGGGCAAGGATCACCCCAGGCTTACTGTGGGGTTGAAAGTAACCGGTGTAAGTTTTTTAACACAGAGAAGCCTTAAGGGTATTTTTTCAGTCTTCACTGCCAGCATAAATATTACTCCAGCAATACTATTAAATACTAGGCAGGGATCAAACTAGTGCTTGATGTTCTTGGACTTGTAAGCCAAGAAGGTGGAATTCTGGTGGGGCTAGGCGTTCCTCTTCATGCAGCCTAACATAAGCCTGTCATCCTCGCAGAGGACAGAGGAATACAGATAACACTCCTTGTATGGCTTTGAGTTACTATTTAGAAAAAGCCTCCTCCATCCATCTTGTTTGAAAATTTTCAAGATTAATGTCTTCAGATCAATAGACTGGAACAGTGCTTTACAGAATGCAGCTCTGAACAGATGAAGCTCTCATTGCTCACAACATTGTTCACAAGTGTTTCAACATTGTGCTCTCTCTGTCCATTTCAACCCAGGCAGTACCTCATTTCTGTAAGTCAAACTGAGAAAATTCAAACTTTTTTCTCATATTTGATTAGTCTGTGTGTGGCATGTGGCAGGCATGATGAGGCTGCTGTGCTTCAGCACAAGAACAGAGGCCACATGGGGACTTAAGCAATGTTAAGTACAAGAAGCTTGATTGTGCTTGCAATGAGATCAATGGAAAATGTCCATCAGCTCCATCAGTCACACTCCTGAGCAAAGGCAAAGAACCTTCCTATCTCCACTCAGGAGGTCTCTGGCCTTTTAAAAATCCTGGCTCATTGGTAGTTCTTGCAGGAGGCAAGCTGTTCTTAGGAATACTGGAGGAAGTACACTACCCATTAACAACAGGCTGCAGCTCTACATACACAGCAAATTTTTCAGAGGTATCTACAGTGATGTAGGAATTTAAGTGCTACTGAAATTTTGATTCTGGAAATGAATTTTCACATTTTGGGAAGACTTCCTTCTTTGTAATAAGCAAAAGCGAGTCTAAGGCCCTTTGCATGCTCTCAACATCACAAGGTAAAACAAGACCCAAAAACGGTGGCTCTTGCCTGTTTGAGGGAAGATGGGCTTTGGGAGAAACCTCACCATGCTTAGGATGAAGTAGGAGAGAGAAGAGACAAGATAAATGTTGGTCGACGACCTGCTGGAAAAGAGCCAGCAGTGTGCCCAGGTGGCCAAGAAGGCCAACAGCATCCTGGCTTCTATCAGGAATGGTGTGGCCAGCAGGAGTAGGGAGGTGATCGTCCCCTTGTACTCGGCACTGGTGAGGCCGCACCTCGAGTATTGTGTTCAGTTTCGGGCCCCTCATGACAAAAAAGACATTAAGGTGCTGGAATATGTCCAAAGAAGGGCAACAAAGCTGGTGAAGGGTGTGGAAAACAAGTCTTACGAGGAGTGGCTGAGGGAACCTGAAGGGAGGTTGTAGTGAGGTGGGTGTCAGTCTCTTCTCCCCAGTAACAGGCAATAGGACAAGAGAAAACAGCCTCAAGCTGCGTCAGGGGAGGTTTAGATTGGACATTAGGAAAAATTTCTTCAACAAAATGGTTGCCAAGCATTGGAACAGGATTCCAGGGAAGTGGTTGAGTCACCATCCCTGGAGGTGTTTAAAAGACGTGTGGATGTGGTGTTTAGGGACATGGTTTAGTGGTGGACTTGGCAGTGTTAGGTTAATGGTTGGACTCAATGATTTCAGGGTCTGTTTCAACCTAAACGATTCTATGATTCTAAGCAATCTTCCCTTGGTTATGATGGGCTGCCACACAGCAGTAACAAAACGGTCACACTCAGTAAAGTAAGGATCTAATTTCTCGTAATTCTCTCCCAAAGTTGACCTTGAGCTGTCCTGGCTCTTGCTGTTGTGTGCAAGATGTAGGCATTGAACAGAAAACTGCTAACAGTTAACATCAGCCAAAAACCATGATCCAAATTAATAACTCCTCTGGATATTAAATCTACATCCTTTCCACCACCAGCACCTTCAACCAGACAAATTGCTGACTGTGCTAATGGGAACCAAATCAGAGGAGAGTTTACACGTGGTATTTCCAATTTCCTACTCATGTGCTGACAGTGCTGAACATTTCCTAAACAACAGGGCATGGTTTTCTGACCAGTAGAGGAGCAGTGTTCTCCTTAAACATCAACATTAGTCAGAGCTGTTTGAGGTATTCAAGGAGTGGAAGACTAGTATATGCCTACAAGTGCTGTCCCTGCAAGGGAGGAAACAGTCATTGGATGTCAGGAAACTGGGCCAATTCTTGGGAAGAGGTGATGCAGAAAAACTTGTAATTCTGCTGCAAGGACCACAAGTGGTGTAAGTTCTAGTAAACGAGTAGCTGAGTACTTTGTGGAGTTCCGAATCTCGACTCAAGGCTGCTGGGTTTCCAGCGCTTACATGATTCAACATACAGAAATCCAGTCTGTTTGTGCCAGCCTTTCAAAAGATGACCTTCTAATCTGAGAAAAATCTTGGTCTGTTTACATTTCATCTCTCACTTTGCACCTAAAAACATAAGATTAAACTGTCCTGCAACAGAATCCCTTTTAAAAACTTTAGTATTTTAATCACACACACAGAGTTAGGCTGGAAACTGATATCAGAGCCTCCGTGTTGGTGCACATCCTCAGCTGGTCAGCTACCTGTATTAATGGAGAAAGCTTATTTTATAGGACCTGTAGATTAAAAAATGGGTAACAGCTCTATAAACAACTACTATAGGGAGCAGGCACAGAGGTACCCCCTACTATCTCTAACACAACAATTCTGGATGCTGGTGGATTACAGGGGGAAAGTGGCCAGGTGCACGGGCTCTCTCTAGACAGCATCTCTTACTGACAGTGTCAGCAACAGGAACCTGGAATGGAAAAGTCACTGCTCTGACGCAGTGGGGCATTTCTTACCTTCTTAGGCAGTATCTGAAATCAATAGCTTTCAGCTAGCATAATATGCTTTTACAGCTGAAGAACTGGCTTATCTATATCTAGGCTGGAGCGTGTCTCTGAGGTTTGGCACCACACTGAGCAAGCAGGGAGGGATAAGCTGAAGCCCAGCAGCAGCCTTGGAAGAGGTATGTGAGTCACGATGTCTGAGTCACACTCTTCCCCTACATCTTTCTTAGAGAGAACAACAGCTAAGAGGGCAGGAGAGGGGCCATCAAGTCTGTGCATTCACCTGAGGGTGGAACTGACTCTACCTAAATTATTCTTGATACATGGTTATCTATTAAACACATCCAGCAATGGAAACTGCACACACTCTGTAAGCAACCTATGCTATTCCACTCTTTACCACTCTTATTGTTAGAAAGTATTTCTTAATGTCTAAGCTAAACCTCCCCTGGTGCATTTTAAGCTCATAAAGGGCGTAAAGACTAGTCTTGTCCTCTGCAGCAAATTAAGTTGTCTTCTCTAGACTAAACAACTCCACTCCCATCAGTATTTCCTGGCTGACTGGAGGTCCAGAAGACCTGACCTTTTTTGCTGCTCTCTTCTGGACACTCTCCAACTTCAACTGCTATTGTTTAGTACTGACCTTTGCCAATTATAAATCACTATACTGTTTATGTGCCATTCCATGAACTGGCAGTGGAGAGAAAAGTTCCTCACTTGTTTTCTTTGCTGAGCAAGCCAATACATTGACTTATATGCAAACTATAGTCTGAACAGACCTTATACATAGAAGTGTGCTGATTATCAAAAAAGTAGCTATCTCCCCCCATTACCTGCCACCCAATCCACTTACTGGTGTAAACTGTCACCCCTATGTAAAGATGTAAAGAGAGAGAATACCTGCTGCAGCAGACACACTGGTCTTCATTTGTGTTTTCTTGTCCTGAGAGCTCAAGCTGGAAGGCATATTCTTCTTCAGTATGTTCTCACTAGCACAGATCCCTTGCTACAACAGGAGGACAGAAGAAAAGAATACAACTAAGAAACCCGCCAGGCACTGGCACTCGTAAGGCTCACCCTGGCAACATCTCTAAACCTGACTGTGGAAAGGCAGCAAAAGCCAGACAAGGACGGTTGGTTGGACACACCCTGTGGGAGGGAGCGAGGAGGCAAGAAGGAAGACAGCTGCTACAAATACAGGGTTACTTCACATGCAGGCAAGTTATCCTCTCTCTCTTATGGATGGGGAATTGAAGAACCTGCCCAAGATACACACGAAACTTGTGCAAGAGTCAGTGGAAAAGCCACCAAACTTTCAGTACTCAGTCTCCAGAACAGAGCAGTGAATGCAGTCTGTAGGTCACTAACAGCAAGGAAGCTACCGCAACTCAAAGCAGCTCTTAGGCTACATAAATACATTCTGGGCAATAGGCAAGCTCTGAAAAGGTTCTGGTTTGAGCAGTGCAAAGGAACATATAGGAGGATCCAGCTCTGAAACTAATCACTGTGACAGTACAGTCACACATGTGTTTGCTCACTTGCATCAGTTGTCTGTCTCAATACATTTTGGAGGCCAGTCCTGAAAATCTCTCTTTGAGCAGTGCTCACAACGCACCTCCCATGAAGATGATATTGAACAGCTTAAAAAAGTACCCAGGCAGTCTGGTGCAGCATTCACACCCATGCAACATTACTTGGTACTCTACCTCCTCTTGATGCACTTTGGTCAAAGCTTTGTCTTCTGCTTTATGTTCTTTGGCAAGAGGGTGGTCCTGGAAACCCTTTTGTTTCAGTTTTGCCATGGAGATCCAAGCTGGTTCAGAGGAAGCTGTTTCCAAATGTGAGGAGACTTTTTCTACAAAAGAAGCATTTTTGAAGTAAAGAAGGGATTTAGGTCAAGTCAGTCTAAAGCTAATGTTTTGTGTCTTAAATCCTTCAGAATCTGTAATACACTTTGAACAGTGCACAGATAAAATTACCTTCCCTGATGATTTTGTCTTTGGCAATAACTGTTTTTATGTTCATTCCGGAGTTTTTGACCTGGCTCTGCTTCCGTTTAAGTCAATGGCAGAACTCCCACTGAGATCATTGTGAACTGGATTTTGCCTTTGAAATGACACCCTTACATTGCAGATTAAATCAGTATGATAACCATGACTTTTTCACGTAGGCAGTAAAATATAGGCTGCCTTTCACTTTTTAAATATTTTAAATGAAGTGATTGTAGAAAAAAATCCAATCACACCTACTGCAATTCCTAGTTAAGGTTTGAACTGCTGCAGTCTGGAAAATTAACTACAAAACAGCACCAAGTTTTACAAAGCTGTGTTAAAACTCCAACTATAAGCACAAGTAGGTCGTACCAGAAATGTTTCAGAGGCCCTTAAGCTATTACTCTGTTGTTATTCTGGCTGGAACACACCCCTCATTAAGATAAGCTAAGAATTCTCTTTACTGGCCAAATCATCATGCCAATTAAATTATGGTGCTGACAAACTCAAGGCTGAATTTGGTCCTCGTCAAGAGGACTTTTATCTTCTGTTTGCCCCTCTGCCAAGGTTCTTACATGACCACTGTTTTCTACAATGTTTGGATAAAAATACAGCACAAATACCTGGAGGTTTATGACCATTTTGCTTCTTTGCCACTTCTGACCTCCTCTTTGGAGGATTTTTGTCTTCTAGGAGATCTGGTTTTTTAACAAATGATTTTGTGCTGACGGGAAGGCCTGGAGGTGGCTTCCCAGTGCCCACTGATTTCTGATCCTCCTTGACTGAAGCAGAACAAGCAGGGGGAACAGCTGAGGGCATCAGCTTTGGAGACTCAGCACGGCTTTCATTCTGGTATTTTAGTAAAGAAGACGTTCTCCTTAGTCTGACCCCAAATGGGTTTTCAATATTTTGTGCCTCATGGTCTGCCCACTCCATAGAAGAATTCAAATGCAAATCGCTGTCCTTACAATCTCGATCGAATCTATCCGAGTTGGTTTTTGCTGATTCCTGGATGACTGCATCAAAACGTGTGTGTTCTTTTGTCATTCCTTCAAACAACTCTGGTCTTATAGGGGACGTCGGGGAACTTCTGATATAGGAATCTTCCTTTGAATTTGAACCCCCTGAAAGAGATCTTTGCCATGCTGGTGCAATGGTAAATCTGACTGGTTTAGCAGAAGCAGTCTTCAGTGGACTTTTTACATTTTCATCTGAAGATCTACTGTCTTCCACTGTTTTTCTGTGAGAAGCTGTACTGCTTATCTGGTACTCCTTATTGTCGTCATCAGAAGAGGTATTGCTCTTCAAGCCAGCCAGACTTGATGAGGCAAGACATCCAATGGAAAGTTTTTCAGAAATGTATGATGTGTTGGCCTGTTGACTGCCTTGGTTACCCTTCGAAACAGAAACAGTTTCTGCTTTCAAACATGCTTCCGATTTACTGGGAGGTAGTATGCAACCTGCTTGCAAGACAGATGCAGCAGTGTCTATTTTTTTTTCTGCATTGGCTTTGGATGACTGAAATTCTATTATTTCACAAATTTCTTTGTCATTTCTTGTTAGTGAACTGTTTTCAGGCTTCAAAACAGCCACTGTCTTGATGTCAGAAGATGACTCTGAATCGGCTACCAGAACCGGTAAAGTGCTTGGTGAGACAGCGTGGTTGAAATGATTCTCAGTAGTACCCAAGCAGGCTTCTACTTTGCCAGTGAACAGTGAATCCTCCTTTTTCTGGTCTTTGATGTTTGGGTCCACAGAACTTACTGCGGACCTTTGTGCAACATATGCCAATATATCTATGCCCTCTGTTTCCACACCATTGCTAAACAAGTCAGCTGCTAGTATGTCTGGAAACACAACAGCTTCTCCTTCAACTTGTTGCAATTTTGAAAGTGCAGATACTTCAACATTGGTATTTTGCTGATGTAATTTCAATTCGTCAGCAGACTCATCTGAACAGTCCGACACTTTTGCACTGTGGTGTTCCTCCAGGTTCATTGGAGAAGGCTCAGGTCTCAGAAGGGGTGCAGCTGCTTTGTAGTGATGGTCCACGGCTGGAAGGCATGCACTCTCTTGCAGCAAAGCACAAGAGTCTTCTGCCAAAAGTGTGGAATCAGGAGAGTCATGGGCAGCATCAGTGGGACTTTTTACACTTGCTGTCTCCTTAAAATCGCTTCCCTTTGCACAATGTCCCACCTGCGGTGACGGCCCTATATTAAACAGAGGAGAAGAGCATGCACTTAAAGGTTACAATTCAAGCACCATCCATATTAGTAATTCATTCCAGACAGTGCAGTCATTTAGCATGATTTCCCCACGTCTGGCCACCACCATCTGATAAATAAGTCTGTTAAAAGCATATTTAGAAATGGGCTGTCCAAGTGAGGAGACTAACAAAGTTTTTACCTAAACCCGGGAACAACTGTAAGTTGTTGTTGTCTGCTTAAGGTATACCAAATCAGTTGCTGTTTATTTCTTTTCTGTGCATACCCCAAGTTGTAAGACTGCTAGCTGGATTTCCCTAGACATTTCTTCATGCGTATGCCTAGAAAGGCTGTCTAGAATGACATGGAGGATTTTCTGTATTTAAGTAGAACATCTCGGCATCAGGTAGCTCTGCCTCTGCAGCTCCAGCAGGGCTGCTGGACGTCTGGATAGCTTAGATGTGTCTGCATGCACAGCAACTCTGATGGGTGACAGCACCAGGTCCCAAGTCTGCCCTGACAACAAAGTGCCAACACTCCCACTATGCTATAGCGTTACCATCAGCCAGGGCATTCGTAATGCAGTGCTAAAGAGACAAGTCTTTGGTGCTGTTTTGGAGAATTTTCATTTGTTTTTATAATTTACAATTACAATTGTGTTACCACTGGCAATTAGCTGTTACTCAAATTATAAACGTGGAGGTGGTAAAGGAAGGTCTCGTAAACACAAGCCAAGTCAATTTACACACATAACAGATATAATGCTGAGGTTTTTCTGAGTTTCAGGGAACTCAGATCCCCAGTCAATGAGATCCAGCCAACCGTGTAGCACAGGTACTTCTGAACATGGTACTTTCACCTCATGTATTTTTTTAATACTGCCCTCAAAGTTCACCATTTTAGTACCACTGTGTTGGGTGGAGTACATGACTTTTTCCACCATAACATTTAGCAGCCAGGATTGGTTTTATGATATAAAACCTAAAGATACCTAGTTTGAAAGGACTCACAAATCAGACAGGTCCTGTCAGCCTTATATAGAAGAGTTCAAGCAACCAAAGCAGCAATTCATAATTCTGCTTTACCTTCCCAATCACTTTTACGCTGGTCACCCCCAAGACATTCTGCTGAATTTCCCTTCTCTTCTGGAGTTGCGGGAAGACATGCTTCATTTTCCATCTGTTCCACCTAATGAGATGCAGTAAGAACTTTTAATTAAAGAATAATGCACAAAAAATTGTATTTTATACACACGCGTGTTTACAAATACTCAGAATATAAACACAAAACCCCGATTCTGTAATTTAACAACACTGTGGGTAATGTGCTATTCCAATTAAGAACTCATTCATGTTTAAAATGTCGAAGGCAGCCTGCTGATCTCTCTTGAATCTGAAATATTCTGGGACTGATGTATTCTGAGTGAACAAGTGTGTTTTAAGACATCACCCAAGCTACCTGGTGGCATAGAACAGACCAAGTCGGAGACGTTATCATCGCTTCTGGTGTCTCTGATTGACACCCTACAATTAGCTTTTCTCCTTCAGCACTGTAGTTGTACCAGCTGCAGCACAAAGAATATCCCGCAAAGATGCTGTAGGGCCAAGGTTTCCAAGAAAACCACATTCTGTATTACAGTCTTCCGGAATTTCTCCCCACTCCACCCCACACCCCACCTTTCTCAGGGCAGGGCAATTCTAACTCCAGGGACAGATTTTCATGTACAGTTCTCTGATGGAGAGGAAAAACGCAGTATGGAAACATTACTCCTTATTTCGGTCACACTCCAGCTCAACAACCTTTTCTATCTGGTGAGCTTCGTCTTCACAACACGTTTCCTAGAAGCCAGGATGAGAAGCATCTCATCCTACTTTCCCACATGCAGAGCCACACTCCTTCCCAAAGTTCTTCAGTCTCTCCTTTGACATACAAAGAATTAAGTTAAAGCTAATCTGAAATTACAGAAATAGACTTAGGCTTCCTTAAAACTGAAAACTAGCTTTTCAAACACGAGGACTGTTTTTACAAATTAAGTGTAACCTGCAACTTTCTTGGCTAAATAATGAAAAACTAAAGTTGCACTTCAGCTCCTATGATCTTGAAGTTTTCTAAGTACTTTTTGTTGGGTTGGTTGGTAGAAAATAGGTGGTTTCTCCTCTTCCAATGGAATAACAAAAAAAGGTAAAGGAATGTGGATAGGAAAGAAAAAAAATGGAAAAAATATTTAAAATAATATTTAAAATTCACATCCATTTCCTTCTGCGTAGTGATTCTTTTCCAGAGAAAACTTACAGGTGGGGGTTGCTGACTCTTGCTGGTAAAGCCCTTCTGTTTCCGGGGGTTTATGGCAATCCTGTGCCTCGCTGCTGAGGTGTCCAGGCAGCCGAGGGGACTGGCGGGGACAGTGAAATCGACGGGAAGGAAGCTGCTGCCTCGGGAGCCGGGGGGGCCCACAGTGGCAGAGGATGAAGGACTGATGGGCCTGGAGGAAGCTCCAGAAGGTATCTGTAAAACGCAAACACGTCACCGTACATTTTGCTTGGCTTCCGCACATCTCTGAACCAATTCCTTCGTGAGCTCACTCCATTTCAGAAGCCTGAAATGGCTATATTTTTGGACATAAATCCTCACTTTAAAATGCATGCCTACTGTCATCTCTGCAAAGAGATTACTCAATTCTGTGTGTTCAGCTGTATGTTACACAAAAGTGAAAAATATCTGTCTCTCCCTCTCACACAGCAAGAGCCTCTGCTGTCCCCTTCCCAGCTCTTGTCGGAAAAACTATTTGCAATACACGTATGTACCAGCAGGAGACACTGGTGCAATTTTTATAGCTGCCTTTTCATCCCAACAATGTGACACATTGCAGGAATATGTTATTAAAAAGCCAAGAAAGTAGTACGGATACTTGTTCCTCATTATTTCTAAGAAAGTTACCCTAGCCATTTTGCTCTTTTAATATCTGCTCTCCCAGAAAAATCAAATGCTTCTCTCCACAAGTATTCCAGAACCATCTTCCAGACAATGATGGGAACCTCACCCTCGCAGCAATGTTGCTCTGGGGAACTAAGCAGTAACCTTAGATTCTGCTAACAAAAAAAAAAGAAGGGTGTTTACAGAAGCGTGTGTAGAGAAACCCCTAAACAAGCAGTTTGACTGATTTTATTACTGTTTTGACATGTAGGCCAGTCTTTCTCAAACATCTCCAAACTTTCAGACATGCCAAACAGAATTCATTCAGTATAACATACCTGCTATTTTGGCTTTGGCCATAAAGCTAGGTGAAACACAGCCACTTAACTGTGCTTGGCATTCAGACTTTAGTTTTGTTTAAGCTTAGGATATAATACAGCATTTAAAACAGGTATGCTGATGCAGTGTTAAAGATAACGAAAGCATCTTCCCATCTGATCTACAAAAAAATGTCTAGGTACATTCTTTGTGTTTAAGATAGATAAAATTAATTTCTTTAGTCTCCATTCTTTTTTTTTTTAGTTCCTAGATCTGAAATAAACCAAAACAGAATGCATTGACAGACACAGACTCTTCTCATGAAAAAAATTTACACATTGTGAAAGATGAACACAGTAAATAAGTTATTGTTCTAATTCTGCAAGATTAATCATAAACCTATAAGGATCACTAAAACTTACAAAAATAGTAACATTGTTACTCATTCTGCATACAAGTTGTTCTGCCTTTCAATTATAAAACTACAGTTTTGCTTATTTAATATAAAAACACCTGAAGCTAGTATCTGAGCTACTGCTGTACACAAATGGCAAACTCCCTACTCCACTGAGGATTCAGGATATTTTTTGATCCAAGCACTGACAGTTGGTACCTTCTCTCAAAGACAGTGGAACAGACACAGGATTTCCACACCAGTGTTTCAGTGTAAGATAAATTTGGTGTTTGATGGTTATTGCACGCTTCCAGAAGTCCGCACAAGGAGAATGCTGCAGCTAGGAGGCCTATTTCCTAATGTGTGCTTGTGCCAAAGCACTGTTCTCAGCCCCACAAGCCGAGACCCTGTTTGCTTTTAATCAGTCCGCGTTGAAGATGCCAACCAGGAAGTCAGACTTCCGCAAACGCTATCTGGCAAAGACAGGGTAATGCTGGTTAGTATCTCTGTGAAGTCACTTGCTGCTTGCTTTGAGCGACAGGCTCGCATTTAGCTTTAGATTAGTCAGAAAGTGGGTATTTATAAATGTGGAAGGCACTGAGAAGTTATATGGGTGACACATCAGGGCTTCACACAGAGGTGACAGCAGCATGAAGCTGGGAAAACCCAGCGAAGCAGCACAGGGCAAAGAAATGAAGTAACTGTCATCTGCAGCAAGATGAATACAATAGTAAAATGCAAACCACGACACTGTGTGTAATTTCAGACTGCTTAGGATCAAATCCTCTTTTTGATTTACTAAATATATAACATTGTTAAATGGAGTAACTGGTGTAGATTTCTTGGTGCTTTTCACAATTTGCCTCATCTTTGGGATCAAGTTATTCAGTTTAACAGCTTGTATTCTGCTAGCTCAAATGCTGGTATTGCATAAATAGTTTCAAAAGTTACTGAAAAAATTATGATTATTTAGGATTTTTTTTTTAATAAACATATTGGCAAGATTTCTGCTAAGCCACATGGCTAAGAAAAATATTTGGGTAAAGGAACATACATGGTATTGTAGAGAAGCTAGACAAATTCCTAGGGAGCTGGGCAGAAAAAAGAAGAGCCTTTAAGTGGGAAATTCTGTGTGATATAGAAAAGAGAAAAAAGCTTCTCCTCTCTCTGTCTTACTTTCTCATAGTAGATGAGGCTGTAAGACTGAAAGAGCTCAAAGATTTCTCAACTGGAGAGAAAACGGCTTTTTGCATTGTAAGGAAAAAGCAGTATGCAGACTTACAAAATGGAGCATTTTAGTCAAAATATAAAACCGGAGATGAGTTTATAAAACGAACATTGAAATAATGATAAAATATATACAAGAATTTATTAAAAATAATGACAATCCAAGTTACCTAGATGACTTTGGCCTCTAGAGTTCTGTGACTAGTAGTCTACTATGAGGGGGAGACACTGCTTTATCTTTCTAATCCCAAAGCAACAGATCTAGGAATAACTGAGCAGGAGAGTGTCTGATCTCAAGCACAGACAGGAAAGTTGAGCTGGTCTTGCTCAAAGGTTGCTTTCTCCCTTAGAGATGGCTGGCCAAAGAGAGTGTGAAAGAGAAATCTTCCTTAGCAGTGGGGTAGGCACTAACTGTTTGACCCTCAAGATGTTGCCCTGGCTGCTCAAGGCCCTCTTCATCAGGAAGAAATCTTCTAGGTACCCTGTAATCTCCCCTTTACTTGTGGGGCGTTCTCAGTTCCACAGTGTTAAATTGTGTTCTCTCTGGTGAGCTTCTAAAACAGGGATTCTGTATGAAGGACTGCAAAGCTTGAGCCGAAATGGCCCATAGCAGATCTGGACCCATAAATATTCCCCTTCTCAGCTAAATGACAGATTACTTTGCTTATAAAATTGCAAGAGCCATCCCACAAAATGAATCAGCCCTGCTGGAGTGGTGGCTGCCTTTGTCACTGCATGTGAAGACCCCATTGGCATAACTGTGGTTTGACTGGTCTTTCAGACATTATATTAACTCTAGAGAAAGGCAACACAAGCAAACGTTGCAGGCTTGCCTTGAAAGCATGAGATGGACAGGAACTCAACTCAGCTTCAAGCAGCAGGGACAGTCAAGGTGAAGGTCCCATAGGCTCCTCTCCAAAAATACGACCTCTGTAAATTTTTCTGAGGTGGTCAAGGAACAGATTGTGTTGGTCTGACAGCAGAACCTGCTCCTGCTGATGGTCACTTATGATCCAAAGAAAACTGCAAATGAACACAGACCTTTTCCTGTGGAATACCTAGCATCAGAAAGGGCTGATGCTGCAATTATTTCCCATGATGAGAGATGCCTGGCATCGCTCACAAGCCACTGCTGAGGGACAGATGTTACTAAGGTATTACTGCTGTTGGGTACTGGGGCCCTGGGACATGGAAGCAGAATTGAAGTGCTTTGCCTTGTCTGGTTTTCTGTTGTGTAACTTTACAGATTTATACTGCGTCACAGAGCTGACTATGCTGTTCACACAAACCATTTACCAAGAGATTTCTGCCTCTATTTGGCTCTTATTCAACACTCTGTGACAGGCACATTTTTAGTATCATTTGCATCACTCTGGACTGTTGATAAATTGTACCCAGAACAGATTTTAAAAAAAAGATTATCGTACTGGCCCCATACAGACACCACACATGCTGTCTCAGGAAAGTTTATTAGCAGGAAAAGTAGCTATTTACCTGTTCGTCTTCACTGTCTGTCCCGCCTAAACTCAAGGAGCTATGACGCTGAACAGGGTTGGAGGACTGTGGGATAAAATAAGGAAGAGGGTAAGTCGAGGGAAGTATCACACTGAATTATCCGGGACTGGATATCCAGTGCTAATTATGAGAAAACACAAGAGGAAAGATAAAGGAAAGGGTCACTGAGTCCCTTGCTTCACAGAGTAGGTTTGATATGTGCATTGGGGATTAAACATATAGTAGGGGAGCTTTACCCTGCTGTGAGATATGCCATGAAGGTTGACCACATGAGGCAATACATTTTATAAAGTTATTCTGGCTTATTGTTTTAAGATCTTCAAATTTACAAATGTTCACATGCTCACTCAAGTCCAAAAACATGTATCTGCTACAAGAAGGCAATTCCTAAGAAAGAAGGTAATCCAACGCCCCTCCAAGTCCCATCAGGACCTGTTCTCTTCAGACTCAGCATTGTCACCTTCCCGTCAATTCAACTAATATTGCCCTGGCTTTGAGCTATTTCATTCCAAAAACAGTAACTGTTTAAGATTCTCTAGCAGTCCTCATTATTTTTGTTTTCCTCACTAGCTTTAAAACACCCAAAAACTCTTCTCCTTTCACAGGTGCAGGAAACTGCCAATCTCTCCAGCTTGTTGAAGCTGGAAGACATGGGAAGTTTTTGTGCGGTGTGAGTGCCTCAGCTTGTTCTCGGACTGGAATTGGAACAGTCACAGTAACACAACACTCACCCGTGAATCATTCACTTCTTATGCTTTCTGCCATACAGACCTGCCAGGAGAGACTGCCTTGCCCAAAGACACCAAGAGTTGTCAGATCAACTGAGTTTCTCTCCTCCTTCCCTAATGATATAGGTCACAACTGCCCCGGCACTGGTCTATACAAAAGCATAGAAAATTGTACTCAGAAGGGGTATTTGTAAGGCCACTTCCTAGGTACCCCTCACAGTGACAAGCTCACAATCCACCTAGGTAATTTGTTCTACTTCTGACTGATTTGTACCATCAGATTTTATCACAAGCAAGCAAAAAGGTCTTCCCCCTCTCCAAGCAGATTTTATTTTTTCTGTACAGGTGGTCACTAAAGTGACATAACGATTATACCTTGCTTGGTGAATCTGTCAGAACTTCATGAAGGGTTGAAATTTCAGGAGGGCTTCTAGGTAAACCATCATCCTCAGAAACAGCACCTGCATCTTCCAGTTTCCTTCCAGTTATAACAAGAGGAGGTGATGCAAGTCTGATGTTCTGCTGCAACTGAAGCTGTGGTTGAACAGAAATTTAGAATATAGACTTTCAACGGCATTGTTTATAGGGCACATTTTGGACACTTTTACCCCAGTTGCTTTCATCAGGCATGCAGAATCTCTTAGTTACCAGAAACACTTGAAGAAACAGCCCATTTACAAAAATAGCCACTAATAACATTTTATTTAGTTACATTCATAAAGGGCCCATCATTAGAACTGGCTTTGGTACAAAATTAAGATAAAAATCAGTTTTATTCAGTAAGTTACCAAAGACAGAAATTTCACCATTCCAGAAAATCTACAGCAGTTTAACTCAGTTTAAATTTAAAACTTTAAAAATTCTAGATTTAAGTATTCTTTAAATAATTACACTTATCCTGACATCCCAAACAGTCACACTAGGTATTGTCAGTCAGAGGTTCCCAGCCTCAGGTTTATGTGGTCAGCTTTCCTTCAAACAGCTCTTCCAAATACTGAGAGCCTGTCACCACCCTCACCCACACAAGTAGCTGAGTCCCACTTTTTATACAAATACAATTTAATTCAATTTCTTGTCCACCCTGATGAACTGCTTGTTAATTTTTCCCCAGCATCACATCCTGGTACTGTCTACAGCAAGAATGATAACAGCAGCCAGGAACATCTTTGTTTGTAGAGGAGTATGGGGATTCTTTTCCAAGATTGTACAAAAGAATGCTCTGGCAGGCCCTGATCCTAGAAAAATAAAACAAAGTCTGCAACCTCACAAGCAGCCAGATGTTCCCTCAAACTAAAAAAGTTCAGATCTCAGGAAACACCATTACTAAAATTCTTGGCTTCAGTCTGTCAGCTATGTCAAAGCTGGAATAGAAACAAGGTCTGTACACAAACTTTGTCCTTCAACTAAAAACATCTCAACTGAATATTCCTAAGATAAATATGCAGACCTGTTTTTTTCTGTTTCTTTGCTTATTAAACCAGATTGGGAAATTCTAGGCCTAATTCTTTGCTCTTCCACAAGCTATGTATTCATTTATAAGACTGTAAAAAAGATCTAAATAGCTGCCATTCTTATTCAGCAAGATTCACTTGGAATGTAATTCCTATAGATCTAACAGCCACACAGGGTAGCACAATGTCACCCTTTAATCCATCAGTCCCTCAGTTCACACAGCTTTCTTGCCCTCTTACCCACAACAATCCAAGAAGTATCGCTAATATGACCTGCAAGAGCAGGACTGGCGACAAACTGCACGAAGATTGCAATATATGTGCAACACAAGACATAGAATATACCTGTGCACTTCATGGGAAGGAAAATACAGAAATTCAATTTTGCTTTTCCCTCTTTTCACAACTTCCCATCTTTGATTTATTAAATTTATTACATGCAGACAGCAAAGTGTTGTGGCGGAAACTCTGAATTTACAGTCTGTCTTCTGCTAGCAGAAGTTAATTTACATTGCTAAGAAAACAACAGCCTTTATTAGTGCTTGGCTTTTATTCTGACAAGAGTCAAGCTCATAGAAAAAGGCTGTCTTTTATGGCTACAAAAATAGTGCTGGCAGTATTATGTTACCATGCCTGATGATGGATGGATGAAGAGAGGGCACAGTGGACTGGAAATAGCATGTAAAGAGCTTTTTTCGCCCAACAAAGTTCCTTCATATATAAACCTGATTTCTCCTGCTACTCCTATTGTTATACAAAAAATACCCTGAATTGAAGCTTAGCCTATTTTGCAGTCTTATGGAGGAACAAATTCCTCTGTGCATCTTTTATCACTTAACACGTGATGCAATTGTGTGTTGCAACATGAAGCTCACACTGAGCAAAGGAAGAATTTCAATGGCCTTTGGCTGCCTTATCAATGGTTTGTTTTCAGCCTCTGGAAGAATCCCAAACTTTTATCTCAGTGTTCTGAGCTGGGCAGTTATTTAAATGCAATTAATTTAACCAACAGTTGATAAGGAAGCTGTCAAGGAGGGTTCAGTATGTGCCTTGGAAGAAGGAAATGACCTAGCAGAATACAGTATCCTTTGCTGGCACAGATCGGAAAATAATTATATAAATACAGCTGTCACTAAGAGTGCCCTGACATATCCATCATTTCACACACTTGGACAGCTGCTGGTCCTAGCATGTACAGTGAAAACATCAGAGCAAGAATTGCCAAAAAGAATAGGATATAAACAATATATAAAGAAAAACAGTGTAAGGGACACACTACAGTATAAATAAATGGCCTTCACCCAAAAGCAGTAGCTACAAAGTAAAGAACGGAAATTCCACTGGGAGAGGACATGCTCATTAAGGAAAGTTTCCAAGAGTCCATGAACTGGATTCATGTCACTTGCACACTATGAGACCTGGGCAAGGCTGAAAGTATCAGGACTGCTCAATGATGCAGCTTCCAAGAGACAGAATAGATCCAAAAGCAGTAAATCTGGCTTTAGACGCTTTAGTCAGCAAAGTCTTCAGGCACACAGCAGAGTAATCAAGCAACAGAGTTCCCTAGAAGACAGCTAATACAGAGCAGCACCATAAACGAAGGGAAGATGTTCTCACCTGCAAAGTTTTCACTCTCCCAGGTATGTTTTCCTGAGGCAACATGTCACCTGCCACATTTCCTGATGCAGACTCAAAAATGAAGACGCTGTCATGGGACAAGGCTTTGTTTCCCATGCTTCCTTTGGGCCTGGGAAGGAAGGAAGAGTGGTCAATGCACTGGGTACAGCCCTCCAACACTTCCCTGCACTACTCCACCAGGGCAGAGGGACCATAAAGACGCCAGGGTGGGATGCCAAACGCTTAACTTCAGATTTCTGCATGTTAGCTGTCTAAGGTAGTTACTGCTAGTTCCTTTTATATTCAGAAGGGAAGAAGAAATACTTTTTAGGATGCTGATCAAATGCACGTATCTCTTTTCAGATGTACTCAGCATCTGCACTGAACACACAGGCCAGTCTCTGTAGACGAGAGAAGGAGTCCATGGCGATTAAGTCAGGTGCTGAGATTTAGTTGGAAGCATGCCACCCTGAGAGATGTCTACAGCGCAAAGGGGGGCAACAGGAGTCCCCTGCCCTCCTTTGGTGGGAATGTGCCTGGCATGAGACATTCAGGATATAACCTTTGCAGCTCGGTGTGTGTCTTACCTGCCAAACATTGTGGATTATTTTTCTTCTTCTTGCAAACACAGGCAGAAAATGTAATTCCACTACATTAACAAACTTGATTCAAATCCTCTCAGGTCCAGCAATAAAACCAGTTCTGCTCATCTGTATTGTGAAGGTGCTTGTGTCCCAAGCATATTACAAAATGTAGATGGGACCAAGTGTCCATGGCCACAGTTACATACCTATCCATGGCCAAGTTAAAATACCTAGGTAAGATATTCCTGATCTGCTTCTGTGCTCACGGGGTGTTCAGCCCAGTGAAGCACTGACGACTTCCCACAGCAGCTGTTAACTAAGTTGTAATCAACTGAGATTGATTGCGGTTGGGCTATTAGGTTTTGCAGGGGAAATTTTGCACTTCTGTGACACAACAACAAAAAGTCCAAATCTTTTATTCACCAAGTTCCACCAGCATAGGCAGGCATTGTCTGTACATTACTTTGTCCAAAAGACCACAAGGATGGCCTCTACCAGGATTTCATTCTAGCACTTAACAGAGAAAACTCTTCTGTTGCTGGCTGCCATCCTTGCAACCCACAAGTTACAAGGATTCCTTGGGTCAGCTGCCATGCAGGCAATGCTCATTGCCTCTGAGAGTTTGACTCTAGGTAACAGGGGATCATTAGGAACAGAACTATGACAAGGAAAACCCTGTAAGCCTAACATTCTGCTGCAAGAAAATCAAATAGAAGAGGTTTCTGCTATTTGCCTAACCCCAGATTCTCTCTTTATTTAGAAGAAAGCACTGAAAGCCTGTGAACTTTCATAAAGTAAATACATCATGTAAAAAAAAACCCAAACAAATGACTCTCTTTTTCCTCCTGTGGCTCCATTCTTTACGTCTCTGGAGACAACATCTCTTTTGTCTGCTTGACTAACCCTCCTGTTGCCCCAAAGGTGGAATCGACCAGTACACTGAGTCTCACGGTAGGGCAAAAACTGAGTCTACCAGTTACGCTGAGTCTCACGGTAGGGCAAAATAATTTTCCTCTATATTTATGCCCTGTCGAAGATAATCTGAGATCTTTCTCTCACAGCACAGGTGAGAGTTTGTGCTTCCTCCTACAATATGCAATAGTTAATTTCTGTGTTAGCTTACAGGACAGCAGTTCTACACACAGTAAGGCACTTGCCTTACTTCATCATCAGAGTGAATGAAGCCATCCCACCTTTTTGTGTGTTTGATTTTAGAGTCCTTTTCAGCATGAAAGACACTCTATATGGGCAAGACATAATTTTACTACTTTCGGAAAGAGAGTGTCATGCAATTTTTATTTACTGTAATGTATATTCATTATTAGTTGGCATATTTTATTCACTGCAAAGAATGCACATGCATTAGGATGTATTAACCTTTTTAACTGGGTATTTCCTCACTTCCTTTACTTGAAATTCTTTAGCAATAAGAGCTGAGGTTTCCTTGTTCTTGAGACTGCCAATACAAGATCTGCTTCTTTCTTTCTCTCTCTGCATATGTCTCATATGTGTTTGCAAGAGAATTACTGTATTTTCTTCTGGCAGTCACAAAAAGAGCATTGGATTAAATATAGAATAACTGCAGCTTTAGTACAGATGAGTCTCTTATGTGCAAATATACATTCATGTGTAATTCCAGACAGTGTATGTATATTCATGTTGAAGCTAAAGATGCACTGTTAGCTAAACACCCAGATGTTTCAGCCACTGTTTCTCCACACCGATTTCCCTATACAAATGCTCAATTCATTCACATGTAGCAACACTTGAGATGCCATGACTGACAAAATGATGGGACTCTACAGCCAGCAATAAAGCCGCTCCTAAACTCACCATGGCCTGTGCTATCTTCCACTTCTTATTGCTTCAACCCCAATCCTTTTATTAGTGTTTGAGGTAGGGGGAAGAAAGGTGACAATTCCTTCAGGAAGCTGTTCTCTCAAAAACAACTGCAGCCTGCCAAAAGAGTGAGTGCTCATTACAAAGACCAGGACAATTTTACATCTTGTCCCAGTAGTTTTTCCTGCTCAAGGCTTTTTAATCAGAATAAGACTATTTGGGACCCAATCTTCCTCTATGTAAGGTCTTTTATCCTTCTGATGATAACAGACAAGAAGTCGTCCATGGCACATGCTTTAACTTTGCCACCAAGGTTTTTCCATTTCCATTCAAAACTCATACCTCTCAGAACGTAAAGAGGCAGTGGCACATAATGCTCCCTTCCCCTTCACAGATGCCCAATCCCATTGATTCCCTACAGCCCCTTGACATCTGGGCGCATCCCTTTGGCTGTTACAAGAAGCATTTGGCACATCTGGGGGTTTGGTCTCTGGTTAGTATTAAGAATTTTAAAAAGATTACATGGTTAAAAAAAAAAAAAAAGGAAAAAAGATAACCAATGCTTCTGCCTCAAGAACAAACAAACAGCAGCATTGTTCTAGGATTGGTTTTGATATTCTGCATGCCAGAAATGGCAAAGCTCAGGGCCCTGCTATAAACCCTTCACAAACTGTATTTCCACTGGCTTTCAGGATCAGGTTTTCCAAAGGATTATGTTGTTCAGTCTCTCTAGGTACTTAAAAAGCGTGCTTATGCCATGCAGGGTCTGGACATGATAGGGTTTTCAAGTAACACAAACATATCCTCTAAATTTTTTGGACAGTCCATCTAATCCTATCTCTAAGTGAAAAAACAGAGGGGTTTTACTCAGTACCTGATCTCTGATCTTGCAAAACAGTTCATAACCACTGGAGGATAGCGCTGAAGTAAACAGCAATTGGACTTGAAGTACTTGGTTAAGGGCAAGAGAAAGAGTTCACACCCACACCGTCTCTGGAGCAGACAGCTGATTTTAAGCCAGATCATCCCTCCTGTGGGCTGATGGGGTAACCTCAGTTGTTCCTATGCTTTTTGGACTGGGTTAGCTGAGTCACTCTAATTTCCCTTACCCCATAGGACTGGTTGTGTGGTCACTTACTCTGTTGCTGTTATGCCAACAAACAAAATAAAGAGATTGTTGTTTCATTCCCAGATCATTTCCATGATGCAGTTGCACAAACACAACAGAGAGAGTGGAGGAAGGTGGAGCATGGAGGAACAAGCACCCGTGAGAACGTAACATCTATAAACTGTTCTGCCAAAAGAAATGTAGTGTCCAGCTCCACCAATGCCTTATCTGATAATACAAAGCACCTGGCAGCAATGCTGGTTTCAGCATGTCCCACTCTAGTCACCCATTCCTGCCCTCAGCCAGTGTCACACCTGTCCAACGTCTCCTCCGACAAAACACTGCAAACCATAGGATGTGGCCGGTGGTTTGTCACACTTTGTCAGTCTGGAGCGCTGCAACCCAAGGCTTAAGGTAATCTGAAGAGAGGCCTGGCTGAGGGGGAGTATGAGAACGGTGGGGAGCTGGAAAACAGCCAAATTATAGGTTGCCAGATACCTATCCATGACACCCCTGGCAAGAGACACAGCCATGTTCAGAGGGTTGTCCCACCCCAGACTCAGAGACATGCAATGTAAGTGTTGTGTAGCTTGGTGGTCTAAGGCAAAGCAGTGTTCGCAGTGCAAGCTAATAGCTTGTATGACACTAACTGAAAAAAAGGACAAGTTTTTGAACCATCACCATTCAGGGATCTGAGAATCGCTCTGGACACAGCTTGCAAACCTCACTCACATGCAGAGCCCTTCAGGGGTAGCTGACACAAAACTTAGAGGCCTCCAGTTGTTATCTGTACCTAAATACTACATAAGAAAGTCAAAGCAGCAATCTCATACTGATAATACACCAAAAATACTTCTTTCCCCTTCCTCCAGCCATGACGGAGGGCACCATTTATGCTAAAAAATAGCAACTCAACTTCACATGTATTCTCTGCGCTAGCACTACTCAGTCATCATCCTCTCGTAAAGCTGCTGCTGATCAGACCTTTCAGGACAGGTTTCAAACAATCAAAACGAGCTGGGCTATCTGCAGTTTTAGACTAAGAGGTTGGATCACCCCTGCCCCTGGCTGCCCTCCCCCTCTTCTCCAGGCTGGCTTTTGAAGCACTAGCAAAGAAAGAGGAAATTCCTGGAATTCCTTCATCAGCATTAGGGTTTGTTTTGCACAAACTTGGACAGAGGTTGCTCCCAAGGGGCCAGCTCACGCTTTCATCCTACTGCTGTGAGAAGTCCGTTTTTATTTCTTTATTTTCCTTCCCCACCAGCTTACCCAGCCTCCTTCGGTGAATGAAGTGCAGTAGTGTCGAGCACAGAGATGCTGACATCGCTGCTGGACTGGCTAGGTTTTAAATTACTCTCCCCCCTGGGAGGTGGAGGCTCTTTCCTTTTCTTCTTGGCAAAGAAGTTCTTGAAAGTCTGAAATTTGGATTTTTTCTTTCCTGCAACATGAGAAAAATGAAAATTTATGGAAGTTGGAGGTGTTGCTTAGCTTGGAGAATATTATCTCTTAAATTCTGGAGGAAGCCTCAAAGCTAGAGCAGCCCATTCAGTTTTAGTCAGCTCCTTTATAAATAATTCAGCGCTGGAGTCCAGTGAAAGCTGAAGCTGCAGTTCTTACATTTGCTGCCTATAAAGCAACACTGGCATTAAGCTGACAATAGTGGTGCCTACTTAGGTTCCAGTTTATAAAAAAATACACCTTATATAGAGAATGTATCTACCTACAACTGAACAATGATCATGCCAATCATACTTAATATATTTTCAATTAAAAAAATTTATGTCAGTGTCTTTAACTCTTATTGTTCTTTACTTCACTAGGTTTAGTTCTGCTTTCTCTTTACTCAATGCTGTAAAGAGACAACACCTCAAGGATGTTCAATATTTGGCAAAAAGATTGAAACTGGCAGAAGAACTTCTAAACTCTAAAACCAAAATATCTGTTTCCACATTAAAACACTGCCCCAGAATAAAATCAACAACTCCTCCAAGGACAATGGAGCAAACTTAAATTAAGACACTGCCCTGCAGGACATGAAACCCCCAAACACAGCAGCCTTAAGAACACAATTAGAAAACCGTTAATCCAATTTCAGATTTTCCATTGTCCAAATGAAAAGAAATACAAAAAGAACAAAACAAACCTTACAAAACATCACTGACTGCTTTCATTTTTAATAACCTAAGATACTTTAACATTCTTATTTATATTTTCTTTCAGCACACAAGTGCTGCATTTTGTCACTGACCCTTACATCGAGGGGTCAGATTGGAGTGGTTTGGGCCAAACTATTGTACTAAGACCCCTGTGATTGACTTAAATACATATGCAGAGCAATAACATCACTGCATATCTGAGCCAAATTCATTGTTCAATTAATACTTTACAGCAGCTGGCATAATAAATGCCCACAGCTGGAGGATTCCTTCATAAACAAGGCATTATTTCAAAACAATTATTGTCTTCTCCCAGCAACGATTTAGTCGGCGATGCTCTGTCTCAACGTGTGGCCTGTACGTGTAGGGATCTCTGCCAACGGGCCTTATCTGGGCTGAAACTGTGCCACCGCACAGCTGCATCAGACAGTAACCACTTTGAGAAATAAACAATGATACTGAGATCTACTCTCCCTGTCTCCTCCGTGCTCTCAAGGCCAGTGCCAGCACCATGCGTCAGGACATACAAGGATGCTACTACACTGTCTGGCACGGACTGACGAAACGGCTACCTCTGCAGAGCAGCAGCAGCCAGGGGAGACCTGCATGTTGCTTTTCAAGTGACTTGGGCTGTCACTGAGACCAAATTATCTTTCAAACCATGTACAGTAAAACTAGCAATGGAGTCCTAATCATCCAAATAATAATGAGATGTGGTGCTCCTATGGAGGGTTTATCAGTGCAAGACCTTTTCGTCTTCCACTGCTGCTTAGCAGGCAGTAAGCGAAGGAGATAGTCACAGAAAACATGCACGTTATATTGCCTGCCCCAGACTACAGAGATGACCTCGAGGCTTTGGGATTTGTTAAGACTCACAGGGCTCAATGAGTTTCGTGCTACACCCACAGCAAGAACTGGTAAAAGAAGACAGGCCACACAGCAACCAGAAGACCATGGTACCTCTCAAATAAAACAAGAGTGTTGGGTGTCCTTTAGAGAGTCTCTAGAAATGCCTCCCAGCCATTCCTGCCATTT
The DNA here is from genome assembly GCF_030867145.1 of Opisthocomus hoazin. Taxonomy (NCBI): domain Eukaryota; kingdom Metazoa; phylum Chordata; class Aves; order Opisthocomiformes; family Opisthocomidae; genus Opisthocomus; species Opisthocomus hoazin. The sequence goes on from NC_134427.1 coordinate 16,753,302, forward strand.
GTATCAGCAGTTAGACAACGTATGTGGTGTTCTCCCAGGAACCTTGTCAAAGCTGAGTTGGTTTATTTTACATGAGAAAAATAAAAGACTAAAAAGTTTCATGGAAGCAGTGCCCCAAAATTATCAATTCAGCAACATCTGCTAACAAAGTCCAATGACTCAAAGAACAAAACAGTTGACTGCTATATGCAGAGGGCTCTACAACTTCAAGGCAGTTTAAAAGAAAAATGAAGACACTGTCACATACACTAGTCAGCTGACAGTGGTATGGACAGGAAGCAAATTCAATTTCCAGAGGACCAGAGCAATGTGTAAAACAAACCAAAATCCCACAACACAATAACAACAAAAAAAGAAGTGATCTTAAGGACACTTGAGAGAAACAGACGTAATTCCTACCACAAAGAATAACATTGCCAAGGTACTACCCCAAATAGTTTTTTAGATCAGAAGTGGTGCCAACTTTAAAATGGAGCCCATGGAAAGGATTTGCAGACACTGCCTATGAGTAAACTCCAGCTGGCATGGGACAACACGTGGGTATCATTGTGCAACAGAGCTCTCTGATGCAGACACATCAGTTACTTCAGCGCCTTCTCTAGCCTCTAATACCCCCTCAGCAATAATTCTCCTTCAGCCACGCTCTGCTCAGCTGCATGCCTTCAGCTGCTTCAGATGCATGAGAAAACAGTAAGTCTCCCTGCAGTTCCAGAAGATGGGCACTTGCCATATTATTAGGAAAAAAAAAGATACAATCACTACTAGACACTTAGTGCTGCATGCAGATAAAAACTGTGGGACTGCTCTACGTGAGAGCATTTGGCTACGAAGACATCGTTCAGAAAGATGGTGTTCATATTCGTTTCCTGCTGTGAACAGTTGTGCGCTGGTTTCACACGCCGTAAAAAGATGCCATATTTAATTTAAAGGTGTCTACATTTCAGTGCACTGTGAAGTGGCCCAACATATCACCAAACTGGTAGAGTACTCTATGGTACTTGAACTAATATACAGGAGGATCTTACTACTTAAAATGGAAAAAATTCATTGCATAACAAAAATCCAGTCAACGCAAGGAGAGAAAATCCAAGCTCAGACAACTATGCCTATTTCCCCCTTCATCCACTGATTAATGATGACTCATAATTTATGAATTCTTATGGTTACCAATCTTTAATTTTATGGCACTAAAAATAAAAGATTAAATTTAAAGGCTACTGCTATAAAAAGCAAAAGCCTTCCCAAAAATTAGTTGTTTATGCTAACTATGATTTAGCCCACTATAACAGAAAATGAGCAGGAATAAGCATTTTGCTTTCTCTACAAAGTTTGGTTATTCTGTATTTTTTACTGTTTGTGTACTGCCTATTTCATTGTTTCTCCCATGCACAAAGAGAATTAACTCATGTCTTTCTGCTCTTTGCATGGTTCTTCCCTATAACAAGATAGAAAAAGATGCTTTTCCCAGTGCCAAATTGAGACTGTAAAAAGCAAAGGGAACATCTGATTTGTGAGCTCATTTATGATATTTAAATTAGGCAGTTAATATTGGGATCTTCTATGCTCTCTGATTTCCTAAGCTGCGTTCAAGACCCATTTTCCATTTTTTCCTACAATCAAAGGACTAGATACTTTCACCAACAAAAACACGTGATGAAAAAACCCCACAGATAAGATTCTCACAAAATACCATTACTCTAGCTTCATAAAAAGTACCTGATATTGCCAGAAAGGCACTTTAATCTTGGAATTCAGTAAGACTAACATTGGGTGCCGACAGTTTTTGAACAGTGATCTGGTTACTGCCATCAAGAAGGAGCAGCATGCACTGAAAGCCCTCTATTACTAGTCAGACAGTAAGGTAAACCTGAAGAAATTAATCTGATTGACTAGAATGTGAAGGTTAGGAATTTTAGCCTCCTACAGCCTTTACATGACAAGCCAATTAAAGCTATGAACAACACGAGGTGAGGCAATCCTACGTTACATGGGAAGTAAAAGATTCTAAAATGGCTTTAACCAGGCCCAGTCAAGTGTCTCTTGAATACCTGAGCACAGCAGCCTTAACCTTTTTTTAAATATTGGTTCAATTAGGGACGGAAATATTCCTGGTGGGTTTAGAGCCAACACTTACAACAGCAAGTCATCTCCTGCCTTCCCTGACACCCAGGTCAGAATTTGATCCATTTTCTGAGTCTCCTGGTGAACCCAAGTACAAAATTTGCATGCGTGGGTTTCACACAAGTTCACCAGTGTGCCATGGATAGCACTGGACTATGTGATAAACTAGATTATAAATCTAAGAAACCAGCCGCTGCTGAGCATCCATCATTACAGTTTCTTCACCCCAATCTATCCGCGATGCAGAGTTCAACTAACAGTCATTTTGCTTCTCTGTTCTACCAATATTCTGATCGTGGCAAATATATTTCTAAAGGATAAAGCAAGACAACCTTTGAAACACAAACATTTAAGACGATGGTGAGACATCAGCCATATAAAAGCAAAAAAAAATATCAAGTGATATGACAGCCACTTCTCCTGAAATGCCTCAGCCATAATGCTATTTCACTTGTCTCCTCAAGAATAGTCTGGACGCCGGGAAGGGGGATTTCCTTTAATTAAGACAACTCTTTGGCATAAGTAAGATATTTTCCTTTCTTGCCTATTATTGCATTCTCTCATGGCTGTCTGCATCAGCTGGTGCCACTATATTAAAGAGTAAGTAATGAATGGTTGTCTGTGGCCAGAAGCAGAGAATGAGGCTGAAGTGGGGGTACCAATACAGCCCCCACAGAGAGAGGCTGGCTGACAGGTTCAGCTCACAGCTCTGTAGGATCCATTGAAGCAGGAACAACAATCAGCCCTTCAAGCTCTAGTGTCCTGTTTTTTAAAACCCAAGCCAGAATCGGAAAAAAATATCCTCCATCAGATTACGACCCTCCAGTACTGCACATTAAAAGATCCTTCCCATAATATTGCCAGCTGACAAAACCACACAGAATTTTTTTTTACATTATAAAACCCAAAAAAACCACTACAAAAAAGTCACTACAGAACCCCCAACCTGAAGAAAACAAATCTTGACTTCCAAATCAGCTATACATTCAGAGAACAACTGCTTACCTGTGCACTCTTCAACTGTCTCTCCTGTTTCAGGTGACTCTGTGACCTCTGTTGGGCCCGTAGCCATGATATAGTCACTGAAACAGAGATGAAAGCATCAGTTAAATTTTAGTCCACCTTCTCAGCAGAAAATGATCCCAGTCAACATGAAGAAAGAACACGGCTGGATCCTTTCTGAAACTGCGTACCCAAAAGCTTATCACAAACATGGCTTGCACGCTTTTTTGCACTTTGGCCACAGAACTTTTCCTCATTTTTCAGTAACACTTATTTTTCCAGCCAAAACTAACAAACCAGTCTAATTTCTTGCCAGTACCTCTCTCTTTTTAGGAAACCAAGATCAAAGTTTGCATTAATGAAAGATGTCATTAAATTTGCCCAGCAAAGACTGTACTGCTTTCCAGTCTCACAATAATGAACCTTTACGATTGCTCTTTGCTAGAGAGTGACAGCTCCATACTGCTGCAAAAAACATAAGTAAGAGCTCTGCCACCGAGGGTTCATGTATTACAGTGTCCCCACAGCAGGCACCAGGCTAATCCGTCAGCATTATCAGAATTAGTTAAGCATCAGCACTGAAGCATCATCCTAGGCTATGCTACATTTGTGGAAATCAATAGATCAAATTTATTTTGGATCCAGCACAATCAGCTTTTAGCCACAAGCTTTGAAACCTTATCACAAGCAGGGCTATTGATCAAACCAAATTAGCTGATGGCATCATCTTCCTCCCCGATGGAAACAAAAGTTCAGCCTAGTTTTAAGATCATTCAATGTTAACTGGCTCCACACTATATTTTCCAACACTCCTAAATGGGTGTCTGTCAGAGACAAAGGAATTAGCCAGCAGACGATCAGAGTTACAGTACAAATGTCAAGCAACAATGGAAATGTGACAGTTTAGCAGGGCACCTCATAAATACTGTCTGTTGTTATGGAAGAGGTCTAGGTGATACATTTACATAGTTTGCAGTTCCAATACGCTGTGTCAGGACTTAAGGAGTGAGAAATCTTCACAAACAAATGAAAATACCCAGAAACAAATCCTGCTCCCCTTTCTGCGTCTAATAATTTTCCACCTCAAAGTGGTACAATGATACTGCCAAGTTAAGTATCTCAAGAGCAAGCAAGAATAAGATTCTAGAATAATTAGGCCAAACAGTGAACTCTTCTATTTGTTTTGTATCACCCACACTTCCATAATCTGTCACGCCCAAAAGCACCGGCACTTTCCTCTGAGCTCACATCTTCAGATAACCTTAAAAGACAAGGTGCACAAAATCAGAGGCAGAGGGGATGGGACTGGCAAAAAACAAAACAGAAGCAGACCATGAAGGTAAAATAGGCAGGGCTCCTGCGAAAAAAACAGGCGCAGAATAAGCGTTCCCTGTATTGGACACACAGATTTGCAAACTGCCATGCTGCTGAACTGTAGGTAGAGATGGAGGAGGTAGGCTGCAGCTTTCTTCTGGTTTACACGAGATGACCTGTGAGCAGTGAACACAGGGGTGCATTAACACACTGTAGTTCCAAACAATCTCATCTCAACTTGCTAAACATCAAGAAAAAAGTCATTGCAGCAACCAGGGCCGATTACACCTTTTCTAAATAAGATGCACTGAGGATGTTTTTGAAACAATTGTTAAACAATATCGAGAAGTAACAAAAAGTAAGACTTCTAAGATTTTCCCTTTTGGATGATCATAACCATTCAACTCTTCTCCATTTTTTCCCCCATGTCTCATCAATTATCTATGAAAATGTCTGCATTTCTTGCATATTTTGTTTAAAGTGGTCATCAGCAGTCTTTCTCAGAGACTCTTTCTCTGTATTAAAAAGAAATTCAGTTCCAATTTTCCCCCTCAACTTCATACGCTATGCATATTGATTATGTTAGATTTTTCTTCAGGGGAAGGGAAATGCGTTTGAAATAAAACATCAAGAAGGCACTCAACATATTTACAAGGACATACTGACAAGTCCCCAGACTTAAGCTTATTTTCACAGAATGTGAGTGGGCCTGACATTTGGCTCATTTAGACCTCTAACTTCTGCTTTACCCCCCTTCAATAAAATCAAAGCAAGAGAAAGTGCTGCTTTTAGATCCAGCTTTGTTTTCACCGGCTCTACGTTTATTTAAATTACTCTATCATCTCAGCTGCTCACTCAGAATCCTTCCAGCCTTTAGAGATACTTTGACTGCTGTGTTTATTACAACTGCAAGCATTTACTTCCCATTGGTATATCTTTTATACAAGTATAACTAAAATTGCAAAGCAGTTCCGCTCCAAGGCAGTCTCTTCACAGTCAGATCAGCTCCTGCATTAATTCGATTTTACAGCTGAGGTCTCTGGGGCATATGGAGGTCAAGTGTCAATTGCAAGGGTGCATCGCTTGTTTGCAAATGTGCCCCATTTAGGTCCTAATGGTTTGGTGCCTTTGTATTCCTCTTCACAGCATCATCTTTTTGCAGTGAACTGAACAGTGACTGGAGGTGAGGGAAACCATCACAGATTTTTCCAAGCTTTAAGTTAGCAAGTATTTAAGTGACAAGAACAAAAAATAATATTTACAGCAAACTGCAGGTTCTATCATTAAAAGCTTGATGACATACCTGAAGGAAAGTTAGCAATTAGACGACACTTAGATGTCAAAATCTGGTGGCAGTGAGTTGTACTTTACAGAGAACAGCTAGCAAATGCTCTAAACAACAAACCCTAGCCTGTGGATCAATGTAACAGAGAAAAAGAGGACAAAAATCCATCGATACAAATACATGTGAGTGCACAGGCATTAACTGATCGAACCTTCAGACCTTGACCACTTCCAGGCCTTAATGACAACTGACAGACGCAGTGTCAGGATGTATCAATACCCCGTACGTTCAGCTCAATCAGCTGTACCAACCCTGAGCACTCCGCGAGCTTTCCCAGAGCGTAACGCCATTAGAGACAAAGTTTTAAACAAATATTGTATGCGTATTGACTCTTCATGATAAAAATACCAGGTTAAATAAATGGCCCTTTGGAGCAGTGTTTCTGATACTCTTCAGGCTAGGAGATGGCAAAGGACAGCTGGGAGCAGGAGCTCGCAGGGGGACAAAGCAGACCATCTCCTCAGCGGGGGAGCAGGCAAGGCAGAGCAGCCACAGACTGACAGCTATGGCCAGCCAGCATGGTAGAGTTGTCAAGTCCCAGCTACTGTTTGCTTCCCACTAGAAGTGGAACAGTGGGCATATTTCCCCAGTCTACAACTTTCTCATGATATTCTTAATCCTCTCTGACAGTGCCTGCAATCCCTGCACACACACAGGCGTTCTGCTGCAGAGGTGAAGTACAGACACGGTGCTGAGCCTCTGCTGGACACCATAAAAGCCAGGCCTGGCCCTGCCCAGTGTGTCCACTGCAGCAATTCCTGTGTAAGGCCACGGAAAAGACCGAAAGCTTACTGAGAGCAGCAAGGACTGATGACACAGTGTTCACCTCTCCTTGCACAGGGCCATGGGATAATTACACCTATTAATTAATGAATTACTTGCCAAGAGTGAAGTGGCTTCCTATACAGATGCAATCACAACAATAAACCTGACATTACTAGACCCTATTTGCATTGCCGGCGTGTATCTTAAAGCAATAAAACTACAAAGGTGCAAGGCTTGCTTTACTTTCAAAGCAGGCAATGGGATCTAGTTAGCAATCATTACTACCCTCAGCTGGTTTGATGGTTTAGATCTAGGCTCCCTGCTATCCCATACAAAACTTCCATTAATAACCCTACTGCGTTGTATTCACTTGGAGCTCTTCAACTCATTAAAGGAACTAATGAGTCTTGAAAGAAAAAAGAAATCTCCAGGAACAGGATAAATATCCTTGTCTCCCTTTTACAAACTGGGGCAACTGGATAGATATTTGGAGTGCTCTGTGGGAGGGCAGGGACAGGGCAAAAGAAATCAAGCCCCAGGGTGGTGGTCTGACCATTCCCTCTTCCCACCTGAGCACATTACTGAATACCTACATCACAAGGGGAGTGGGAGGCGTGGGGAATGTTAAAGAAAAGACAATTCCCTTTCACTGCCTGGTTTGTGTATTTAAGGACTCCTGAGAAGTTAACATTGTACAGGACTCAAGTTTCCTGCATTTAACAAAGGCCCAAGACAAACAGAAACACTTTCTGCTCAGCCTCAGAAAGGGACACAGCCTCCTTGCTGACTCTCCAGTGGAGCATAAGACTGGGAGACCGCACAGCAAGGAAGCTCCTACCCCACCTTTAGTGTTTCTTCAGCTTCAGTCCCATGCTTCTGCATAAGCATTTCAGAAGGCCTTGTGACAGAGACATCAAAGGAGATGCTGAACCCTGAACAGCCTCTTTCCTAACAAATAAATGCTTGAGGAAATGAAGACTCAAGAATACGAGGCACTGCATTCAGTTAGCATCTTCATAGCCTACCGAAGACCCACAACGACAAGCAGCCAAGAGAAAGAGGTGAAAGTTTTGCCTGCAGCTTTTAAAGATCAGTTCCCTTCAGGCTACAAAAAATATTTGAAATCTAGGTTACGCTCCAGATTTCAGCACACACACTTTGCACAGCAAGATGGATCTGCACAGGGAAATGCATGCCCCTCATCTGGTCCTCTAGGCCACCTCCCTGCAGCCAGCCTGCCCCCAGAACACACTTCAAACTACCGCAGCAGCTCAGAGAAAGCCCCTCTATTTCTCCTGAGCACCAAGTTTCAAAAAAACACAGAATGCAGGATGGTTTAGTGTTCAGATTACGTTCTCCAGCAAAAGGTGACCGACAAGTTAAATTTTTCCTCTGTCTTATTAAAGCAGATTTGAGGACTTTGTTAGAACAAAGTGTGATTGATTGCTTTCCTCTCTGGGAACCCTACAAGCTAATTATCAATGAACTTGTTAATCCAATGACAGTAACTGAAGTAAAGTTTACCCTCTGCAACTCCATGGAACAGGATTTTCAGAGACAATCATCAAGCAGTAGCACAGCCAGCAAGATTTCTGTTCAGTTTTCACATCCCTTAAGCACATCAGAAACTCAACAAAGCCCCCTTTGCTCTCCATGCAATGAGCTGAGCGATCTGCACTTCAAGGTCCACATTCAGGGAACATGTTGAATAGCGTGAGGTCCCACACAAATGACTTTGCTGAAACAGGGTACGACCCAACACGACAGCAGGAACTGGGATCTCACCTTGCACAGCTGATACCAGTGTATTTTTCCAGAGAGTAGTGTTTCTAGGATAAAATTCCCAGGTTTATTTGCCAGCCCTGGCTGGTACGTCCCTTGCCAGACTGTGACTGTTCTAGGTAGGAATCAGAGAACAGCACAAACAGCAGTTTTCATTAGGACTCTTGGTACTGCCTCCACTGATAACAGTGAGAGGAGGAGGTTACAAAGTTAATGAATATTGCTCTGGTGATTTTCACAGAAGGAGGGAGAGTTTAATTAAGTTTAACGTACTCTTCCAAGGATCTCAAATAATACAGCAATAGTAGCCATCAGGAAGTCTGGATAAGCAACTAGATAATATTTAATATTCAACAAAATACTATCCTCCAGGATCAAGTACGGAGTCATAACTCCCCATAGCAACAGATAACATTCAGCTCCTACACTTGACAAGATATCCAGAGCAAACAACCATTCGCATAGAGAGATCTAGTCACAGTTTTCACACTTTGCATTCAGACAACACTCCCTCACTGCCCTCTGTCCCCACACCTTGGCTTCACCAAGAAAGCTTCCCAGAAGACAGGTCCCCATGTGCTGAACTCTTTTTACCTACAATCTGCTTTGAGAAGCCTCTGTCTGACAGCAATTCTGAAGGATTTCTGCTATTCAGCAGTGCCTGAAGCATCATGCGCTGCCCTCCTAGAGAGTGTGTGTGTGTGTAACACTAATGGAAAGCAGCTGGTGGGCTGAAGCTGATCTAACAAAAAAAAAGTAACAGGAGGAAATGCCTTTCATACAGTCACACAGGCTCAGTCTGTAATTGTGTGAGAAGCCAAAAGGATAAGCAGGGGGAAGGGCAAACAAGACAAAAACATTCATAAGCTACTACAGAAAACAGTGGAAATGCACTCGATCACCTGTCCAGAAACTGAGTAAATGCCTCTGTGCCCTGCATCCTGCCCCATCTCCACGGCCTCACTGCGTCCCAACAATCATGCCATTTGCTAAATCACTGCAGAACAGTCTCCCTGCACGTGGGGACACGACTGCAGCATCCAAACACAGACCTGTGTTACCCTAAGCCTGAGGCAGGTACCAGTAGCAGAGCAGCTGTTAGTCTGTACTCAGCTCGAGAGGCCAAGCTGACTTCCAAGCTACCACAGCCTTGCAACACCTGGCACCCATGCCAGACAGATTAACCTGTTTTGGACATGCCACTTCACGCTGCCCTCATATACCTAATTACTTTGCAGTGCTTATTAGCATGACCTCGTATGGTTGCTGTCAGCACGAGGATCTTCACTGCAAGTTTGTATCTGCTCCGACAATAGAGCAAATATCTACCTGTTTGCCAAAAGCGAACTAAACTGTTTCTAAATAACCCATCCCTGATAATAATTATCACATAGTTTTTCCAGTGCATTTCCTGGTCTGCACCAATCAGGAGAAATGTGAGAGAACTTTGCTCAAATCAAGACTGGCACGAACATAGTCATGATCTAAGCACACGAGAGAGCTCAGCCAATATTTTGGGCCTAGACTGCCAGCAAAAGATTTGGCACACTTTGCTGTTAAAAATGTCCACCACGGAGAGTATCACTGGGGAAAACGGGGAGGGGAGGGTTCTGGGTACAAGCTGCCTGCAGTACAGCCCAGGAGACAGAGCTCCAGAGAGCATGCAGGGAGACACTGCAACCAAAGCTCCGAGATGACAGGACGAGGGGCAACAGTTTTAAACTGAAAGATGGTAGGTTTAGATTGAACATGGAATCTTTTGCTATTAGGGTGGTGAGACACTGGGACAGGTTGTCCAGAGAAGTTGTGGGTGTCTCACCCCTGAAGTGTTCAAGGTCAGATTGGATGGGGCTTTGAGCACCCTGATCTAGTGAAAGATGTCCCTGCCCACAGCACGGTGGGTGTTGGACTAGATGATCTTTAAAGGACCCTTCCAACCCAAATCTTTCTGTGATTCTGTGAATGTACATTAAATGACCCGGTTGAATTGCACCACTTGGCATTAACATAAGAATAAGCCAGTGCTTTTCCCACGTAGTAATTCTTTCTCTTTACCACACTGGGGAAATTTCAGGAAACAGCTGGAATGAGTATCTTCTTCCACTCTTCCTAAAAAGAAGTAAAAGAAGCAGCAGAGTCATCCAGCAACCCTGCTAAGGAGCTGCGACATTGCCAGCAGTAGGAGACACTCTCAGATCTGCTTGACGCAGACACATTTGGAGTAGCTGGGAAGGAGGGGGAACACGCATTTAAAAATCAACAAGCATATAACCAGAGGCTGCCTTTGCCAGTTAGGGAGCTACACCCCGTAAGCATTACTGCCTCTGAAAACTGGAAACTGTTTCAAGGGCAAAGCAGCAGGAAATGTCAAGTTACTATCACTAAACACAGACATGCCTCATGCTAGCAAAGTCAAGATGTCAAATACAGGAATAAAAGTAAAGCTTACTGTCTCTGCCTCTTCATGTGGCAAATTTAACAAACATGCATAATCTTCCATGCCAGACCTGGGTCGTAGGCATGTTTGGCCGCTGTTTTCTAGCTTGTGTGTGTGCTTTTTACCCCCTCTCCAAACTCCTAATTCATTTTGTCCACCTGTGGCCTCCCAGCACGAAGTCAGGTGACTGATACCTGTGGTGTGTAGAGCCCTGGGAGTCCACGGGCTGCTTTGTGGGGATCAGCAAAGGGAGCTAAGGAAAGCAGTTTACCATCAGTTGGCTTCAACATGCTCTACAGGGGCATGAAAAACTGCAGGGCTGAGAAAACTCCATGGAAATTGCCAATATCTGCAAACTGTGAAGGTGACAATTATTAGTTTAGACAGTAAAATCTTTGACACAGAGCTCATCTTTTAAACATATCCCACCAGACGGAGACTACTGGGCTGGCACTTCAGAGAACTGGCTGATTTTCCTGGCTCTATCACTGGATAATAGGGCAAATTATTGGATCGCCAACAGCAGCCGACTTACTTATTGCTCAGCCTTGAGTTTCTTTACCTGTGGAATTGAGATGGTCGCACTGAACACCTGGAAAGCTTAATGAGCCCTGTGGAGGAGCTAAGCACTGCCTCCGCTATAGGAGGCCAGCATGCTGGAAGCGTACCAACTGACACTGCTATCAAACGCTACCACTACACTAAGGATAAATAACAAAAAAACATAAAACTTCATCAGAGTAGCCTGCATGCCCCTGTATGCCATGCCCCTGTCTTTGAGTCTCACACTGATTTCCAAGATCTTATTCTCACAAAATATGAAGAATCATTACATCTTGGGCCTGCAAGAAAGAGTCTGGAGACTTTTTTACCAAATGAAGCTGTCTGAACGTTGCAGGGGAAATGAGGCTGAAACAATAGCAGACTGAACGCCAGAATTGAAACATAGGACTTTAGGCTATGTCTAAAGCTTTTTTTTTTTTTTTTAATGTTTTTCCAAAACAGTCACTTATCCCTCAATTTGTGGGCTAAAGCACAGCTTAAGGATGGGAAAAAATTTAAAAAATCCTCAGATAGATCAAACTTCCCAGGACACATTTCTTTCAAGAAGAGATAATACAGATATTTAAGGTCCAAGAATTCAAACTGCCCTGAAAAAAAGGAGATGGTAACAGAAATTTCCAGGGCGAACTGTGTTACAAATTTTCACTCCGAAGATCAAACAGTCATAAAAACAGTGGGCCATCTTTCGGCTATAAGAGAGCAAATAAAGTGCAGGCTTTGTGGTCTCAGAGGCTGCCTTTGGCAGGAAGCTCAGGAAGTCTGTCTTCATGTGAAGTCCCAAACCCAAGATGGGGTAACATCTATTGCCTGTACACACACAAACATAAAAGCAAGGCCAGCTCCCTCCTGTGTTGAAACATACTGTGTCTGGCTGGCTAAACCCCCTGAGTTCCCACTGCCCATGAGTATTTCTGGAATTCAGACCCCATTTTGGCTGCTGATCAAGGAAGGCTGGGGCGGCTTCCACGCTTGCAGAAGGGGCTATTCTGGAGCTGTGTGTGGAATCTGAGGGTCTCCCTTGCTTTGCTCTAAAGGAAAACTTCTGCTGTCCCTGCTCTCCTCTCCTGGCTGCTCTCTCTGGAGCCTCAAGCTAGGCAGCTTCTGAAGCACACTTGGTCTTGAAGCACACGGAGAACTGTTAGAGCCAAGGGAGATCATGCATGTGCTTAAAACACGTCCTGAGCCATTTCTGTCCCAAGAGCATCTACTAGCTTTTCTCTTTAGTATGAGCAACCACTAAAAAGGGATTCTACTTCTCCAGGATTCCAGACACAAATATCTCTCTAAAACAGGATCATCTAAAATAAGACTGTCCAGGCTAATGTGGAATATCAAGCTGTATTCAACTGTGTTTTGAAGAAGGCGGCATAGTAGCATCAGAGAGCAGACAAGGGTACATGACAATAGAAAAACCCAGGAGGATGACACCAAGAGCAACAAGGAATGCAAGACTGGGGATGGACAAGTAGGCAATGGGAGGGCAGTGGGAGGCAATCAGATGAGGACAGACATTCTGTAAGGTCTTCACAGGCCAAAGCTGCAAGAAAGGAAGCAGTAAGACAATTTTCATTCTTTGAAGGAAAGCAATGAAATTTCAACTTCTCTTCTTTTCTGTTCTTTTCACTAAACTGAGATGATGGAAAGCAGTTTGACTGCTAGAGTGAACCAGCAAACAATTTCTCTGCACCTCTGTAAGATCTGTATTTTCTCACATATACAGATAGGTTGATGATTAACATGATGTCTGCATCATAATTCTGAGCTAGAGCACTCAAATACATCCCACTTGCATCCAAACTACTGTGTGGATCAGAACTGGATTGTTAGACCAGGGATACTTACAAGCCCTGGCAAAACTGCAGTTACATATTTCTGAGAATGAATAAGCTTAAATGAATTCATCATGAATAAAAGTCAACCATTTAGTTCACTAATTAGCACCAGATCCTTGAAACTCAGAGGCCAAAAGAAACAACCACCACAAAAATCTGAAGCTGGAATGCCGCCTTCACTCCAGTTGGATGGTTCAAAAGCAAAATCAGGCAGCTTTGCACAGCCACGTTACCCCGCTCTGACTGCAAGTGCTACAATCCCCTCTAACAGTCACAGAGACACCAACATGCTCTAAGCACGGTGACAGGGTACCTGTCAGGTATTCTGACCACAGAATACCTTGGTACCTGTACACCTATATGAATGCAGCAGCACACATGGGTATAAACAAAGCAATTAAAAAATGAATAATGATGTGTGTGGCCCAGGTCTCAGCTTTTTCATGTGCATCGTGTTGGAAAGGTTGAGCTGTTCGCACAACCCCGATTGTTAACGCAGTGATGAACAGTGACAGCTCAGCATCTGCAAGCAAAATGAGACAGGATATTAACTGATGGACTGTTTTTGTTATTTAAACAGTGACTCCCACAACGGAGCCTTGGAGGGCCACCTGCTATCTTGATACAAATAAATATGAATAATATAACAACAAGATTTTAAAAAAAATCAAAAAGTCTGCAGTTAGTATTTGCTGTATTCAGAATACTGCTTAAAACTCCTAGATTCATAATAGTTTTACCAACCTTGAAACTACAACAGATTTAATGCAGAACTATACTCTAGGATCATGTTAGAGTACAGCACCTTGAGCTCAGCTTTTTCTTACAGCAGCAAGCAACCCTCAGGAGAAATTTGAAAAAGAAAAAAAAAAAACCACCTTGGAAGTACCTGGGGGTTTTTTTCCTGTTTCCCCACAGACAGACTTATCTCAGATTTTCACAAGTTTGGCTGGTAATCAGCTCTAGCTGCCCTACACCAGCTCAAGTAAGTTATCTACTGGAAGTACAGCTTGGACCTACTACAGTTTTTTCCCCATGTATCTATAGCCAGATTTGAGCTTCTAAAACCAATGCTAGGCCTTCACATCACTGCCATTAAACTTTCTAGTCCTCTGTACAAGGAGGAAATGACAAATTTATCTCTAACCTGGCTCTAAGGGTACAAAGCTAGACACTTTGAGCAGCAGAAGTTTCTGTATAAGAAGAAAACAAACTATCACAAGATGTTTTCACAGCTCAGTCTGGCAAAATAATGTAGACAAAAAAACTGACACCCAAATGGTGCAGAAGAGTGAGAATCACATCCAGCAGATTGTCCCAAAGCAAGAAGCTTCTGCTCCAGTGCAAGAGAAGTAGGACAGGCAGCATTAGAGGTGCACGTCTGTCAAATGCTCAGCACCTTGGTGATAGGGAGAAGGCTGTTCTGCTGAAACCAAACAAATGAGCATGCCTGCTTGGAATTCCTCTGCCTACAGCCAGCAAACACACTGCATCACTGTGGCTGCTAAAACAAACACCATCCAGAGAGAAGCATGAATAGAACGAGGAGGACTGGGAAACGTGGAGTGACTCACTGGTGTATTAAGCCAGAACTGAACTTCTTGCACAGAGATGAGTCAAATGGAATGAATCAACACAGAGAAATAGTTGATCTTTTTGTTAATAATACAGCACCATTGTATTAACTGTGCTCAACGGCCTGCAGTGCCATGGCTCTGCCACCTCCTGACTGCTTTTGTTCATCCTCTTTACTATTCTTGAGTAAGAAAACAGGCCTGCACACATTTAATACCAGGCATAGCACTGAACAATCCCTGTGGGCTGAAGACAAAACGCTCACGAATGTCCAAATACTCTGTATAATTGCCATGTGCAGGAACATGCTCACAGGCTATGTATTGAAAGATTCCCCCGAGAGGCTCACGATGCTGGCGGCGTCCTTTCACCTCAGCTCACCCTCTGGCCCCAGCTGGGAGAGCTCTCCACTTTCCAAAAAAGCACACCCCTTCTCCTCTTCAGTTCTCTTCCTCTTGCACCCTCCATAAGGCTTTTCTTGAAACCCTGTATTGTCACCCCTGTGTGGATCCAGTGATTGTCTCTGCACCGGTGCAGCTGCTTTGCTGGCCAGGAACCACCTTTCACCCTCAGATGTTTTCATCTCAAAAAAAACACACAAAAAACTGTTGCTGAGTGGTTCTTGCCCTTGTTGGGAAATCTTGTGTTAAAGTGGTATACAATAAAGATGGGTAAACAATCATATTTCAGGATATCAAAGTGTTCATGGGGAGCACTCCACCTCCCCAGAATTCATCGGCCACACAGACAGACCCCCCAGATCACCACGGGACCATGCACTCGCTCTACCACAGCTCCAGGCAGCATGCACTGACTCCAAAGCCACACAGCCTCCTGACAGCTGCCAGCCCCACTGAGCCTACAGACCGCCACCGAGCCGAGCCCAGGTTTGCTGGGGGATACCACAGGCACGGATACCCAGAGAAGTCAGTGTTTCTAAACAGCCTGTGAGTCCTGCAGAGATGGTCCATGTCCAAAATAGTGCCGAAGAGTTAGGCGTTGTGTACTGCGGACAGTCAGTGAACACAGCTACTTAGACCCCACGGTGATCAAGTGCCTCCAAAAAGCAAGAGGCTACAGGAGGCGAATGAGCTGCTGACAGAGCAGAGCCAACAGTTTCACAAGGCCCCGTTCCCCACTGTGCCAAGTTGCTACTTCAGTAGCGGCTGGTGGGGCTTTAAACCCCTTCCAATTCACTTGCTAGCACCCGAGCTAAGACAGCAGCTGCTTGCTGTGGATGGGGAACCAAAGGCTTTAAGGACCCTACACAGATATAAAAGCTGTAAAAAGTGTACTACGCACCACGGATGAAGGGACTTCTGGCACTGCTTCCACTGTCCCCTGTGAGCCTCTCCAACAAGAGGGCTTGGGGCGAGGGTGCAGGAGGCAGTGAACAGCCGTCTAAGCTTAGCTGGTGATCCATCAGGTGGACAGCACTATAACATCTTTGCAATAATACCAGTAAACATCAAAAATCTCTTCTTGACACTCATCGGAACAGGCAACAATGCAAGTTACAGCAACAGAGCAACAGCACCATTTTCCTCGATTTCATGGTCATAAGATAATTTTACATTCGCAATGAATTTCATCTCAAACAATCTAAAAATATATTGAAAATTATACTGATGCATCCCTTGATCAACTTGCTTTACCCAAAAGCTGAACTTGTGTGCAGAATAAGAGTGCACATCAGCATTTTTGACGATTTTGGACTATAAGAAAAGAATACAATATCCCACTGGAACTGAGGAGCTCGGCATAGCAGAAGACATTCACACTGAAGTATGTCCCTAATTCTGGGACTGGTTGAGAAAGGCACCATGAAATCCTGAGCAACCACATTAAGTACAGACCAGTTAAATACCTTTCCTTATAGTCTGTTATAGAAACCAGTTCTGAGCTGGCATGCAAAGCCTTCAGCCAAATATTTTATATAGCTTCTAACACACTATATTTGTCTTTGGAAATTGGCAGTTTGTGTTCACCATCAGCGAACCTTACTATTCAAGCAACCACATTTTCAGCTCGTAACTATATATTTGGCTACTACCAAAAACTGAGACTTACAAAAAGATTTCTCCACAGGCTTCAGAAAACTTCATCACATTTGTCCAGATCTAATATTTTTCTCTGACACCATACCAGGACCAAGAACAACGAAACTTTGCAACAAGGATGATGAACTACAAACTTACTGGAAGAACAATTTAAGATTATTCCAGTTGCAGATGTTGGTTAAGGAGAAATATGAAAGCAATTTACAACTTTTATTTCAATGGAACAGCAGCCAAGATTGGGGCTGTGACAAAGAATTACCTGAAATAGGCTTTGGGCTTTTTTTTTAATGTGACATCTCATAAAAGAACATTAACAAAGCACAGGGAAAGAACTCTCTGCAGAAAGATCAGATTCAGCCATACATTATTCCAGGCACAGCCTTTGCTTCCCCTTGCAAAATCTGGGGCAGTGAAGGTAAATGTGACAGCAGCACAGTAGAGCGCTACCTAAAGCAGCCTTTAAAGCAGCCCAGGTGCTTTAGCTGGACCCAGCAGCTCAGAGGCTGGGACCGAGCCCTTTCCCAGTGTCAGGTTTTCTGGCCTGCACTGAGCTCTATGCCGCTTTGGCTAAATCCCTACTGGCACCCGAGCCAATTGTTTAAAACATGAAAGTAAATTCATTCCAAAATAGCTTTCATTCAGAAAGCAAACTAACTCCTACAGGTTGAATGACCACATGAGGATTTGGGAAAGCTGTTCCAATGACCCGTTTGTCCAGAAAGACAAACACGTCACGTCAAACTCCAAACAAATTTCATCTAAAATTAATCTCAGGCTGAAAACATCACTGTTACTGCCACTGGTGTCTTAGACTCATTTTAACTGCCAATAATCACAGCAAAAGCAGCATATAAAATTTGTAAAGACTGCAAAGCATTAATAGTTGCACTAATTCACTTGGGAACTCATCACAGGGCTGAAGTAATAAGTTGAGGAACGTAATCTGTGTGTCTATCAAGTGTAGAGACCCAACAGAAGAGTAGCAAGAAACAAGAATTTGTTAAAGAAAAAACCCCCTGATCCTCATAAATCAGGTGGATATCCAGGAAAGAAGAGGTTGTATGCTACATGAAAGAAGCTTCATCTGCCCAGCCTTCACAGCCTCTCTCAGAACTTCCAAGTTTGTTTCAACTGCATTAAATGCTGGAGGATTTGGGGCAAAAACAGCTTAGCATAAATCAAACAACATAAACTGAGACCTTTTTGTATCAATTCAAGTGCCAATCCTCCTACCCTCATCAGGACTCACTCTTAGCCCTTTTGCATGTTCTGATTGCATCCTCTCCCTTTATCTAAGGCAGACTTACTTTCCAAATATTAATTCCCTCTCACAGACACTGTTACAAATTTCAAAGGAGGAAAAGAGTCAATACAGAATAGAAATGCTAACTGAAATCCAATAGGAATTGCGTGCCTTTGAAAATGCACATTTCCACCAGAGTAACACAAGACAAACTGTTGGTATGAGGGATACAACCTTCAGGAAAGGGAAAAGGAGAATGAGTGAATTGCCAGCTTCACTTTTGAACTATTTTTTTCCCTCCTTTGCTAACGAGGACATACCCATACATTTAACTATCAGCATTCACGTCTTAAGCTTCAAGATACAACTGTGCTTGCCTTTCACTGTGCATTCTCACCCCCTGTAATCCCACACTGAATGCAAGAATAGAGCCCTCTACAGTCTGCTGATGCAAAACATCAAAAACCACTGCTCAGTTTTTGCAGCAGAAAATTTTGTTCCATTCCTTAGCAGTGAGAATGTCAAAGGAAAAAAATAATGTATCTTCTTGGTGGTTTAAAGCACAAAGAGCAGCATGCATCGTCCCATTCTCTTCTCCGTTTATAGTGTGCTCCAACAGAGCATGTCAGTGAAGCAATAAAAAAAATATTTCTTTTAAATACAACCAAATCTCTCAACAGGGAGCAATTACAGAAACAAACCTCAGGTTGCTTA
Organism: Opisthocomus hoazin; assembly: GCF_030867145.1. Taxonomy (NCBI): domain Eukaryota; kingdom Metazoa; phylum Chordata; class Aves; order Opisthocomiformes; family Opisthocomidae; genus Opisthocomus; species Opisthocomus hoazin. The sequence continues at coordinate 16,772,056 of NC_134427.1, forward strand.
TACAAAAACTGAGCACATCAGGCTCTCAAAGAGCATATACTGTCAGATTTCTAGCTGAACGTTTTTTGAAAGGCAATGTGCATTTCTGTATTTCTCATTTTTATGTGTTAATATATAAACAATACAGCTAATCAATAAGGAAGAGGACATTTTTCCTCTTGCTGTAATTAGACAGGAAAAGGTTCTTAATTCCTTTTTCAATATTTCACATTTATACCTCTGAAGGAAGAAAACATGACCAATTTTCACCAATTTGGTATTTCAGCCAGGACTGATTTTTTGCACTTTTGTACTCAGAATGGTACTTCAGTCTCACAGCATAAGCATTTTGTTCAGTGCTGCTGCTGAAACACAACAAAGACAGAATTTCAAAGCATCCACTAGACTCAGCTCACTTTGGAAAGGTGGAGGGGAGGGGTCAGCATGGCACTTACTTTTTACTTTTCAGGCAACCGTAGAATCCAGCCATGGTCCTTCCAGGGAGGCGTGTGTGCATTTAATCCATGCTTGTGTGTGGATGCCAGCACAAAGATTCTGCAGCTTCGTATCCTGCTCACCAAATGCCCGCACACGCACACAAGAAAGCCAGCATGCCGATGCAATTACTAGCCAGATAAAGTTCCTGATCTGAGGCCCTCAGACTCTGCTGAACTGGGTCCAAGGAGGGCTGTGCCTGTTCCATAAATGGTTATGAATTGTTAACTCCCCCTTTTCCTGTCTCCTTCCAGCTCTTGGTAAGCACAGCATCCTAAGTGTAAAATACCATATGGCATTTGATTCTGTCTCCCTGTGGGACTAATGAGAGGCTTGGTTGTAATTAGGATGTGAAGAAGCCCTGAGGAGATTAATTGTTCTTGTTATTTTTCAGACAGAGAAAGCCTAGAGAAAATAATTGCAGTATCTTTGAAATAACCACTAAAAACTGCAGTCATTTTCCAGCACGTAAGGGGTGCACGGGACCATCCAGAACAGGCATTACTCTGTCTCACTGTAAATCACAATCTATGCTAACAAGTTATTCCCCACATTAACAGAAAAAAAAAAAAAATACATCCCTACAATATTGCCAGGTCAGGCAAAAAGCTCTGGAGTTTAAAGTAGCCAGCACACCTGTATGAGAAAAATACTGCCTGGTGATGCCCTCTGACAATACACTAACAGTTATTACTCACTACCACAACTAAGGAGGCCCTCACTGGGTGTGGAAGGAGGAAAATGGCTATGGTTTAACGCTGGAGAACATAAACTTTGAGCAGTGTCCTTCACAGGGGTGACCCAAGCCCTGGGGACAACATTACTGCACACATTTCTGACATTAGGTTGCCTTAAATTCACATGGAAATGAATCTGCATCATGGCTGTTAATGACCTCTGCTGAGGTAAAACCAGGGAGGTGAGGCAAGACATTGCTTGTGCTGCTTGCACACAACTAGGGAGTATCAGCAGCCGGTAACATGGTGTTAGCCTGTTCCTGGCATCGCATGTCTTGGTAAGAACCTCAGCTCTGGATTACAAAAACTGCACGCACATTTAAACGTAGTAAGTTCATAACTCTCATGATTGCAAAGGAAAGATTTACACTCATTCCTAAAAGATCAGAAGAAAACCACATTTGCTTGTATTTCTCAGCTAGTACATAATATTTGAATCCTTGAGTTTGGCAATCCAGTAAGAAGGAGTATTATACAAGTATTTCTATACAAATTTCTTTTAAAGTTGTTGAACAGCGAGTATTTCTATACAAATTTCTTTTAAAGGTGTTGAACAGCAAGATCAGATCTAAGGTGGAGCAGTTTCTGCTGGAATACTAGGAAAAAACCACTTTATTTTATCACCTTTCCCATAGAAGAGACGTGAAGATTGAGAAACGCACCTCTAGTGAGGAGTCCCACACCTGACTCAGCTACAGCAATTTCATAATGGTGCAGAACTTTGAAATGTTTGAACAGACAACTCCATTTCTCTATTTCCTATAAAGTCCCCTACACAAAGGAAAGCCATGACACAAATAATAAACAACAGCAAGCACAAGGGCCACCACAAACAAGAACCAAATCATATTCTAGTCTAGTTTGCCACCTAGCAGGAAAGAGAAAGCCTCTGCAAGCAACCAACTTCAACACCATCCACAGAAAGACTGCAAATCAAACCTGACCTCAAGCAGATATACTTTCTCGGGAGAAGACAAAGAAGCAAAAATACAGTAACACCAGTTTAAGTTTTACCCAAATGAGTTTCGCTCTTGTCCTGAATTACTGCATTTGTCACCATAACTTCGTGCTGAACTCCTAATCCTAACAGAAACAGGCTAGCGAGAGAGCATTAGTCTCACCCATCACAGAAAGCCCACAGAAAAAAAAAAAAAATCAAGGCTCTGGTTATCTGGTAACAACCACCAAGAAGGAATTCCTGGAGATTATTGGAGAAACCTTCTGACTGGCTGAATGTACTAAACCTTGGACAGAGGATTGCATCTGAAATCTGCCTGGAATTTAGCTCAGAAAATGCTGCCAATGGAAACATTTACAGTAAGAAATGAAGGAGATCTCGTGAGAAATTCACATTTGTATTTAAAAGCAAGAAAGATCAAATGGCCTTCCAGTGGGAAGGCCTAATCCCTAAATCCAGTGGAAGGGTGTAATCCTGATGGTTTTGGAAGAATTTAATCACTTTAACTGGTGTAGAACATGGCCCACAAACTTCAAAAGATTGGATTTTTTGCTGACATGAAGCAGATTCCCTGTCTCCTAACCTGCTCACATGGTTTGTGTTCAGAGTATGTTTACTTTCTTAATTTTTTTTTCCTTTCATGTATTTTTGTCTTGAAGTTACTTATTTGAACATGCAAATCTTCATCTGTTGGGTTCCATTTAGGTCAAACATAGTCCTCTTCCCAGGAACTGGCAGTCTAGAAACACACATTGCACCATGTAGAAACCCCTTTACTTCCCCAGAAGCACAGACTAGTAAACAGTCATTAAAAGTAACTACCCCACCTCAGGATTTAATCCTTTTTGATTCTCTATCTTCATATCAGTCTCCAAGCCACTTCACGGTAGCATTTATTATGCACTGGTCTGCCTCTTTATCACCAGTGCAGCTCCAAATGGCTACACACTATTTGGGTACAGATCTGAAATCTTAGATGTTGATAAACGTCATGGCTCTATGTCCACAGGTAAACCAGTGCAAGTAAGCAGTTATGTGCTGCACCCCAGGTCTGACAGCCAAACAGCCACCGTGCTGATGAGAGCTCTTCAACTGTCAAGGGCTAAAGCAAATGGGCTGCTCTACTGCCAGTTAATTAATTAAAGCTGTTTTCAGCTTGGAAAGCAGATGAACACCAAATAGCCACAGAACACAGACTTTGGAAAAGTAAAGACGATTCTTTAAAGACAGGGAAGACAGCAAGTTTAAACACCTGGAAGTTGAATCTGATCCGGATTTCCTCTAAAGTTTGTGGCTTGGATTGGTTGAAATAGCCCAGTCTAGGCCCACTTTCATTTGAAAATAATGGCCTTCCCCATTGACTTTTTCATCACTGTCAGTGCTTTCTCTCAACAGCCCAACAGCGCACCACCCCCCTGTGATCAATGCATGTCCAAATCGGCCTCACTTCATCTTCTGTGTGCAGCCTGGGGGCAAAGCTGCCCTCCCACAGCGGGACTGGCAGCAGCGAAGAGGCAGCAGCAGAGCTCCCAGCGCCTGGCAAACTTCCCAGCAAGTTTCTTAATTTTTCCAAAGGGAGTGAGAGAGGCAAGTCTGAGCTAGGCCCTGCAACCCAATCACTGAGAAATGCTTGCACCAAAATACAGCTTCTAAAATCAGCGAGTTATTTGTTTCACAGGCACTTTCACCTGTGTCATTGCAAAAGAGACCTCTTCAACATAAGTAACCAACAGCAACCAGTAACCCAACGGGGGAAACTCCATGTGAGCTAAAAAATGCTGGCACGTTTCCACAGTCACTTCCTACACATACACACGTACACAGGGTACACGCCAGCAGCCTTACAGCAGAGGTGTTAGGAGCTACACACACAACCATCAATTCAAAATACGTTTCACGTCTGACAGATCTACTGCTTTCCTTGCAGCTTTTTGCAACTAGATCTCTAAGGTCTAACCATGTCCTTGCCTCCTCAGCTCTCAGATAGTAAACGCTCCACAAAACATCCATTCAAAGCTGGCTTGCATGCAGTCAGGACACATACACAACGCAAAGCAGTAGGGACCAGATGTCACACAGTTAGGAAATCACATGATTCACAAACTGTGTTTAAACACGGGTGTTTGATTTGTATTTTTTTTTCCATTTCTTTTCGGAAAGGGATGAAAGTTTGATGTGAATTTTTCACTAAACAAGTGTCAGGGCAGAAGTAGAAATCCTGCAGCAAACTGATAGACCACAGCATTCCAGATTTCCTGTATATTTTGCTGTGTCTGAACTGATTTCTTGTTAACAAGGCAGACTTTGGTCTCTCATTTTCAGCCTTTTGGTCTCTGCCAAAGCCCAGTCTCTCCTAGTCACTGGAACAAAGTCACATTCTGACTGCATTCCTCTGGTAAGTTCTGCTGTTGTGAAAAACAGCATCTACCAGGTGAGAATTCACTGGAGGAGGTTTGCAGCTCCCCCTGTCATCACTACGGTGGGGTGAGCTGTCGTACACTGACCTATATGCACTTGGACTTTATATAATGAAGATTCTGTGTATTTCTTACATGCGTGTTGCATTTGTACCCCTAGTGACATTTCACACTTTTCAGTTATTTTGCCTCTCTTCACCTTTCCCAGCTACTGCCAGCCTGAGCACTGCGTGCCCTCCCGCATCCCGTACTGCAGCCGAAGCTACGCAGCTGCACAGACCCTCCCCTCCTTCTAGGGCAGGGCTGCATACCCTCAAACAACTGACATGTTCTGTTCATTTGTTTAACTCTGAAAAAGCAACCCTTGTTGTCAGTGCCTGGACATCAGATGAGGTATCTGGGGCAAATCCAGCCGAATCCAAGTCTAGCTTCCAGTTCTCGTGTCTTTACCATCGAGCAATGAAGCCTAGATTAATTGAGAACTTTCAGACTACATTTTCTGCTGCGCTTGATCTTGCCCAAGTATTTCTAAAACTGTGCTGTTCCAGCTGAACTGCATGTAAAGCACTCCTTCCATTATAAACTGGGACAAACTCTGCACAGAAATCCAACCGTAACATTGCAAGTCACTCTTCCCACACCACAATACTCTCTGCGTTTGGCACGTGGATTGTTTACCTGCATGCTAACATAAACATGACGTTCAGGAAACCCCTTCTTGAAGCAGAAATGGATTCAACTTTCTTACAAAGTGAGATTCCCAGGCTGGCAAACGGGCCTAGCTTGGAAATTCTCAGTGAAAACCCTTCGACACTAAAGAAACAACTAAACATGCATCGCTGTTAAAAGCTGTGGTATCAGAGCTTTAAACAAACAGGGTTGGAATCAAACACCGTACTCTGCAGAACACAAAGAAATTGAGATAAGAGGATTTCTGCCTTGCAGAGTTTATACATCCATCTGTGATTAATATTAGAAGGAAAATGAGGGTCAAAGCCTATCTCTGACACTGAGAGTGTAGTCTGGGGCCTCTAACTACGCACTACATCAGCTTTTTATTCATGCATATAAATCTGAAGAATTTGCCATGATACTTGCTCTGGAGTCTAATTACTGTATGTTGCTCTCATTCTGTCTATTTTTACACTTTGTGTACAGTGTGTGGGATTTGGGGGATTTTTGTTGTTCTACTCTGCTAGAGGACTTCCTGCAAGCCCCTTCAAGAAAAAGAATATTTCAAAGAAAGCAGCAATACATATAATCTCTTTGATTCCAGTGTCTGGTAATTCTGAGCCTGAATCATTTCTTGCAGTTTACCACAAACATGCTGTCTTCACCTCTGAGGAAGGAGTGAAGATAAACTTCGGTACGGGGCATTCAGTGAATTACTGAACTCCAAAATACGGCCAAAAAGATACTGGTGTGCTAAATCTGTCCTTTGTGTCCCCATAGCCAAATGTGAACTCTTCCTGGATTATCTGGAGATGAAGGTCAGGCCATGTGTCATTCAAAAGGTAATTTCCGCTAGATTTGCAACGGGATCACAGATGTAACCTCAGACTTGAGTGTCAGAAAATATCAATTGCCAAACAAATAATACAAATAAAGAGATAGAAGTGTTTGTTCGACATTTTACAAATCTGCAAGGATTGATTTACATATAAATATGTAATTCATTTATAGAGAAAGTAACAGCATCCCTGTATACACAGACAATACAGCCAGGATGTACTGCCTCTCACGTATCTGCTTTTTTGATCCAACATCACAAATCTAAAATCTAAGATTTTAATGAGTCCGAATGAAAAGCAGATTATTTTTGACACAGTGGAAGACCTTGGTATTTCCTGTGAAAATACTAGCACGGTCAATATTTTATATACTGGAAAACTGTGGTTCTTTTGTCTAAGGGGGGGTAGTGCAGAAGCTGAACAAAAGAGCTCTATTTCTACACATTCTGACTTATGAAAATACCATGTTAAAAAACATTTAGTTCCAACAACACAACTTTGCCTTCTCGGTGTCCAGGCAGGCACCGATATCCAAGACCATCTGGAAAGAAATGTGAGAACACAGTGTGTAGCTACAGGCACCAGTGCCTAGTCTAGATGTTGAACATCAGAGGTAACAGTTACTGAGTCTAAACAAATATCCTGAGATGGTATGAATAACAAATTGAGTTTTCTACACCCCATTCTTCCCAAATGCCCCTCTAGGGATAGATCCAGTCAACGTCCTTGCAAAACTCCCGCCAAGCTCCCTTGGAGACGGATAAGACTGACATAGCCACTAACGCCTGTGCTGTGATAGCAATCAAATTTAATGACTTCCCATGTATATTAGTTTTGCACTAATGCAGGCCCACATCTTCAATAGAATTACTCCAGATTTGTTTGTACAGGTATAAGGAGGAGGAGAACCAGGGACTTGCACAACTGGAATAATATTCCTAAACCTATCACCACCCTGAATTTCAGCTGCGACTGAAATAAAAATTCAAAAGCGAAGGTCATCTCTGATACCATCTTGCTGGCTGTCAGCTGAAGCAGTAACACGGGAAATCACGGAAGCGCAGTTCTGTGGAAAAGGCTGCCTGACTCCAGTGCCTGCAAACACAAGGCTAAAGATAAAGTTACCATTAACCTTCGGAGAAGGGCAGTGAGGTCCCAGAATGTCCTGCCTGCAGGCTTTATTGCTCCAAGGGGAAATGAACAGAAAAATAAAAGTCAAAACTGCATACTCTTGACATTTAACTCAAATTAGTAGGCAATGGTAACATCTTGCTTTCGTTGTTAGCTTTCTTCTGTATAAAGGCACAAATACAATACCTGGTTCATTCCACAAACTGCAAAATAAGTAGCAAGTATTGAGTAATAATAAATCTACTCTTACCACTTGATATCTGCAAGATTAATCACAAGCATCAGACCTGTGTTCCTCTGCACAGAATATAATATTACACCATACTGCAGATACAGCTGGGAGAACCGAGGCGGAGTAATTCAGTGACTATTCCAGAAACCATAAACTGCAACTGAACCCAAAGTGCCTGGAACTGTATTTCTGAGTCTTTCCCCATCCTCCCTTGCTCAATAAGGACAGCCAGAAAGACACTACAAGAACAGGCACCCTATAAATATCCAAGATAACTTTAAGTTCACTAGCCAGCCTTCAGCCGTGGGAACTCTTACAGGATCTCTGGCATCAAAATGATGAGTTAAATTAGAAATCAATGACTGTACTACATGATTTGGCCCAGCCTGTTCAGGGTTTTAAAATCATCACATAATAAAAAATATCTCATACTGAGCCAATTTCACCAGAACAGACCCATAGGCACAGTAGAATCCTTACATGGCAGCCCAACGCATTACTCAGATTCAAGTTCTGGAATCTTTAAATATCCCAGTGTGTTCCAAATTGTCTCTTAAATATGCTGGAGCTGTTCCCATCATAATGGGAAGGGAAAAAATCTAATAAATACTCAGAGGCAGGAAATAAGCTAATTGCAGAAGAATTTTACCTAAAACTGTTGAATAAACTACAGTTCTGTGTCACTAAGTCACATAATCACGTGCTTAAAGCGGATCTCTGCTTGGTCCTTCCCATTTCAAACAGTCCAACCACAGAGCTGGGCATACACTTCAATAACGCACTGAGCTGATCAGTCTATCTATTATCACAGGATCAGCGGTACCTGAAAGAGCAACAGTAGAGTCATGACAAATTTAAGTCCGTCGCTGTAGTATCTTTCTGCTTTACTATGGGGATTACGGGATACCTACAGCCTTCCTAGGATAAATGCCGTGCTCAGCCTCACCACTCCAGCCGCTATTGCTAGCCTTTAAACAGAACAGCCTTGAGACCCACTCGTATTGGCTTCAGGTATTGAATCCTGGCTACTAAGCGGTTCCTTCCATCTAGGTAGTTTCCATACAGTGAAATACCAGCTGATGCTGCAGGTCTGAACAGGAAGAGGAGCAGTTGTCACCATGCACCATGTAGCTGAGAAGTCACCTACCCCTTCCGCAGGTTTTATCAGGACCTACGAAAGAACACAAACCCTCCCATGAAACAGCTCCTTTGGACATAATGCAGAGGCTAACATAATTGATACTGTCTGGCATGGTACTAACTGAGCCGACAACTGACTCAGTATATTGCCTGGAGATAAGCTAGTGTGAAATCTAAAGATTAGAGAGCTCCCTTTGGTCATGAAAGTACTAAGTAAGCTCTCCATCTGCTGAGGACTATTTATACGTGATAAGACTAGATGGTATTTAAAAGCAACCAAAAGTTGATGAGCTAAGTTACAAGATGGATTTACACCGCTTTTCTGATTACACAATACTTATACTGTAATATTTTCTCACTGCAGATGAGATTTAATATCTCACAAAGGCAGCTGCAACCAAGTACAAACACTAAACACTAAAGACTTCTGGATTTTTCTTCCTAGATTGTGCAAAGTTTTCTCACCATGAATTCATATGCATTGCTAAATATAATGGCATATTAGCAAAAAATGGCCAAAGGAAATGCCATTGAAAGTTGCAGAATAACCACTGGTCATCAGTAAAAATGGTATTCATGATGATCTGATCAAGCTTTTATTTTGATCAGAAACAGTTACAATAACAGCAAATACCTTATCTCTGAAGAATCCTATACACACTGCAAATGTAACACCCCATCCATCAAAATGAAAACCTGTTCAAAATCTGAAATATTTTTCCTTTGGAGGAATGAGGGCACACGATTGTTCTGATGCAGTGTAATGTATAGTAGAATAAAACCTAAGTCACACTGTATGACTGTTTTTATCCCTCTTGTAGCTGCAGTTAGGAGGAGCAGTGGCAATGGCAAATAGTTTGAGGGCCAGTAGAGTAGAAAAAATGTGATCACCAGAATCAGACCATGTAAATTGCTTGTACTCCTTTTTTCCCTCTAATTCAATCTACAAAAGTTGTGGTGGTATTGTTTATAACATAGTTTCTTCAGACTCATCACAATAATAATGGCTGGTTTGCTCCTTTTTTTTCCTCTTTCCTCTATTTAACACAATTTTACATTGCTTCACATTAAAAATATAATATAAAAACTTATGCATAGTCTAGAAGCTTGACAAATCAACTAAAGCCAGAAGTTCTGAGATAAATGATAGTCTTTCCTTGACTCAGATAAGCTGATTTATTGCAAGAACCTTGACATTTTAATGTATTTTCTTGTACAATATCATTTTTAATTATTGAGGAATCCACAGCTTTAGGGGTTTAACTCTCATTAAACCTACTCTTCAGCCAGCACAGTAGCAACAAAGTGCTAATGTATGAAAGACAGATCCAAAAAAAGAAAAAATGCATTAAAAAATAAATGCTTAAAGAAGTACACGCTGGTAGTTTACAACAGGTTTATAAAGAGTCTAATGATCTTCTGCTCACTGTATTGCTCCTGAACTCTTACGAGCACACAAACACACTGCATTGTGGTTTTGAAATTTACTCTGACATGGAATCGCTGCATGCTACGTCTCTTTCAGAACACCAAAATCTTTAAAAATGTATAGCTTTATGCATCTGTAAATAAGGTCTTTCTTAATGTATCTGCAAAGAAAGAATGAAGGATTTTGGAAAGAACTTTAATTAGTATTGTACAGAGGCAATTCTGAATGGCATCTCCAGCTGCATTTACTCTCCTAATGCACAGCAGGTTTTCTATGTTCTCTGTAACGTTGTGTTCACATCTCCCTTTGTTTTAATTAAGATTTAAACAGTCAATTATATAAAACCACAAGCTCCCTATGAGGTGTTAAATAATTTGCTGGCAGACTCGAATACAATGTATAGACTGAAAAAGCAACAACATGAAGCAAGCACCCTTCATACACACTGCCTGCTTGCAGCATGTTCCTGGATAATTAATTATACTACAGGTCTATAGTTTATAGAGAAACTCTTGGTCCCTTTCTCAGATGTCAAGCAAACCACACAGCCTACCCCCCTGCTTTCTTTCCCTCACCCTTTCACTTCCTCCTACTGAGATAATGAAATGTATCATATAAAAAAAACAGAGAGTAAATTCAGGAGAACTCAGAAATCCTGACATTGCTTTGAAAGAAAATAGGACGAGAGAATGCATCTTTTCTAAATCTTCCCCCTCCTGTCATTATCAGTGTGTAGGAATATACAAACAGTTTCTTGAACCACAGGGGTAAAATTTATCCTGACATTGCAAGGAAGAGCCTTAGACCCCTGCTATCTGGCCGCAGTCACGTGCAGCAAGTCAACAATGGGCCTGGGAAAAGATGCTGGTTTGCCAGATACTGTGTTGCAGGGGGAGACAAATGTCCCCAGGTCGCATGGTGAGGGCTGCAGCTCCAACTCTCCTAAGCTAGCAATCTTACAAAAAAAAAAAAAATTTAAAAAGGGGGGAAAAAAGGGGGAAAAAAGGCACTCCAAAGAGCAAAGACTGGCAAAGAACCAGTCAAACTACAGCAGCATTAACCCCTTGTGTGCTGGCAGGAATCCTTCTAAAGTGTAAACAGGAGAAAGGAAAGGACACACTTGACTGCAAGCTACTGTAACATTTTCTAGCAAATTATAGCAATAATATTTAACAGACTTCTAGGAATGATGGCAGCCTCTTCTTACTAGTAAGTATCAATCAAATTTAAGAAATACACTCAGCAGAAAGAAGAAAGGGCTGGAACAGCAGATGAAAAGCCAAAGAATGGCAGTGAAAGCAGGAGAGGCTGCATAACTCCTTGACATACCATTTTGCTGAGGTTAGCTCTAGAGAGGGCATCGAGGTTGTAAGCAAAATAAGTATGTGCACTAACCTCCACTTTCCCCCACAGGCTTTTAGGCAGCAATTTAAAAAGAAGCTGTGAAATAAGATCCTCGTTACTTCCTAGAGTTTTAGGAGATTAGAGTAGTGCAGCCACCCCAAATTCAGCATTCCTGAGTCAGCAAAATTATGTGACAGCTTAAACAAGCCGGTATACTGGAAATAATATTTGGTGCTCTCTTCAATTTCAGTTTCTGAATCATTAAAGATCCTGCTTTCAAGCTTTGTGGCTGAGTATATATTTTGGCAGTTTTGCCTGATTTTGGCTGGTCAGAAGAACGTTCAGAGTCTTGCACAATCGCTTGGCTGTGTGAGCTATGACCTGATGAGATCTCAAGAGATTTATGGGGGGAACTGCAACAGTCAGCAGGAGTGAGGAAGGAGTAGTAGTTAAAATGATCCTTGTTAATAACATCAGCTGCAAATCTCAGTGTCTGCTGCTCGTGAAAGAGGTGGTTTCAAGTTCTAACCTGTAGCACTCCTTCCATTGCACATAGAAGTTGTCAACCAAAGATAAGGAGATAAACCTCTCCAGACTGAGAGAAATGTATTTAGCTTTATGCTTAAACTGCACAATGGATTGGCCTTAAACAGACAGAAGAATCAGGATAGAAACTCATCTGCAGAAATGATGAGGGCAAGGGACAGCATTTCCATTACAACCGAAGTAACAAAATCTCATGCGATGTGTTTGAATTCATTTGGAAGAAACCGAAGAAATTCAAACAGCATCTATGCTTGTGGCATTGGCACTGCTTTGGAAAGCTATTTTAAACTGTAAGGGGATATATATGCATCTGTGTACGCGTGACTCAACATGATGCTGGTGGCATAAAGTCAAGCCACCGATTCTTGAGTTTGGGCCACATCCAGAGCTCATTAAAATCAATTACAGTCTTTCCACAGAGTCCAACTCTTCCTACCACAGCTGAGGCTTGCAGTCCGATGTACAACAGGGACTACAGTCAAGCTGCTTTGTCCCCTGTTTGACTTAGTGCGCGGCTTGATGTTTATGTTACATAACTAATGATACTGAGACCCACCACACCACATACACTGTCCACAGTACATGCATAGGGATTACTCCAAATCCTCGGGGGGGGGGGGGGGGAAGAGATAAAATCAACTCTCCAGTTTGCTAAACCAATGTTTACTTTCTTTTTGTTTATATAGAGAGAGTTCATATAAATAAATATGAACATATCTATAACACACTTCAACAGTATCAGATACAGTAAGCATTCCGGTCAAAGTTGTAGTGGATTTTAGCAGAGATTAAGCAGTAACAATTAAAGATGTGTTTGTTGGTATTAAACATATTAGACTGTCTCCAACGTACATAAAATATTGCTCACTAAGCGTCCACTTTCACAGCTGTTCAAAACTGAGTAACATCTTAGCCCTTTTCTTAATGCTTATGCATGATTCCAATATTTGCACTTGCAGTTAGTGCTTTCTTATGAAATATTCTAAATAACCATTGGACTCTAAATAAATGAACCTACATTAAGCAGGTCTTTGGACCACGTACAATTTCTCATTTCTTCTTTGACTATCACACACCTTCTTCACGCAAAAGAAAGCATAGCTGTGCATTTGTCTGCAGCAAATTCTCTGACTGGTAAACTAAGACACATTGCAAGTGGAGATAAACACTAACTTTGAAACAGAAGCAATGCTAGCAAAACTTCTTAAGTTGTAAACCTTAAGTTTTGCTGGTTATGTCTGCACTTACTGGCTCCCAGGAAGACTAAAAAGTCGTCTAAAGGGGGATCTACTTCCCAAATGTCTGAATACAGCCAAAAACCTGTGCTGCGGGTTCCAAAGGACAAAGAGTTCTGAGTCATCAAATCTGCACCGGGCATATCTCCGTCTTTGTGGTCACAAGAATCTGTGACATTTCATTTTCAGAAAACTTCCATCAAATCTTTGACAGAAACACAAGCAAACATCTTAAGTAGAAAAGTATTCCAACTCACAATGACCTAAAAAAAGGAGAAGTTTACTTCTGGTTCATGTAACATCCAAGTAACTTGCTTTTGCATAGTAGAAAAAGCATCTATATACATACACAATCATATAAATCTACATATATACACTAAACCTGAGTAAATCATAAAGTCCAAAGCAAGAAGTGCTTTGCACTTTCTTATACTACAGTGAGTAAGAACCAAGCCAAATTTGAATTTTGCAGATATGGACCCAAATCCTCTGTTGGGCTGGATACTTCTGGAATCCTTGCAAAACTCGCATCCCACATGTGCAACAAGGCTGCATTTTTTCACTGCTATGTAGGAGCTCAGTCTAGAAAAACATAACTGTGTGGATCTTGTGATAAGTCATCTTCTGACATTCTTTAGAAACAGATTTCACTACGTCAGTGCAACTTTTCAGATGCAATATTCTTCAGGAATTGGCCTGAAGCATTAACAACGTACTGGTCTGTACATTATATAGCTAGAAGTCCAAACTATAAACAACCGATCAACCAAACAGTGCAAAAAGTGATTCCATGCCCATGAAATCCTTGGTTTAATTTTTCGTTGTATTTCTTTTATAACAGCAAGACAAATACATCTTCTAATGCATCTGCAAAGGTACTGGAGTCCTAATTATAATTTATTATGTTGTGTGAGAGAAAAAGAAATAAGAAAATTGATGTTCATGAAGCTGTTAATAGAAGCTAATGCCACCAAACCTGCCTTTCTGTTTTGAGGGCTCCTAACAGTATACTTCAAGTTACCTGCAACCTCCTTCAGTTTCCACTAAATACGAGAAGGACAACACAAAATGTAAAAGATCTACAGTGAGTGGAGTCCCAAACAGTTCAGAAGATGTGTACCAGGCTACCTCCTCCCAGTTCTCCAATCCGCTATGCCAGGTCTGAAATCAATAAAACCCCACCCAGATCTGCATCAGACAAAGCCCTGACGATTGCGTGGGCCCAGGCAGAGGAATCCACTCGCACAGAGATCTCCGTAGGATGTGCTCCAAGGACACGGCACAACGGCTGGAAGTGGAAAGGGACATTTCAAATGACATTTCCAAGAAAGGGGTTAGACCAGACTACGGAGAAGACTGGAGGTGGTTCGCTGGGGTTCTTGGATACTCTGTGCTCACACCCTGCCCAGAGCTTGTTAGCTTGATGAAAGCATTTGCCCTTACACAAGCCACTCCTACTTGCCCAGACAGTTATAGCAGATGCATCAAAGTCGTCAGGTGATTACAGCTTTACTCCTGCACACCCTTGTTTGTCAGACCAAGCTCTTAAACTGTGGAGCGTATCAGCAAAACGATCATGCAAGAAATGCCACAGCGGGTGTCCTTTCACTCTACTACAGTTTACAGATCTGACCTGCTCCCTTGGCGAGCCTGGACCACTTCTCTCCCGCCACTACCGCACACTCGCTCCGAGACCACCCGGATTCTCCCAGTCCCCACCAGCAGCGCGAAGACTTCGCACTGGGAGACGGTCGGCAATCCCGCTAACGACGCCCAGCTCGTGCTCACAACCGCCGCCGCCCCAGCCAACCACGCAGGTTAAAAAACCGGTTCGGGGCACAGAATGCAGAGACCCCGCACCGGCAGCCCGCGCGCCCGTACGTTCAGGCGGAGGATGCCAGCGCGGCCCGACGGGCCCCGCGTTCGCGGCGGGAGGGCAGAGACGTCACCCCGCAGCCGGTGAACGAAGCACTCCGACAAAGCCAGCTCACGCACGCCGCACGGGCACCCGGCAGCATCGTCCCGCTCCTTGCCGGGGCGGGGCCCTCCCCTGCCCCTCCCGGTTACCGCCTGCCTGCCCTCCCGGTCCTGCTCCCGGTCCCGGTCCCGCTCCCGCCACTCACCGGCCGCCGCCCGCCCCGCGGGTCTCGCGCCCCAGGTGGCAAGGCCCCACCTCCCACGCGCGGTGTGGGCGGTCCCTCGCGGGAGCAAGCGTGGCGGCGCGGGACGCCCCCAGGGGCCGGGGCAGGGCGACGGGGAGCGGGGCTGCCCCAAGGGAGCCCACGGAACCGGGAGACCTGCAGGCCCGCCTCCGGCGCGCTGCCCCAGCTCCAGGGCACGGCCGCTGCCCAGCAGGGCTCGTTTGCGTGGCGTCTCTCAGCCTGCGGGGTGGCTTCGGGGGTCTGAAAAACGTTCCCACGGAGGACGTTCCACAACGAGAACGGCGGGAAAGGCGCCCGGCCGGGAAATTAACAGAGGGTTAAAAACTGGATTCCGCTGGGTGGGTGCTTGGCCGTGGAACTTTGCATCAAACTAAGCACGACAGAGCTGCCTTCAACTCTCTAACCGAGTCAGAAAACCAAAGGTAAAAGGAACCATTTACAGAACAGATGGACATTTGGCTTGCACCTGGAAGCGTATCTAAGCTAACTAGACACCTAGATGATTCTAGAGAAAAAAAAAGCGATATTCCTTCCCTTGCTGCTGTTTTCTTCTTTTTACTCAGTCACCCCCATCTTGTCTGTGCTGCTCTGGATTTGACCACCTAGCTAAAGCACACCAAGCAAAGGCAGCGAAAGCACTTCGTAATCAGCTGGGGGTGGGAGAAGCAGATTTCAGCTAAATAAACTCAAATCGAGATGAGAATCCACGCCTATCTTGTTGCATTTCTGCCACTAAAATGTTCCAAGGTTGCACCTAGAAATCTCTTACCATCCTAATTTACTGATACCTCCCTTCTTCTAACCTTTAAATCTACTAACGTTGCAGTCGGTTGGCAATTCACACTGAAACAGACCGACTGCTCTGTAGCAGAGCCAGCACTCCACCATCGTGGCAGAGGAATCGCAGGCGCAACTTCAGGGACACAGTGACACGAGTGATGGTGGCTCATGCATCCCAAAATGGAATGTGAATGTATCTGCTGTAAGGAAAAAACGGTCCTTGTGAAGAACCCACATACATGCAACGGATGCCACTTCCCTATCCAACACTAACGGAGCAGAGACAACATTCCCTACTCCAACAGTGCGACCGATTTGACTCAATCTGTGAATGCGCCAAGTTTTCTTCATGTCATCTGGTCATTTTTGCTACATAAAACCCTCCTGGCTCATCAGACCTGTAAGCAAATCCAAGGAGTTATTGTCAGGAAGTGAGGGATTTTATTTACTCTTTCCGTGTCAATCAGTGCACTTTCGAGGGACACTAAGATTTAATACACCACAAGAATCACACGCAGACTTGTGTTTTCTTTTTTTCTTGCCTCTTCCAAAAGCATCTACAGCTTACCCGGATTGTTTTTTACATCTGCTGCCTTTCAAAAAAGGAGCCCATACAGAGAATTTACACCTGGATTTTCATCTATAGTGAAAAGACAAGACACCTCCGAAGCACATACTGACCAAGCAAGCTTTCTTGTCATGGTGACTGTCAGTCCTGTTTGGCACAACTGAACCGAAAACCACACTCTGGGCAGCCTAAAGGACAAGTGAGCGAGGGGCGAGGTGAGGCTGGAGCGGAGGGGGGAGATTTTAGCTGCAAGCCCACATCAGTACGTTTCCGAGGAAAGCAATTCTCCATCTTGAGCAGCCTCTGCCTTTCCAACCCTCTCTGACACATTTTCTAAAACTTGGTAAAAATTCCCATCTGGAGCTGCTTTATGCTGCAGATGTTTACACATATATCTCCAGGAATGACAGGAACTTGATAGCCTTCAGCATAGTGTCATCTTCACGTTGCAAAGTTCTTTCTTCTAGCACTTAGCTGGATGAAGAACACACCTATAAAGTCAGAAGATGCAACTGAAAAACAGAGAGAAATGTGACAGAGATGGAAATAAAAACTAAAAAAAAGAAGGAAGTCCAGCAGAGAGATGGTTTATGCTTTTGATCTGAGGACTAGGTGTAATTCAGGGCATTCCTCGGCCAGGTGCCTGCTCTGCGCCTGGAACAGACTCAGTCCTGACAACAGCGTACTACAATGCCTGCTGCCAGCATTAGGAGTGCATTTTGACCTGCTGGACCTTTGCAGTTCAGGGAGGGGTTCTGTTCTCCTCGCATAGGTAGGCACCAGTCAGTAAAAGAAGAGTGCGATTACAGCTCCTCATCAATTCTTTCTTTTTTCTTGTTAGTAAGTTAAATTATTACTGGGAGCAGGGGTGGAGGGTGGGGAAGAGGGAGCAGTGATACCCATATTACACCAGCTGTGAGAAACAGGCAGGTATGATGGTGCTTGCCTGTGTAAATTTATTGGATAGTCTCATATAATACATTGTCTCTCTCTGGTGGGCTTGAATTCCTTCTGTGCTTGTAAGGTGCATTCAATCTTGCCTTTCAGTTTCTTTATTTAGCTTCCCAAGAAGTCTACCAATTCCAAGAGGCCACTGGACCAGAAGGCAAACACTTCTCTCTGTGGCTGCTACTTGCTGTTACAAGCTGTTTGTAATGCAGTCCTATGGGACTTCACTGAAGTCTCTCAAATTCTCAGGTGGGAGTTACAAATCAGACTTCAGGCTGGCCAGTAAAGATCTAACTTGCCCGTGGTTTTATTCGTTACCAGTTCTCAGGAAGCTCAGAGGCTATGATACCTCATCTCTACTTCAGAAATGCTGGGTCCTTGCAGGTCAAATGAAAGCCAGCAATAGTTCCAGGTGACCAGAAGCTCGGGAGTCTGCTCACAAGCAATGCAAATTAGGCATCAGTATCTTTGCAAACTTCTGAAAACTACCTTGCCATCATAGTTTGAATTAAAATTGTCAGTCAGGTAAGTTAGAGAAAAGAATTCCTGTGGAGGGCTTCCAAAGGAACAATGAGAGAATGTGAGGACCAAAACCAGCTTGGCAACAATGGTCCCCGTGTACTCAGCCAAGGTAAAGCGTATCATGGAGATCCTAGGCAAAGCACACTAGTTTAGAAGCATTAAATATGCTCTGAAAGATCCACTAATTCTACCAGACAAGTTCCAAAGTGGTAATAGAGCAGTAAGAAGAATACTGAGGTGTAGTAGAGCTAATTTTGCTTTATCTCTAACAGATTTATGTTGGTTATAAAAAAAAAAGTAGGAATATTTTAAAACTGTTTGAACTACAAACTACTTTGAGTCACCTGTGTTCCAATGTTTTCTTCAATTAATAAGAAGAAAGCACTATATTAGAAATGCTTTATCAACCCATCTCATCGATGTTGTTAACAGAATGGTTTCAAGGAGGAAACTATTGTTGTCTATAGAATGGAGAGGAAAACCTGTGTGGGAGCACACTAATGCCTGTGGTGTTTAACTGGAGCTGGGGCCAACTCTGCTAACTAGAACCTCAGTTCCATTTAAAGGAATTGCCAAGTAAGCTTACTAGCGAGAAATGTATAACACAGGGTTCATGAATTTAGGTAATTCTGACTGACGTATCAATATTTTATTTATGCCCATTTATTTATAAATATCTGTTCTTATTTTTTCTTAAATAAGATGCATTCTGAGGCATTTGAATATTATACGATATGCTGCCAGGTAAGAAAAGAGCTTGAAGTTGGGCAACTGTAACTTGCAGTACCAGTGCTCATGTTCCAGATAACTTGATTCTATCAATCTTGGAAATGTTCCCTGGCCCTTCTTTATCTGAGAATGAACTGTTCTTGGATGGTTTCTGTAGGATACTAGGCATAAACAGAGCTTCTTTTTCCCTCCCTTCAGTATCTGGTTCATGGTCAAATTCAGGGTTGGGGTTGTTTTGGAGTCCAGGTTTTTTCCTCTTTCTTGAACAAAATGTGTTGTAAAAAACTAAAAGAAAAATCTCCCTTCAAATTTCTGGTTTTCCTACATCTATTCCTCTAACATGTAATACCAACACGATGAAGTCTAATAGTGTCATGCCTACAGTGAGCAGAATTAGCTGTCATCTAGGTAACACAGGTCCTACTTTGAATAATTCTAAAGATTTATCTACTATCCTAAATAGGGTCAAAACGCAGACCTGCTTTGTTACCAAATACAAATCTCAGTCATCAGATCAATGAGACAATGAGTTTTTCAAGTTACACAGGAGGTGGAAGCAAAAGTCAGTGCATACCAGGGAAGGACAGAGGAAGGTTCCAGTGCTGATCAATAAAACAAGGAGCTTCCCGAACCAGACAGCAGGTGGATCCAAACCCTACCTTGCAAGAGCCAACATGTCCAAACACCTTAGAATCGAGACGTCCTGAGCGTATCCCAAAAGGCAAAACTCTTTTATCAGAAGCCCCAGTGGCCCACAGAGTTAAAATTTTCCTAGTACTGAGAATTAAGAAGTAAATGAAATGCACTGCTTTTGATTTTATTTAACCAAATGTTCCAGTGAGGGGTTCAGTAAAAGCGGCCTTTGTCCACCGAGGCAGCAAGACGAACCGCCTGCCAAGCCGCAACGCAAGCTCAGGGCTGGTACGCTGCACTGCTCCTCCACGCGCGCCCTGAGTGGTATTACTCACCGCATAGAGGGGACGGCGACATCCTGACTGGGCACTGGCTTGTGTTCTTTGTGGCGGGTGGTGAGGACACAGTTTGCGGAGACAGCTACCCAGACCCAGAACGTGGCTCCTGCATTCCCATGGCTGATGCCAAGGAGTGGACGCCACCAGCAGCGCTCCGCTGTGCGCAGGACTCCGGCTGCTCCCTCTGAACACCGTGTGGAGTCAACACATCACGTTAGTGCTGCCTTCACCTGAACTTTCACTTCACCAAAATCTCCACTGGAAAGAAGTCTGAATAAAGAGGGCCATGACTGGACGCTTTTCTTTTTCATGTTAAAATAGCACCTTGTGGTTGCTGCTTCTGTGGTTTTGGGGGCCTGGGGGGGGGGGGGTATTACCTGAATGGGAAAAACCCAGAAGAATGGTAATTTCCTCTCATTTTTCCTACTTCGAGTTTGGCGCGATGGCTTGTGAGCGCTCCGAAAAGATCCTGCCCTGTCAAGGAAGGGGGGACGCGCCCTAGCACCGGCCGGGACCGGCGCGCTCCCAGCTGGCCTGCTGCGGGCCTACCGCAACCCCGAGGTTATTTTTACCGAAATTTCTGTGAAGCCGCGCTGCGGCGGCCCGACCCGAACCGCGCCGCTCCCGCCGCCGCTCCGGCGGGGAATGGCGGCCGCGCTCCCCTCAGCCGCGCTCCCCGCAGCCGCGCCGCGCCCGCAGCCGCCGGCCGCACAGCGCCCCCAGCTGCCGGAGACGGGCAAGGCGCCGCGCTCCCCCACACCGGCGCCGGCAGCCCTCAGCCCCGCCGCCCCGCCCCTCCGCCCCGCCCCGCGCCGCGCCTCGGAGCCCGCCGCGGCGGAGCGCGGCCGAGCCCCATGGCGCACAAGGAGGCGGCGATGGCCGGCGAAGAGGCGGCGGGCGAGGGGGGCGGCCTGCTGCTGGAGATCGTGGGCTCCCCGCTCAACCTGAGCCTGTTGGGCCTCTGCCTCTTCCTGATCTACCAGATCCTGCGGGGCGAGCGGCCCGCGGTGCCGGCGGGCGAGGCGGACCCGCCGCCACTGCCCAAGATGAAGCGCCGGGACTTCACGCTGGCGCAGCTGCGGCCCTACGACGGGGTGCGCGACCCCCGCATCCTCATGGCCATCAACGGCAAAGTCTTCGACGTGACCCGCGCCAGGAAGTTCTACGGGCCCGGTGAGGGCCGGGGCGGGCGGGGGCCGGCGGCGCGGCGGGCCCGGGGCGGGTGCGGGGCCGGCGCGGGGGGGAGGGGAGGGGGAGTCGGCGGCCGCCGCCCTGATGCCGAACCCGCCTCTGGGCCCGCGGAACGAGCGCTCGGCCGGGCTCGCGGTCCGGAGGCCTGGAAAGGCTGCGGCTCTCGTAGAGCTGGGGAGGGCGTGCGCGGCCGGCGGTCCCGGCGCCGGGTAGACCTGGCCCCCCGGCTGAGGCGCGGGTAGGGGCACCGCTGCTGCCCGGGCTCCAGGGCCGGGCCTCGATGGCGTAACAAGTCCGGCTTTGGCATCCCGCGTTGCTTCGTTGGCCTCGGGTGCCTTTGCCTGGCAGCAGGAGCCAAGTGTTCTCTCAGTGTTTGCATTCCAGTCCCAACTCTTCGTGGACATCGCTCTGTTGCATAATATTGATACTAAATACTCGGCAATTTAGATTAAACCAGCTTCCTATCAGGAGTGCAGGCAGTTCAAGTGTGCAAAGATTGAATAAGCTGTGCAGAGGCTTATGGAGCAGCTAGCGATGAGGTGGGTGGGAGTATGTGCACCCAGGATTAATCACCTCCACTAGGACATGGGTTTTTGTTTGTAACAGAGGCGAGGCCTCCTGTTAAAAAAACTTCCCGAGGCTTGCGAATTTGCACCAGGATCTGTCTGGCATAACCACTTTTGAGCAGTCCAGACAGCTGCTAGCTGCAGGAGTGAGCTCAGAAGCAAGGAGAGTAGTGCAGGAGACACCATGTATTTGGACGCGTGATGAGGTTATTACTTTTGGTCCAAACATAGACTGGAGACTGTCGCTGAGCGATGCTGGACTGTAACTTTGCATTCTGCAGCACTCAAGGTGATAACATAGAGCTGAGTTAGATGTGCAGCTTTGTACTTGTGCAAACTAAAACCACTTGATTTAAGGACCATGCTTTGGATGCTGCCTTCCTTGACAACAGTAAAAGCTGCCAGTTGTATCTAATTTGGTAATTACCAAATGGTTCATCACAGCGTCTGGCTGGTTTGGTTTTCGTTTTATGGAAAAATAAGATTCTTGTGATGAATTTAGGAAAAAACTCACTGTGGTAGGTGTGGAAGATGGCATGCTCTATACAGTAACAAGAGTTCACATCTAACTTCTTTAAGCTCCCTTAATCGGAACTTTCAATGTCTAGTTGCAACATGTGATATCTCCATTTTCGGCTTGTCATGCCAGCAAGTTATTCATTAATGAAGTTTAGCAAGAGTCTGTCTTGATATCTCTGATCTACTGTGAGTTGCATGCTTTGATCATTTGAGTTCATCTTGCATTTTGAAAGTTTTAACAGATGTTTCTTCCAGTCTGGTAATTTCTGATACCTCCACCACGTTTTCTCTCAAGTCATCCTTTCAGCTCTTTAAATCAGGAGCATCTCTTAGAAAACTTCCATTTCACCTCAGATTTGCACATCCTTCGTCTGTTCCTCTTTCTGAGGATGTGCCTCCCAGTTTGTATGCTTATTCTTGCCCTGTTTGTACCTTCCAGGCACCTTATGTGGTTCATTGTCCTGATGTTTCAGCAAACTCAGTATCTCTTCCCATGGTTTTGTTTCATGTCCTCTTCTTCCATTTTCCCTTATTATTCCCTTATCAAGTAGAATAACACTTAAAAACATTTCAGAAGTTTGAGGCGCCTCTGACCCGCAGGTCAGGGTAGGAACTCACCATCTGTTTCAGTCTGGGGGCTCTGATCCATGAAGGTCATACAGCATCCATTACCTCTGTAATAATGCTGCTTATGTTTTTATTTTAAAGAGGGCCCGTATGGGATTTTTGCTGGAAGAGATGCGTCCCGAGGCCTTGCCACTTTCTGCCTGGATAAGGAGGCTCTGAGGGACGACTATGATGACCTCTCTGATCTCAATGCCACAGAGCAAGAGACCTTGAGGGACTGGGAGTCACAATTCACTTGTAAGCAATTTTAAAACTATTTACAAAGAAGTAGCTAACTAGTGTGTAATAAGAGAAGCAATGGCTAAAAGGCTGTTACCAGCTGGAAGCATTGGTGTGAAAACTTACTTTGAGTTAATACCTCAGTTTACAAAGTATTACTAGAATTACTGTTGCTCAAAAGAATTAAGAGAAATGTCAAGTTTTGCTTCTGCGTTCTCCCTCCCTCTGTTCCTTACAGAACAGTAGGAGAGAAGGATAAGATCTATAAGACCACCCAAAAAGTTGACAGGAATTGGAAATTAAGAGCATGTTTTTGGTACAGTTATGACCACATCTATATTAGATTTTAATGCTCTGAAAAATGAAGTTTATGTCCCATTCAGCTTCTCAGAAATAAGAATTAACAGAAGGAAGTCACTTTCATAGTTGCCTTGTTTTTCTATGCTTAGTATTAAAAGTTTAAAAAGGGCAATTCCGACTGTTTTGTGTCGTGTGCCTCAACTTGCTGCTCAAAAAGGAGAACTTCACAGGTCTATGGAAATTGCTGTGTTGACCTTGTACCAGGGCATGCCGGTTTTTTTTTCTCCTATGGTGTATCTTGTTGGTGAAAAATAATTCCTCCATACCCCATGATGCCTTTTAGGCAAGCGAACACCAAAGGGATAATTTCTACTCAGATAAGACAAAAAATAAATGTATCAGTTGTTTGCCTTGATGAATTTTTATTTTTTTATATATGTATGTATGGAAATTGCATATACAAAAAAATTAATATAGAAGAAATCAAATGCTTTTTGTTTTTAAATCTAGTGTTCAGTATTAAAGATTTACTATGACTAGCTAGAATGGAGCTGTCCTCCACATAATGTCATTAGAACATCTCGGTCCTGACCTGACGTGCCCCTACTATTTTGGCATTCTGTCTTAATCAAGACTGTTAATCATGCCACACTGAGTGGCAGTTTTATTACACTAACAAGTATGTCTCAGAAACCAGAACTATGCTACGAAACATCTGATCTAAACTAGTGTTTAAATCTACCTTGTCAAGAATTGGGCGTCAGGACTGACAGTGAACTGCACTCTTTTTATTACTGTTTCTAGCAAATATGGCAATTAGTTGCTTTAGATTCTTATTAATTATAACAACAATGCTAGTCCAAAATACCTGTAATCAGAGGTATGTTTTGCTTTGTTGAAGTTGACCGATGGGCAACACAGCAGAGCTCCGAGTTCTTAGATGTGTATGATCTTGGCGTTTTTACATGTTGAAAAAGAGATAAACGATAAGGCAAGAGGCTTAACTGCATAATCGGATAACAGATCCGCCTTTATCTGTGGGAGAAAGGATCTCTCTTCTGTCCTGTTGGATATTTTCAACATATATTGCAAAAAATAAAAACCCTTGAAGGCTGCGTACATGTGTGCACATATGTATATGCATGCATGTATAATACATAACGTAAATATTCTAACAATGCCATTGGTTGAAAAAATAGCTTTGACATTGGCAAGAAAAATAATCTAATCCAGGATTCTGTTTCTTTAGCTGGATGAGTCCCTCAGTTTACATGTGTCTTTACATTCATTCGTCTTTTGGCTTAGGCAATAGAAGAAGAATTATAGTTACATTCACTTTGCATGTTTCTTACACTTAACTACAACATTAATAGTAGTCCAGGTAGTTGATTTCAGATTTTGTCCTCCTGCCCAGTGTTCAGAATCAGTTGCTGACAGCTGTTTTATTTTAATACAGGCATTTTGTTAATTCAGGAAACAGACATAGGAGTTTAAAAGGTGTATCTTATAGGAGTTTAAAAAGGTACATCTTCAGAGTGGAAAAATGACTTGGATTCTGTTTGTTTTTTTTTTCCCCAGTTAAGTATCACTATGTTGGTAAGCTGCTGAAGGAAGGGGAGGAACCCACTGTGTACTCTGATGAAGAAGAAAAAGATGCCCAGGATGCAAAGAAAGATTAGAGAGTGCAGGGAGGAACCATCTATTTTTGAATCGTAAAGGATCATTTGTAACATTCCACTTCTATTTTAAAAGTTGCAACAGCAGCAATGCTTACAAAAGGTCCAAAGTTACAATTAATTCTTTCTTCTCAAAGGTTTCCTTTTAAAATTCAGTGGTAAACTACTAAAGGTCTGAGATCTGTCTTCCTTTAAACTTGCATAATCTGAAGTATGCAAAAAAAAGTCTGTGCTAAACTAAACTGCAATTTTGGCAATAACGGACTATTACTGTTTTTCTTCTGTCACCATTTAGCACAGAGTAGGTTGAAATCAGTTTTTCATTAACAACCTAGCACTGTGGACACAAGCACAAGAGTGACTTCACATATGCAACACAAATTCCACTAAAACTTGTTTTGTGTTAGCTTCTGCAGGATCTGGGCCTTGGGCTGTAATTCCTTTAGAAAAGGAACTATATTTTATTTGTCCATAAAGCATCATATGCATTTGTGATGCAATGTAATTCAATACTATGTAAGATAATTTGGCTTTTCAGGAGTTACATAGCGGCTTACAGATGAAACATTAACTGCTTTAAGAAAATATAAGGATTTTTGAGAGGTTAAATCACTTTTAGATACTTAAAAATTAATAAGAACTGATAAATACTTGATATAGTCGGTCATGCATAATTATGCATGTATTAATATTCTTTGTTTACTTTTAAAGCACATCTGAAGTGTTACAAAGGTTTAGATACTGAGTGTAACTAGACATCCGTAAAAACCAGGTACACCATGAAGCCTGACTCGGCTGGACTGCTGTTCATTCACTCTTCCTCTTAGTAAAACTCTTCTGTGAATTTTAATGAAATTATATTAAACAGGGAAGATCAGCTGCTGTTGATTCCTAGGCCTAAAAAAGACTTGCTATTAGGCACAGTTGACAAATGCTCTTGTACATGCAGCTTTAACTAGCAGAAAAATGTTACCGGGCAATGTAAATTACACAAGTTTCCTGTACAAAATAAAGTAACGTGGTGTAAGCCATTTCTGTGTTGAGGCCTTTGTTGCTTTGGAGCGTTGCCACGAAAAGAAACGGCACAGTCTTATGCATAACCAGCAATGCTGTACCTAGGGGAACTGACCTTTGAATCGCTTTTCACTTACTTGCTCTCTTAGCTCCCATCTATGCTTAATTACTAGGTTTGTTCCAACTATGTAACCTTGTCTCCTACCAGAGGGGGCTGGGTAAATGGATTTGACCAAGGAACAATGTAAATGTGCTCCTTCATCATCCCACCTACTGCTGCAAGACTTTCTCAGAAATTCCAGGGAGATAACTAATGATTTGCTGATCCCTCGTAAACGTGTTGCTTCTCCAGGTGGTTCTGCGTGGGTGCCTGTCCAGTGTAGCTCCCTGTATTTGGTTTCTCTGTTTCGGCTCTTCAGCCGAGTTGTTCCTATTTGGCAACATGACCAAAACGATGAACCGGGTCCTGAGCGGGAAGGTGTAAGCTAGGCAAACCTGTTCGGAAGTAGCATGCATTGCACAACAGCAGCTTTCATAAACAAGTTGACACAACACGTTGAAGTGCCTGAGACCATCTCTGGTGAGAATGACTAATGTTCCCTCAGCCCTAGCACTTCCACGGCACTTTCTTTTGGTTACACTGGGCCTTCACATGATGAGTGCGGTTGTTTGAGCCAGAGAGCTTGCGTAAAGTGGTACTGTATGAACTACCTAATGAAGGTCTAGAGACAAATGTAACTCCTGTCAAGATCTTTGTGTTGCTATGTTATTTTTAGAGACATTTATACCCTTTGCAAACTACTACTAATGGTTTACCTCAAATTGGAAATGTGCTTTTATTTGTTTAAGGCAGACAATAAAATCCTCTTGCATAATGGTGCTGTTTGTTTTTATTTATTGCAACTGAATGTGATACTTAATCCTCCCCCAGCGTTTCAAGTTTGGATTGTCTTTCTCCAATGTCTTACATTATCCAACACATAGACTGAGTAAAGTATGTTCTAGCTGAATGCCTGTAAATGCGGTTCTGTAGTATAACTTCAAGAGAATATTAAATACAGAACATATTCATGTTGTATAATATGCTTTGCTGTTGCAAAAACAGAGTTAGGCATTAAAAAGGCCCCAAAAATTGTTAACACTGAGCAAAAGATGGAGCTTTGGAAGGCTGTCACGTAGGCTGTAACCTACCCTTCAGTGGACCCAACCACTCGACTCTTACGTTAGTCTGTAACATCCTATGGAACTGAACACTATTTTAAGTACTAATCTGTATGCTGCAACATGATGCATCACAAAGAATAGTAACAATAAATAAAAACTACCCAGAAAACTGGCAGTAACACAAGGCAAAGCTTAACGTTAAGCATCCGTGCCTCTTGAGAAGGAAGTATTACACTTTGGTAAGACCACTGCTTTTTCAGAGAAAACAAAGAGAATTTATTGTGAAAGGGGAAGCAGCGAGTCACAAAAGCAGTGGTTTCATGAAGCAGCAGGCACGGATTTTATTTTCTTCTAAAGTGCTGGAGAAAATGGATGGGTTTTAGCTTCTTTTTTATTCTCTGTTCATTGCAACTTGATCCCTTCCTTCAACAGTGACTGGCTGCAATGACTAAGCGAAAAGAACCGTGCCAGGTTGCTTAACAGATTGTACATGAACCAAGGAGGACACAATGACCAAGCACGAGCAGAGGCTGTCAGCAATTTCCCTCACCCCTAGTGCCCAAACACCCGCTACGTGTGTGTGTCACGAGGGCATACGTGAGGAGCTCTAGGACAAAGCAAAACAATCAAGTAGCATCTCATTTCCAACTCGTTCTGGCACACTGCCACCTGCTTTGTAAAATTCAGGTATTATTTTATCTGGATGCTACTTGCTCTTCATCATCTTTGTTAGCTCTTCTGCTCTGTCAGTTAAACAAAAAGTTGAGTAATGAATGCTTATGTCAAGAGTTATGCAAGGGGTTTTACAAAAGGTGAGGCATTTCTACACATTGCCTGGAATCTCTGGATTAAGAAGAAAGGGCTTTATATCATAATTGCTGTATTCTTGGATTTCAAGCAGACAGACTTGATGTAGTAACAGGCATCGTGCTTTAAAAACAGCCTGTAGGATCCTGACTTCGGCATCCAGCACGAGGTGCTACCAAACCAGCCATGTATTTGTCATAACAAGCTCAGTTCAGACAGCTCCCCAAGAATTCTGCTCTCATCAGCTCTGTGAGGAGGCATTTTCACTGGTTCTGTATGGAAAGTCAGGTTTGATTGCAAGATCTGCAGTCTCACAGCCCTACTTCATACGTGTTGGAGTCAACAGTGTTTCCATAAAAAAACCCCTCTTGAAATGCCAGCACACGCCAGGCTCAAATGGAAAGATGTGAAATTATGCCAGCAATATTGTACATTACCATTGCTGAACTATATAAAAGCTGCTTTTAATGCATTTTTTCACCTATTATATGTTCTAAACATTCTATAGCTGTCATAACTGAGATGTGACATTTATTCCTACAACTACTGAAATTTAATCTACAAAGCTATGTATTTTAAAAGTTTTAAAGCAAACTGTTATATGTATCTTTAAAGATTGCCCTTCAGGTTAATAAACAGAATTACACTGAACAGTCCAGCGTATGAAAGGATGGGGCTCAAATTAGTAAAAAAATTAGTATTAAAACACCTGAAAATAGGTTGTAAATAATGCCACTTGTAAACAAACAGGAAACCCAAAAGTTCTGTTTCAGTATGAATATTGCAATGGTGTCTCACATGTTAAAGCACATGCATATTTTATTTACTAACAATGTTTTACACAGAATGAGGACTTGGAGATGGAGGATTTGCTTTAGCAATTTCAATCAACGTAGGTGAACGCAAGAAGCAATTACAGAACTGGTGTATTTATTTGTTATTGAATATTGTGACAGCATGTTGATAAAGCACTGGAAATTCACACCAGCGGAAATCTTGAGTTCCTGCTCCCCCAGATTAAGAAAAAGAAAGACTTCCTCGCCTGTAATCGAAAGGCCCGTCTCATGGGAGATGGGTTCTCATGCACACAGAACCCTCTACAGACTGACAGAGGGGGTTAGTTTTGTCATCATTCATCCGCAAATATTGCATAGAGAAGAAACACTCTCGGTATGTCATATCAGTGCAACGGAAACATTTCACACGGTCAACAAATACAAGAGTTGATCTTCATTATAACTGTATAAAATAGTAAAAAGGAGACTTAAGAGGGGCATAAGTGTTCTCCAAAATAGTCAGAAAATATTTACGTCAAGAAAATAAGATCTTTTTAGATAAAAGTAACGGATTAACAGTACTTTGAGTAGCAACCACTTGTCATTCATGATCCTGAAAAGGCACTCAACATCTGAACATGTGAACAGAGGAGACTGATAAAACCTGGCTTAGAAGCCTGTAGCAATTGCCAGTATTGAGCACTGGGCAGAAACCTATCTACCATGAACAGTGACTTTTTTTTTAATTACTATTTATTAGAGCAGAAGTTACAAACATGGGTAAGATTCCGTGTAATGAAGGCCACAACATCACATTAACTTAGTATATTGACATGTAATAAATAAAGCATACTAAAATGAAAGCTGAAATAATCAGTTGTATTGAACTTAGAACTGGTCCTCTATATCTTGCTAAGGGACTTGGTCCAAAAGCAACTGTGGCTGTCTTCTAAATATAGCCAGCTGAATAAATACAGATATAACTCAAGCTCCTAGACCGCGATTTCACATTTTTACCTACATGCAGCACGAGTCTGACAACATTTGACAATTCCTCAGGAAATTATTTGTAAGCAAACTCCTACTAAATAGCTATCTCGCTGCATGTGCCTTCAAAAGGGCACATGTTGAAATCTTGTGAACAGATTTTCAACCTGCATATATATACAGGGACTGTCAGCACGCTGACAAGTGTTGCCCTTTCACTGCTTAGCATTCAGAGCTTTGCTCAAGACAATCATTCAGATTCTTGGAAGCACTACATCGAGCACAAGTTTGGTGAAACCCGTCCTCCCAAAGACCAGCAAGTTTTCAGAAACACCTCTAGAATTGTAAATAGAAAACAAGCATTTTTCCAGTGTGGGTTTTACAGGAGATGGGATTTTTTTCGTATTTGGAAATCTATTACTTCCCACACCTTCCAGTCCCATCATTTTAACAATCTGATCGAGGAGGCACTTCACAGAATCACAGAGCAGTAGGGGTTGGAAGGGACCTCTGTGGGTCATCTAGTCCAACCCCCCTGCCAAAGCAGGGTCACCTACAGCAGGCTGCACAGGACCTTGTCCAGGCGGGTCTTGAATATCTCCAGAGAAGGAGACTCCACAACCTCCCTGGGCAGCCTGTTCCAGGGCTCCGTCACCCTCAGAGGGAAGAAGTTCTTCCTCCTGTTCAGCTGGAACTTCCTCTGCTTCAGTTTGTGCCCATTGCCCCTTGTCCTGTCGCTGGGCACCACTGAAAAGAGTCTGGCCCCATCCTCCTGACACCCACCCTTGAGATATTTATAAGCATTTATGAGGTCCCCTCACAGCCTTCTCTTCTTCAGGCTGAACAAGCCCAGCTCCCTTAGCCTTTCCTCATAGGAGAGCTGCTCCAGTCCCCTCATCATCCTTGTAGCCCTCCGCTGGACTCTCTCCAGTCGCTCCTCATCTTTCTTCAACTGGGGAGCCCAGAACTGGACACAGTACTCCAGATGGGGCCTTACTAGGGCAGAGTAGAGGGGGAGGAGAACCTCCGTCAACCTGCTGGCAGGTCCCATTGACCTTCTTGGCAGCCAGGGCACACTGCTGGCTCATGGTCAACTTGTCATCCACCAGGACACCCAGGTCCCTCTCCGCAGAGCTGCTCTCCAGCAGGTCTGCCCCAAGCCTGTACTGGTGCATGGGGTTGTTCCTCCCCAGGTGCAGGACCCTGCACTTGCCCTTGTTGTACACAGCTATGTTTTTTTCCAATGATTCGTTATTACTAAACACTGCAACTTTGATATTTACATGGTTTCCTACAATTAATAGGAATATAACACTCTGAGATCTCTGTCTGTAACCTTTCAGATTCTTAGCAGCTGGTCCGTGAAAGTTCATCCGGCCCTGGGGAAAGTTTTGGTCCTCTGTTATCCAAAAGGCAAACACGGGTTCTGGTTTTGTGGCTGACTACACCAGTCAGATATTCTAACCAAGGAATTACCTAAGCAAAAAAACCCCCGGTATTTCATGTACCTTTTAATGGTCAAAGGGCTTTCTTCTCCCACTTCTATATAAAAACTGAAGAGCTATCATACAGTAGCTGTTCAGCATCCTCTTCTGGGCTCTACTCCACAGAAAGTTTCTGAGCAGGGGTTTGTCTGAATTATCTCCAGAGGAAATCGAGGGCATCCTCTGACATCTGCATCCAGCTCTCTTCTCAACATTAATTTCTTCTCATCTCCTGTAGATAAGTATACGAAAAAGTTACTTGAAATGAGTTTGCTGAGGGGCAGGGAGGGAGAGGGTATGGGGAGGTAGCTGTAAGGTATCTGCCAACGAACCAAAGCACAGCAAGTTGTGAAAGGGCCGTGAGAAACGACAGCCAGAAACGCAGCAATCCTGTGCGCAGATCAGACGGCTGCCTACGTGCAAATGCACCGACTTCAGACAGTGCTTCCCACCCAGATGTACCACACATCCAGCCACTTAACGTTTTGGTCACCTAAAGCACGCTGAGTTGTGGGCATGCATGTTGTCAGTAACAGAATAACCACCCATCCGCTGATGCCCACGAGAGATACTCCGCTATCCATTTAAGCAGAAAAATACCACTCTCCAACTGCAGCTGCACGTAGCGTTTCTGAGCTAAACCAGACAAACCTTTAACTGCAGAAGAGTCACACTCTTTTTTTATGCCATGTTTATACTGTAAAAAACTCCTTTTAAAAGCACTTACCATTCATCACTGTAAGAATTGTGGCACCTGACCTCAGCTGCCAGAGACCTGTCAGATTCAGCCACCTTACCTCTGGTGTCCCTCTTTCTCACCTGTCCTCTGGAGGGTCTCCTGAAGTGGGAAGCCATCATCAGGGGTGACATCTGGTGCTGCCATGGCAGTGTCGAGCGTCTTGAATTTCACTTGGTTGTGGAACATTTTCTTACATTTTCTTTGTATCTTTCTGAGCGACTCCAGCTGCACGCAACTGTCTGTCTCTGAAAAGCCACATTCATCAGATAAACGACTAGGAGAAAGCTTTTTTCGCTTCATTTTACAAGCATTTCTCTCCTCTTCCCTGGATTGTCTCTCACTCTTCTGTCCTTCATGTCTTAATTTACTACTAGACCTCTTGCATGACTTTTTAAGCTCATGTTCACACTGCCTTGCCAAGCCCTCATGGACGGAATTAGAACAGAAGCTACATTTGCTGCTTTCCTTCTCTTGACCTTCCAGAGTTACCTTTTTAAGGTAAACCAGTAATTTTCTTTCACCGACTCTTGCAGGCAAGCACCCTTTATTACAACTGCTATGAATTTCTTCACACCTTCTTTCTGTTCTCTTCACTGAGCTGCTACGTGTCTCCCTAAAGCAGTCGGAATCTCTGATCTCTTCCAAGAAATTCTTTAATCTGCAAGCAGATCTACACGTCTTGTATGGTACCGTACCTTCACCGCTACCACCTTCTTGTTTGAATTCCTCATCACGAGTAACAGCAATGCAATCCAGAGAACAATTCAGTCCAGCACGTGGTAAGTTATCAACAGTGAGTGAGTCATTCCTCTGTGCTTGCAACGTTTTTGCAAACTTACCCCCACAGGTCTCATCTTCTAACACTGCGTCTGTTGATTCGAGTTCCCCAAAGGTGATCACTAGTCCGTAATTATCACCACTACTACAATTTCTCTTGTTGAGGGTTTGTACAGGACTCGCTTCTCTGAAGTGCCGACCACGTTTTTTACTCAAGCTGACGTCAAAACCACCATCGTCGTCAGACACCACTCTCTTCCACCAGCACTTGTTCACAGTGGTTTTTGGCTCGAAGCAAACACGTGCGTAGCGTGGTGTCTGATAGTAGTTGAGTAAATAATGGATGAATTCATCAGTCTCAAAAACCTTTTGCTTTTTGCAACTGTCTTTGCCAGACACTGTCTGCGTGAGAGCTACATTCAACGTCGGGTCGTCCCTTGCATCCAGAGATTCGATGACCCTGCAGCCTTGCGTAACTGTAATCAGTAACGATCCACAGCCGAAGGGGTTGCACGCACCTCTGACAGGCAGTCTGTCCGAGCTCGGGGCTGTAGAGGGATCATTTAAAATCGTCCTGACTATATGACGAGCAGATGCATGGAAGTTAGTCACATCTCCTTCCTCACCACATAAGCTGCTACCTTTTTGGGTTAATGGGCACTTAAATTCTTCCTTGTGTTTCAACTCTTTGTGCGTATGATAATGGGAATTAATCACTTCCTGATGTATGTCTTTTAATGCTGTTTCAGAAAAGGAATCGTCCTTCCTTACGCCCAGTGAACGATCCACTTTTTGCCTTGCCAACTGCACAAAATCCTTCAAATAAAAAGGAAATGAGGAAAATTATTATGTACATTTAGTGAGTGCTACAAAGAGTGCTAATCTGCAAACTCATAAACAAGCAGTCCCACCGTCGGAAGAATTACACAGGTGAGGGATAAGTGTGGCTTATTTCAGAGCTCGATCGTACAATCTCACTATTCCTAAATTAGAACTGAAGGTATTTCATCATCTCAGAGAGCTGCATTCTCAATTAAGTAAGAAAGTGGTCCTCTCAACCAATTCATCTATCTCACTGCAACTGCGTAAGCAAATATTTATTCTTTGTTTGATCGCAGCATCACAACAACTAGTATTGCACACGACAGTCAAATCTCTACACTTATGCAGATCAAGTATTTTATGTAAATTGTTTTGTTATACATTGTTTTAAACAGGACCAAATACAACCACTCTAACGCTTTCCAAGTGGTGAAACCACGAAAATCAAAGTTGATTCAACACATCACCTTCATAACTAAGGTGGCCAACGTCAGATGCTATAGGGCCCTAACAGTCATGCAGAATGGCAAGGGTAGCCTCCGACTTCAACTCTCAGTAAATTATAATCCTTTAGAAATCTTTAAGGATTGGGGAAAACTCCTTAAAAGCTGCAAGCAAATTTTTTACTTAGTGAATAGTGAAGACAAAGCCACGTTAGTGCCCCTGAGAAATGAAAGCCCCTGTTTTCATTTAAAACTTTTTTTTTTAAGCCCAAAGCACTAAAATAAACCTCCAAACATTAATCTGTGTGAAACAGTCGAATTTTTGTCACTCCTCTGCTGACTTTCTCAAGATGTTAGCTGAATCTAACTGAAATAAGACTGATAGCTTAGTGTTGGCCACAAAAAAGAGGCTACTAGAAATGCAACCGGCATAATCCGTGCCAATTTAATTCTGCAACTTGCAGACCTGAGACCAAAACAGGCAGAGATGGCATCATTTGCCTCCCCGCCCCAAAACTCCTTGTTTGCAACACTGGATCAAGTCCAATAGAGCTGATACAGCCCTTCCAGCCATATTTTTACTCAGTAACGACAAGGCCTCAAACAAGCATGGAAGGCAAAGTTTCTGGGTAGAAATGCACTACCTTTGCTCTCAGGGCAAGACTGAGAGCAGACTGACGTAAGACTTCGACCTCCGGCCTTCTCAGTGTTCACTCAAGTCCCAAGGCATTCTGCTGAACAGCATCACGACATCAACTGCCTAGTGAATTATTCAAACTCTAACAAATACCCTTCAAAATTTAAAATACGTTTTAAAATAGTCTTACTTCCACATGGTTTAACAGCACTGTAAGCAGTCTGACAGCCTCCACTCTTCTCTGAGCTAGCAGGGATTTGCTTTCTTCCCATTCAGGCATATTCTCTGGCCACTGCCGTTCTTCAGCTGGTACCTTCTGCTGCTTTGGGGGATGTTTCTCATCTCCATCTATCTGCCTCTCTTCTCTCCTCTCGAGCTTATCTTTCTTTTTTCTCTCTTGAACTTCTTTTCATCACCACGTCTTTTTCTAGGTAATTATCAATATGGGACAATTTAGATGACACTTGTTTTACATTCCGAGTCCTGGGGAATTGGATGCAAGTCTTTGAAGTGCTAATAATAAGCAACCAGTTGCCAAGAATCCGCATGTGGCTAACAAGCAGTCTTGTCTGTTAGAATAACATGTTTGAAAAAACATGGCACATAGATGACGTGCACCCAACTGATGCACACGTTTAGAAAGGTCTTTATCTCTTCAAATCGTTAGTATTCTAGGGTTTTCCTTACAAGCACTGCCAAGACGACAGATTCACATCATCTTTTGTCTCCAAGGACACAACTAGAGACTGATCATTTGGATCTAATTCTTAAGTTAACAAATCTCCCCTACAGACTGGGATGAGGGTACCGTTTAAGAGATATTACAAGACTATTTCTACTGTAAAATTAAAGTTGAAGCTGTGTGCTAGTTTTGGCTGGGCTAGAGTTAATTTTCTTCATAGTAGCTGGTGTGGGGCTGTGGCTGGGATTTGTACTGGGAACAGTGCTGGGAACACGGGGGTTCATCTGTCGCTGAGCAGAGCTTGCACAGGGCCACAGCCTGTCCTGCTCCTCACCCCACCCCGCCAGCGAGGAGGCTGGCGGGAGGGGCACAGAGCGGGGAGGGGGCACAGCCAGGACAGCCGACCAAAGGGACATTCCATACCATAGGACATCATGCTCAGCATGTAAAGCTGCGGGAAGACGAAGGAAGCGGGGGACATTCGGAGTGATGGCATTTGTCTTCCCCAGCCACCGTTATGTGTGACGGAGCCCTGCTTTCTTGGCGGTGGCTGAACACCTGCCTGCCGATGGGAAGTGGTGAATGAACTCCTCAGTTTGCTTCGCTCGTGTGCATGCCTTTTGCTTTACCTGTTCAATTGTCTTTACCTCAGCCCATGAGTTTTCTCACTTTTACCCTTACAACAAAGCGTTCACACAAATAAGCGTTTAAAAATATTTTTTAAAGTATTTTAATAGGAAGGTATTAACAATGGAAGCATAGCAACATTTTCAGAGACCTAACATTAGAGTTGCTACGCTCTGCATTCAAAGTGTTGGGGTTTTTTAAGATATGAAGGTGTGTAACACAATTAATTACTAGTGACAGTTTAGGATGCCACCCAAAAACGTTATCTACAGAATTAAAACTTCGATATACTGCTATTACTCATATACAAAATTTAAGAACACTGCCCTAAAGAGAATATCAATGAAAAAAACTACACATAAGAAGGGGTAGAGGGAAAGGTGGAAAAGTGTTCACCTCCAGCTCTGGACCTTCCAGTCAGCGGGGAGGCACCTAGAAATGCACATCACATTAATTTTACTCCAGCGCATGAAGATATTCATTTGTGATGTTGCAGCATACAGCAATACAAAAAGCCCACATGCAGAATCTTATGCAACCAAGCCTCAGAGCAATTTGAGAGCAACAGCTCTCTGACGTCACTCCAGGCCCACAGAATCTTAGAGTAACCCAGTCTGAAAGGGACCTCAGGACGTCTCTAGTCCACTCTTTCTCATAACCCAGACCCCTCCACCTGATGCTTTACACACAGAATTATCACGCTTTTCTTTCCAACAGCAACACGTAAATTAAAAACTACGTAGTATTGCTTCCAGTTCTCCAAATCCTGTTTCCTCAAAAGCTTGGCTTTTTACAGTAGCCACTCTTCCTGGATTTCACTTAGTATGAGGTAGCACAACAAATCTCAAGCAAATGGGACATTCTCTAAAAATACTCTCACCTTTCAGCCCCCTCTCTTTTTCTCCCCCCTTTTTTGAACGTGCTCCTGTTCTTGCAGCTTTAGTCTTTCCAGGCTTCTCTTTCTTACGGCTCCTTCACTAAAATGTCTGGTTGTATCAAAAGCCACCTGTCACAGAAGAAGCAGAATCAGACTTAGCAGTCCAGTTTGCCGTGTATTCATACAAACACAGACAACCTGCTGAGCAAACGAGAGACCCCGGGTGACTACCAAACACCGCTGCACTCGTGCGAGTGTCTCTCTCTACCCTGGCACATGAGAACATCTCTTCTGAAGCTCACACTGGCTTGTCAGTCAAGCTCAAACACCCCACTCCCAAATGGCTCCTCCTGCTGTGACATCAGCGGCTCACGATCTGACATCGTACCTTTGGCCAAACCCATCCCCGGCATGCTCTTCTGGGGACTCAAAGTTCAGCACGTTCAGCGGAGCGTTCCTAGCTGCAGGATCTGCGCCGTTCTGCCAAAACTCGAGTTCACTGACTCTCAGAGCAACATCTTTTGGATCAAGTGCTTGCTTGCTTGCTTGCTTAAAAACTGAGGAATCCTGTTGATGTGTGCTGCACTTAATCAGCTTTAACTGCCCAGATGCGAGCACATGAACAGAAAACACTCCAGCAAATTGCATCAAGATCTATCTACACTGAAAAAATAAGTAACAAAAAGTGTTATTTCCAGCATATAGGTATATTTTAGGGTCACAGTTTAGAAATTAACTGCTGGGAAAATACCGAAACAGGGTACACTCTAATAAGTACTTACAAGGGTAAGCTATTAGGCTGCTGAAATTAAGCTTACACATCGCAAGTTTTCTTTTATAATGCCACACTAAGCACAGCACTTAAATGGATTCTTAAGCGATATTTATCTTCAGCAAAAGGTACAGAGAAGAGAAAGGGTACTCTTTACCAGCCAAGAACCACCAAATTAGGGCAGCTGCTGCACCTACTTCATGCTTAAGAATAAGAAACCAAGCACCTTTCAGAGTCTCGCCAGCTCCCGAGCTCTTCTCCCATTTTCAGTGCCAACCACACTGAAAATCTTTACATATTTTACCTTACCCACACCAATTTTTCAGGGGAATCAAACCAGTAAAATGCCATTTTTTGACCAAAGGACTTAAGTTCATATACATGAGCTTCATATACGAGGATGTCTATACCCAGTACAAACCGGATAATCATAAAGTTTTATTCCCCTCACATGCTTAAGTGTCCAAAAAGTTTACAGAGAGGCTTCCACTGGTTAGCAAGGACTTCTCAGGCCTAACTTCAAGGAGAAAAAAGAGCAGAAGTTGGCAGACCATCATCTGTGCCAATTTCTTCCACAAAGCCTCACAGCTAGTAACAAATAAAGGTTATGTTTTAACACTGTCCATATGCTATATTTTTCTTTCTTTGTAGCCACCATTTTAACATAAATACAAGCTACAACAACGGGAGGGGGGGGGGAAGATACATACACACAGAGAACTGCAGGAGTGCCACATAAAAGCTTCCACTGAAGCAACATGAAAAAAGTCTGAGAGATGGCTGTCACAGGTTAGAAACTATACTGCCGTTACCTGAGGAATGCCCATGTGCCTTCTATCTAGGAATCTACAGCGAAAGACAAGTGCAGTGCAAGAAGCTGTCTGGTAAAGCAGGTGACTATACTTTATTCAGAATGATGAAGAAAAGAAATACATATGTACTGAAGGAAAAGCTAGTTTAATTAAAAAAAAACAAACACCGCACCAGGAATCTCTAGAAGCAGCAGCTACAGCACAGACTGCAGCACTGAATCGCTCCTGTTAAGGAACTGCTGCCAAATGCACTCAGAATTAACCACAACTGTGTCAGGTAAGGCTGAATATCTCACCACTAATCTCTGAATATGGCCATGTATATACATAGACACACCTTCAGCACCTCGTATCAGCAAAGCAGATACACGCAAAGTACTTACTGCAAAATAGACAGAGCGAGCAGCCTCTAGCATCCTGTCTGCCCACCGCGCACTAAGATAAAGGGCTTCCTAAAGCTATCCATACTGTTAGCAGCAGCTACGCTTTTTCCATCACGCTAAGATTTGAGGTGCAGCAGGGTAAAATGTCCAGGACACTGCTGCTGAAGCCCAAAGAGACATGGAAGTCAAGCCTGAAGAAGAGCTGGTGTACCCAAAAGCTTGTTGTGTGCTGCAAGTACATCTTCTATTAAACCAGCTGATGTTATCCTGGCCTTGCGAATCTTTCTTCAATTCTATCCTTACACCATCATGGCTGCAACCATATTTCTATTACTGCAATACATCACCTAAAAGTGAGCCCAAAAGCATCCTCATAGACGTGAGTAAGCTATAGTAGTTAGGCAGGTATAGAGTAAGCCAGTGCAGACCATTACCCTTGCTCTTCCCCACTCTTCTTCATAACCAGGAGCTCTTCAAGCTCTTCCTCATGACATAACTGGGTACAAAGCACAGAATTATTTACTGGCTGATCCACCAGCTTGCTGCTCAGCAGCACAGCCCTCTGGAATCAACCCTGACATATTCATAAGCTGTCATCTTAACTTTAGGTTTCAACTGTTCCAAGTGACAAATCACAAGGAAACTGATATTCGACCCCTTTACCAAATCAGTATTTCCTTTTAGCCATTCTGCCATGGTTGTAACATCAGGAGCACATCTGCCCTCCACTAGGGTTTACTATGATAATTGCAGGCTGAACTGTCCTGTGCCACCTGCATGCCTTTCTTCTGTGATCACACGTTCCGATAACCCTGATACATACTCTGAATAAAAAAAAACGTACTACTTACATGTATGAAAAAGAACCAAGATTACTGACCTGAGACTCCACAGATCTGTGATCAACTCCCAGCTCTGCTGAGGAATTTCGGTGAAACCCAGTAACTTCCTCTGTCTCAGGGGCCTATAATAATACAGTATTTTAGAACAGATTCAAGCGGATCAGGACCACAATGGGCTGTCAGATCAGTTACTCCGGCCCATGCTATGTTCCACCTCAGTTTTACCCAGCAACACGGCACAGAACTTCGCACCGCATCTGGCTGAAGCATCTCTTCCAGCAAGGCACCTGGCTCTGGTCTGAAAACACAACGATACGAAAACCTGCCACTTGCCACGGGCAGTTTGTTCCACTCCTCACTCATTCACCATTTGAAATGGAAGCCACTTCCAGATACTGCTCAGAGAAGCTCTGGCTGCCCCCTCCCTGGCAGTGTTCAAGGCCAGGTTCATGGAGCTCTGAGCAACCTGGTCTGGTGGAAGATGTCCCTGCTCAAGGCAGGGGGCTTGGAACCAGATGATCTTTAAGATCCCTTCCAACCCAAACCATTCTATGATTCTATGAGTCTATACTGATTTTTTGTAACCCTTTCTCTACTAGATTTACATCCTTTTAGCATCTAGGTGGTTTTGTGGAGGGGGTTGGGGTTTTTTTCCCCCTTACATGCTACAATCCATGTGCCTCTCAGTCATCTTAGCTAAAACACAGAGCTGGAGCTCTTTGAGAGCTCTCTCGCAGTCCCTGATCGCGAGGCACGCTCTCCAGCCCCCGAGTAATTTTTGTCGCAATATTCTAGCACTCTCCAACACCAAACACAGGAATCACAAACCCGCAAGCAGCGTGAGCTTGGTGGGTGTCATACACAGCGAACTGACTCCGTTAAGCCCCCCTTCCCGTCCCCACACAAACCCAGCCCCCGCAACGCTGCGGCGGGACCCCAAGCTGGAGCTGACATCCGACGAGAACCTTCCCGCAGCCTCGAAGGAAAGCGCGATAGCTCTGAAATCATTTTCCTGTCGGCACAGCCCTTTCCACACTGACCGAACCACCCCAAAACACCCTACATCGTGTTGCCAAGGCCACGCTTTACGACCAGGCCACACTTTGGGGACAGAGAGCAGCCCGGCGGCGCCTGGCCCCACACCCCCGCGCAGGCCCCAGGGGCAAATGGCACCCAGACTCCCGCCCCAGGGCCGCCCGGCGGGACGGGGCCC
This sequence comes from Opisthocomus hoazin, assembly GCF_030867145.1. Lineage (NCBI taxonomy): Eukaryota > Metazoa > Chordata > Aves > Opisthocomiformes > Opisthocomidae > Opisthocomus > Opisthocomus hoazin. The sequence continues at coordinate 16,812,846 of NC_134427.1, forward strand.
GGGCTCCAGCGGGCACGGTGACAGCACCGCCGGCCCCGCGGCCTGGGCCCAGCCGCCCCCCCGGGCCGCGCTGCCGGCACCGGCCGGGCCCTGAACACCCCCCCGGGCCCAGCCACCCGCGGAGGGGCCGAGGGGTGACACCCCCCCCCACCCCAGCCTCGGCAGCGGGCCGCTCCCCTCACCCCGCCGGCCGCTCGCCCCGCCTCGCCTCACCCCGCAGCCGCCGGCCGCGACGCTTCCGGGCGGCCTTCCCGCAGCCACCCCGGGGCGGAGCGCGGCGCACGCTGGGCAGCGGCGGGGGAGGGGGGACCCGCCCGTGGGGCGTGGCCCGGCACCGGCCGCCTGGAGAGGCCGCGGCCATCGGTGGACCGGCTGCCCCCGGCAGCGAGGTCGGGGGGAGCGGGGGTGGGGGGGACCCAGGGGTGGCGGAACCAGGTGGAGCGGGAACCAAATGTCAGGGGAACTGGGGGGGGGGAGGGACACCGGGTGTGGGGGACCCCAAACCGTGGGGGACCTGTATCTGTGAGGCACCAAGTGGGGGAGAACCCGGGTTGGGGGCCACATCTAGGGGCAGCGGGCCTGGGGAGGGGACCCAGGTGTCCAGGCCCCACAGGTGGGCAGACCTGCCCCGCCAAGCTTGGGGGCTCGCGGCCCCGGCAGGAGGCGGGACGGCGGGGGGCGACGGAGACCCCCGACCCCACGGCACCCCAGTAAGCGGGGGCGGGGGGCACTTTTTGGGGAGGCGCAGCTGTGGGGTGTATGCGGGGCGGTGGCGGGGGGTGCGGGGCAATTATGGGGGGCGTGGGGCAACCCACCCGTGGCTGCCCCCGCCCCGAGGAGAAGCCGCTGGGGGGGATGGGGGCGGGGCCACTGCGTACCTGACCCCGCCCCCAGCCCCACCGAAACGGGGCGTTGTGGTTGCCAGCCCCGAGCCCCTCCCACCTGCGCAGGGTAAGCCACGCCCCCGGCGCTAGGCCCCACCCTCTGCCCAGTCACCAGCCGGGCCGCAAGAGCTGACCCTGCCCCCTCCCCGCGCAAGCCCCACCTCCCGCTGTCCCCACCCCTCTGGCCATGCGCCCACCCCAGCCCTGACTCCACCCCCAGCGCTGGCCACGCCCCCACCGTGCTGATAGCTCCGCCCCCCAGCCCTGGCTCCCCACGGGGACCCCAAACATCCCCTCAGAGCCCCCCAGCCCCTCACAGAGGGCCCTGAGGTCCCCCCCAAGGACGCCCAAATGCCCTACAGGGCCCCTCAGTACCCCCCTAGACAGCCCTAAGCACCCCAGTGAGACCTCCAAGCGCCCCACGGGACCCCTGGGACCCCGCGCAGACCCCACCGTGCCTCAGGGGGACCCCAGGCGCCTCCCCCCGGCCCTGCCCCCGCACACCAGTACGAACCGCCGCGAACCAGTGCCCGCCCAGTGCCCCCTCACCCCCTCCCAGCGCACGCCCCGTGGGAGGAGCCCAGCGCCACAGCGCCCTCCGGCGGCTGAGGCTGGCGGCGCCGGGCCGAGCCGCGCCGAAGCGGGCGGGCCGGTGCTGTGCTGTGCGGTGCGGTGCGGTGCGGCCCGGTGCGGCGGGGCCATGGCCACCTGGCGGCGGGACGGGCGGGTGACCGGCGTGCAGCGACTGGGCTGCGCCGGGCTGGCGGGCGCGCTCAGCCTCAGCCTGACGGCGCCGCTGGAGCTGCTGACGGTGCTGGCGCAGGTGGGGAGCCGGCACTGCCGGCGGGGGCTGCACGGAGCCGGGCCCAGCCTCTGCCGCGCCGAGGGGCTGCGGGCCCTCTGGAAGGGGAACCTCACCGCCTGCCTGCGCCTCTTCCCCTACAGCGCGCTGCAGCTCGCCGCCTCCCGCCGGTAAGGAGCGGACCGCCCCGCCCCGGCCCCGGTGGGGTGTCCGCGATAGATTGGGGGGGACACGTCGGGTGGGCCCGTTAAAGCCTTCTCCTCGGGCAGAGCCCCGCACCGACGGAGCTGCGGGACCTGTGCTGGGCAGCCGAGTTCTTGTATTGATTCGTACGCTCTCAAGTGTTTATGTTGCCTCTATGGGAGAAAACAGCGACAGAATCGCGATTCAAATCTTTATGCAGCGGTTGCTGCACAGATTTGATCCGTTTTGAAGTCGCTACGTGACATCGTTCGTTTTAAGATCTTATTTTCGACCACGCGCAGCTCGGCCCTTGGCCAGGATTCCCGTTTGCTGCCAGTTACCCTCTGGCCTTCGGCGGGAGAGCCTGCCCGTCGGCCGCCCCGAGGGCTGGGCACCCATCGGCTCAGCCACGCTCTGCGCCGGACCTTTCCTCCCAGCCGGGTGACGTTGTTCCAGTTACGGGCCGTGCTGGGTGGGGAGAAGCCGATCCGGCCGGGCTGAGGCCGCCCAGCCTTCGCCATCCGTCTGCCCGAGCAAGGGTCGTACCCCCAGCTCTGCCCGCGCCCCTTGGGACGCGGCCGACGGAGCAGCCCTGGAATCAGGCAGCTCTGCTGTGCCCGTTGGCTGCTCGTGCGCGCAAGCCTGTTTCCAGTTTTTTGTGGGGGTCACACAAGGGGAGGGATAATGGCAGCGGGAAGGCAGAAACAGTGATTGAAATGTCACTTGGAGTTCCCCAAAGAGTCAGTGTGGGGCACCCCTATAAACCAGCGGATTTTGAGCAGAATAACTTCATGGCTTGTTCGGCTTGGAACAGTGTGTTCCCTTCGCCAGGCTGCAGCGTGTCTCTGGTTTGTTCTTTTGAATTACGAGTGGAAGTAGGCTAAAAGGGAACTCGATAAAAGCTGCCTGCATGTAGTTCTAGATACATTATTTGGGGATTTTTTAATGTATTTTCTAGTGGGAGAATGGAGTATATAAAGGCAAGAAACACAAAGAGAGACACATTAGGCGGTGACTTGGGTGAAGGCGATGCCAGTAGCCAGAGGAGCTGGGCTGAGCAGGGTGGGCAGCCCCGGGCTGGGCGGTGCAGGGGAGCTGGCTGGGGCAGGGGGTTCGGCTGGCTCTGCGCCCCGTCTGCGGTTACTCTGCGCAGGCTCTGTCTTTCCGGGACAGTTTTAAATGTTATCTGGGTGGTGCTTTGAGATGCCTCACCATCCTCCCCATGCATTTGTGCACGCACAGGAAAATCAGGCTGGGTTGCTTTGGGGACTGTACAAGACACGTAGGAAAAGAGGAGTACGCCCTTTTGCTTCGGCTTGGCGAGTCTTTCTGCTCTGGGCTCTCTCCAGGGCACGAGGCAAGTAGATGCAGGGATCTGTCATGGAGTAGAAAATGCATGTTCGTGTGAAAAAACTTCAACTGAGCAAGGAGTGACTTGCACATCTTTGGAAATTACTTTGTTCTGGACATGGTAACACCACACAGTTTAAATGTGAATCTGCTGTTTAGGCAGTTTAGTTAATGCTTCCAAAACAGAATAAGAAGTTTCTTTACCCCCAGCCAAGATTCTCCTCGCAAGTCTTTTTGTTTCTTGCTGTTTCCGTGATACTTCTCGCTGATGTAGAAGTGTCCTGCGTACACAGAGAAGTCCTTCTGTGCATCACAAGTGCATGAGTTGTAGAGTAGCCTTTAAAACTCTGTGCTTCGATTTCAAAATTTCAGATTTAGACTTAACCTCCTGAGCATAGTAGTGCCTGGACAGAACTTTTCTCCAGAGCAGTGTCCATGTGGACCTTTCTGCCCCAAAATCAGCAAGAGAGGAAGGTTCAGTTGTTCTCAGGAGGACTGCGATGATGTTATCTGCATATTTCTTCTTACCTGATAGCTTTGACTGGGGGGGTTGGACCAATGTCTATCACTGATGACTGGTGACAGGAGAATTTCTTGCAGACATGTTCTGAGTCAGGGTAATTTTCATCCTGTAGGTGGAAATATAAACGAGGATTCGGTGGTCAAAAATTACTTTGAAAGTCTCTTGCGAAGCAAACAAGTAAATCATTTGAACAATTAGTCTCCGTAGCTTTGAAGATTTTTTCATTGTTGAATTGGTGCTCTGGACCTCCAGCATGATACCACGACTCGAGCTGTGTGAGCTGAGTCTGTGCTGGGAACTGTGGGGCAGGTAGAGTGGTGCACGCTGCCTCTGAAAAAACTCTTTCAGATGCTCCAAGTATTTTAGCTCAGTAACACTAAAATCAAAGCAGATTGCGTTTGCAGGGTTATGTATTCCAGTCCCTGGCTTAGTTAACTGTAACTTGTGCATTTCTGTGCTTCTGTGCAGAGTGGTTTTGCCCAAAATCTCTTTGGGCTCTTGGGCGTGATTTTTGGACTCTGCTCGTGCTTGTCCGTTCATGTGTTCTGTTTCACAGAGGTTCTGAGGCTTTGTGTGGTGTTATACATAGCAAGGACTTGGGCGAAATACATGTTAGCCTTTCAGCTCCTACTGCTGAAGGGTCTGGTGGCAGAAGAACAATTACGTCGAGAGTAATCCGCCTTAATTTTTCGTGTGCTCTGTTCATACTGTCATTAATAGTACCTCCTGTATGTGTTTACTCTAGACTTGTTATACTTTTCACGGATGAGCTGGGTCATGTTTCCCACTGGAGAGCCATCATGGCAGGAAGTCTGGCTGGCATGGTTGCAACCATCATGACTCACCCCACTGACGTAATTAAAACACGGCTCATTGTGCAGAACCGACTGGAACCATCTTACGAAGGAATTCTTCATGCTTTTTACAAAATTTATCATCAAGAAGGACTCCTTGCACTCTACCGTGGCTTTTCACCAGCTATATTAGGTAAAATAATAAAGGGGGGAAATCACCTCATTGCACATCATTTATTGCAGCTACATAGTGCGTTCGTTTGCTCACTTGAGTTCAAAAGCAAACAGTAATGTTGTTCTGTAGAAGGTGTGGAGATTTACAAGGCACTGCTATACTGGTTACTTCTGCTGCAGCTTTATTGCTTGAAATTATGACCAAGTGCATAGTATGTTATGTATGCTGAAGTGTTCAACAAAATACTCTTCCTTCTTTTATAGATGATCTAGTTGTGCTCAGAAGCAAGATTTCTGCCATTTAACTCCTAAAAAAAAGTGCAGCCTGCTGTAGGAGACCCTGCTTCGGCAGGGGGGTTGGACTAGATGACCCACAGAGGTCCCTTCCAACCCCGACCATTCTGGGATTCTGTGTGATTCTGTTCCTAATTCCTGCCTAGGTGGGAGAGTGTCTCCCTAGCTGTTAGTGGAAGCAGCATGAGCACTAACGTATAACTGATGTGAAAAGTGAAGATCAGTGTACGTTAAATGACCTTTTATTTATTTACTCTCCATAGCTTTTAAAAATGCCATTTAACCTTCAGCCCACTTTTTCACAATGTGAAATTATAAAAAATGCATTAAAATAATAATGTATATTCCCATGATAAAAGTGATATGAGCATGAAACAAGCTTCTGTGATTCTGTGAAAGAGGACAGATGTATCCCTCATCAGCTTGACTGAAGAGGCAACTCTGTACAGCTGCTAGGGTTGGGTTGGACTGGAGAAAGAGCTTGTCACAAAAGAGGTAACCTGGAGAAGAGCTGACCTGTCATGAGATTAAAGCAGTTACTAATTCTGACAACATGTGCATTTCAATATGTAAGTATGTACCCCTGTCAGCACATCTAGATGCTACAGTATGGGTGTTTGGTGATAAACCAGTGACTAAAAATAAAGTTCTTAAAAATATTGATCTGGTTTGAGCAATGTGAGGTGTAAACTTGCAGCAGCTCATCCCATCTTTCTAGGTTATGTAATCATAGAATCACAGAATGGTTTGGGTTGCAAGGGACCTTTAAAGGTCATCAAGTCCAACCCGCCTGCAATGAGCAGCGACATCTTCAACTGGATCAGGTTGCTCAGAGCTCCGTCCAACCTGGCCTTGAATGTTTCCAGGGATGGGGCAGCGACCACCTCTCTGGGCAACCTGTCCCAGTGTTTCACCACTCCTATCATAAAAAACTTCTTCTTTGTATCCAGTCTAAATCTGCCCTCTTTTAGTTTAGAGGCATTACCCCTTGTCCAGTCGCTAGAGGCCCTGCTAAAAAGTCTCTCCCCATCTTTCCTATAAGCCCCCTGCAGGTACTGGAAGGCTGCAGTAAGGTCTCCCTGGAGCCTTCTCTTCGCCAGTCTGAACAGCCCCAACTCTCCCAGCCTTTCCTCGTAGGAGAGGTGCTCCAGCCTGTAGGTCATCTTTGTGGCCTCCTCTGGCCCCGCTCCAGCAGGTCCATGTCTGTACTGTGCTGAGGGCTCCAGAGCTGGACGCAGGACTCGAGATGAGGGTCTCACCAGAGTGGAGCAGAGGGGCAGAATCCCCTCTCTCGTCCTGGTGGCCACGCTGCTGGGGATGCAGCCCAGGATATGATTGACTTTCTAGGCTGCGAGCACACATTGCCAGGTCATGTGCAGCTTTGCATCCACCAGTCCTCCCAAGTCCTTCTCAGCAGGGCTGATCTCAATCCCTTCATGCTCCAGCCTGTATTGATACTGGGGGTTGACCTGACCCATGTGCAGGACCTTGCACTTGGCCTTGTTGAACCTCATGAGGTTCACAGGGGCCCACTTCTTGAGCTTGTCCAGGTCCCTCTGATGGCATCCCATCCCTCAGGCACGTCAACCGCACCACTCAGCTTGGTGTCATCATCAGACTTGCTGAGAGTGCACTTGATCCTGCTGTCTATGCCATCGACAACGATACTAAACAGTACTGGTCCCAATAAGGACCCTGAGAGACAGTCCTTGTCATCGATCTCCATCTGGACATCGAACTGTGTGACCATTCAACCAATTCTTCATCCACCAAACAGTCCACCCATCAAATCCATCTTTTTCTGATCTAGAGAGAAGGATGTTGTGGGGGACCATGTCAAAGGCCTTACAGAAGTCCAGAGAGACGACATCTCTAGCTCTTCCCCTGTCCACTGATGAAGTCACTCTATCACAGAAGGCCGCTGGGTTGGTCAGGCAGGACTTGCACTTGGTGAAGCCATGCTGGCTGTGTCAAATCACCTCCCTGTCCTCAGCGTGCCTTAGCATAGCTTCCAGGAGGATCTGTTCCATGCTCTTCCCAAGCACAGAGGTGAGGCTGGCAGGTCGGTAGTTCCCAGGGTCCTCCTTTCCACCCTTTTTAAAAAAAGATGAGCAGCTCCATTTTCATAGTGTACAGTATGCTGATATAAACCACCGGTCTGTTTGCTTTCTAGGTGCTGTCCCATTTTCTGCGGGCTCATTCTTTGTTTATATCAATCTGGACAAAATCTGGCGAGAACCCATAGTTCATTTCACTCCTCTTCAGAACTTCATAAATGGCTGTGTCGCAGCTGCTGTGGCACAGACACTTTCCTTCCCCTTTGAGACTGTCAAGAGGAAGATGCAGGTATAGATCATTCGTGTTACTAGTACTTTGTTAGAGGTGCTTGTTGAAGGAGTTTGGGACAAGACTAGACAGATGATCATGAGTGCCACTTCATTTCTCTTACCAGTAAGCTACAGAGGCTTTGTTTTAGGTGGTTCATTACTGGGGTTTTGGGGGAAATTGTGGGGTTTTGTTTTCTGGTTTTTGTTTGGTTTTTTTAATGTCTGAAAATGATTGTTACAAGTGTGTTGTTACACTTTTAAGGTGGGTTCAAGCAGTATTGTGGGGTATATGCATACTCTCAGACTCCGTGTCTTTAGCTTTATTTCTTTCATTTTTCATAGCAATTCCATCAAATTCTCACAGTTCAGCCTTGGCAAACCTTCTGTCAAATGCAGGCATTCAGTCCCCTTAGTGGGAGGCAGGATGAACGAGATCCATGTCATTTGCAAAGCCTGTGTGTCTGCCATTTATGCCTGACCTATGTACAGGCAACCACAAGAAACTTTTACAGCAAGTATTAAGTCTGAAGGGTCAGGACTATCCTTGTTCTTATTTCTGACTCCACCAGTTAACAAGTGACTTCCCAGTTGCTGGTGCTGCTGCTTTCCTGGAGCATCAGCAACATGAGAGTCACTATATGAAGTCACTATATCATTCTATATTACCTTGCTGTTCTTTTCTCCTGAAAGTTTAGTAACAATGATTTAAAAAAAACCGAAACCAAACCAAAAAACAACCATCACCCCACAGCTTCCATCTCACCAACATAATTCATTTGATGATGTCAACTTTTCAGTAGAGTGACAGCGAATAGCTGTCATCATCTGGTGGCTCTCTGGCTGTGGCATATGAGTTTGTTCTTTCAGCCCAGTTCCTAGGACTGCAGATTTATGGGAAGCTTTTGTGATCTTATAAAAAAAGCAGTCATTTGGTGTGGTGGCATTATGTAGATCCCTGTCCCCCTGCTCATGTGATAGTCTGGTTGATAAGTCACAAGCTAGGAAGAGGTCAGTGAAACTGTGAATTCCCCTCTCCTGCTCCCCAGGTTCCCTTTTCCAGACAGGGCTCAGATCCAGTGGCACAGAAGCCTTCGTTGCCCTCTCTTTGTCTCGTAGCAGATGACCTCAGCGGGAGAAGTAATGTCTTTTATTAGAGCAGCTCATGTAGCTGACGTGTCCAGAAGTCAAGCTTTAAGCTGACACCTTGCATCAGGTATCTCATAAAATGTGTAGGGTGAGAAAGAGATTCTGAGCATGAAAACATGATCGTTTTTTCCAGCTGTATCAGTGGGTCTAAGAAAAGCAGTTACTCCTTACAAGTCATCTCTTTCTTTATATCCTTAAGCTCACAGCAATATTGTTGCCCTAAAGAATAAAGAGAAAGACGTTTACTGTGCTGTTTCCCTTTTAACATTTTCTATCAATACATCAGTTACTTGAACATTCAGTTTTTGTGATCAGTTCAAAAGTGACTTTCGGTTGTAACTGGTGTGATGTTAAGTTCTGTGCCAAGCTTTGTCATGACAGGCAAGTAGAGGAGTGGAGCAGGCCCATCTTCCATTTTCCTGCCACTAGGCTGTACTCTTTTGCCAAAGGGATGCTTAAAACTTCTGACTGGCAATTTTAGAAAGAAGAATGGAGCTGGATTTATTGCCTAAATATGTAGGAAGTGGATATGCTAAAAATACTTTGGACGGAAAAAAGACCGAACAGCAGAGAGGTTTTTTTCCTCATAGATGCATTGCAACAACTGAATAGTGATTTTCCAAGCTTAGAGAAACACCTCCTGGTCAGTGATTTATTCTGAAGGCACGGGAGAAGGCAGAGGTGTTTCAGAAGAAGTAGCTGCCTAGGTGTGAAAGCCCACGATTTGCTTGGTACTGGAAACGACGTAAGTCACGGAGGCTTGTCCAGAAAAGAGACCCAAACCGATACTGAGAGCTCACTGGAACTCAACTAAGGTCACCCAAGAAGTTTGTTTTTCACAGTTGGCATCAGGGTATGGCCCAGCGTTGCAGGGATCAGCTGTGCTTTGTGCTTACTTGCTGGCCTGTTCACTTTGCAGGGTGGTGGTCAGAAGAGAGAAATGTCTAGGACGGCGCCAGAAAAGGTATCATGCGCTGGGACCTGAAAGGGGGAGAATAACGAAGGGAAAAACAGAGCTTCAAGACATTTCAGTGTTCTGTAGAAAACAGGGGAGCAGATACTTCTGACCACGGTTCTTGTTAGGCATTGTGTTCTGACCAGCCTTCCTAGCTGAGAGGAAGAGGGGTGTACCAAAGCCCTCAGCTACCCCCAGGCCTGGTGTGAGTGCTCTGCAGTGCACCTAGGGAGATGCTGGCGTTGTTCTGAAGCTACGAACACTGGTTTCGTGCACAAAGAGGAACCCAGCACACTGCGGAGGTCAGTATCAGGTTCCTCTTCCTTCGCTCCTGTCCCACTGATCTGACAGAAGGAGGTAGTACATTGCCAAAGATGACTTTTCCAGGGAACCTGTTGATGATGGGGAGCCAGGGAGTTGCAAGGCAGCCTCAGGAGCTTCAGAAACTGGGGCACAAGGCTGTCTTCTCTGACTCTGGGATGGAGTACAAGCCTGAGACCCGAACATCCAGTTCAGATCTTTACCTGATGCGCTAGGCAGTCGGAAGAGTTAGCTTCATCTATCTCCTCGCCTAGACAAAGCTTGAATTGTTTGCACGGACTAGAAAATGAATTCTGCTATGGGAGGAAGGATAAGGTGTTATTTTTAATCTCAGTTGTAATAATTTTGTTTCATCCTTTCTCATTTTACATATCTGAATCCTACACTTCTGACGTCAGCAGCTTCTGTCACTGACATCTGTGGGAGTAGGAGCTGACTGTCTGTGAACAATTCTTCCTCTGTGTTTTGGTGATGATTTATGATGTCAGATTTGCTCTGTAACCATGGCTTCTTCCCCCTCTGCTATCTGAATTATCTTTATCATGTTTACTTTTTTTTTTTACAAAGATGCTATGTTTGCTGAATACACTTGAATGGTTTTCTTAGAAGAAATGTTAATTAATATGAGTGAGTCTTAGTGAATATGTGAGTCCTCCTTGTTGTGCTTATCCTAATTTTATTCCTTTGTCTTCCTTTTTTTCACTTTGCTCCTGATTGGCATGTTAGAGAATGAAGAGGTACTGTATGCATGTTTTGGCATGGAAATACGGCTTTTGTTGTGCGTCTGTAGAAGGGGATTAGTGGAGAGGGTTGTTCAAATGGATGTTCTATATCAAATGCTTTCCTGACTCACTCTTATACTATATCAGTTTCTGAACAAAAACTTACTGATCTTTATATCTTTCTGGCTGTTTCTCATTCTTGGCTTGCCTTCCTTATCGCACAGTATCATGTTTTGTTAAATGCAGTATCTAAGTGACATTCAAGTACTGAAGTACTGCACTTTTACACTTGCAGACTTAAGTGCAAGAACACTTTTTTCTTTTCTTTTTTTTTTAACCTTAAGCAGGGAAATACCTGCCTGTGAATGAGTCTGGGTCTAAGGGAAGCACAGGTGATGTGATTCCACTTCCCCACACCATCTTTTTGCCTATGATCACCTTCGTAAGTGCATACTGGACTGAGCTCTGTCATTTCAGCAAGGGAGGATGAATTTAGAGCTGTTATATGCCATCCAGAAGATTATTATTAGAATGACACCGATCCCAGGCTGTGTGTAGAACTGAAAATCTACAAACACGCAAATGGTCAGCGCAAACCTAATACCCGAGTTTGGCACTTCCCTCTGCGCACATGACTCGGAGGTAAGCTCAGATACCCTGGCTGGCACTTCTCAGCCTTCGTTCCAAATTGACTTCTGACTTTGGTAGTTTTGTTAGACAAAATGCACGAAGATGACCCTAAAGTTTCACAGATGCTTCATCAACTGTACCATTACTCCTTACCTGCTTACGTGGACAAACTTTGCATAGTTTGCAGAAGCTTAGTCCTGTCCCCGTATTTTTCTGGTGTAATTTGTTTTCATTTCTGTGACTATAACTTGTCTGAAACTCTCCTTCACTCATAAATACTGCTCAGGGATAGCTTTACCACCAAACCCTTGTAATATAGAATAAGCCTGCTTCTAGTGTACTGCAGGATTCAGCATGTTTTTGGTATTGACTACAGAGCATCCTCGAGTTGTGAGGACATCTCTCTGGGGAAAGCATTATTCAGTAGTGATCTTTCTGTTTTAAAATCCAGGCTCTGAATTCCCTCCACCGCCATAAACAAACAGGCTCGCTGGTTTTGGTGAGCGTAGACCAGTGCCGTGCATCACCCAAGCAGTGGCCTTGTTTCAGTGACAAAAATGAATCAGTTAGGCCTTGGCTGCCTATCAGTCTGCAATGTGTTTGGGTGGGTTTTTTTTGTTGGGGTTTATTTTGTTCTTTGGAATGCAAGATGCTCTGCAAGTGTGAAATCTGTTGTAAATGATGTAAATGCTATGAGTTCTTAGTAACCTTGAGAAAATGAAGCAGGCATTTTCTTTGTGAGGTAGCCTGTTTAAAGTAAACGCAATCTTGTGCTCGGTTGGCACATTTCTAGTCTGAAGTCAGTTAAAGGAGATACTGAAGTCTCCTTTTAAAAGTAATACAATTATGTAAGCATTTATTTAAAAATAGTCCCCTATGTTCCTTCCGTGGTAAAAGTCAGTCTAGCAAGAACCCAGTGGCTGGGTTATAAACAAAGCTTTGGAATAGAAAATTATAAATGTTTGCAGAAAAGCACCTTCTCCCTGCTGAAATGAGGAGACAGTGCTCCTGCATTGCTTAAACATGAGGAACTTGCAAAGCCTGCCCTGTCACTGGAGATGGTCGCCGGTGCTGGTGTGGCAGCCTCTGAGAGCTCTCGAGCTGTGTCATCCCTGCCGGTTGTGAGATCTGTGTTCTTGTCAGCTGGGAATATAAAAGTTATTGGAGTCACGACCCGGTTTAAAAATAAGAAATCCTTTTTTGGGTCACGTGGTTCACACGACATCTCAAAAGCATACGTGCTCTGAGACTTCATTCCGGGAGACCCTGTAACAGTGAACGGCATGGGAGCCTGAGCCTTGGAAATTTTCAGGTGGAGCCATTTGACCACACAGAGTGGCAAATTCCATAGTGTGGAAGCAAATAAGGAGCAATATTACTGCTTTTACTCTGATTTCCTGGGGAATTAAGGCTTATATGGTTGCTAGCTGTCTGTCTTTGCCCTCAATAACTTTTGATCATGCTGTCCGACTTCAGCTAAACTTGACAGAGTGGAGGTTTCAGAGAGATTAACTTCCTTCAAGTTTTGTGAAAACAAGTGCACAAGTAGAGACAAAACTACAAAAATACTTCACCTGAGGGGGAGGCTGCAGCGTGAGTTCTTGCTTTTCCTCCTTCTCCCTATGATCTCACACTCCCCTTCTCCTGGCTGCCGGGGTTCAGGCATCAGCCAGGACCCCATGCCCTGGGTGGTACTTGAACTTGGGAGCAGCCTGGCTCCTCTGATTATTAGCAAATAGGTGATAGACATCAGATTCTAGTTCTGGTAAAATCTCTTCCTTCTCTTTTTGCCTGTGTCTAAATGCTTTGAGCTGCCAGCAATTTTATCGTTCAGTTGATGTTGCGGTAAAGGTATTTTGTACCACTTTCTCTGAGGCTGTTGGAGAACGGTGCCCTGCTGCTCTTGGAAGTACTCGGTCCAGTAAATGGTTGAGACAATGCCTGAAAAAAGCTACCAAGCGTGACATGGCTTTGCCTTCGGTAACAGCCTAAATCAGCTTTTGTGCATCTGAATGAACCTCAGAAGCATTCCTCTTCAATCCCCAGACTTCCACAGAAGAGAATCGTGGAGACTGACTGCCTGTGAAGTTGAAACACTGAACAGTGCCAGTGCCAAAGCTGGGTAAGAGGGAAAAATCATAAATCAGGGATTGGAAGCAGGGCTGGGCTGATCTAACAGTCAGGTCTGCCTTGTGACAGCTCATGCTACGTCTGGTGGTCCTTAACCCTGTTCATCCAAGGAGCTGTGGTGTGACAAGTACATAATACTCGCTCCCAGGTGGATTACAGCCGCAGCTTAGCACTGCAGCACAGTGATCTGCCGAAGAAAAGCAGGACAACACACTGTACCCGCTTGAAATGCAGGAGGCCTGAGGGAGGGCAGAACGCGATTCTCTCCAGATGATCTTACCAGACGCCGAAGTGTCTGGCGCGCTCTCAGTCCTAGCTTTGGCTGTGCCAGCGGAGCATGGCCACCAGCCACTTACAGCCTCTGCAGCTCTGCCGTCAGCGTGGTAGGAGCAGGAGCTCCATAATCTGCTCTGGGGCAGATCAGATGGGTTAACTCAGCCCACCTGCTAAACACAGTAAGCTCACCCAGCTGGCAGGGCCTGACATGGGTTAGGGTACGCTGCTGTGCGCACACAGCTATTCCAGCCGTAATTTTCAGCGGGGAGGCAGTGATGTCTCCAGAGTGACAGCTGTCACTGTTACCCCTAACATGGGTACTCTTTCATCGGCTACGCAGGATAGCCCTGTATCCATTTGTCTGGTGCTTAGAGTGATGTGCCTGTGACATGTCAGGTGATTAATTATGCAAAATACTCTGTAAACAGGACCTAAAACTTTATGGACACTCTCTTCTTTTATATCTGATTTATTCTGATTTGGTGCAGTTCCCCACCTCATTCACATAAGGCCAATGGAAATATGTCCTCTGTAAAGCCCCAGTCCTGTAAAACGTTAATTTTCTCCTCAGTTCCTACTCAGACAGAAGGAGATGCAGGAACCAGTGTTGCAATTCGCTGTGTGAAGTGTGGGACCAAGCTAGTCTGCCTGAGGGTCTGCACCATTAAATCAGCCAGTGCTAACATGCATGAAAATGGTGCACCCATTTGTAAGGACTGCGCAGAGCCATCATGAGGCATCTGGAAGCCACGCAGAGGTGTCCATGCAAGGGCTTTGCACTGCCTTGAGGAAAAAGACCTCTATATTCTGTATTACACCACAAGTGCTGAAAGCAGGGACAGTTTAGGTTCAGTAGCAGAGGAAGGATTCTGCAACAAACCGCGACACATCGGGGTACAACAGGCCTGGCGATAATGTGTTTAAAGCTGAGAGTCAAACTTCTGAGCAAGCAGTAAACTGTTTTGCTCCTTCGGTGCCGTTGATCTCAGTAAGGCGAGCTGGTTTGGCCCCAGTTCAGGTTGCGGAGGAAAGCACAACATGTTCCTAGACTGCAGGAGCTGGAGGTCAGCTGCCCTGGAACCCGCTGCCTCCGGACAGCTTGTTGTCATTTACCTCCCAACCTGCCTGAATGCCTTTAGTGGACTTTGGCCAGGGGTAAATCAGCATGACCAAACCACTGACACAGAAAAGACAGTGACTCCGGAGCAAAGCTCTCCTCCAGGAGAAAGGATTGATTAGCCCAAGAGAATGCATACTTTTTTCCCCCCGATATTGATACTTATTTACATTTTAATTCTTTCTTACTTGAGTGGAATGAAATACTCTTTCAAGCATTCAGCCTTCTTTTGAGTGAAATTCCTGTTAACTGTAGTGGCATTAGCTTGAACGGAAACTGCAATCTTTGTCCTTCAGTTTCCTTTGAACGACAGTCGCGCTTGCCCGTTGCATGTGTCCTTATTAACCCAGACTGCAAAGACTTCTTATTTTAGCTTCCAGATTAAGAGCGTGAACCCTTGAGCTGAGTTGTACAGTGCATTCCTGTGCTTCATGTTTTCTAAAATTGATCAGAAGTGTAGGACACCTGAACCTGTTGAAAATACAGAAATAACAAGGATTTTTACTCTGTCTACCGTTAGGGTAGCGTACCACCTATGGCAGCTGTTCACCATTAGTTGATCTTTCATGCTCTGTGCCAACAGTACTGCATACTCAAAAAATAAATAAATAGCAAATCTTTGTACCAACAAACTTTTATAAACAGGGAAAGGGGGGAAAAAAAGTACACGAATCGAGAGGGAAGTATTTCCAGATAGCCTCTGATACATGTGAATTCGAATAGTTGCAAGCCAAAACATCCGACAGTGCAAGTGGGAGTTTTGTATCTGCAGAGCTCTGGCTGAAGTGGCCGACCCTGCACGTGCCGCGTCCGGAGCCGGTGGGCTCTGCGTGGTCCCTGCGCGGCTGCTGGGGGAGATGGGAGCGGTTGATCTGTTGATGGGCACGGTCCCCACTGCGCTGCAGTGAACTGCAGCCATCCTTCGGTCCTAAGATTAAGAGAGGAGGAGGAGGAGAGGGGCTGGGGGAGCTTGTCGAAGGGGAAATCTTTACAAGGTCTGTGAGATTAGTTCCCAAAATGGGGCTGCGTTGTTCTGGCAGTCACCTCGTGATGCAGATGAGATGCAGGAGAGATGGTGTCTGAAGTGTCTTCAGGTAACAATGAACTTCAATAATTAACGCCAGTTTTGTCACGACACTTCACCCTTGTTTGAATATTTTGTTTATATAAAAAAGTGAGTACAGGTAGTTGGTGGGGGGTTTTAATGCGTGTCTCTCTTGGGTTTAGATTGTCAAAATACAGTGCTAACTTTGAGGATGCATCACAGTGACTTAGTAGACTTGGTGGCCTCTGGATACTAGAAGACTGTGTCTGTGGGAGAGCCGATGGAGCCAATCCTGCATTTGATGTGCTTTAATCGTTTAGAGGACCCATCGTCCATCAGAAGTAAAAAGATTAGCAACTTAGCCCCACTACTGCTGTGACTAACGGCTTGGCACTCTGTTCTCAGCACAGTGAGCTGTGCTGTATCTCCAGCCTTCCGCAGGGTGAGACAGCCGTAACTGGGGGGAAGGCAGGCTTTAATGTCGGTCGTAACAAACAGGTGCCCACCCAGCAGCCCGTAGTTCAAGGGGTGTCAAAAGAAAGGAATGGAAGCTGCTTTCAGGTGGCGTGAAACGTCTCCTGTTGTCAACCTGATCTTTTTGGTGTGAGATTAGCTGTTTGATTTGTATGTCATAGTAGGTTTCTCTAAAAAAGGTAGAGAAACTAGTTTGATCTGTTTGGTTACTTCCATTTTCTCTGGTGCCACAGGGCCGTTGCGAGGATTGCAGTGCTGTAGACACGCTTAGATGATGCAGAACCACCCAAAACCCACATCTGGTTTTTTCATTAAAAACAGTGCCAAATGAAACACTTTCTTCATTTTTTTTCTTTTATTAATGCATCTTAACTTTGTTTAGCTGTGTTCCAAAAGACTGAAGTTTTAACTACACACCGATACATTTTTTAGTTTTCCTTTTGCAGTAGGTGATTCTGAGATTCTGTGGAAAATTCTTATTTAAATACTGTGTGTAGGGTCCTAGAAAGATGCTGCTCCTGTAAAGCAGAAAGACTGGCAAAGCATACTTTACCCCACAGGCCAAAATCTTGAGAATGGCTGTAACCGTGGTGAATGTTACTGTAAATCATCTTGCAGTAAATCTCTTAAGAGGTCAGCATCTGCGGGCAAATTAGAAATCTGGGGTTTTGACTTACGTGCTCCTTTTTAACTGTCGCCTGGATGCGTTTACTGTGTGCAGAATCTTAGTGAAACCTGCGGTGTGCTTGTCGCTTGTCTTGGTGTTGTAGGCAGGAGTTCTGTAATCGAAACCGTTTGGTGTCGGCCTTTGCAATGTACATGGTAATGAAGGGGATTAAGTCAGACTGATGCAGTGAATTCTGACAGGTCATGCCCTGCCTACCTACCATAAAGGGACTTAAGAAGGAAGGGAATCGCATGTGAACAGTATTCCTGCTTTCCTGAAGCGTTTGAAAACCTCTTCACTCCTTGGTTGCCTGTAACTTCCTTTACCAAAAAAGTTAGTGGAAACTGCCTGCCAGTCCAGAAGGCAGAACAGGGGTTTGAATCCAGGTCTCCTATGACTGCTGTTGCATTTTTAAGGCTACTTCTATAATTTCTTCTAAGCATCCCTGGCGCTAGTATCACCAATCTTAGTGGAACTGGTCCCTGAAGTTGCAGCACTCAGCATCTTCTACAGTACAGTCATGAGAGTCTTTGTGCAGGAGTTTCTCAAGTACTATGTATTAAGGCTTGAAAAGTTATTTCTCTCTTTCTCAGTGTTGGATTTAGCTATTGCTTTTTAAACCCTTACATCCCTTAAGTAACACAGCCAAGCAGACAGCTGAGCTTCCTTGTGGCAAATGAGTGTGAGTATGTGCATGACCCTTGGCTACCAGCCTAGCTCCGTTACCTTGGACTACCTCCGTTACCTTGGACTACCTCCAAAGGCAGGGCTGGTAATACTGTGAAATCACAGCAGTGAAATCCCCCGACGCCTGCCTCTCTGAGTCCTATAACAGAAAGCTGCGGGAGCTTGCACCAGAGTTAGGAATTACGGAAACAGCTGTGGCCCCATGGAGTTAGCAAGGCCAGTGTAGGCACAAAGGGGACGAGTGATTAGAACGGTTGAAATACTGTCTCCCCCACGGATTTGATCCCTCTCTTACAAATCAGGTACACTGCTGAGGAAGTTCAGAGAGAAGCAAACGCTTCTGTTCTCTCCTCCTTAAAGCGTGAAAGACCACAGATTAAATCCTCAGCCCTACTCTTGCCTGCGGTAAGAGCCAGGACATGATAAAGGGGATCCAGAAGATAACAAACCAGGATGTGGTGGAAGCCTATTGCCTACTTTCTCAGTGCAGACAGCTGCTTTCCCAGCATCACCTCCCAAAGCCCTGTCAAAAGGAAACTGTATGGTTTTACCAGTTACCTGCCGACAGACGTATTTCACATGCATTTCAATCATGCACAAAAGAAGTGAGAAAAAGATAATGACCTGTGTTTTATTGTAGATAAAGAAGACTATGCAGTTAGTGTGTGTGGTGATTAGGGGTTTTTTGTTAGCTTCTAAATTTTAGCAGTAGGCTTGCCAGTAATGCAGGGGGATGCAGCAGCATTAAAACTATTTGATTAGTAACTTCTCTTATACACCTGGAGCATGAGTTTTGATCTGTTTCCATTTCCAGCAGCTGAGTTGCCAAGTATTTGAAACGCTATAGCTGAGGCATCTAGAAAATGTCATCACCACTTGTTGGTTTATGAGAGGCTTGTCATAGGCTTAGCAGCTCTGAGAAGCTGTAGGTTAGTCTGGCCAAGGAGGGAGAAAATGCTGCACCACGAGGTGTTTCAGATCAATGAGGGGACTGTGATATCCCTATTCACCAATCTGTTCACTGTACAAGTCCCAGTTTTATCAGACTTCTGCCCTGGGGTGATCAGCTTGCGCGTGCAAGTCGTCAGCCTGCGTCCTTCGGTCCCCACACACTCCTGACTGAGGAATGTTGCTTGCCACGTGTTTGAGTGAAACTCTGATTTCCCAATGCAAAATAAACCCATGGCTGCATGTACACAGATGGATGAGGATGGGATTATTCAAGGTCAGGTTATCCTGTCCGTGCTAACACAGTAGGAGATTAATGAAGGAAGGATTTTGCTGTTAAAAATGACCCACTACGCTTCTTCCATGTGAACAGACGCTGTCTATATGGCAGTTGGAAATGTAGCTGCAGTCCAGCAGGATCCTCCCAAGCTAACTTTAATTGGTATGGATCAACTGACCATGCAGCAAAGATACAGGTGCACAGGCTCCGACTGCTCACCTCCAGCCCTTGGTGGGCTTGTAAACCTGGGCTGAAATCTCTGTTCTCCCGTTTCTGCTGTGCTGTTGCCGCTCAACCCATAGTATGGTTCGCCCTTCTCACGGCAGCGTGGACACCGCCTCGGCAGCCAGAGCGAAGCCAGCGTGCTCTTCCTTTTGATCAGAATGACCGGAGGGCAGCGTGGTGTCTGGGGCCGGCCCCGAGCTTCGCTCTGTGGGTGCTCCGCTGCCGGTGGGGTGAAATGCCTCACACGTTGCGCGCCTCTGGTTCGGTGTCCTCGCAAGGGTGGGATTTATTTCTAGCAGTGACATGGCACAAAAGGAAATGCTATGTGAAATTACTGCTGTCTTTCCCTATCAGAGTGTGAATTCCCTCCCTTTTAATTTGTATTTCAAGGAAAAATAGCTGATTCTTTTGGGTTGGTGGAAGAATCCAGATCAGTTGAAAGCTGGCATTAAGTGTTCCTTATGTACCAGAATAGAGAAAATAATTATCTTTAATTACTTTATTTTTCCTTTGCTCATTCTAAATCCTCCCCGGGTGTCTCTTGAACAGGCGCAGAGTCCTTGGCTTCCCCGCTACGGAGCAGTTGATGTCCATTTCACGGGCATGGCTGACTGTTTCCGGCAAACTGTGAAGAGCAAAGGTGTGCTCGGACTGTGGAGTGGGCTCACACCCAGCCTGCTCAAGGTGAGGTTTTGCTTTTATCCCGCTCAAAGACCATCCTGAAGAAATCAAGGCATGCTTTTGGTCAGCTGGGGTTGTAAAGGTTATGACATGCCTCCGTACTTAGTAGCAGCTTGTAGATGACGGAGTCTGTGACAGAACAGGTATAACCTCAGGCAGGTTATAAGCCAGCTTTGGAACTTGGTTTGGTCGTATTTCCCCAAACGGAAGCTTGGCTTCGAGGTGTCACTACTTTCGAGTTTATCTGAGCGTCCTTAGCGAAGGAGTGCTGCTAACACACGAGCCAGGGTATGGCTGGGGGATTGCAAGCGCTCCACTTATGGCAGCTGAACAAGTTCTGCTGCTCAGCTGAGCTCCAGTAGCTTGACATGTTGTACCAAGCTGGAAAGAAAATTGTACCTGTATAAGCCACTCCCCCAGAAGTCAAAAGCAGTACTTTTGCCCAGCTATTTAATGCATGCATAGCAGTTACTACAGCCCTTGCCGAGCTGAAAGCATGAAATAGAGCACGGTAGCTTAAAGAGAAGGTAATTTAGTTTACATAAATACATTTTATAGTGCTGTGGTGAGGATTGCCTACATGGAGTACTACAGGTCGGCTAATGAGCGGTAATTGAGTGACAGCGTGATTGATTGTGATGGCCTGGCTGTGCCTGGCCCTACCTTGGCTGGTGTAAAGCCACGTGGCACCAGAGCTGCTGATTCTGCATGGGGCAAAAGAAGAAAATTGTTCAGTCACCCTGCTCTACACAGAATAAATCCCACATTTCCTGCCAGGATTTGCTGAGGTTGCTTAGGATTTTCTTAGATATTTGGCAAGTTGTGATACAAGCTAGCCACAGACCTTGTTCCTTACAGTATTGTTATAATTAGCTATGTGCCAATAATAAACTCCTACTTGTAGCAATGCTGCAGGTGCCAGCCTAGTTGGAGGTGAGACTCTGATTTTATATAAACAAGCACAGCTCTATTAGCAGATCAGATCAGAATTTGAAGTCCTAGAAGTTGCCTTTTTTAAAACATCTAAGCTAATAATGCTACTAGTGAGTCTAATTTTGCTTTTTTGTCTTACGTTGCCTTTTTTTTTTATTTTATCAGATTGTCCCATACTTCGGTGTGATGTTTAGCACCTTTGAGTTCTGCAAGCGGGTCTGTCTGTACAGAAACGGTTATATTGAATCTCCTTTAAACTACAAGCTAACTCCTGGTGTGGACCAGAGTTTACAGCCACAAGAACTGAGAGAATTAAAGCTCCTCCGAAGCGAAAATTTTGTGCCAAGGAAATCGGCGCTTGAAAACTGACATTGGAGTGTCCATTGCAGATATACACAATACCTTTCTTAAGGAACCCTGCAAGAAAGATGTGCTGAGCTACAGGTACCAGCATCTCCGAGGATTGCATCGTTTTAGTACTGAGACACCAGAGCCAGGAATGAATAAATCTTGTAACTCATTTGCTGAATAGGTATAAACAATATGAATAGCAAGCATATACTGAAGAGGAGAGATGCAAATAGTTTGAAAACAGTATGCTATTGGAACTTGAAATTACATCATTCTAGGTGCTTTTCAATATTCAGTAGCCATTTTGAGATAAAACCACTTGCAGAAAGGCAAGAGAACAGAGATGAGATTATAAATTGTATCTTGAAAAATACTAAGAATGTTCAAATGGATTTTTAAGTGATCCGAGATACCGAGTCAGCCAAAAATGATGAACAGACTAGAACACATACAACATGCAAGAATTTCCACTGAAATCTCCTTTTTTAGTGATGCTTTGTGGATGTGGCATTCTGCAGATGCAGAATTAGACGCAGTTCAGTCACACTCCAGAATCCACTCTTCAGTTTTTGAGACTTACTTGAGAATAATAATTTTGTATGAATCTTTGGCCTAAAGATGAAAATACGCTGCTGCAACTGTGCTTTTGCTAAGAGAGAACTGTACTGTGCAAACTGAACTGTAATACACTGGCATGACAATCTTGCAGACTTCAGTGCAGACTAGAAAACCTTCCCCTCTTTCTCCTGTGTTGCTGCTGCGCGTATGTGAATTATTTCAGGCTCTGAAAAATAGTTTTCCGGAAGTTGTCTAACTGAAATATTTCCCGAAAAATGCAGTTCTTAAATGTGTTAGATATTTCAGAGCCACGAGCCTTGTTGTGTCATTTTGGTATTCTCAAAGCTCTATTTTTATATTAAACTACTTTTAAGTTCCTGTGCACAGACCCAGGCCTACCGTGCTGCTCAGAACTCACCAGCAGCACAGTGCTGTGCACACAGCCTGCGATTTTTCCACCTGAGCTGCTGTGATCCAGGAGCCGCAGCTCGTTTCTGTAGGCAGGAACCTCTCTGCAAGACCACTGGGTTAGTGCCAGTGCAGTTCATTGGCCTCTGACCAGTCTAGGGAGTTTTTGGACAGTAAAAGATCATCTGGGGATTATACCTGAGGACCTGCGGTATTGCTCTGGTTTGTTTGTAGAAGTGCGGCTACGGAACAGCCCCATCCTGGTGCCTTCTGACAGAAAACCTTAAACCCTGTGTCCCGCCAGCCTCGGGCCGTGGCAGAACGTGAACCGGGGCAGCTCGGCAAGGGCTGTGCACCCAGCCACGCTCCCGCCCTCGCTGCCGCAGCCCGGGCTCAGCGCGGGATTTGCCTGCTGGTCGCACAGCTGTTTGTGCGTGGTCTTGTACCGCTTGTACCCCTGCGGCGTGGAAATAAGTAGATCTCAGAAACTGCTTAGTTAGGCTGGGTCACAGTGGGATGAGGCAATGGCAAATCGACGCCGGAGCAGCCTGCGACTGTGGAAAAGCATTGGTGGAAAGATTTGGGATAGTTTTGAGGCCTGCCCTGCACCTAGAACTCAGCCACTGTGCATGTACGCTACAGCTGAGGTCTTGCAGTATCTCTCTTAATGGGCTCGCTCGGTTCTGCTGCAGTGGTGCTTCATGGTGGTTTTCTTCTCAGGAGAGAAATGCAAGTGTTGATAGCAAAAACTCAGATGGCAGAGAGCAGATCCGGTGGGTCGCGTGTCCCGCTGAGGCTGTAAGTGCTTTTGGCTCTCTAACCAACCTGCCTAGTGAACGTTTTTCTCCACGCCTCCGTTTTCCCGTCTGCACAGCGCGGGTCAGAATACTGAGACTCACCCGAGACGTACGAACAAGGAGATGTGACTTGTGAGCGCGTCGGGGAGGAACAGATTTCTAAGGAGTGCCCCTACCCTGTCCAAGCGTACCTGTATGTTTTCTACAAACGTCGTATTTCCAAATAGATTTTACAGATTGAGTGATGGGTGCGTATGAGTGTCAGGTCAGCTTTTCAAACCTGGTAAGAGCCAAGTGAGTCTAAACCTTACCTCTAACTTGTTTCTGATGTGCTAATAACGCGTTTGTGTGTGTTTATATATTTATATATTTGCTAATAACATACTCCTACAGCCCATAAATCACTTGCTGCGCTTTTATCAGCCGAGCCTCTGCCTTGCGTAATGACACCCCCGCGTGAGAAATCCCCCGCCAAGTAGCGCGGACCCCTCCGCTCCAGGCCCGCAGCTCCGCACTCCCGGGGCTGGCGGCGGGAGGGGTCGCGACCGAGGTTGGCCCCGATCGGGCGGTGGGACTCGATCCCGTACCCGTCTGAGCGTTGAAGACCCCCGAGCCCGCCCGGCGCTGCCCGCCCCGCGGCCCCCCGAGCCGCCTTCCCGCCGGGGCCGGCGGACGCGGCCGGCATTGGGGGGGGGGGGGGGGGGGGGGGGGGGCCGCCGGCCGTGTGCCCCCCCCGAGGCGGCCACGCCCCCTCCCCTCCCGCGGCCAATGGGCAAGCGGGACGCCGCGCCCCCGCCCACCCCCCGCCCCTATATAAGGCGGCCATTGCAGGCGCGCGCCCCGCTTCCCGCCTCCCGCCGCCTCGCCCGCCGCCCCCCCCCCGCCCCGCCATGACCGATGCGGCCGTGTCCTTCGCCAAGGATTTCCTCGCCGGCGGCGTGGCGGCCGCCATCTCCAAGACCGCCGTGGCCCCCATCGAGAGGGTCAAGCTGCTGCTGCAGGTGAGCGCGGGCGGCCGCCCCAAGGGCGCCTCAGGGATGGATGGATGGGGGGGGGTTGGGGGTCTCGGGGGGTCGCGTCGCTGATGGCGGCGTCCCGTCCCCCGCAGGTGCAGCACGCCAGCAAGCAGATCGCCGCCGACAAGCAGTACAAGGGCATCATCGACTGCGTGGTGCGCATCCCCCGGGAGCAGGGCGTCCTCTCCTTCTGGCGCGGCAACCTGGCCAATGTGATCCGCTACTTCCCCACCCAGGCCCTCAACTTCGCCTTCAAGGATAAGTACAAGCAGATCTTCCTGGGCGGCGTGGACAAGCGCACCCAGTTCTGGCGGTACTTCGCCGGTAACCTGGCGTCCGGGGGTGCCGCCGGCGCTACCTCCCTCTGCTTCGTCTACCCCCTTGACTTCGCCCGAACCCGCCTGGCTGCGGACGTGGGCAAAGCCGGGGCCGACCGCGAGTTCAGCGGGCTCGGCGACTGCCTGCTCAAAATCTTCCGCTCGGACGGCCTCAGGGGCCTGTACCAGGGCTTCAATGTCTCTGTCCAGGGCATCATCATCTACAGAGCCGCCTATTTTGGCATCTACGACACTGCGAAGGGTAGGTTGGCCACGATGCCGGGCTGTGGTGCGTTCTGGTGGATGCCGGCGGCTCGCCTGCCGCGCTCACCGAAAGCTCTCTCCCACAGGCATGCTGCCGGACCCGAAGAACACCCACATCGTTGTCAGCTGGATGATCGCTCAGACCGTCACCGCTGTCGCCGGTTTGACCTCCTACCCTTTCGATACGGTTCGTCGTCGCATGATGATGCAGTCTGGCCGTAAAGGAAGTAAGTTTCTAGCTCCTCGTGTAGGAAGTGTGGGGCATCCCTGAATCACCAGTTGCTGGTGGAGCTGAGGTGAAGGCAGAGCGGCTTGGCTTTCCCCAAGCCGTGTAGATATCCTCACCTCTTGTGGACAGTGGGGTGTGAGAGGGGCTGCGCGAGCGACATCGGGCAGGGGGCACGGACGGGTCTCTGCAGCACGCCTGTCAGGTGGCCTGCAGTGTGTCTGTCAGCAGGCAGGAACAGCAGAACTTGCCCAAGGATGTTGCAAACGAGTGTCTCTGGGCCAAGAGGAGACACCCCTGGTAGCAGACACGGCCTGGCTGACTGTGCAATAGCTTTTGGCTCTGGAAGTGTGGGTGTCAAAGCAAACAGGAGCTGCCTCCTGCTCGAACCGGTCCTTCCAGTGTCTCCTAGGGGTAATGCAGCTGCAGTGTATCTCCTGGGCAGTCCTGCCCTCTGACGCACTAACGCTGGAGAAAGTCAGTCAGGAAACGGGATGCACTTGAGGTTATGAAGCTGGCAAATACATGAGGCCATTTCTGACCTGGATGTTGGGGGTCACGGGCGTCCAATTCCTAATGCTGTCTGTCTCCCGCAGCTGACATCATGTACACCGGCACTATTGACTGCTGGCGGAAGATTGCCCGGGACGAGGGCTCCAAGGCATTTTTCAAAGGTGCATGGTCGAATGTGCTCCGAGGAATGGGTGGTGCTTTTGTCTTAGTCCTGTATGACGAAATCAAGAAGTACACATAAGTTATTTCCTGTTGTGAACTGGCATGTTGTAATACGTAATCATGGACTTGTATGAAAACAGTCTAGTTACTAAACAGTTGCGGCTGGTATTTATACAGGTTGGCATGGGGCAGGGGCAACTGCCTGCCGTGTCTTTATTAAGTCATTCCCCCTGATGGGACTCAAACATGGTTTCTATTTCAGTCTCTCCTGCTTAGAGTACAAAGAAATAAAAATCTGAAACCAGCTTTCCTCGTCTCATGTTCTCGCTGCAGTGTGAGGGGGCTGGGGGTCTCTGCTCAGTGATTATAGGGAAGGAGGGAGATAAATCACCTCCATCCTGCACGCCTCATTACCTGCTAACTACCTGTGGTCTCCGGCAAGTAAATGCCGCCCAGGCTGCCGAGGGAGTGTTTTCTCCCCAGTGGAGGCCAGCAGTGTGGGCTGCGGTGGGGACTGGCAGCTCTGGAGGACTTTCCCAGCTGGTTTCTCCTGAGAGAGACCCTGGTAACTAGAGATGATGCGCTGGCTGTGTGCCACCAGCCCTGCCTCTGGCCTGCCTGCTCCCCGGAGCTGATGAAACCTTGTTTTGAAAGTGCCAAGTGCCTAACCGTTCTGCAAAGCACAACCCTCCCCACGGCGCTGAATGCCTTGGAGGCGGGAGAAATGTCTGAGGGAAATGTCGAAGGGGTCTTTGCTGCTGTCCGGAGGAGCAGGGCTGGCATCGCGTGCTCTGGCTTAGAAACTGAGCCGCCTACTTGAGCGTCTTCAAAGCAAGCCAGAGAATATAAGTGCAGGTAATTGTGGCTCTTGTGTAGAGCCCCTGGCTAGCCCTGCCCTTGCGGAAGGTGTTGTGCTGTGCGGAGGTGGTAGCGGAGCGGAGACAGACTGCTCTTGCGCCAGGCGGGGAGCCGCGTACCCCTGGGAGTTAAGCTTGTCCCAGCCCCAAATTCAGGGAAAAGGGGGAAATTCATGCTGCTGGGGCAGTTTGGGGAAAACACTGCAAAGACCGGGCAATGTGTGTGGCTTGGCCTTTACCCGGACACGTCTGTGAGCCGTCTCGGCAAAGACGCCTGGTTTCTGCCTGGGGAGCCGAGCTGGTGAGTGGATGCTCTCCTGGTCCTCCACCTTTCCGATCAGCAAGTCTTTGCTCACTGCCCCCATGCCTCTGGTCCTTTCTAGCTGCCCAGGCCTGCTCGAAGTGGTTGACCCCAATCACTGAAACCAATCTCAAACACTGTCCGAGGCAGGTAAACAAGCCTAAAGGCTTGTTTGCGTTGCAAAGGGCAGTAGTTGTTTTTATTGCTGGAATTGAAGTTGGGCAGCTGGACGTGAGGGTGCAGCACCGTCCCGCTGCAGACCGCGTCGGCTTGCTTGGGTCTCTGTGAATGGGCACGTGCGTTCATGATGGGAGATGGTCTCACGCCACGTGGTTGAACTGAGAGCATTTGCTGGTGCTTTTCAGCTGCCCCTGGCTCCTGCGATGCGAGATCCCCCGCTGCCTGCTGTGGAAAGAAAACGGGCTGGAAGTTTCCCCGTGAGACACGGAGCAATGCCACAAGCAGTGGGCAGCGTGCTGGGGGAGCAGGGAGCAGCCTGGCGGGGGGCTGCACCATGGGACCGCCTTACCCTCTCCTGCTGCACAAATGCAAGCTGATTAATTAAGGGCTCTCAGCTCTTATTGCCTCCTGCTGCTGAGATCTCCTGGATTTCAAGGGCTGTTCTGAAAGGCTGCTGGTTGCTGAGCATGGGGCATCCTCTCCTCCGCAGGAGAGGCATGGCCAGGCTGTTCGCAGAAGGCGAGTGCATCATTTCTTCCTCCACAGGGTGATGGGTGACTGAGGTGCTGAGCCGGGCTGTTGTGCTGAGCTGGGGGACCCGTAAGTCCTTAGACCTACAGCATTTCGCGCTGGGCTTGGGGTGCGGGGCTGGCACGTGTGAGATGGGTTGTAGCTACCCATGGTAGTTACTGCCTTCGGGACTCGGGGAACAAGCATGTGTTTCACAGCTTTTTTCAGCTCTGGTGCATGGGAGACGTGGGGCAG
Source organism: Opisthocomus hoazin (assembly GCF_030867145.1). Classification (NCBI taxonomy): domain Eukaryota; kingdom Metazoa; phylum Chordata; class Aves; order Opisthocomiformes; family Opisthocomidae; genus Opisthocomus; species Opisthocomus hoazin. The sequence goes on from NC_134427.1 coordinate 16,840,129, forward strand.
AGCCCGCCATCGGCTTTCCCTGTGCCACGGAGCATGGCAGCCTCCTGGCCTGGGCCCCCCTGGGATTTAACCCCATCCTCCTGGCAGCTCCCTCCGGAGCAGCATTACCTGGGGAAGCAGGCTGCAGGGTTCAGCTGCTGCTTTTGCCTGCCGCAGGAGCACGTTACAGAGTGATTAAGGGCTTCGTTCTCACAGGGAAACTGAGGCACGGGAGAGGGACTGGGGCCAGCCAGCAGCAAGGCAGCGAGTCAAGTGTGGTCCCTCCAACACAAGCGCTTTGTCCACCCAGCTGTGCTGCTCCAAGGACAGCAGGGCCAGGGGTGGATTTTCCTTCTGAACACAATTCTCTTGTGGGGAGCACCGAACATCTCGAACGTCATCACTTCCTCCACGGGAGCCGTGCCCGGCGTCTCGGCCCCTTTGCTGGTGGGGAGTGGCAGGCAAGCACCTGTATCGCCGCTTTCTTCCTGGCCCCTTGCCCGGCAGCCGTAAATCCCCGGCTTAGGACCTGTTGATGCAGCATGGCCGCGCATGGGATCATATGAAACCCTTGACAACGGCTGGGGATTTGGAGGGGCTCGGTGCGTGCCCACTCCCCCGGACAGGGCTGCCCATGGTGATGGGGGCTGCAGGATGGGGCTGCCCTTGGCCCCCGCCGACTCTGCGGGACCAGGACCTCGTCGGCGGGGCTGGGGGCTGTGAGGACCACCCTTGGAGGCTGGGGTGCCGGGCAAGGCGGGGGCAGCTGCCCTCTTCCTGGGGGCATCTGGGGAGCGTTGATGGCTGCAGCGGTGGGAGCAGGGCTCCAGGGCTGGGCGGTGGGAGGAGGTGTGATGGCTGCGCCTCCCTGCTCGCTCCTCTGCTGGAGAAGCTGCAGGGCCAGGCAGTGGCCAGGGAGGACAGCAGTGTCCCCCAGCCCCCATCTCACCCCACGTCCAGACTGAGCTGTGGAGGCTACGGGGGAGGCCACGTTTCTCCCTCGTGTTTCCGCCTTCGAAGTGCCACTGAAGCCTGACATGCTGCAAGCCGTGCCCAGCGCTTGGCACAGCTCGGTGCAGGGGCTGAGCGTGGCAAAGGCGAGCCCCAGGGCTGGGACGCCTCGGCTGGAGGAGGAGCAGCAGAACCTGGTTGTGCTGCACAGAGTTAGCCTGCTCCTGAGGAAACAAGGGCTTGTCTGAAAGCTCTCTCCAGCTCACACGCTGCATCTCTCGCTGCCGGGGCTGGTGCCTGGATCTCGCCGGGCTCACAAAACGCCAGCGCGGTGCCAGCTCGTCCCTTCCAGCAGTCGTTGGGCCACCCCAAGCTGTGCCTCTGGGCTCTGGATGGAGCCAGGAGTCCTGCCCCCGTGTCCTTGTCACTGTGGGCCAGGCGTGGCCCCAGCGTCCTCCATGTGCTGCCTGCACCGCTCCATCAGCGGCTGGCGTGGAGGGGCAGGGGTTGTTTAGTCTGGAGAAGAGGAGGCTGAGGGGAGACCTCATCGCCCTCTACAGCTACCTGAAGGGAAGTTGTAATGAGGCGGGTGTTGGTCTCTTCTCCCAGGTAACCAGTGATAGGATGAGAGGAAATGGCCTCAAGTTGCGTCAGGGGAGGTTTAGTTTGGATATTAAGAAAAATTTCTTTACTGAAAGAGTGGTCAGGCATTGGAACAGGCTGCCCAGGGAGGTGGTGGAGTCACCATCCCGGGAGGGGTTCAAAAAACGTGTGGATGTGGCACTTCGGGACACAGTTTAGCAGGCATGGTGGTGTTGGGTTGGCGGTTGGACTTGATGATCTTAGAGGTCTTTTCCAACCCTAATGATTCTATGATTCTATAAGATGCGATGCTTTGGGTCACGCAGGGTAAAATCGGTTGTTCCTAGCAGGGTGGGTGTGTTGAAACCACCCATGGGGCTGACCCTGCTGCTGCCCGGCCACCCGAGGTGTCCCCATCGGCTGCCATACGCACACAGGTCGGGCTGTGGGGCAGCAGCTAAAGCTGGCGTGCTTCGCCTGTTTCTACACACCCTGGCCCCATACTGAGCTGCTGCGGGGGGAGCGGTTTTGGGCACACTGAGCGAGCCCTCAGGAGCTGCGAAGACCCACACGAAGACCCGCAGCATCAGGGAGGTTCTGGGAGGTTTTGTCCCACCAGGGCTTTGCTGGTTGTCGCTGTCTGGTCCTGCCGGGGTTGACAGCAGTTGCAGCCCTGGCTGCAGGGACCGGGCAGAGGTTTTCTGGCTGGCAAGCAAGGAGAGCTTGGCCACTTGTGCCTGGAAATCCACCCAAGAAACCAGCATGCTGTGGCCAGCTAGGTTCACAAGATCTGCTCCCCAGAGGAGAGCTACACAGCTTCCTCCCCCGTCCCTCAGAGCCCAGCCCTGCAGCCTTTTCAACAAGCCCATAATTTTCATTTTATATTTTTAAATGCCTGGATGTGGCAGTGCCTCATGGACCTGTGGGGCTCTTTGGGGTAACACCAGCAAAAGCTGAGTCTGGTTTGGTTTAGGCTGATCCGTCAGTGCCGTTCCCAAGCTGCTCACGTTGTCGTACACCAAAAAAGCATTAGTGTGTGTGTATTAATATTTATTGCAATAGTCTAGGGAGTCTGAGCCATCTCTAAGCCAATCTAGTGGGTGAAATAGCAGAAACAGAGCACAGCCCGAACAGAACTGTAATAGCTGACCAGAAATATTTGCCTTCAGGTTTCGAGGCTGGACTCTGCACATGCTCCAGCTGCCTGGTTGCTGCCGGGCGTCATGGTGGGGATGCATGCAGAGCTGGGGAGCTGGGAGCATCCCAGCCGGTGCTCACCACTGCTGTGTCCCACAGGCAGACCCTCATGGTGGGGTGGTGGGCACAGGGCCACGCGGCTCCCCGCAACACATCCCAGGGCGCGAGGCACCAGCCGTGGGTGCAAAGCAAGGGAACCATCGGTGCTTGCTCCCTTGAAGGCAGCTTTCTGCTATGCAGCTGAGCTGAGCGGGAACGTCTTCCTCACGCCATGTGCAGGGCTACGGGGCCGGGCAGCTCGGCAGGGCTCCCCAGCCCACCCTGCAGCCCTGCCCTTACTGGGCTCCCAGTGCCCAGCTCCCTCTGGGCTGTTACCCTGCCCGGAGCCAGGCAGATCCATGCCAATAAAGCTGCGTACCAGCTTCCGAACAAGCCTCGGTGTTCTCCAGCATGCCGGAGCCTCTGTGATGGCAGCAGCCGTGTGTGGGGAGGCAGGCGGGGAGGACCCTGCATTGCTCCCATGGTACAGCTGCGATTAACGCTCACGAGGTCAGATTCATCATCACTGCTTCTCTTCGCTGTTTACAAAGTGTGTGAGGGGAGGTTTTTTTCACAGGTTTTGAGGAACAAGGCAGCATTGCTGCTCCAGAACTATTCCGACATGGTAATTCAGACTCGGTTATTGCGAAGGCGCTTGGAAACAGGACTGGGCTAAGCCATGGAACACACTAAGGTCAGTTTGGCCACGTGCGGCATTATTTTTGGAATAGATCCCTTCCTCCACTTTTATTTCATATGCTACTTTGCTTTGCAATCCATCTGCATCCAGATAAGTTCTTATGTATAATATAGTGCTCAGTTAAAAATACAAATCTATCACCTACCTATATTTACAGATTTATAAAAACTGATGTTGGCTTTTACAGTAACACAAAATCTGCCTTTTCTTTGGTCTGAATACTGCTGCAGATTACACACTTGATACCAGAGTGTGGGAAACTCTGCAGAATGGCTAGTTTTATCTGTTATAACGGGACAGTTAATCAAGCATTTGAACTATGTACCCCTGCTTCCTGTTGCTATCGTCAGCTAACATCTTTTAATTCATTTAAATCTAGAAATGAAAAACACAAACTTGATTTAAATAGTGAACTAGGACTAGTCAGGGCGAAAAATATATACTTTATAATGTATTGGATCAGATTCTTTGTGTTGGAGTTGTTTCAGCCATTGACTGCATAACTGGAGTGTGTTAATCCATCTCAGGCGCTGCTAGCGTGACAAACTGCATACTCCCCTCTCTGACCGGGTCCATGAGCGAGTCCTGAGCCGAACTGGGCAGATCTCTGATGATGAGACTGGAAAACCAGTGACCAAACGTGGGCGGGTATTCCAAGAGCCAGAAGGGAGCCGTGTTCGTGCCGTGCTGTGGGCACTGCCCCAGGGCTTGAGGCGTGCAGCTGAGGAAGATGATGGCAGTTCGTGGCCGCTACTTCGGGCAACCTGTGCTGAGCTGCGTGCTCATCGGCTTTTCTTTGTGCCTCACCAAACCGCAAAGGTGGTCCTAGCCCCACCTGGTAGCTGCTTCACAGCCCCACATCGCCGAGGCCCTGTGTTTTTGTCACTCCCAACCTTAACCCTAACTGCAAATCGCACTACCCCGGCTCAGCTTTTGTTCTGGGCGTCACTTGCAGCAGGACCGTACTTCATCCTTTCTGACAACTGGAGACGAATTCGTCTGCATCCCAGCAGACCTCATGTGGTTGAAAACCTATTTTCAAATTTCAAAGTCTGTGACTGCTGCTTGGAAAAACCTTCCTAATTTTTATTGAGACCAACCTGTGGTTATTCAGGGCTGGGGTTGCTCTCAGAAGAAGCCTGAGGCCCTTGCCTGGCTGGACCGTGCTACCACGCTTGGAAAAGGGGTTTGGGTAACCAGGTTCTATCCACTCCTTCCTCCTGCCCTTCCCAAGTATTACACACCACCTTACAACTGCTTAACTGAAGAGGCAATTAAATTGGCATACAACTTCTGCATCCCAGCCTGACAGCTGAGTGCACTCCATCCCTTACACCTTATATTCCCAAAGAAAGGAAGGATACATCCTTCGACTAAGCAGACCTGAGTTCTCCCAGTCAGGGTTGTAAAACCAGATGCAAAATCTTTATTGATTATAGGAAGTCTTCCCTAATAACTGTGGGAGATGAAGCATCTTGTTCATTACTCACATTATTTTACGATACTTGGTAGAGTAAGAACATGCTAGGAAAAGTATTTTAGTTCAAATCCATAACATGGTATTTAATCCCAGGTAGAGCAACAAAGACATGGGCTACAGAGCACTGTTATTACATCACGCAAGAGACGCAAAATATTATTTCCCAAACGAGGTACTTTACATACCCATTCTTAATGTGGTCTTTATCCAAGTCCTCAGTGGCCAGTGCATTCAAAACAGTTTTTCCCTCTCCTTCACATTTGACAACTCCAAAGACTGGTGCTGTTTTGCAGAATGGGTTATCTCAGACGTGCAGTTGTATTGTACTTCAAATGATCGCCAGTCGTATGGATTTGTACTCGCTGGTGATAGAACATGCAGGCACTTTTGTTTTCAGTAGTTTAAAACAGGGTCAGATTTTGTGTTCTTGTATCGGGCAGTATCCGGTGGGGCAGTGTAATGCTGTACAGCTGCGGCTTTCTGATGTTCAGCAGGGGCTGAGGCTTCAGAGCTGCAGTGGCGCCTGTGCTGGCTGCCTTGGACAGCCAGTCCGCTGGGCAGGGCGAGGAGCTGCACGACCCCCACGCCTCGCAGCCGAGTCGTTCAGGCTGCCGTGGAACCACACATCTTTCAGGCCGCTGCACGTTTTGGACACATTTAAAATAAAATGAACAACAGGCACAGAGCTTTGACTCACTTTTGTAATTAATTTCTTTGTTGTACAGTTGACCTAATGTTCTAATGCATTTATGGAAATCTCACATATTTAAAACTACCAAAATAAAAAGACAGGTATCTAAAGGTGCACTGAACTCAGGAGGGCACCCAGCGAAGATCTTCCCAAAAGTAAAATATTCTGGCTGGAACAGCTTGCTCATAACACTGGGTCTGTAGAGAACTGCAGTTTCAGCAAAATCTCCAGTGCTGTCGGAATTATTAAAATTGGTACCAGACTACCACTTATGACAGACAGGTACTCATCCTCCAAGCTGGTTGCAGCACGTTGCTCTTAAACATTGTCTGTTATTTCTGCTTTGTTGACAGATCTGCGATAGCTCCTGGTAGCTTTCTCCGGTGCCCGAGTACCCAGCAGATGTGCAGCATTTCATTTGAACTGGTTATCGATCAGGGTTCCTTTCATCTTGGCCTTCTTGGCTTCCAGCTCAGCCTGATTAAGGAAATTAAGACAGAATGAAATAACATCTGGATGCGTTTCCCTTCAGTGCTCCAGTGAGGTTTGGTCTTCTTGTCTGACCACTGCAAGCTTTTCACACCAGGAGCAAGAGTAGCTTGAGTTCTTTGCTGCCTCCCTCCTCCCGTGAGATACAAAGTGAGGACCACCTTTAAAATCATGAAGAGCCCAAGACTACCTGCACAAGAGACAATTTCATACTTTCTATTCTCACGTGGAAGCTGCACATTTCCCCCCCCGCCATCTACTACTCCACTGTCACCACAGGTAAGATCAGCCATGATGTTCTTGCCACTAAACCTGCAAGTGACCCTTCCGGTAGCAGCTGAGCTGGCAGGTCCTCCACGAGGGCCTTAGCTTGCCCTGATGCCTCACGGTAAAGACCTGCTCTGCCAAGCAGGCCTGAGAGCACAGCATTAGGGGTGCTCTGGTTGGCAAAGCCATGGCCTGGTTTCCCCTTCCCTTGTTCCTTGTCCAACAGGTCATGGAAGGTCTCCCTGCAAATGCTCTGCAGGCTGCTCTTCAGTCAGCTCTATAGGTCATTGCATACGATTTCAAGTTCAGGAGGACTAGAAGAACATCTATATAAAACCTGTAAAGGAAAAGCCATCCTCACAAAGCTACAAGTTACCTATGACTGTACCAGAACCTCTCTACACTTGTAGCCCGATCTGCAAGATAGTTTTTGTGTACAAAGCCAACAGATCTCAGGGATTCGTGTTCAACGCCAAAGAAAACACTCACCAACTCCTGCAGTCTTTTTTTGCTCATGCCTTTGCGTTCCAGCTGCTTCTCAATCACCTTTGCATTCTGTGCATAGGAGTCTGCAATCTCCCTCTGAAACATGTACAATGTCACTTTGCAACAGCAAACGCCGAAGTACCAACACCTCGTCCGAGCAGCAAGATGACCACCGGCTTGGGTCGGTGTCTGAGACAGCTGCCCAGCTCAGACGTGACTGCCACTCAGGGCAGATGAAACTCACCGCTTCGATCTCCTCCTCCTCCTCATCAATGGTGGACACTGTGACAGAACTGAACTTGCCCATGTCTTTGGTCCGTTTGGTCATCATCACCTGGGTGAGAAGCCGAGTGTTTTGTTAAACCTTGGCAACGGCTCTGCCACCAGCGATCACTGCCCCCTCCAAAGCTTTCAAGGCTTCTCATGCAAGTCATTAAGGGCAAATCATACCTGAGCTCCGTGGGTGGCAAAGGAGAATTATCCCCACTGATTTCTGGGCTCAGAGCTGACGTTACCAGAAGCAAACTCACCGATACGTAATAATGAGCCAGATTTTGAGAATCGCTCTGCAAGGCTACCAACGTGACCTACTTACAAACGGAAACTTTCTGCTAACTGAGCCTAAACATCAGGCACACTCCAGATTTCCAAGCTTATTTTGCTTTCCTTTAGCTTTAGGCCTCCAAACTGGAGTGACCTCTGCAAAGGAAAACTTGGGGCGAACAGGGAGAAGACACCAAACCGAGTTACTGTTTATGGGTCCTTTTCTTCCTTGTTTTTCTCCCTCTGCCCCCGCCATTACAGGATTTTACTCACCGCACCTTTCTGACAAGCAGAGAGCGCCTTTTTACGTCTCCGAGGCCGATTACCTTTTTGGGAGGTTCTTGTTTCTGAGTATATATGTTTGTCTTCCCAAAGCCCTGGCCAAATTTGACCACGGCACCGTCAACGATGAAGGTCACGGGCGCGTTCTTCTGCTGGTGTTGGTAAAAGAGCAGCAGTCCGCACCTGGGAGCGGGAGCGCAGGTCGCTGTGAGGGGGTCCCAGGTTCCCCACCCCGGGGACCCTCACGCCGGCGACGAGCCGCCACTCACTTGCCACACTTCTTCCGGAACTGCCGCTCGATGCCTTCTGGTCTGTGGGGGAGAACGGAGCTGGGACCGGGCCGCAGCCGGGGAGGTGAGGCCCCGGTCCCCGGAGGGACCCTCGCGGGGAGCCCGGGGGTCCCGGGCCGCGTCCCACCTCCGCAGGAAGACGCTCTCCTCCTCCTCGGTGTTGCAGAACTTGTGGGCGTGCTTGGCGGCGTCCATCACCCGGGCGCGGTCCCGCGGCCGCAGCGGCAGCTTCTCCAGCTGGCAGTCTGAGGGGCGGCGGGGACGGGCCTCCCGCAACCGCCGGGCCCCGCGCCCCGCCGGGAACCCAGCACCCTACCGGGCCCCACACCCCGCCAGGAACCCCGCACCCCGCACCCCGCCGGGCACCCAGCACCCCGCCGGGCCCCGCACCCCGCCGGGAACCCAGCACCCCCCCCCCCAGCCCCGCGGCTCACCCAGCACCAGCACCATCTGCCCGCACAGGCAGTAGTAGACATGGAGAGGCTTCTCCCCGTCGTCGTACTCCTCGCGGTCGCGGGTGTCGGAGCAGACGACGGAGCGAGACACCACCTTCGGCATGGCGGCGCCGGGGACCGCCCCCCCCCCGCCTCCCGCCCCGCCCCGGCTGCGGCTCCGCCCGCCGAGCCCGGGCAGCGGCCGCTCCTGCTCCCTTTCTGCCGGTTTTCCGCCTCTGTTCGAGGCGCGGCCGTTGCTCCCGAGCGGAGCTGTCGGCGCGCGCCGGCGGGGCTCACCCCCTCCCCCCCCCCAGTGACGCGCGAGTGACAGCGGGAAAACGAGGCCCTGACGTCATCTCTGCTCGCGAACCGCCGAGGCCGGGCGGGGCGCGGCGGGGCCGGGAGCACTGGGAGCGGGGGCGCCGCGGCCCTTCGGCTGCGCTTCCCGGCGGCTGCGGCCGCGGGCGAGGGAGCCACGGGGGTCCTGCTAACGGGGCTCCTGCTAACGGGGGGTTCCTGCTAACGGGGGGTCCTACTAACGGAGGGTCCTGCTAATAGGTGGTCCTGCTAATGGGGGGTTCCTGTTAACGGGGGGTTCCTGCTAACGGGGGGGTCCTGCTAATGAGGGGGTCCTGCTAACGGGGGAGTTCTGCTAACGGGGGGGGGGTTCTGCTAACGGGGTGTTCCTGCTAACAGGGGCTCCTGCTAACGGGGTGTTTCTGCTAATGGGGGTTCCTTGCACACCTAAAGGCACCAGACAAAGCCTTGGCGAGCTCCAGGAGCTCGTCCGTTCCCCACTGTGTGGGCTGGGTGAGAGGAGGAAGGGCTGAGAAGGGGAGATGCTGCGTGCAGCCAGGCGAGCGATGGTTTTATTGGTGTTACTGGTTGTGTTCCGCTCTGGGAAGGGCACTGGGTTTTCCTCCCGCGTCTTTCTTCGAAGCCGCCTGCCCACATGGCTGCATGGCCAGAGGTTACGAGTGAGGATGCGCTGGAGAAGCGGGGCCTGTCTGGCCTGCCCGGGGCAACAGCACAGAGAAATACTTTACTCCCAAAGGCTGTGAAAAAAAAGGTGGAAAAGAGGTTATTTTCCCTTGGGAAAAGCTCTCTGTGGAAGCAGGAAGGGCGGCATAGCAGGTTGTGCTGGTTTTGGTGGGGTTCAGTCGCTTTTCCCCGCACGGGGCTGTGGCTGGGATCAGTGCTGGGGTCTGTGCTGGGATCAGCGCTGGGAACACGGGGGTTGGGCTGTTGCCGAGCAGCGCTCGCACAGGGCCGCAGCCCGCCCTGCTCCTCACCCCACCGCGCCGGCGAGGAGGCCGGGGGCCGCACGCAGAGCGGGGACAGGTGACCCCGGCTGACCGCGGGGACGTTCCTCGCCGTGTGACGTCACGCCCAGCACGTGAGGCCGGAGTGACGGCGCCGGCCTGCCGCAGTCCCCGCCCCGCGTGACGCAGCCCTGCCGTCCCGGCACCGGCCCGCCCGGGGCAGCGGCGCAGGAATTCCGCGGTTTGCTTTGCTCCCGCGCGGGGTTGTTGTTTTCCCTATTAAACTGTTTTTACCTCGAGGCACGCGTTTGCTCACTTCTCCCCTCCCGATTCCCCGCATCCCACCGGGGGGGGGGGGGTGAGCGTGGGGCCGGGCTTCCGGCCGGGGTTAAACCGCGACAGAGGGGACGGGGCGGGAACATTCCCGCAGGTACCGAGCCCCGCGCCGCCGCCATTTCCCCGCGCGCCCGCCCTCCCCCCATGACGTCACAGGCCACATTCCACCCCCGCACGCCGCAGCCGTTGGTACAGCCCCCGCCGCCCTAGGCCCCGCCCCTCGCCTCCGCGCCGCCGTGGTAGAGGCTGGGCCGGGGGCTCATCGGCATCCGGCCCCGCCCCCCCCTCCCCGCGGCAGTTGGTTCGTCCCGGGATCGCAGGCGCAGCAGCCGGTGCAGCCGAGGGTCTCCCCCCGCGCCCGCCTCAGTGGTAGAGGCCGCGATCGCTCCTGTTCGTCAGCGCCGCCGCCTCAGGTGGAGCTCGGTGCCGCCGCCGCCGTCTCCGGGCGCCCCGTGCTCCCTCCGGTAGTGTATGAGTGATCTATAACCCCGAACCCGCCATGTCTACTCCGGCCCGTAGGCGCCTCATGCGGGACTTCAAGAGGTACCGAGGCCACCGGCTGAGGGGAGGGGGGGGGCGGGCGGGAAGAGAACGAAAGGCCCGGCTCTACCGGGGGAGGAGGGGGGCAGCACAACATGGCGGCGGGGTAGGGCGCGCTCCGCTGATTGCGTAGCGCCGGTCGACGCTGCCTGCCTGCGGGTTACGCTGTTTGCGCAGGGGCGTGTAGCTACCTGCCTGGGTTACGCGAAGTGCGCAGGGGCGGCCGCGGGAGTGGGGAGGGGAGTAGGGGGGCGGCGGGGCCGGCGCCTCAGCCCTCGCTGTGCCCTGCAGGCTGCAGGAGGATCCCCCGGCCGGGGTGAGTGGGGCCCCCTCCGAGAACAACATCATGGTGTGGAACGCCGTCATCTTCGGGTGAGTCGGGGGCGCCGGGGGCGGGCCGGGTGGAGGGGGGGGGTCCGAGCTGGGCTGCCCGGGGTAACGCTCTGCTCTGCTTCTTCCCTCCTCTAGGCCCGAGGGGACCCCTTTTGAGGACGGTGAGTGCGGCTGCGGGCAGGCCTGGTGTTTGGCTTTCTCGGGGTAAACGGCTGCGGCTTGGCACGGCCTTGGTGGGTCGCTGCCGTGGGCTTTGCAACAGGTGGGGGCCTGGGGATGGAGAGGGGACGTGGGTGTGCATTCACCTGACCACACATCCCGCCAGGACTGATGTAAATAGATACATATTTTTTTATCTTACTCCCGGAAAGCATCATAGGTTTAGATTGCTATGTTGATTTACCGAAGTACATGAATTAGCTTGTAGGGGCTTGCTTGTAATTGCTAAATTGGGCTGTCCTAAGCCTAGTTTAATCTACCATTTTAAGGATCTCCAGGTTTTTCTGTGGAACCCTGGGTCATGTTTTTTAGGGACGCTCATATATGGAGAACTGCCAAAAAGCTGGTATAGTACCATTGTCATTTTGTTTTGAGTTCTGTTTTTTCTGATGGCTGGGAGTGTTTTGCAAGTAAGTCCCAATGTGAGTCAGACAGAGTAGGAAATGGGCTGAATGTTTGAGGAAGTTCAGAACAGATTTTTTTGTTTTCTCTTCTTGGCGTCTACTTCACTCTGCTACAGTTAGTATTGCTCAGCGTTAAAGATTAAGAGAACTTTTTAGCTTTAAAAGCCGACTAAATAGGTCCTTGTAATATGCTTGTGTCCTAGTAGTTTCCATCTGGTCTTGCTGTCTTTTGTAGTTTTACTGATGCTGTACAAATTCTTCAGCATCTCTGTGAAAACTTGTTGGACGTGAAATACTGTCTAACTGAAATCAGGGATGCTTTTTTTTTTTTTAAGATACTTTCAGTGCAGGCTATAATTAATCCTAGATCTCTATGACTCATGACAAAAGCACAGAAAAAATTCCTTAACTCTTAATGTTGTTCTTGGCTAACTTGTATGTCTCTGTTTATCCTTGGAGGCAGCACCTGTGGGCATGCCGGTAAATTGCAGATTTGTTTTTTCTATGAAGATTTTGAAGATTTTAAATATTTCAGGACCAAGAAAACTCCAAAGTTAATTTTCTAAATGTGTTCGATTAGTTAAGAAATTTGGTCTAGTAGCTGCTTCAGAAGTCTGATGTTTAGAACTTGAGTATTCCATAGCATCGCATAATGGAGCACGTAGACGGAATGTATTCAGTTACCTCATCTTGTAAACCTTAAAGAGAGGCTCCCTCAAACCTCTGTGAGGGCTGCTAGAGCTGCCTTGCTTCTTGGTGCACTGCCACTAATAGAGTGATTCACTGTTTGGAGCAGAAAGCCACCTCCTTGCAGTGTGCTAAAATGCAGGTTGTTTCCCCATTCAGGCTCTTCCTGCTCAGTGTGGGGTTAACAGGTGCCATAAGGGCTCTTTTCTGTATATTTTCATATAGTTGTGGAAGGTTAGAGACTGCTTTTGAGAGCCCTGACATATTGATTTCATCTGTGCTTTGCACTGTGGCAGCACTGTGTCTTTATCTCAAATACTTAAGACACGCTGCACTCACAGCAGCAGTTTGAAGTTCAAACAGATGCTTGAGTCTGCTCCTGCTGTCCTCCTGCTTTGGTTGATCTAATAATACGATCTCGGGGTGTGATGGATGCTCTTTTCGTAGCAAAGTGTGTGTTTTCACAGTATGCACTCAGGAAAACAGATACGTCTTGTGTTGCAGGATAGGCTTATCTCCTGTTCTCGGGGACGTATCTTACATTGTGCTAGATAACAAAATACTAGGTGGTGCCTAGAGATACGGGTGTGTTGGTGCCTCGGCTGTGCTGTTCCATTGAGTGAGTAGCACAGGTCACATAATGGTAGCACCGTTCGGATGCAGTTTAGCTTAATGTAGGTAGAATTAAGGGAATTTTTCTTTAATAGTATTGAGCTGTTAGTTTGGGCTTGCTTTGTGATTGTGCAGGCCCTTGTGAGTCAAAGGTATGCTAGAGCTCTGTAGTCCTTCTGAGGAAGCCTTTGCAGGGCAGCGTTCTTCAGCAGTCGCTTTGTATTTTAGCGTTTAGGCTCTGTCACTTCCTGGTGGTACTGTAAGACTTCAGATACCTTCGTTCTTGTGAAAGTAGCCTGTGAGTAGTTGTTGTTGAACTAGAGCTGTGATAATTTCAGCATCGTGAGAATTACTGTTCCTTATCCTCATTCTGGTGAGGCCCTTCTCCAGTCTCAGCTTCTGAGGTTTCTTAGCTTTGTCTGAACTGAAAAACTGAAGTTCAAAGGCATTTGTTTACTTGCTGTGCGGCATAATGCAGCTAACAACCCTCCTTCCCCTCCACCCCCAGACTTCAGAGGGTGTTTTCACAACTTGGTGCGCAGGCTGGCTCGGCCTAGGAGCAGCTACTAATTTAGATCAGCAGCATAACTTCTGTCTTCTGGTTCGAGAGGATTCGATTGCAGGTGTCTGCAGTAGGACCCTGGGGATATTTATCCTGCCCTTCACCATATTTCTAAGAATCTGTATGTGTATGGCATCTAAAGTGGTAGCGCCGTCACAGGGATGGAAACCCAGGCTCTCCCAGTCCTTCAGACCTGTTTCTTTGAAACCGGATGGTGATACTGTGGTTAGTGCAGGATTCCTGGCTTGGAGAGAGAGAAGTAACACAGCTATTGCAGTATCCTACCTTCCTGTCATCGTGCAGGAGGCTTGAACAGAGAAAGCAAGGCATTTGCCTTCTGCGTGGTTTGGTCCTGGCTTGCGCAATATGGATTCTGTATCCTCGTGCCGGAGAGGAGGAGATCATCTGCGCTTTACGGACAGTCGAGTGGAGGAGGCTGCTCTCGCTCCTCGCAGCGAGAAGGGCCCGGCAGGGACACGGGGGTTGCACAGGTTGTGGAGGAGCCTCCCAGTTAGCCATGTGAGGGTCCCACATCCCAAGGCAGCAGGAGCAGATCGACAAGGTAAGTACAAGAGAGGAAAGAGAATGTTCTCCTAAGGTTGGTGATGATCCTAATATCCATAATGACAGTGAATATGATAATTTATGTTTTAAAATTGGCTGTGTAGGGTAAGTTGCAAGGAATACCAGCTGAAGGCTTTAAAATTAGTGACAGAAGAGGTTGGACACTGAAGGCCTCATCCCCAGCAGTGTGTGTTGTGATACCTGTTTGACTTGTGTGGGCTTTCGGTGTGAGTGACCCCTGGACTTTGGTTCCTCGAATCTCTGGATTTGTCCTTTAAGGAAGCTCGGCAGTGAGGTGCTGGGTACTGTGGAGCTCTTTCAAACAGCCGTTTCCACTCTGGGGCTTGACTTGGGAATTTGAGTAGGTGGGTGCTCCAGCTGGAAGCTGTCGAACCACTCGCGCAGATCTGTGTTAAAGGTAGTGCTGTCCTGCTCCTGGTGCAACAGATAGCTTCCCTTTCTTGCAGCAGTTATAAATGGATTAGAAGACCAAACTGCTCTTGTTACTGCTTTTTGGCCATCTTATCTCTCCCCTCTGCTCCCACTTCAGTCAGCGCTCCAGCGTAGCATTCATTTTCTCAAGCATGCTTGTTGAACTCGACTACTTGATGGTTTGTGCACAGTTTTCAGCCTACTGCTTGCTTAGTCACTCTTCCACAGAAGAAAGCGTCCGCTTCCCTGCCTCATGAGGAGGCTGCTGAGAACCAGAACTGGGGTGGGGAGGGCTGGGAATCTCTAAGATTTAGAATCAAATGTCTAAGCATTCGGTTCTGAAGGGCCAGTAATGCTTGGGATTGCCACCGTGTAGGGAAGGAAAGGTAGTCCGGGGCCGATGTTTGCAGCTGGTAGGAGTTGTTACTAACTTTCCAGTGCTGGCTTTCAAACTGATCTCAGATCTGGCTCTGTGCCTCTGGATTAGCTGGAGTAAAGCTTGGAAGCCCCAGTGCAGACCTCTGTGAATTTGAACACTTAACTATACTACTCTTGTTCCTTTTGTTTTACAGTAAGATCGCATGCTGTTGGCTCTCTGCTCTTACATTGTTAGGCTGCTAATAAATAACAAACTTGCAAAAACTTACTTCTGAGATGTTGGGACTTCCCACTGCTGTACAGAAAGCTCTGAAGCGTCGGTACTGTGTCTTCATGTGCAAACTGGAACGTTGAAACAGTGACCTTCATTTCTTGTAACTCAGTGGTATAGTTTATCTCCTTATAAAGGAAGGAGTCCCTGGGAAATACTGCAGGTCCTTGCTGATTGGGGGGGGGGGGGTGTTGGGGGGAAGGAAAAGGGGTTGAAAAAATTTGTTCTCCGGCCATCAACTGTTGGCGCATGTTTGCCAGCCAAACGCAGGAGTGCATTAATTACATCAGTCCTGGAAAACTCCCTCACAGTAGGAAGCAAGGATGAGCTTTATATCTGAGCCCCTGAGTTGCAGTTTGGGCATTGAGTGTTGCGGGGGGAAAGACCTGTCACTGACAGGTGAGAGTGCCTTGTCTAAAAAGGTCGTATGTCTGCCCTGGCAGCTGGTTACGGCTGTTACTGTAAGGTGCATCCCTTTTACAGGGGACCTGTGTGTTTATAGGAAGGTGCTTCAGATACTTCTCTCCGGGCGTACCCAGGAACTTTGTATGCTGCCTCCCGGGTTGGTTGGTCTGAGGCGACAGCGTGGCAGAGAGGAGCTTGCGTGTTTCACCGTGGAGTGTGTAGAGTTCCATAGTTACCGATCTGAATCGCTAGCAGTGCTTAGTCCCTTGGACCCGTACTTACGCAGCTTAGTTGACAGGCTTCTTGTTCTCAGGCTGTCACAGCCTGGGGAGAAGGGCTAAAATAGCTGATGTTGGTGCAGGCTGTTGAAACGATTGGATTGGGACTGAACTACACAGTTTTTGTTTCCGCTTAATCAGTCTTTCTCCAGGGAAGACTAGTTAGTGTGAAGTAAACAATCAGATTTTTGTTTTAAAGTGTCTGATGTGGTAGCTGCTTTCTACGATAAAACCTGATTGTTTCACAGTTGTTGATTAAAAATGTGTTTTCTTGAAATTTATACAGGAAATAAATAAGAAGGTCCTTATCATGATAGCATATTCCAGTCTGTGGGGCTTAGTAAATCACGGCCTGTTGCACAGATGGTTATACACCCGCTTGTGGTGCTTTTGCAGTGCACTGGGGTTAGGCTTTGTGGAAGGGCAGATTTGTTTCCTTACACAAACCTTTACTGGTGTGGTGGTTCTAGCCGTAAGAGTCAGTCACAGGAGAAGCTCTCGTACAGGTACTGTCTAGGACCTCGGAGTTAATCATTAACTAACTCCGAAGAGAGCAGAAGAATCGTTGCAGGACCAAGCAGTCTGTATTCCACATCCAGCTTGCGTGTCTGAGCACAGCAGGATTGGCTTCTGCTTGTGGCAGCATGCTACTTACTCAGCCCGTGTGGAAGTTCGTTCTGAATAAAGGTTGCTTACCTCTCTTCCACCTCCAGGAACTTTCAAGCTTACAATAGAATTCACAGAGGAATATCCGAATAAGCCGCCTACTGTTAGATTCGTCTCGAAAATGTTTCATCCAAATGGTAAGTACTTAGACAGTGCTTTTTTGAATGTTTGTTTTGGGTTTTGTTTTGGTTGGGGGTTTTTTGTTATAGCTTGCTATAGTGCTGTAGAAAAAGGTCTGTTTATTGTAAAAGTTTCCACTATCTAATAAGCTAGCAAAGTTGCAGTGTGGTCGTATGTAGTTGGGTGAGGATGAACGTGTGAGCAGTGCTCAGGCTTGAAAGGAAAGGGGCGATAAAAGGAGCCTCTGCTCCGTCTGGTGTTACAGCACAGCGTTGGTGAGACGCTCTTCTCTCTCAGCTGCTGTGTTCAGCCGTACAGAAGAAGATTTTGTACTTAAACAGCAGTGCCTTGGACTTTTGTCGATACATACTGCACGCGTAGCGTAATGATGCTGCTGAATGTAGGTGTCTTTTATCCCTCTTCTTCCCAAAATGCCTGTAAGAATGATGTGCCTTGAAATGTAGTGCTAATTTCCAACTACAGCCAGCAATGGGAAGATCACTTAATTAATCCTCTTCCTTGGTAATTAAAGGTTGGAGGTGTACTCCTTGCCTCCAAACAAATACTAGATTTGTGAAGAAAAACCTGAAACTTTCCAACGGAGCAAGTAAGCGTGTGTGGGTATAAAGTGCGCTGAGGGAAGGTTCTTCTAAAGCTGCCGTGAGAAAGGTGACTCGATGCCGGCTGTTGTAGGTAATTTCTGGGGAGACCTTGTGTGTAATCAGCTTTTTGCTCATGTTCTTTATTTGGGTCACTTGTGGGTAGCTTACATTTTTTTGCCTTAAAGTCTGTTCATGGTTTTACATTTGTTCCATAGTGGTAGTTGCAATGTCACGGAGAAGCTTGGTGCTGAAGAATAAGCAGAGGTTGAGGTTAAAGACCTCGGGCAGCTGTTGGTGGCAAGCTTCACCTCTTCCTCCCTGCAGGCTTGTTTGCTGGGTTTAGGTGCCAGACGCCTTTGACCTCTGTGGTGTTTGTCCGAACGCAGGTTTTCAGGGTCAGGCAATACTAGGAACAAAACTGAGTAGCTGTACAACTTCCGTTTTAAGCGATTCTTCTTGAACTTTTTCTAGTCTATGCAGACGGTAGTATATGTCTGGATATTCTTCAGAACCGCTGGAGCCCAACTTACGATGTCTCCTCCATCTTAACATCCATACAGGTAAAAAACTCGGCGTGACAAGGCAGATTGGAATTAGGGTGCTTTGACAAAAGCAGCTGGGGAAGCCATTTCCCCTTCCCCCTGCCCCCGTAGCCAGTGTAGCAGTGGTACCTTGATACCTGCTCAGGTGCGAACGCTTCCCGGGTGTGAGCTGGCCAGGCAGTAACAGCAGGCGGGTGGGCACTGCAGGACCCAAGGCGCGATGGCTCTGCTTGGGTCGTGCTGCTGGGCTGTTGGTTATGCAGCCGCCTGCGCTGCGGAGAGCAAGAGCGATAGCGACGGCTTCCGGGAACTCGCAGCTGGTGTCGGTACCTGGGTCGAGATGAACTTCCGCACCATTACTAGTACGGGTAGTTCAAGGAACGCGTCAGCAAGCCATGCGTGCTTTGAAGTGCCTAAGAATCTCTTTCTCTTTGCGCAGTCCCTACTGGATGAGCCAAATCCGAACAGCCCAGCGAACAGCCAGGCAGCTCAGCTATACCAGGAGAACAAGCGGGAATACGAAAAACGGGTCTCTGCAATAGTAGAACAGAGCTGGCGTGACTGTTGACCCAGGATGATGCAAATGAACACTCTGTGATGAGGAAAATAAACAAAGTGTCCGAGTCATCTTTTTCCTCCTAGCATTTACTTTGAAAGCAGAATAGCTGTTGTGCTGTCGCCGCCCTCCCTCGCTGAAGCTTCTTCTCCTTGGACATCCGAAAGCGCCCACTTTGAAGTCACGTGTTCTGTACTTGGGTTACTTGCAAAAGAGTTACTGATGCTGAGTTCATTTTCTGTGGTCCCTCTCCAGTCTTAGGGCAGTATTGTGCATTTCTGTAGTGTACACTAAGCTTTTAATTGTAATTGTGTTATACACAGTGATGCTTATGTGTAGCTTGATAAAAGGGATGTTTATATACATACACGTTTTTTAACTGATATTAACTAAAGTGCTGATCTGTCCAGGCTGGTCACTTACCTCTACTCTTGGTTTAGACCCTACTGCATTTGTAAGTACTGAGTGAAGAGATGACCTCTCGTTTCCCTTTTGTATTGGTTCACCAACTCCTGACTCATGGAAAAAAAGCAACTCTGAAATTGAGTCCAATTCAAATGTTTTGTAAGACCATGGAATGCTGTTTAATTCTGCACTTCACATGCAAGATTTATGTACAGATCTACATAAATCACTACAGTTGTGGTACTTTGAGCTTTGGTTAGGGTGAGAAACAACCCCCAGCTTTTTTTTTTTTTTTATTTTAAAGGACAGGCCTGCAGAGACTGCCTCAGTACGTTTCTGTATCCCTGTCCCTGAGTCATTACTGGACAAAAGGAGGTAGAGCTGTGGTACACTGAGTGAAAGGCCTTCCATGTTGAGGAAGAAGTAAACCCTGAAGCGTTCCAGGGGTGGAATTGCTCTCCTTCCATGTCTTCCTCCTGCCCCTTATCTTCAGCTGAGAAAGATAAAGTACTTTGGGATCCAACTTTGCCTTGGGGAAAGTTACTCGAAGAAAGCGCGGGGTAGGCACTGGAGTCTCTGCAGTTTCTGCTCTTTGTAGATTACGGTGTGGTTTGTGTGAGCTACTGCTGCATGCTTGAGTTAGTTTCCCTTCAGTTTTATGGAAGTATTTTTTCAATTCTGAAAAAAACCCTTTGTAAGTCCTGACTTTTTTGGAAAGGCCAAGTTTGTATGTTGGGATACAGTACCTGAAGCAGCAGTGTGGGATGAAGCCGACAATTGTGTTGTCCACTGTTCCCATGTCTGTGTGTGCACATTGGTCTGTTAGGTGAGAAGTTTAACTTTGCACAAGTAACCCATGTAAGAAACTGTACATTTTTCAGAAGTTGTAAATAAAGTGTAACCTTAGTGCTTATTGTATAAATAGGCAAGAGGTGTAGAGCTGTGGTTATTTTCCCTGGGTGGGCAGGAGGTGGCGGTGGGCTCCAGCCCCAGGCAGACAGGAGCAGGAGTCAGAGGGGTCAGCGTGCTGCGGGGATCTCTGCTGCGGTGACGGGCATGAAGGACCAGCTAACGAGCAGAGAAATGGGGGGGAACAGACCCGAGTCGGAGCAAGAAAAGCACTTGCAGGAGGCTCTGCACCACGTTGAGCCTATGAGCAAATTGTTGGCAAAAAAGAGCCTGTGATGGAGTCAGTTGCAGCAGCTTACAGGGCTCAGTAATTAACTGATAGAGGAATCATACTTATTTTCCTCCCATCTTATGAGGGACAGACTGATACTTCACAGAGGCTGGTACTGCGGCTTAGCGCTACAGTTAAGGTGCAAGCTGCTGGCTCCTTCAAAGCATTAAATGGGGATTTCTACCGGCTGTGACAGCAGCTTGTCCCGCTGTCTCACGGGAGCAGCCTTTTGGGGTGACTGCAGCCAGCCGGAAGCATCCTGGCCACAGCCCTGGCACCAGCTGGAGGAATTCCTGCCACCCACTGCATGCAGAACCCTTTCTGACTCCTCCAAGACATGCTTGTGGCACAGAAGCCCTTGCAGCAGTCCCTCCATTTCCATATTTGCCTTGCCAGTCCTGAAAGAGAAAAAAGCATAGCGTGGCCTCAGGGCAGCCAGGAAGCAGCAGCACAGAACTGGAAGAAAAGCACAAAAAAAACCCAAACACCCCACCCCCACCACCCCCCCACCCCATTTGCACCCCTCTTGGGTGAGGCCTCCATCCACCAACTGACTTCTAACCCACGCGCTGGCTCTCCAGACAGCTCGTGGTTCTGCGAAGGACCCGGCACTGGAGCGGCTGGCGATGCTCGAGCTCGCAGAGCCCACCCAGCAGCCAGGCCCCATGCGCAGCAGCGACGAGGCGCACGGAGACCTGTCCCCAGGGCGACTTGTGCTGAGCCAGGACCCCTGCCCAGCCAAAAGAGGCGCGTTCTTCCCCCCGCCCACAGCAGCAGGGCGCTTGCTGCCTTTCTGGGCATCGCCCGGTGTTGGAGCCGAGCCAGGGAGAGTAGCCGCGCTCCGGCTTGCAGGAATAGCTGCCTAGGCAGCAACAGGCTTCTTCCACTCCTACACGGCCATCTGCTGCCGCCCGGCTGTCTTGGGAGCGGAATTCAGAAGCAGAGAGCGGGAACAGCGCACACAGAAACCCCAAACAACAAAACCAAAAACCCAACACGCTTTCAGAATGAACTGCCAGATTATTTTTGCACGGAGACAGCCGCAGCATGTGCTTGCTTCTGCAGGCCAAGGGAGCAGCAGCCAGGCAGGGGGGATGCTTGCACCCCTCTTCCTGAGCAAGCCTTCCCGGGCAGGGCAGCCGCTGCGCCCTGTGGGGCTGAACATGCCTCTCGCTGCCCCGCTCCAGGACATTCTGCCTCAGCTGCAGGGTCGGTCACCCTCTCCTCAGAGCTGAGAGTATTTAAAAAGAAAACACAACGGGTGGTGGGGGTAAATGCTAGAAGATGATGTAAAAAGATGGCAAGGCAAGAACAGGTGGCAGAAAAACAAAAGCAATAGCTGAGACACAAACCAACACGCGAACAGACAACAAAATATTTCATCAGGTGTGGTTCTGCATTAAAGAATCCTCAGCGGGTCCTGCTGGCGACAGAAAGCAACCCCAGCAGCCCCAGGCACGTCTCGCGCGTGGCTCTTCCAAGGCCACTTCCTCACCCCATGGGTTCCAAGCACGAAGCCAGCGTTCGCCAAGGCTTGCGAAGCCCCGTGCTCCTGCTGGAGGAAAGGCAAGGAGAGACCTGCCCGGCAGCGTCTCCCCTCCCGGAGAGACAGCCCGTGGACAGCACGCCTCAGAGCAGCACCAGGAAGGGGAGCGGGGCATCACAAGCACAGGTACAGTAACGGAGCGGGGAAATGATCAAGCACAGATCTGATTTTGCTCAGGACTAAAGAGCTTCTGTTCAAAGCAAAAAAATAAGTTACGTAACAGATCTGCCAGCATTTCTGCGTGTGGGCTCTGCGTTTACCTCCAGCTTCTGTATTTCGCACTCCACCCTGGCATCTGCACGCGTCGAGCTGCGCTCTGCAGCGAAGACGCACCAGCATTACCTTCGTCCGCCGCGCTGATGCCACAGCTGCATCCAGTAATTGTCGGCACGGGCACCTCCGTGGAACTGCGCTGTTCAGCTGGGTACGGCCACCTCTCTGCACACGCCGGCAGCAGAGACCGAGCCCTCCCTCTCTGTAGTTCTCAAGAATAAATGCAGTTTTCACACCTTTTTTTTTTTTTTAATACAAAGTGTGACAAATCCCGTTTTTTTTCCAGAAATAAAATTTTATTTTTACCGTCATTAATACCAACTTTACATACAAGTTTATTCCCCCAGACCGCATTTCCTGTTTCACTTGCTTTTTATTCTTTTGTTCTTTTTTTTTTTTTAAAAAAAGGGCATTTTTTTTCTTCCTTTGTCAAGAAGAATAAGGGAACCATAATTTTCAACGATGTCAAATTCCTTCTCGTTGGACACGCGTTTTTGCTATTACAAAACTATGAAAACGTGAAGGAACAAGTCATATCAAAGACACACACAGGACAGCACTACTGCTTCTGGGCTGTGCTACCGTACCCGAGCAGGGCCTGATCAGTTCTCCAGGTCTACGGCCGCAGCGCCCAGGATGCTCCGGTGGCACGGGAGCCCCAGGCTCAGTTGGCCTGAGGCATGATCAGCTCGTAGTGCCCAACCTGGCCTTCCTGCTTCAGCTGGTCGAGCAGATCCTCCTTGCGCCGCTTCCTGCTCACCACCAGGTACCTGTTGTGCCCCTGCCCGTGAGATTTACTTTTCAGACCGTATTTTTGGGCAATCTGATGTATCTGCTTCCGCTCGTCCATGTTCAGTTCTCTAGAGAAAGTCAAGTCAACGTGACTTTCTGAGCGTGCATAGTTTCGAATGATCTCTTCGATGTCTCTTTTAGCGATTTTGTTCACCCTTTCGACGTCAAGCCCAAGTCCTTCCCTTTTAAACTGCTCCTTCACTGAAATCGGCTCTCGAATTCCTTCACCGTCTTTCCCTAGGCCACCGCCCGTCCAGCCCATCTTTCGTAAAATTTGATTCCCAATGTTGTCTTCTTTGATCTTCTGTTTGAAAGCCTCTTCTGCTGATCGACCCCGAATCTCATTTCGGGAGATGACGTCTTCCACGGTGCCTTTCTTCAGGTTATTAACAACAGTTGGCTGAGTCTTTTTGAGGATTTTCACGGCCTCCTCTGCTGCCTCATGCTTGACAGATTTCTTCACTCCAACTGCTTCTGCGATGAATTCATCTTCAAGCAGCACCTTGCATTTCCACCGCATGCCCGTCATCCTCTCAAAGACGTACTCCACCGTCATCTTGTTGAACTGGGCGGTGTCGTTCAGCGTACACACTGGGTTACTGGAGTTCTCGTAGATCACAAGGTCCTTCAGGTCCTTCTTCCTTCCGGAGCCCCGCGATGAGCAGCCCACTTTCTGCACCTGGGTCACTCTGATGGCTGCTATATTTGACTGCATCTTCTGCAGAATCTTCAACGCCTCCTCAGCCGCTGCGTGCTTGCTGGTCTTTTTAGTGCCAAATCCCTCGGCTAGGCAGTGATCTTGCAGATACACCTGGCAACGCCACAAGCGGTTGGGCATTAATTCGTATTTATATTCAACAGACATTTTGTTATATGAGGCGGAATTGTTAAGTATTCCAATTGCGTCGCTGGCATTCTCTGTGAGGACAAAACTAGTCCAGTGTTTGTTGGTGTTAGTGGAACCTTTCACGGACTCGGTGCCGGGCTGCATGGGGACACAGTCCCTGTTGGCAACGACAAACTCCTCGTGAGGTTTGAGGGCAGGGGGGAAATCTGGGCGACTCACGCCTGCCTCGCACACCACCAAGTCTTCGTGATAGGTGTGCTTGAACTTCCGCTGAACAACTCTGACTTCCACCGGCTTCTTCAGCAGCCTGACTGCCAGCTCCGCCGCTCGATCCCTGGATCCATTTTTGCTGCCAGCGTAACCGGTGGCCAGGTAGACGTTCTGACATCGCACTTCGCAAGCAAAGCCATCTGTTAGGAGCTTCTTGCTCTTGGGGAGGTCAGCAGGGGCGATTTCTTTCAGAGGAACATAAATATATTCAGGATTTGTCTTGCATGCCTGAATCGAACGTGTCAAAAGATACGTAAAGTTAATTTTATCAGTCCCAGTGTTTGCATCTGGGTTAGCAAGATTTTTCCAGACAGCTGCTGACAGTTTCTCGATAAAACTCTGCTTCAGCATTATAGCTGACGGGGGGAAAGTCTCCGATGTCGACTGGATAGCTGAGGGAGGGACAGAGACCTGCAACATGCTGCCTGCAGTAGAGTCCATGCCGCCCACAGCCTTCTTGGCTGCTGCTGCTGCCTGGCCTGCAAAGCCAAGCCCAGCCGAGTCGGGGAGCTGGGGATCCACCTCTCGTGCACTCGCAAAAGAATCTGTACAGTTCTCAGCCAACTGCACTATGCTGTTTGGATTTGCCTCCTGGTTCACCTCCTGCATTTGGTTATCCAGAGAATTTTCCTTCTTGTCACCCTTCTCAGCACTGGTGACAAAGTGTATGGGTTCAAAACGTGGGCGCACCCGGAACTTGGGGACCACCTTTTTGGGCGGCTCGGGAATCTCTTCCAGCTCTGGACCTACGGGGTGGAAGACAGCGACAAAATTACCAATACGTGCTGCGAGAGGGAGATAATGATTTCACAGAACAGTCACCAGGAGCAGCCTGCAGGCTCTGAACACAGCATTCCCACTTTTCAGCCACAAACCAAAAGGTTTCCTCCTGAAGACGTTCACAAGTGATCAAATACGACCATTAACTGATGTGCAGGTCACCACAGCGCTATTCCCAGCTCCACAGCTACCACACAAAAATCCTGATGTATTTAGTTACATGGATTTTAGGTCTGAACCACTTGCTTGGCAAGGCACTGGCACAGGCTGTCCAGAGAGGTGGTTACTGCCTGGAAACATTCAAGGCCAGGTTGGACGGGGCTCTGAGCAACCTCATCCAGCTGAAGATGTCCCTGCTCACTGCAGGGGGGCTGGACAAGATGGCCTTTAAAGGTTGCTTCCAACCCAAGCCATTCTGTGGTCCTACGATACTCTGAGGGTGGTGAGGCAGTGGCAGAGGTTGCCCAAGAAGCTGTGGCTGCCCCCTCCCTGGCAGTGTTCAAGGCCAGGTTGGACAGGGCTTTGAACAGCCTGGTCTGGTGGAAGATGTCCCTGCTCAGGGCAGGGGGGTTGGGACCAGATGGTCTATAGGGTCCCTTCCAACCCAAATCATTCAATGACAAACAGGCTTTCATATTTAAATCAGGTGACAAAGGCCTTACACAAGCGTTACATCCTTTGGTCTTCAGTTTTGATGAATTATGGCAAGGTTTACATTTCTTGCTCAGTTTGGTATTTTGACGGTTGCACTGCAGCAGCACCTAAAGGCTCTCACCAGCAGAACAGCTCTTTATGCTGTCTGCATAGCAGGCAACAGGAACCCTTCCTCTTAGAGCTGCTGCTTGGGAGACAGACAAAATACGGGAGAAAAGTACTATTTTTTTTTGCAGCCAGCTCATGGAAGCACAGAAAGATTGTTGGGTGTCACAGTAAGGGAAGAAACTTTGGCAGAGCTGGGGATGATCTCCAAGCCTAGAGGAGACCCGTGCTGTCTGACCTTCAAACAGCCAAACTACTGACTGACGCTGCCTCACAAAGCCAGGGCTGCCTGCGCACATCCACAGCCTGCACCAGCGCACGTGAGCAATTCCCTCTGGAGAGAGGGCAAGGGGCTCTGGAGTTGCTGGAGCGGAGCCGGCGGATGGAGCCAGCCCTCTCTGCCCACTGCATTTCCTCCACTGGAAAAGCTACAGCTGGAACATCGATCCCTGAGACCATGGGACCGGGCTGACATCTGCAGGACTCTTCCAGACCCAGTAGGGGGGGAAAAAAAAAAAGTAAAATAAAAATCTAAAAAAACCCCACCACCACCCTGCAATGCTCCAGGCAGGTTGTCACTCAAAATCCATAAGCTGAACTCCACATCTCCATGCAGATGTACAATTCCTTCTCGGGTCGGAACATCACCCCTTACCACAGTGACGAAGGGCACAGAGATATTTAATTACATAGATTCAATTCCCTAACGCTATCACTAGGGAAAATCAATTACCTGGTAGTTTCAATGACAAATGACATTTTCTTAAGCAAAAAAGAGAACTCTGCATGAATTATGTATGCCCCACAACATGGCAGAGGCGGGGAAGCGGCTGCAGTCCAGCAGAGCACATCACGGTCGCTTCCCCTCAGTTTGCCGTGCCGGCTCTCCTGGCAGCGGCCCCGTGGCACATTGCTCTCCCCGCGCTCCCACTAATGCCCAGCGAACAGCGACAAGCAGGCATCTCCCTCGACACACAGGTGGATATACTCACTGTCAGACGGAGAGCGGCATCGTTTCAGCTTCCTGTTAGGGACCAACTCATACGTCCTCATCTCCCCAACATCGATGCCTTCAGCCATATTGAGAACCTTCTCCATGACCTGCAAGCCATATCTGTGTGGATTCAACAGCAAACCGCTTTAGCACTGGAACCACAGCAGCAGACAAACACACACGCACATACAAGCTCGTACTATGCAAGATAAGAACTAAAGCTGCCACAGACCCCCTGATTTTGCCGAATATTAACGCAGGTCCTGACCCCCGGCCTCGTGCCATAGCTGGCCGGGTGCTGGCAGACAGCCTGCGCACCAGCTAACCGGCTACCGGGCTCTAAGTGAACAACCACCAGTGCAGCCACCAAATTGATGGTGTTTTAAACTTAAATACATTATCTGTCAAAATGTAACATTTGGCAGGGCTGCTAGGAACACAGGGGTGTCTCCGTGGGCATTGCAGCTTCAGGAGCGACTGACTGGCACTGAAGCCTTGTCTGGGTCAGCAGCCGCGGACCGCACGTCACCGATACTGAAATCGCAGATGTCAGGTGACAAAGGCACTGGTCAGCCTTCATCGGCCACTCTAAAAAGCCATACTGACTTCCAGCCCGGCAGCTGCAACAGAAACGCTTTAAATCCCCGCGCCACGATGGAGCTGTGTCTAGCTCTGTGCCAGCCCTGGCCCTGCAGCAGCAGGCTCACGGGCCCGCACAGACAGGACATGCGCTGCACAGCCCCATCCCTCTCGCCCTTACATCCCTGACCATCTAAGTTTTCCGTTGCTCCGGGGTTCTGTCACGTTTTCAAGCCATTTTCATGGCTGAAACCAAACAAGAGAAAACCCAAACCGTTCTAACCAAGGAGAACCTACGAATGTGGCCCGAAACCAGCCTCTGACAGCCTCACAATGTGATTCAGAAAGGAGAAAAAGCAATCTCGCACCTGTCCCATGGTGTGTGCTCACCTTCGAAAGCCACAAAGCATCAGGTCACTGCCCATGGACAGGAGTCCACAACTGTCCCAACAGCGAGTGCTGCAGTAACTTCCACCAGCTTTTAAACACTACTGTTTCCAGGGCTCTCGAAACCGACCCACTCCCCACTCAAGAAACGTCCTTCCTGCTCCTGACTGACTGAGAGGGTCAGGCAGAACTTGGATCTATTTAAATCACTGGGCAAGAACTCTGAACACACACTACTGTGGTCCCTGCTTTTCCTGCGGGTACCCAGCGCAGCCCGGCCCCCGGCAGAGAGGCGTGGGAATCTCTGTTCCCCTCTCTGGCTTACAGGGAGAAGAGAACGCTACCTGTGATGGGAACATGAAGGACGATGCCCTCTTCCAGCTAGGTGCAAGAACAGAGTTAGATCTGACACGGGTGTGCCACTCTTCTTCGCAAAGGATGGAGGTGTTCAGGGCTCAGACTTCCGGCCGGGGGAAGATCAACCAGTCCCAACACGTGTCTGTCTAACCTGGCCTCAGAAACCCCAAGCTGCGGAGACTGCACGTGGCAGCAGAGGAATCCCATGCCTCCAATCCCTGCAGTCTCCTTGGTGCCACTCCAGTACATTACCTCTTACCCTGGTCCCAGTAGCTCTGGAGCACAACGCTTTCCTCCCTCCTCCCATTTGGCAGCCACCTTTAACGTATCTGAGAAGATGTGCGTCTTCCCTCATCCACCCCTAAACCAAATGAATCCCGTTACTTCTCTCCTTCCTCACAGATCATGTTTTCTAAGCCTTCTGGACATTCTCCAGGCCATCCCCCAGCAGAACACTCCCTCAGGTTTTATCAGCAAAGACTCTGGTTTGTATTTACTCTGACAAACAGGTTGTCTTTAGCTAGCAAGTGAACAATGTTAAAAAAAACAAATGCAAAAAACACCAAGCCAAAATCCAACCAACAAACTTCAGAGAAAACAACAACCCTCCCCACCAGCTTGGAAGTTATGGACGTGATACAGCAGCAACAGCTCTCCCTAAGCAGCAAAAGGCAGCTCCAGAGAAAGCGGTGGGGGTCCCTTCCCTGCCCCAGACAACCCCGAATAAAGCTGCCGGGTGCTCCTTAACAGCGCAGCGTGCTCACCGTGCCCGTGTGGTGTGTTCACGTTCGGGCACAACACAAGCTTTGGGGAAACCTCATCACCGGTGACGGCTCTGCACCGCATCATGCCTAAACCTACAGCTCACGTCTCCCCTGAGTGTTGCAGGCAGAGATGCTCCCCAGGGAAAGTATGTCCACTTGCAGGCCCAAACGGCAACATCTTTTAGGATCTGAGGTCTTGGCACCTAGCTCTTCACTTCTGCCTCCCGCACCCTATAACCGTGTTATTGCACGGGTTCCCATGAGCACCGTCGCGAAGACGGCCTTCCATTAAGACAGCACATAAATGCATTAAGATGAGCTAATGGACCAAAGGGACTACATCTTAAGAAGATATCCTCAGTTTTAACACACTACTCAAGCTCTGGAATTTGAAACCATTTTAAAACTGTGTTCATTTTTGTTGCTTGCAGAGCAGAACAGTTTAGTACTTGGACCACGAAGAAATAAGACAACGTGCAGATCTACATTTAAATGCGTTGACCTGGCTCCGCACAAGTGACACAAGATATTCCCCAGCACGGCTTCGGGGTAGTATCGTTAATAAAAGTCAAACTGTATGCCCTTCAGTCTTTACCAGCTCCCTGCCACTGCTCGGTTTGCTGCAGTTACTTGTGAAGCAGTTGCTTCTGTCCTTAAAGCCTTACGTCCAGTTAAAAATAATCCCAGCACCCAAAGTGTCAGTCGGGACGCGGGTGACGTTTCCGCAGACCTCCACAACCCGGCTAGTTATGGTTACGGTGGTTTCTGCACGGTAACAGCACTCCTGACGACGGGAAACCTTTCCCACCCACCGGGCCTACGTGCGTCCGGAAAACTGAGCTTGCAGGGGGTCATGCAGGCTGCTTCACGCTTGGAGGGACGCTTTCTCCTCGCTTCAACCACCACGCGCCCACTGAGCCCTCGGGCGTGGGGCACCCACAGCTACTTCCGAAACACAAACTCACTTTCTCAGCAGCTTGCTCCCCTCCAGCCACAAACACATCAAAAACAGAGCAACGAGAACCGCCCAGGAGCCAGAGTTCTCCAGGCACCGGCCCCCTCCGTTCACCCACCCCGGCTCTCCGGGGCTGCCTGCCACCAGGCCGCCAGGGCCGGACCCAGCCCGGCGGCACCAGGCCACGCCGGGAGCCCCAGGGAGCCGCAACGGCTCCGAACTCCTGCCCCGAAGCCTGGGGGTGCCGGGGGGGGGGGGGGGGGCAGGGGGGCCCTCCGAACCGGGGCACCCGCGCCTGACCCCGGCAGGCAGCGGGGCCGAGCGGCCGGGCCCTGCCGCGGCCTCACCGGGGCGGCCGCCTCAGGGCCTCCCTCCGCCTCGGGGCCTCCCCTAGCCCCGGGGCCTGCCCCCCGCCTCAGGGCCTCCTCCCGCCGCGGGGCCTGCACCCCGCCCCGGGGCCTGCCCCCCGCCCGGGCCGCCCCGCCGGGCCCCACCTGCAGCCCATGAAGACGTGGTTGGTCCAGAGGACGGAGAGCGCCAGGAGCTGGTCGATGGCGGCGCCGGGGTAGCCGTGGAGGTGGCGGAGGATGAAGCGGCGGCGCAGCCCCCACTGCCGCTCGGTCTCATTGTACTGCCGCCACTGCTCCAGCACCGACTCGGGCACCGCTTCCGGCTCCGGCGGCGGCATGGCGGGAGGCGGCCGGGGCGGAGGGGCCGGCCCCGCCGGTGGGAGCCGGGCGCTGGCGCGGCGGAAGCGGCCGGGGCGTGCCGGCGGATAGCAGGCCCCACGTGCAGACCAGGCCGCGGCTCGCTGCGGGCCGCCGGGGAGCGCCGGCCCGGCCCGGCTCCGGCCCCGCCCCCTCCCCGCTCCTGGCTCCGCCCCCGCCCGTACCGGTGCCGGTACCGGTGTGGCGCGAGCTCGCCCCTCACTCGCGCGGAGCGGCCCGGCCGGCGCCGCGTCACGTGGCGGCGCGTCACGAGCGCGCGAGACGCCGCGAGAAACCGCCCGCCCGCCCTCCCCGGCGCCCCCTGGCGGCGGCGGCGGGCGCAGCGCGGGGACGGGGCCCGAGGCCGAGGCCTCCCCGGGCCGCGGGGCTGCTGCTGCCCGGGGGGCGACGGGAAAACCCCGTCAGACCGGCGGCCCCCGCCCAAACGGTGCCGGCCCAGAGCCCGCCGGCGCCCCGGGCCGGGCGGGGCAGAGCTCCCCTGGGCCCGGCCACGCGAGCAGCAAACAGGACAGCAGGCGGGCAGGCTTTCGTATTTTTTATTTACAATGTACACTGAGGTTAGAAAGGCGTCGGGCGGAGCAGCGCTGGGGCCGCAGCGCTCGCCGCGCACAGGAGGAACCCAACCCAGGAGGGGGAGGGAAGATGGCGGCTGGGCCCAGCACGCGGCGAGCAGCCCGGGCAGGACGGTGCAGCGAGAGGCGCGGGGATGGCTCCAGCGCGCTGGCGGGGATTCGGGTGGATCACTATTATTATTATTATTATTATTATTATTATTATTTTTTTTTTTTTTTTTTTTCAGCCAGCTGTCTCCCTCCCGCCACTGCGAACGTTTTCCCGACTTTGCAGAAGAAGAGGGGGTTGAGCGAGGGAGGAAGCAGCCCTCGACCCACGTCCAGCAGCCGATGGAGTTTGTTTAATCAGGCGGTGAGACACAGGAGGACACCAATGGAAACACACAGTTCTTTTTACTTTATTTCTCTGTTAAATATTTCGTGGCTGCCAGTAGAGCACATTGCACTGTGTTCCTCTTTCCTTTGCCTCTGAATGCAGAGTTTCCAAAGCCGATCAACCAACAGCATATTGAAAACATCCCTTAGGCTTCACGCCCCACAGAAGCCCACAACATTTACATTTTTAAAGAGAAAATTAGAAATACGCCCGTAACAATGTCTGAAAACGTATTCGCTACATCGTTAGTCCAAACATCACAATTCTGTTGCTCTTCAAAATTCCAGGTAAACACTCAGCTCCCCCGTGTTGCCCTGTCTTGTCACACAAATTACAAGATGCTTCAATTTTAGACGACACCATGCAAGTCAGTAAAAGAGCTTCGTCCCAAGACACTAACACTGAAGATTTGTTCCCCCCCTCCCCAGACGCAAGACCCTTAAACTCTTCTAGAAGTGGCAGTCTTCTCCCTCAGACCCAGTGCAGCTGGCGAAGACAGATTAAAAAAAGCTACAGAGAGAGAAAAGGGAAAAAAAGAGAAAAAAACCCAGAAGATTAGCAAAAAAGAGAGAGACATTCAAAAAGCAGGAAAAAGAGATGCGACGTGAAAAGAGCTGATAGGAGAGGTGGAACCTCCTTGTGGTACCTCAAGCACTTCAAGGAAATCACATGACTAAAAACTCCTTAAAATCTTTACAAAGACTTTACGTAACTTTAAATACATTCTAGTAAGGCAAATGGTGAGGAAGAACAGCCAGTGACCTGCAATATGGTAAAAAAAAAGCCATATTAAAAGGTTCTTTTAGCAGATAATCTAGACATCGTTGACAGACTGATACTGACTGGTTTTGGGAGCAGGCTGATGTTTGCCAGTAGAGGAAGAAGTAAATACTCAAATTATTTGAACTTGCTTAAAAAAAAAAACCCAAACCACAAAACAGTCAAAGACTTTTATGGGAAATAAAATTGTATTTATGGTGAAACAGTACCTGAGAAAATACACTGCAATCTGGAGTTTTAACCGCCTGGACTGCTGTGAACGGCGGCCAGGCCGTAGGTGGAGCTGGGCTGCTGCTGCGAGCCGCTGGCCAGACGAACGCGCTGCACGCAGAAACCATTCGTGAGGCTTCAGCATCACCCGGACTCTACCTTGCTAGGAAAATTCTCAGCAGCGGCTTGCACTAAACCCGACATTAGCTATCATGGCTAGGCCTGAGGCATGCTCGTCTTCCGAAAACCCGGGATCTGAAGGGCTTTTGTTGGAAGGGCTTGGCAGCACGCAGCCTGATCTCTCAGCGGGGTCAGGACGCGTGGATTCAGCCCACTCCCCGAGAACTCAGCCTGCACGCAGTGCAACCGAGGGATCAGGGTGACAACAAGCAAGTCTGAAGTGGAAATGAGGATTACATGCTAGTCTTCAGGTAGCATGAGTCAGCCAAAGAAAAAATGGAAGCAAACAGACGATGTCATGAAAATGACACCAAGAGAAAAGAGGTTTTTATCTCTCAACTACATGATAATTGAACTAAGGTGGTGGTGTCATTTTAACATCACCAATAAATACATTTAAACTGCGTTGTTATTTCGCCAGCAAAAATAACTCACAGAACTTATTTCCAAATCCCTTATTTATATGGGTGGAGAGGGACCAGGAGAAAGGGGAATCCATTCGTTGTAAGGAAAAAAAAGTTGTAGGATTTAAAGTTGCAGCATCCAAAACCTTGTTAGGACTAATTTTACATTGTTTAATCAAAGCAATAACCAGCAGTACATAGCAAAGACAGAATCACCATGAGGACGTAGGAGAGAGCAAGGGTAACACCATGGAAAAGTCACAGCGGAAATGCTGTCACGCTTTATTAGACCCTCTGATTTAACAAGTAAATGAAGGTCCATTCCAGCCCATTGTATTCGGGGGTAATTACTCAGTACAGAGCCATGGGTTACTGTAAAAGAAGGGCAAAGAAAACAAAAAACAAAAGAAGTAAATGTTAACCAGAATTCACTGTCGATGAAGTCTTTATTTAAAAACAAAACTCATCCAGAAATACACAGAGAAGACGCCTGCAGGCAAACTGCAGTTGGACTTGGCCAGAGTGAACTCCTGGCCCCAGTGAGCAAAACACCCTCCTTTTTAGTGCAAATCTTGCAGTAAAACAAGGCTTTTGCTGGACAGAAAATACAAGAAGCAACCTGCCAGCATCTGTATGCTTCTAAACAGATGCCAAATAAAAATAAAATAATAAAGGTAATACTTTTTGCATTAAAACCAGAAACTGTTGGAATCGCTGAGAAGAAAGTCAAAGAAACATCACCGGCTTTCTTCACAAACATTGATCTATACAGCAAGGTGACCAGCCTTCCCTGAGACTGGATCCAGGATGTGCATCCAGGCCAGCACACCGAGAGGGAGACAAGGCAAGAAATCCTTCGTGACCCCTGCGGCATTCAGAGAACACTTAGTTGCAAACCGTGGATCCAAGTTTGAGAATCCCCCGAGCCTGGGGACCAGAGGTTGGGACCAGGCCCACGCCTGTGAGGACGTCAAGTTTCGCAAAAAGTCCTTTAAAATGATCTGTGTCATGCACGGCAGCACGGGGGGGCAATGAGGGGTTAGACACAGCAAATTAAAAAGGGGAGAGGGCAGCCAGTCTCTGGGCACAGCACGTCCCACCCCAGGGCAGCATCGGGTTGCGTTACAGCGGTCCCACGACAGGGGCTAAACGCAGACCCCCAAGCAGCCGCGCTCTCTCACCATGCAGCCCTTGCACACGAGGGAGGGAGAGCCAAAAAGCCGAGCAACCGAGAAGAGGGGACAGGAGCCCTGCGAGCGCTCGGCAGCCTGCTGCTGCCCCGAGGGGAAGAGGTGTCTGCAACGAGCAGCTCTTGCCAGTTCCACGTAGGCTATTGCCGAGTTCTTCACAAGAACCACCGTAACCCGGAACAAGCCAAGGGTGCGGGCTCTTGCTTAAAACAAAATGGTGAGCGCAGGAAGGGAGCAAGGAGCAAAGGTGAGCAAACAGGCACAATGGCATAGCTGCGTGTTAACCGAATGTGGGGGCATTCGCTTCTGGTGTGAAGGGAAGGGTTCTACAGGAAACCCGAACTGAAAATGAAAGAAAAAGGCAGATTAATGGCTTTATGGATTAATGACAAAAAACCAAAACAAGAATATAAATGTTTCCTAACACACACACACAAAAATGAAATGTTGCTAAGTGTTAATAAGGTTTAATTTGATTACAAAACATGCTTTATGCAGACACACGCATGCGTACACGCACACACGCTCAGCAGTGGGATGAACCAAATTTATTTTCTCGAACAATCCTTTCACAGTTTTGCAAGCTACAGGACTCATCAACTGTGACTTGTTTGTATCCTTCCAAAACAGTGGAGCCCTGCAATACTTTATGGATCAATATGGAGAGTATTCTCCTGATTTCTGGAAAAGTACCATATATACATATTTAATTTAGCAAGGACAAATGCCCATTGAAAAAGGCACTGGCTGCATTTGTATAGTGGGAACAAAGAACTTCGTTCGATTCAAAGCCCAGCACACAACAGTGTACAGTTGTAAGGACTTGGGAAAAGCAGTCCAAAACCAACAAAAATCAGTAACGTTCACTCTAACTGCACTCTAGTCGTGCCTTCGTTCTCAGCACCAGAATGAACACTGTTATTCTTTGGGCTTATTTTTCCACAGTCAGGGCCTGATAAGCAGAAAATTGTTCTTTTCATTGTTTTACAGCTGGCAGCAGAGAGATTCATTCAACCGGACTGCTCACGACAACTGCAAGCTCCAGTTCAAGTCAGTGCAAGACCCTTCTGAAGCTCTTCTGTTAAGTGGAACGTCCCATTGAAATGAAATTCAAATGCCTTTCACTGACAGCATAATGTTTACTTGCTTTTCCATTTCCCTTGGTGGAGCCAAGAAGGAAGGAAACCTGGAATCAGCTTTCCCTGTTTCAGGGCAGACCCTAAGTTAGTCTGGCCTGTGTCCTGGCAAGAATGTAAAACCCGGCTTTGTCTGCAGGGAAGGGTGGACTCGAGGCTTGAGTTTTTAGGATGGTTTATAGTTAAGCGCTGCTGTTCCAACAGGTCCCTTCTCTGACAGACCTGCGCACCTCAGCCTGGGGTGCTGTCACCCGTGCCTTGGATAATAAGCATTGCTGCTCTGTCAAGGAGCAAGACATTCCTGCGGGAGCTTTCTTTTTCCTCTCACCAGAGAATCAACAGCAAATTAAAATGGCTCAATTAAACACACTCAACCTAGCTGTAAGTAGACCACTGTCATTAGCAGTTTAACTAATAACCCTAATGAGGATGCTGCTCTCCTGCCAGGCAGGTGCTTTTCTTACACATCTTTGTTTAAATGAGCCTTCATTTCACAGTAGATGCAGGCACTGCAGACACTTGCTTATGGCAAGGTTCGTTAACCCTTTCAGGCAACATCATCTATTCCACAAGCCCGCCCATGACTACGTGGCCACCTCACGTCCCTGCTCACACACGAAGGCAGAGACAGTTGGGACAGCGTCACGGCAACTGGAGCAGGGCAGACTCCCAGTGTAACACCACTGACCGGGCTCTGCTCCACTGGGAACTCTCCGCGTCTTGGCAAAACTCCCCGGGAACTCGGATGCTGGCCATGTTCAGGGGCACAGTGCTCTGGCAGGCTTTCTGGACACACTGCCAATACAATCCCTCTTCTACCTTACCCTAACCGTGGGCACACTTGGCGTGGCTCCCAGGAGGGCGTATCTGTCTCTGCCCTCTACAGCTGAACATCCAGTTCATGGGTGACCCATTTGACTGTTAAAAATGTCATAAAGTCTCTCCGTCTATCTTCAGAGCCTTCACTATCTGCTCGATGCTCAGCCCATCATCTCTTGTGGTTTTGGACAATCAAGTACAATCGGTCAGCAGGTGACCATTGGTTTGGTTACTCGGCAGTAGCTTCTTTAACACCCCCTCATACACACACATGCACACGCACTCATACACAGGCACAGTTTGGTGATTCTCTGGTGCTTTGGGACAAAGGAAAGCTCTAGGTTTGGCAGATTTTTACCATCTGTTAGTATGTGAAGGGGGGGACAGAGACTTGTCTTCCATCTGCCTTCACTTGCACCCTAACTGCAAGTTAACACTACAACTGGGAGGGGCGGGAGGGAAGGAGGAGAAAGGGAAAAGGCATTTTCATGGCTAGCTGGGTTCTATCGTCAGCACCACATCTCCATAGCAATTGTTGCCATAGTATCAACGTGGCCCACGTGATTAAAGAATGTAATTTATTTCTAAGGGAGCTGGAATAAAGAAAACGGAGCCAACAAAGTGCTGGGAAGGTTTACATGGAAGAGGACCTAATCCTTGTTTTTCTGCGTTTCATGTCCTAATACTGAGTCTCTCTGCATTTTACTTTGCAGAATCTTTAAAGACAAACTTTATTGCATCCTTTTGCTACAACAGTGTATGTAGAGGGAGACTGGTAGAGCATGTATAGTAAGGGTGAAAGCAGACGAAGACAGAGATAATATTTAGAGCCTTCCGGACTTGCACAGCGTCTGCTTTTTTAGGAACTGTAACTGATCCCACTGTGAGGTCTATGTTAGTTAATGACGCTTACCAGGACAATGTGCCTCATGCACCATGCAGCCAAACAGCAGCTAACTGTAAAACAGCACACATGTAAGAGCTAATAATGATGATAATGATGTAACAACAAAAACAACGAAAAAGAAACCAAGTCATGACTAGTGCAAATTACAGAGCTTGGGTTCAAAAGAGTCACCTGTGAAAGAAAAAGGTTAGTGTACTGCCAGCCGCTAGTAAACAAGCTACAGCTTGTGAAATTCATGGATTGTTAGAGGTATTTACGATCTAAACACTGAAATGAATTTCTAAGGACAATCAGAGAAGTTACAGAGTAAAGAAAGCAGCACCCTTTCTAACACAGCTATTTTCCTGGAGGGGAGAGAGGCCTCCTAATACCTTCCCAAGCCTTGCTCAAGCACTGACCTATCTCTCTCATGGAGCTTTCTGTGCCTTTCCGCGTCCTTAACTGACAAGGACGGTATCAATGCTTTTCCAAATGAATGTGCTTGGTGCCAAGGAGCTCTTCTGAGATCAGAACTGCTTCTAGGAACAAGAGCATGACTTGGGCCACAGCGACTAATTGCTCATACTACAGGACATGTCATCTCCCTTTTCTGCATTCCTGACCCTGACTGGTCTTAGTGCTGAAGTCTGCAGTCCTCACTGTGCAGATGTCTGAGGGCTCTAAGCATGGAAGCACTCAGTTGTGTATTCCTCACACAGTCCAGGCTGGGGAGAGAAGTCTGTCCCCAGGCAGTCTCGGGCTCCTCAGTATGAAAAGATATTAAAACCCCCTGAAGGTAATTCAAAACAGCAAATCAAAATACGCAGTGGAAAAAGGAACGGACAAGCGAGAAAAGGGCAGCACTAATTGCTCAACGCAAAAGAATGTTGACATTGAAGCAGCTCCAGCTCAGGACCAAAAGACTAAATCAGGATCTCATTCTGGTTATTGGTTTTTTTCTCTCCTGTCTCATTTGATTCCAAACTTAACAGTCAAGGGCTCGTCTCCCTGACAAACTGTCCTGTCAGCTCCTTGGGCACGTGCCATATTGTTCATATTAACAGCACTTCTCCACACACCTAAGACTGCGTAGCGCAGGCAAGATTTACCCTGGATTTGCCCCAGGGATGTGCAGAGAGGGGATTATGGCAGTGGTATAGAAACCAGAGCCTTGTTTATCTGCGCACCGCTCCTTGTACACATGCTAAGGTGGCACAGCACTCCTTTTCGGGAAAGGTACCGCAGTGAGAAGGAAAGGAACTGCTCATTGCTAGGTGAAGCAGGAGGACTGTTTTCAAGCTGTACAGCTGGCTGCTCTTGAGCAACTGCAGAGCATTAGGAGCCTGGCACAGGCACTGCAGACGGCCCAGACCACAGGCCCTGACAAGGGGCTGGATCCTGTCACACCAGTCCCTGGCATGGGGAGCTCCTGCTAAAGCTGTGAAGTATCTCTCACTGTTTCTGCGGAGGGCAAAAAGCTGATTTAGGGCTGGAGAAGAGTACTAGCACTAACAAGGAGCTATTACCTGTCCCCTCATTTTGCAGCCTTAAATTTTGCAGATTCTAGAATTCAAGACTATTAGTCTCCCTGAATAATTTCCACAGTATAAGCTCTTTCCAAACCTAAACAAGTAAGACCCTGGGACAGGACATGCTCCTCTCTGGGAGTAGCAGGACATCCCTGCTACCCACCGCCTAGCCTTGGCAGCCAATATCATTCCACTTCATTACAAGCACTGACAGACCAAGGGAGGAGCAGGGAACCTCAGAGCATAAAAACAAGTTCATCCTCTCCCATGCTGTCAGCAAGCAATGAGGGAGGTCAGCACTGCTCCCTGCTCTTCAGGATGACAGCTAAAGGTAAAATGCTTCTAGCTACTGCTCAGCCTTACTAGGGATTAATTTGGTTGCAAACCTTCCCCTGATAAGGACTGGCTAGGGTGGGAGAGAGATACCAACACTCAGAAAAACAGCAAAGGAGAACCACTACCAAAAAGCAAATACCAGTGGGTTAGTAACTTACTTTTTTCTTTCCTTATCTCTTTTAAGAGTTTGTGATCCTCCAGCCTGCTGAGCCTGAGATTGGAGCAATTCAGCTGCCGTCTTCCTTTGTTTAAATGCGTTTAATTCATCATCCAGAGACTTCTTCTTATCCTCTAGCTTCTTTTTTTCATCCTGATGTAACTTCTTCAGGCGATCAAACTTTTCGTGCAGCTAGAGGGAAAGGAGAGAGGTGAGCAGGACTCAGTACTATTCTGTTCACAGCTATTCTGTTCACAGGAAAAGAGGAAGATGGGAGGACCCCATGAGATCTGAGCCTGCCAGTCTCCGTTGGTCTCTACATCATTTTTAGCCCCCTGCACCGACACTGCATGGACAAGGGCATGGAACAGTCTCCTTCCGCAACAGCTTACAAACCAGGCAGTGTTCCAGTGGCACAGACTAACAATAGAGGATCGGGAGAGTATAATCATAAAAAAAATTTAATCCATTTCCAGGGGTCTCTACCTTATTCCTCTTTAATGTCAGTAAGCTAATGGATTTTTCACAACGTTAAGGAAGCTGTAGGGGTATATTTTTTATATAATACGCTTATATCAGGGGCTGTTTCTCTCCTTGAATTTTGCCACAGTGCAACGCTCCATCAGAATCAAGACTCTGGCACTTTCACAATGCAGTAAGTTGTACACTACAAGCACTGTGATCTAGATTTGCCCTGGAGGATGAACCTCTTCATGTCCCCATGACTCCAAGGTAAACTTCAGACTTCTTGATAAGAAAGTCCTAAACCACACTCTGCAGAAAGTGCTTTGGCAGCTGCTACCTACTTGGGAGTGGATCTATCACTCAGAACCATGAAGAGACAAGTACTGCAGCCTTCACCTCTTTCTCGGCCTCCTTCAGCTCCGCTTCTTTTTCCTTGACCCTCTGGACAAACATTTGCCTCATCGCTTCTTCCTTTTTCTGCAGTTCCCCCAGAAACTCATTTCTTTTGGCTTCATAGGTTTCTTGTAAGCTAAAAAGAAAGGAAAGTTTAGTGGTTTGACTTGGGACAAACTCTTCTTCCCCTGAGCCTCTGAAATCCGTCCCTCACCATGACTATTGCTTGCCCACAGCACATTTGCTGCTCACTCACCCACGTGTGCCCAAGGTCTTCCTTATCCAACGGTTTCTGGGATCTGTAAGCTACTGGACTTTTCTGTGTGTGGAATGTTGGGCAATTCAGAAACCAGCCGGAAACAAACACTAGTTCAGAGGGACACTGCTGCATCTCTGCAGCACAGACATTTATACCCCTATACTTGCCGGTTCACGGT
The DNA here is from genome assembly GCF_030867145.1 of Opisthocomus hoazin. Taxonomy (NCBI): domain Eukaryota; kingdom Metazoa; phylum Chordata; class Aves; order Opisthocomiformes; family Opisthocomidae; genus Opisthocomus; species Opisthocomus hoazin. The sequence continues at coordinate 16,879,794 of NC_134427.1, forward strand.
CAGTCCTGCACACGCTCTCTGTGTTTTCACCTACTCTCACTCAACCAGCACCTTTGCTGAAGTCTAGATTTATCTGACCTGGCAGGTTTTCTTGCTGCATTGGTTCTTTACATGCTCTGTCAAGGGGACACACACACGTGTGCAGCACATCCAACAATGCCTCTCAAGCTCTCCTGTCTCCTCCAAGAGATCCCACCTGAAGGGTTT